>NC_142603.1:52089673-52755923 GCF_041222555.1 Hakea prostrata | reverse complement strand
AGTTGGTATGGGTAGTAGAGGAAGCAGTGGTCGAGACTGTACCGGCAGTAGAAGACTGCAGAATAACGAACTCCTCCTGTGAAAAACCAACGTCTACAGAGGGTGTGGTGGAAACTGTCTCAAAAAGATTAGCATTTGGTTTTCCCTTTCTTTGTGCTCGTTTTTGCTCAAAATCAGCAGGCTTCCCATGTAGTTTCCAACAATTTTCCTTGGTATGATATGGTTTGTGACAGTGCTCACACTTGACAATCTACTTAGCCGGATCAGATTTAGTGCGAACAGACTGTAAAGATGATTTCTCCATAATAGGAGTATGAAGCATGGCTAATCGACGACTTTCCTCACACTGAACAAGAGCATAAGACTGTTCTACTGTAGGAAAGGGAGAACGACTTAAGACTTGCACTTTGATCTGATCGTACTCTACGTTCAAACCTGCCAAGAAGTCATATACTCAAATCTTGTCAATGTGCTTCTTATAAGTCGCCACATCATCTAGATTAGAGGGGTGATAATCCCCATAATGATCCAACTCTTGCCAAAGAGATCGCAACTCAGCATAATAGTGGGCCACAGTCAGTTCCTTTTGGGTAGTTTCATGAAGCTTCTTTCGTAACTCATAAATCTGTGCATCATTCCCCAACTGTCCATATGTTTCAGTAGTAGCCTTCCAGATTTGGGAAGCACTATTAAGTAATAGATATCCACGGGCAATATTTGGAATCATGGAATTCAAGAGACATGACATAATAAGAGAGTCATTCGAGATCCATGTATCATGTGAAACGCATGTGGTAGTAGATTTGATAGTTGTGCCCGTAATGTGTCCAACAAGTCCTCTTCCAGCAATAGTTAAGTAAGCAGATCAAGACCAAATCAAATAATTTGTCCCATCAAATCTTACCGAAAGAGGATGAAGAGTGTGGTAATTTTCGAAGCCAGTGGGAGCAGGATTATCATCAATAGTTGTCATGTTGACAAAATTATCTGCAGTTCTTCAGTCTTCACCTTTTGAAAAATAACTAAAATGTCGCAGAATGCAATAGCCAAACAACTCAGGACAAAAATTTTCTTTCTTTCCCTCTTTTTTTTCTTTTTTTTCTCTCTCTCTCTCTCTCTCTCTCTAACAGAACAGTAGATTATAAGAAAGAAAATAAAATGGTTCGGCCAAATATACCAGCTGGTTTGGTCTAAATTTGGAGAGAACCACAATATATTTGGTTTGGTCTAAATAAAAAGAGAAGCAACCATATGGTTTGGCCAAAGAATAAGGGTGCAAGTTGTGTTTCAGACGGACGAAGGAAACCTGGCTAGCGATGGCGATGGGTTGCAGATTTCCGTCGGTGATAATTCGTCGCCGTTTTAGAGAAGCAAAGCAGTAGTTTTTGACTCACCTTCGAATTTCTTCTACTCCTTTCGCGCTCTCGGATTCTCGAGTGTGAAATATAAATCCCCAAATTGGATTGTTGTCGTCTTGTTTGGGGTTGCTTCGATGAAGACGAAGGCTGAAGGTGACTTTGGCAGCGATGGCGGAAGACTATGGTAGAGTTCTTCTTCTTCTTTCCCTTTTTTTCTGTTCTTGGTGTTGTCGATTTGAATGCAGCGGTACTGAATAACAGCCAGAGAGGGCGATGAGTTTCGATGGTTACTCGATTGGTTTGAAGAACTGCCAGAAGAAAAAAAAACGATGGGTTTCGATCCTTTTCTGCGACAGAGACAGCAAGAGAGGCAAGGAGGTAAGTTTGACACTCCTTTTTTTTTTTCTTAATTCCCTAATCGAGGTTAGGCTCTGATGCCATGTTGAGAAACATAATGGGAGAATGGCTTATTGATCAATGATCTCAAGCCCTCTATTTATAATTAAGTGGAAAGTATACTATTACAAGGAATAGAATTTTACATGAATACAAACTCTAATTTAACTCCTATACAAACGCTTATTAGACTCCTAATAGAATCCAACACTTAATGTTTTTTTTATCATATTGTTTGCTTCTATGCTCTTTATATTATCTTATACAATTGTGAACTCCCAAAAGAAGACTACCTACAATATCAGTAGATTAATAGAGGTTATCCCCCTTGAACGTGTTAGGATACAATTTTTTGCCTCCTCAAGCACAAAAATCAAATTGGTTTTATTTCCTAAGAACGAACGAATAACTCGATTTGCCAAATGCATTTCTTCCAATTTCTGAGAACGATAGTGCCCAAAACAATTTCCTGGCTCATTACCAAATGCACTCTCACGGACTCAATTTTATTCTCCTATACACCTAAAGGCTAAGGGGTGTGGTTTAGGTGTTATTTCTACTGTAGTTTGGGGTTTAGAATGAAGGGACAGCAGGCTTTTAAGTCTTTAGAGTTCTGAAAATTTCCCGAATTTTGCCGCACGGTAGGGAGAAAAGAGGGATGGCCGGGTAGGCCTTAGGGTTTGAGTTTGGGGCTGGGGGATGGTACTTAGTTGCTGGAACTTTGAAGAGGAAAGAAGATACAACGACTGCTTCTGCTTTGCCTGCAGACTAATGAAGAACTACCTCAACCCAGGGCAACCACAGGTTTCCTCCTTGGCTATAACTCTCAGCAACTTTATCAATGATCAAAACTGACTTGTTACATTCCCAGGCTTCGAATTTAGAGCCAACTAAAGGAACTCCTTTAGAACTCAACACCTAGGGAGTTCAATTTGAAAAGGACTTTTAAGACTTCTATTCTAACTTGGACTCCTACTCAACTTGACATAGTAACTACTAATTACAAGTGAATACGTAAAGTAAAAGGACTGCTAACAACTACTAGGACTCTTTGACAGTAAGAGTCCTTTTCAGACTAAATCTCCTAGACAAAACTGGATGAGGCACCCAAAAAGACCAAATTATCCTCGGGTGGTGCGCATCCTTCCTGGTCGTGGGAAGAGGGCTGCTGCCCTAGTTCTTCTTGCAGCTCCTACTAGGGGGCTACTGGGAGTTTATATCATTTCCTCTCAACTTATACAACCATCCAATCTGCTTAATCCTTTCCCCTTCAACTTATACAACAACCACTCTGCTTAATCATAGGCAGGTCACAAGGAAGCTAAAAAACCACTGAAGGACAAAATCCTTCAGTTTCCATTAAAACAGAAGGTCAAAATAAATATTCTATCATCATAGTAACATTAAAGGCAAAAGATCCCTCCGTGGCCATTGAGATTAGCTTCTGAGCAAGCTCCACCTTTTTGTGCATCATAGCATCTAAGGTAGGTTCAGATTTTGTTCACAAGTTAGACTGCAGCATCCCATGCTGACATGTCAAATTTCAGCCAAAACTGAAATTGCCAGAGAGCAAGAAAAAAATGAACCTTCATAAATCCAGAACTACCAAGAGGGAATTAGGACTTCAGTGAAGGTAAAATTGTCAACACAATGATGCATGTCAATTTGTGGTGGGAGGTATCTAATTCAATTTGGCTCTGAAATTCAAGATATGGGTAAATAGGACCTTGCCCTTCCATTTAGTGGTTGGAAGTGGCAACAAAACCTGCTGCAAGGCAAAAATAGGTGTGCTGCAGCAGCAAAATCCTCTACACTAGATGGTCTAAATAAGATTACATCCAAGATCAAAGTAATGGTGGTCAGCTGCTGTAAGACATGGAATTTTATGTCCAAAAGAACACCATATACATATATTTAAAAAAAAAATAGTAGTACAATCCATTTCTCATGCTAACATGGTATAACTTAGGTACCAGACATCCACCTTTGTGCAGAAATATGATGATGCAAGTAATAATCAGATTGCAGTGCATACCTTCTCACATTGCTCAGAAGAAGTGGTGGCAAGCAATTCTGATGCTTCATGTGCCAAATCCTCAAAAGCAGCAGGAACAGATGAGCAGACCGTACTGTATGGACATCATCCAGTAAATTGGCAATGAAGTTCATTAGATTGATGAGTCAACAACATGCATTGTATGAGCTTCATCCGATGAATCTGAAATGGAGTTCACAAGAGTTCCTCTTTCATATTTGTTGATTAAATAATGGGCCTCCTCCAAGCGACCCAAATAAGTTAGAGACTCTATAATTGGTGCATATGAATAAGAATCTGGAGATAATCCATGGTATTCCAGGGTATCAAGAATCTGTCTAGCCTCATCAACTCTTCCTGATTCACATGATGCCTCAACAAAAGCATCATATGTAATTTTGTCAGGTGTCAAGCCCACTCTCAACATTGAAAGAAAGAGCTTTTGCGCATTCTCAATTTTCTTCATCCTACAAAGACTTAAAATGAGAGCATTGAAAGAAAACATATCTGGCTTTATTCCAGCACCTTTCATCTTCCTCAATAACTTCATCGCTTTAGCAACATCCCCAACAAAACAGAGAGACCGTATCAGTATATTATATGTGACAGCATTTGGAGAGACACCCCATTCAATCATCTCATTGTAACAACCAAAAGCATCTTCCATCTGGTGAACCCGACAAAGGCCATCAATTATAGTACTAAACGTGAAGACATCAGGTTTGAAACCATGGTCTAAAAGCATCTTAAGCAGTTCTCTAGCCTTACCTACCTCCCTAACTTTGCAATGACCATCAATAAGGGTATTAAAAGTAACAAGATTAGGAGCAACACCTCTTTGAAGCATTTTTCCAAATTTCTGTGACGCTTTGTCCATCACTTTGGCTTTGGCAAAGCAATCGATCAACATGTTATATGAAGATACAGTTGATATAAGTCCATCCTTCTCCATTTGATTTAAATATCTGTCCCCTTCATCAGTTATTCCTGCCTTGTACAAATCTTCAACAAGCATGAGATAAGTGCTGAAACATGGCTTCCCACCTCTCTCAATAAAATCATCCAGTATCTTGCAGGCCTCATTCAGATCTACACCCTTCATCAAGCAAGACATTGCAATGTTAAATATTGAACTGTCTGGAAGATAACCTTTTTGTTCCATCTTTCTTAAGAACTCCATGGACTCGCTTGGCATAAAATTCTTTGAAAGGCAATCCAGTATGGCATCACAATAGTGCTTGCAAAAAATAGGCTTGCTTTCTAAATATTTCAGTAACAGATAATATGCTTTATGCACATCAGAACATCGAAAGACACCGTGAACTAATGACCTAAATGTGGCTTCACTAGGTCTCACATTCCTCTGCCTCATCATCTCCAAAACCTGGAAGGCTTCATCCACCCTCTTTGCATTACAGAACCCGTCAATGAGGATTGTGTATGTGAATACGTTAGGGGAGTAACCTGAGCCCTCCATCTGCTTCATGAGACGAAGTCCTTCATCAACAACTCCAATCCTGCAGACCCCATGGATGAGAATGTTATATGTGAATCTATCAGGGATGCAGTTATCAACGGGCATCTGCTGGAATTTGAGATAAGCTAAATCAAGGGAATTGGATTTCACTAATGCATCAATAAGTGAATTGTATAACCGAGTAGTTGGAGTGAGGCCCAGGAGTGAAACCTGCCCAAAAACTTCAGCACAGTACTTGGCAAGCCCTAACCTTCCCCAGCTACCAATTAAAATGCAAAGCAGATCCTCAGAAATGCAACACCCAGAGTTCTTAATCTCTTGAAGCAAGTCAACAGACAACAGTACAGGACCCTTACGATATAGAGCATAAGCCAAAACTTTGCGTGCCAATTGATAATTCACCAGTGTCTCCTTGACATTTGAAACCCATATGTAGAATTTGAGTGAATGTAGTGGGTTTTCCTGATGCTGCAGGACTCTTACAACGAACTGAGGAGTTAAACTGGTCTTTGTGTACTTGAACTCATGATTTAGCAAAATAATCCAATCCTTTCTAACAAGAACTTCAGAGAAATATTGATGATCAACCAATGTAGTGGTTATCTTATGTCGATTACTAGAAACGCTACTTGGACTTGAATGCAAGTTGAACTGAGAATCAGGTATTTGGGAAGGACCAACTGAAGAAGACTTGCCCCTTAGTGGAGTTTCTGAACACGATGGTTTTTGGATGGGTTGCACTTTTGTTATTCCACAAACAGATCCATTGCCATTGGAGCTTCTTGTTTTGCGGATTCCTTCACTTACATCTTTGCCAACAATAGATGCTCTAGAAGCAACAGATGAAAACCCTCTCATGTCCCCAGAATTAGCTCGATACAAAATCAAATCATGAGCACAGTTCTCTTTTCTATATCACCTGTTTATGGAAATGGATGGATTATTGACAGTAAGAAAGTAAGTTGGGAAGTGGCAACAAAGAGGTACAGAAATGTATGGCAATTAAACTGACTACACAGCAATAATACTTTCCAAACAACCAGCAAATAACTGCGTGAGGCAATGATAGGTATGTGTTGAATATGGTTGCTCTGCGAGAACAAGCGAGCAATTATGCCGGCATATATTCACTTGCAACAGGCATGTACACCTAATAAATACAATAATAAAGATAGAAGACCTAAGGTAGACATGAATCCACCATTTTGTGGCTAAGATCTATATCTAGCCTACTAGAATTACTTGTTTATTATCTAAAGTGGTTGGTGGAAGTTTGAGACCTGCTACGAGCAATTCTAGTAAACAAAATCAAGTTAGTTTATTGATGTGGGAGCTCTAGCTTCTCTTTACTAACCTAATAATGGACAACGACACATTCCCTAACTATTGGATTAACAAGGTCACAGCCAGGGGATGTGGGGTGTGTGGAACAAAGAGTCATTTTGAACAACATGAAAAATCAACCAGCAGGGAAGATGTGACCGAAATAATTTGACTACTATCCACTATAAAAGCCACAAGAACATGGCTTTCTCTTGATACTGTTCAAAATTTTCAATGACGAGAAACAATGCATCAAGAATTAAGACATCTCCATATTAAGTGACAGAAAAATAATTTACACAGCAAGGGGCGGTTGGAATAAAAAAAAAAAAAAGAAAAAAGAAAGAGTCAAACCTAAACCTCGTTAACTAGCAAGGGTTAAGGCCATGCGTATCAGAATAAAGCAAGAAAAATATTTCCACGGGGTTATCAAGAGTTCTGCCAATGTACCGCCCACTGAATTTACAACGTCCAGATCATGTTACAACAGGATACTAATTTGCAGACAATCGAAAAGCATTTTCACACTCATTTGTTTTGTTTCCTAAATTTCTCTATGAAAGTCCCCTTCTTTTGTTCACCTATGATATCTCCCCGACCCACTTCCCCCTAAAAGAGTTGGGGATTGAGAAACCAACAAAGAGCATTCATCCACTCAAAGAAACCCACAGAGAGGGTAGCAGCTCTGGAAAGAAGAAAAGGCTCTGCAACACCAAGCATGTAGCATAGCTAGTCAAAGAGAGATGCATGCATCAGACAGAAAATTTTAAATAAAAATACCGGATAGAAGCCCTAGAGAAGAGGAGCAGTTAGTCGCCTTCCCACTGCTGCAATCACCAATGGAGTTATCCAATCTGGAGCTTCATTCTAACTCCAAGTGATCGGTTACTGTACTTGGTTTCGTGCGGTGAACTTGAAGGACGAGGTCATCTGCAAGATCGGTCATATGGTCAATTTTGTATTTTGACATTTCAGGGGAGATATCTTTTTTTTCTTAGATTTTTACATGCACCCCTCACTTTGCAGTGATTCACGTGGAACTCCTTCGCCAACTTTACATGAGGGTCCCTTACAGTTGACGCCGTCACGTGACTGTTAATGGTTGACCCGAGATTACCATCTTACTCTCAATAAATAAATGAATTTTAAAATCTAATATAAATTACTAATATACCTTATACCTTGTTCATTCATGAGATTTGTTGAAGAAATACTCTGTTCACCCATTTTCTTCAATTCTTAAGGCAAGCATGGTCATCAAACAATGAAAAGAACCACCGAAAATTATACATGTTTCTCACAAGAGAAAATAAGAGATAGAAAAAGAAGATTTATATCAAACCCTAGAAATCTAATCTTAAATCTCGATAATAATGAAGAAATTTGGACTTTATTAAAAAAAAAAAAAAAAACCCAATAACAACAACAACAATAGGCCCTGGAGATCATTGAACCCTGGTTCTACTTTGTCTTGTATTCTCAGTTCTTGACTGCTATTCTTTTGGAGGCTGAAATGACTGGTTTTATACATGGTTTGTGGTAGTTCCCCTGTATCTCACTTTTCCGTTGCTAGTGATTAATTTGATTTTTGCTGAAGTAAGCTATAGAGAATTCAAGAATCTTCTGGCCTATTTGGATCTCTATTGTGCTACTAGTGGGCAAAGTACTAATATTCATAAACCCTACCTTACATAACATTCAATCCTAATACTCCCAAGAAACTGAAGAGGTGGTTTTTTAAGATTCTCAAGATTTCTTTGGTATGTCTAAGAAGACGTTGTTTCATGATGCTAATGAGAAGACATTTAAGAGGGTCCAAAAGTGGAGTAGCAAGATGCTCTCACATTAGGGCCTTAGGGGAAGGAAGTGCTTATTAGTTCAATAGTTGAGCATCACAAGCAACCAAAGAAGGTTGATTCTCACTTTTTTTGGGAGATAATGTTGAATCTACAGACAAGATCTATTGATTATCTTGAAAAAGAATGAGCAAATCAAATGATAAATGGGGATTAGGCTTTATAGATCCTCATCTACAGAAGAAGGCTTTGTTAGGTAAGTTGGCTTGGAGATTATGGAAGTACCCTACTTCTCTATGGGCTTCTTTTTACAAGCAAGTTTACTTCCCTCATTGTTTTTTTCCTTCGAAACTTCTTTGAGTTCCAAACCATCTTGGGCATAGAGGAATTTTGGAAGGGAAAGAAATTATAAATGCTGGCCTTCTATGGATTGTAGGGACTGGTGATAAAGATAAGGATTTGGGAGGATATATGGATTTCTAAAATCAGGGTTATAAGATCATTCATCAACAGTATAGGAATGGTACTGTTACTTGGTTCTCTGATCTAATTGATCAAGCCTCAAGAACATGGAAACAATAATTGATACTGGACAGTTTTCATGGGGAGGATGGTATGGCTATCTTACAAATTAAATTGGCTCTTTTTCATAAGAGGACCAACAGGTTTGGGGGGCTGCTACTAATGGCATTTATTTCACAAAATTTCTTTACCATCTACTTAGTAATATGGATGATGGGAAGGTTTATTTGGCTTCTAATTCTACTCCTCCTGTTTCTCAGAATCTTAAAGGAGTGTGAAGACCACTGTGGAGGTGCAATGCTGCTCCAAGAGTTCAATCTTTTCTGTGGAGAGTCTTGTCAAATATTTTAGCTACCTCTATTGCTCTGGGGAAGACGAATTTGCCAGTTGATGTGTAGGTTTCGAGCTACTGATGAAGATATTCAACATATCTTACTAGACTACTGTTTTGCTAGAGCTACTTGGTTATTGTATGAGTTGGGTTTTGCTACACCTACTGATGATATTTCCCTTTCAGTTTTTATAACAGCTTGGAGCAGAGTTAGTAAAGAGAAGAAGACTAAATAGAGGATTGCTGGTTTAGCTTCTTATACTTGTTGGGGTTTGTGGAAAGCTAGAATTAAGCTACTACAGTTTGATATAGGTTTCATTTGAAGGAGCTGTTATGGATTGTGTATTGCTGCTGTGTCTATACTATCCTTCTTCTCAACCCCTTGGTAGGTGGGCCCGTAGCCATTTGGGAAGGTTTGCTAAGTGTCATTGCTGAAGGGGTTGATTGAGTACAAGTTGATACTAATTGTCAAGTGGTGGTTTCCATGAATTCAGATCAGACTTCAGTACCCTATGTTTTGAGGAATATTGTTGAGGATATTGGGTACCTTTACTCTGAACTCATATCTTGTTCTTTCTCTTGTGTTCTGAGAGATTGTAATATCCTTGTACATTCTCTATCTTGGAAGACAGTCATTAGGGAGGATTGATTTGGTCATGTTCCAACCCTTGGCTGTTAGGTCTATGTAATGCTAACTCCAGGTGTAATATCTGTTCTACAATCGAACAAAGGGAATCTTCTAACTTAATTGGCATCCCAGCATTCTAGAATCATAAAGGGAAGCTCCACCATTTTCACATTCCTGAATAAGTAGTTAGTTCCTTTAATATTGGCCTCTATTCAGGTAAATTGAGATAAAATCCGCCGCAACAATTTTCTATTTGGATCTAGTTCAGTATTTGTGACTTTGGTTCAATTTGTAATCATTTTATTCTATTTCTCTTTCTAGTTACAAAATTATATTATGAACACTACTTAATTCACATGTACAACAGATATTCTGTTTTATCATAACAGTTGTATTTCAATTTTTTTGAATATATTTGAAGAGGGTGCTTGGCTCTTCTAATTGAAAGGAACGAGTGTCAAATGACTTATAGAATCAGATATGTGTTGTTTTTTCGTAATCTAACCAATGACTACTTGGTTCACTCTTGGTCCAAATCGGCTCCTAAGCAAAAAACAAAAGTGAGATTAAGTCACCTCTTAGGCAGGAAACCACCTCCAATGATTAAGCCAGTAAATAGAAGAATTAAGATTCTTATAGTCATGGATATATATATGAATAAATGCTCAAGGGGAAGAAGAAGACAATGTCCTCCTATGATAGTTGCAGGCGAGTAATGACTAGAGATCAAAATGTTATTTTTCCCATTTAGATAGAGCATGTGTATATATATCACGTTCATAACTTTGAAGTGGTAAAGACATATCGTAGCCCTTGGATTTCCTGATCTCCAAAGGAGGGTAGTGATGGCTTTGGATGTGCAACTTGATCAACAAGCTAAGGATCTGATGTGCAATATAGCTGTGTGTGATATTTACGAATCAAGAGGTCAACCTCACGCTGACATTGTTGTGACATCAATCTCCAACTGGGCAAATAAACGTGGGGCGCTGCACGCGAGTGGCTCGAGCGAGTGAGAAGCTTCATTGTCTACAATGAGCATTTAATGATTATCAGTAAATTCAATATTAAAATTAATGCAAGGATTGATGTCTGAACGAAGATACGTTGGATCCTCTCCCAACGTTACATTGGCCGAAAAGCCTTAATATGACAGCTAGGTGTCACCACAAGATCCACTTCTCAACAATCATTCCCTTGAGAAGTGTCTGGCCTAGAAGTATCAAACGAACCACCCCAAACTAGGCTTAAATCCTTGGATGGAATTGAGTGGTCTAATCCGACTTAATGGCTTGAACCGTAATGGATTTATTGATACCTTTGAATTTTCATCGGATTTATCTTAACCTTTGAATTATATTAGAATATTATACATAATTGAATCATGCCACTCACAAACGGGTGATTTTTTTCCCTGTCCTTTTTTGGGTAGAAAAGAATCAAATATGTACTCTAAGAGCCTACAAGACTACAAGTTTTCTTCAATGATTCAGAGACTCTATGTTCGTCTTTGGGGGGGGGGCCCCCCCCGGGGGGGGGGGGGGGCCCGCGGGGGCCCCCGCAAATCCCCTCGTGCTGCAGCTGGTTCAGTCATTGTATAGGATAGGATTTTCCGAGACTATCCTTTGAAATTGCTTATCCTTAAAACGAGACACGTGGATGAAACGTGCAACCTAATTTCGTCTCCCGCCACTTTACTAAAAATCAAATATTTTCGAACTAATGAAAGAAATGAAAAGAATTTGGTTAATTCCAAATCCCAAAGAGGGAAAAAATAAAAAAACCCCACCGTCGGTTCTCTGGTTATGTCACTGTGTTTCTGTTTATAAAGACTTTAAGCGGCAAATTCACACTTCACAGTTCCTGTTTTACCTTCAAACTTGCAGGAGAAGCTATATCCAGAGAACCAGCAACAGATCTTTACTTTTAGTTTATTTATCACCGTAGCCATAGCATTTCTCCACAGTCCGTCCCCAAAATCGTTTCCACTCCTCAACCCCTCAGTAGAGAAGAAAATGTTCCTGTAGATTTGGTTGGATGCTTAGATGACTGAAAACGGTGGAGATTCAGCTTTTGATAACATGGCCCAGATGTTTCTCGGCGTCCGTTTTGTCCTCGTGGGATTCGATCCCGTTTTATTTTCGGAGGTGGCTCTTCGATTCAGTTCCATAACTTTTGGTTTTTCTTTTTCCTTGGAAGTTGAAATAGTACGATTCCAGTGATCTTCTGACTAATTGCAACACTAAATTGTGTTTTTTTGGCAGATTCGTTCAAAGCTTATCAATGGCGGTGGCATTGATGTAGGGAAATATGGTTCGAGTTGCACTCACGTTATCGTGGACAAGATTACTTATGTAAGTCTGTTTCTTTCTTTCTCTTCTATAACCTGGGTTCGTATTCTGTGCCTTTACCAACTTCATTCTACAAATCAGCCTTCACTTCGTCTATCAGACAGTTTTGCTGTGAATTTCAGACTTCCCTAAATGCAAATAATAATTTGAACTATTTTATTATTATTATTATTATTTTTTAAATAATACTGATTTACTCTTATTGTGTGTTATTTGGTCTCATGGTATATTGTTATCCGTATTATGCAGGATGATCCTGTCTGTCTCGCTTCTCGCAATGATGGCAAAACACTTGTCACAGGCGTATGGGTCGAACATAGTTTTGATATTGGGATGGCTGTGGATGCAAGTTTGGTTTGTACCTTCCCTTGCTATTTCAACCATGGGCAGATATCTTGTTTAATTCATTCACCCTGCAACACCAGGATGCTGTTAGTACTCTAGTGTAATGTAAGGTATTGACTTTTTCTGCAAAAGTGGGAAGCCTCTGTTGGACTTGGGGGGAACTCATCGTATACACTCAAGTCCTTATAAGCTTTCACATTGACCTATCCTCATCCAATGAGGGATCATGTTGTCATGTGAAAGGGTAACGAACGAGACAAGGAAGGCATCCAATTTCAACTTTGTTTCTCTGTGTTATGCTTATATGGTCGAACAGTGAGAGTGTGGGCCTTGGTGCAACACCTAGTGATTGTGGGTTTGAGTTAATAAATAGCCTGTCTGTGAAAACAGGGCAAGGCTATGTACAGGATGACTAACCTCAGACTTCAGAGTGGCAAGTGCCCTGTGCACCGGGTATGCCATTTTGTGTATGGTTGGAAAAATTTCCCCCCAGGCTTAGATCTCCCTAATGCATTGGTGGAAATATATGATCAACTTTGGCTTAGTGATATTCTTCATCTATCGTGCTGTAGCTCTTGCCAGTGGGTTGATCAACTGAGATCTGTTTTGTTCCATTTTTTTTCCAGCTTCATGCATCATTTTCTAATGTTTGAACCTGATATGGCACATTAATGAGTGAAAGTTTCTGGTTATACGTCTTTGCAAGCTACTTCAATTTTCAAGTTTGAAATTGTAACTGACATTATTCAGTCCGTTTTTCCTATAAATAACACGCCGACTGATGTTTACAATTTAGAGCTCATTGAACCTTGCAGCTAACTTTTTTTTAATGGATTTAGCTTCAGTTATCATGATTTTATGGGTTTGAATAGATTTGAGGCAGCTTTTACTTCATAGCTGAAGCATCTCACCAATCTCCTCATTTCAATTAGTGTCTGCCTGCTTAAGGCACGCCATCACATGTGCCTTTGTGTTAGGCCTCTACAAATGAACCCAGTGCAAATACGTGTCATACAAATGAGAAATAGAAGAGAAAGAACACAAAAAATTTGATGACGGAGTTCAATCAAGTGATATATGTCTCTGGGGCTCAGGATAGAACCCAATGCACTAGAACAAGATTAAATCCTTACGTACATGCTGTATACAGTGAATCAAATCAATGAACCTTATACTTGAGATGCTAAACCCTTATGCAAGAAAGCTCATGAAACCACCATCATAGCATACACCGAACATGGGAAAAGAAGAGGAGAAAACCCTGGAACAAAAACAAGACAGGATCTATCGTACGATAGATCAAAGTAACCCAACAAGGCAGGGTTAAAATTACCCTGGTTCAAATCTAAGTGATTGGTGCCCGTTCAAGATGATTTTAACCAAGATAAAACCCAGATAAACTGCTGAAATATAGGGTGAATTTACAGATTAACCCTCACCCTTTAAGTTGTTTCTCTACAATTCTCAATTCTTCCTATTTCTCTATTTATTTTTCTCACTTGACTTTGAGCTCGTAAGTGATCTCATTTTCTAACTTTTGTAATTTCATTTGCTCACAGATTTTGTACAGACCTTTAAAAGATTTGAATGGAATCCCAGATGCTGAATCCATATTTGTGTGCTTAACAGGGTATCAAAGGCAAGATCGAGAAGATATTATGGTATATTATTTATGCTTCACAACTTCTATTACCATTGATTTTTGTATCTGCACCTTTTCATATGATTCCAGAAGTTAGAGGAAATAAAATTGGTGATTTTATTGCAATGAGAGTTAATGATATTATTTTTTGCTTTTGCTTTGGTTCTCAGAGAATGGTAGGCATGATGGGCGCACACTTCTCCAAGCCACTAATTGCAAATAAAGTCACCCATCTTATATGCTATAAATTTGAGGGTGCGATTTCATTACTCTTATGAACACTGTCACAGTTTTCAAGGAACATATTTGGTCAATGGATTCTGCTACTACTTGTTTAATCTGTTAATGAATATAGCTTTTCATATACTAGCATTCTCTTCTTGAGGTGTGAGCTGCTTAGGCACTAGTGAGGTAGATTATTCTCCCTTGCCTTCACGTATTGTAGCCAAGTAGGTTGTTTCTCCCTTCTTGACACCCTTTCTCCAACTGCATAGCTGATAGAAGGGGCCATCCTTAGTCCCTGACACCTTTGAGATCATGCACAGAGCTTCCTCCATGATGCATATGGTGCTGATGAATGACATAGGTATAGCCTTGACCCTTCTAAGGAATTCCATGCCAAACACAACCTCAAAGTTGTCCATGGGCACCACCAAAAGATTCATAGTGTATTGTCATGTTACTATGACATTTAATGATTGTATCAAGAGCCATCCATGCTTATCGGAAGTTGGAACCTTACCATATGTGGCTTTCATTCAATATCCCTTGGGAGTATGAGGGGGTTATTGTCAGTTTTCAACTTCTGGTCTATAATGGTGGGTGAAGTACCATGACATCTGCAATTTGCCCATCTTAAAAGATTAGTGCACAAGCTCTTATGACTTCAGGGTTTGATGTATTCATCCTTATCCTGACTTTTGCAAAGTGGCTGTTTCCAGACTCCAACCCATGGCCAATTAGTCACTGTATAGAAAGCTTACTGCTCCCAAATGTTTCTATATGCTGCTAATACTAAGCTTCAAGCAATAGTAATGCACCAAAAGAGATTGGTGGCTTTCAAAAGTGTTTCACCATTATTTTTAATAATTTTATCTTCATAGCACTGCCTTGATGAACAGTACTCCTAAAAATTACACAAGTTTTATGGAAAATAAATTATTACTTAAAGCTGTTTTATAACTAGAATGTCTGAATAGGTGGTACAAACAATGCCTTACATGGTCAAATTTTATAAAATCAAATATCTATGGTGTTTAACAAGGTGATATCCTTGGTGTTTGTTATTCTGTGTTAAGTGTGTGTCTATTTTCACTATCATGCGTACTGGTTCTTATAACTAGTAGAAATTCTAATTTAAATGGTGGTCTGGTCATTCTGATCTAGGAGAGAAATATGAGCTTGCGAAGAAAATGAAAAAGATAAAACTTGTCAATCATCGGTGGCTGGAAGACTGGTACTATTTGTACTCCCTTACTCTTTATCTGAAATTTACTGTATTTTCAAAGGCTCTCTTTTTATTATTAGGCTACCCACATGCTCCAATAGGTTAACTTCTTCGTCTTCTTTTTTCTTTATTTTTTTATTTTTTATCCTTCTCTTTTTCTGTCTGATCGAGGAATTTATTCACTGAAAAAAATTCTATTGCAGCCTAAGGGAATGGCAGATTCTCCCGGAAGATAATTATGATAAGAGGTATGGTGGTTATTTGTTTATTTATCTTTTACATGGCAACAATATTGTAAGACATGTTTTAATGTTGTTACCATTCTCAGCATTACGAAATCACATCGTTTTGTCTTTCTTTCTTGGTGGGATTCATGTCTGGTTATTCCCTGTGTGTGTTTTTCTTTGTCAGCTTTATCGTTGAGCAAGTATCATCATACATGTGCTTTATAAAAAAGATAGTATTGAGGAATTGTTACAAAATTCAAATGATTAGTTTTAATTTTTTATTTATGTCTTTTAATAGTATTCAAATTTATGAACGGAGCTGATAGGAAGGTAAGGATCCAGATGCCAACCCATTTGGTTGGGATTAAGCTAAGTTATTTTATAGTATCCAAGTATATGTATTGTCTACTAGAATAGATTCTATCTAGCATGTTTACTGCTGGCCATATGTACAACATATATGCTAACAGTTGGAATTAAACAAAATTTAATTTTCCAAGAAAAATGGTGTTTTAAGTTTTGTAGGCTGAACATTTATGACATTTTAGCTTTTAGGTGATGTAACCAATTCTAGGGTTAGTTGATTCTTTGAAATAATTCCCTAGAATTTAGGGTTCCTAGAATCTTCTTTATTGAACAAGCAAGTAACTATCAGATGTCAATATAGCTTGCCTCCTCAAACTTATTTGGAAAATTGCTACAAAGCATGATTCTATTTGGGTTAGGTGGGTCTATTCTTTCCACCTCCGGTCTGATTCCCTCTGGACTATCCCTATGCCCTCTAACCCTTATTGGGTTTGGAGGAAAATTCTCTTGTTGCGCCCTCGTGCCATCTCCACTATCTCTACTTCCATTTCCTCTGGTTCCACCACCTCTTTCTGGCTTGATCCGTGGCATCCGATGGGCATTCTCTATAACGCCTTTGGTCCCCGTACAGTCTATAGTTCCCGTATCCCCAAATCCACCCCCCTGTCTAACTTTATCTCAAATGGGTCCTGGATCCCTACCCCCTCCCCTTTTTCACGCAAGTTTGGGATTCCCTCCCCCCACTATTTCCTCTAGAGACCCCATTGTTGGGCTCCCTTTCCCCCTTCAAAACCCTCTCCACCACCTCTGCCTGGAACCTCATCAGATCCCATAACCCTAAGCCCCCCTAGCCCCCATTGGTTTGGTTCAAAGGATTCATCCCTCGCCACTCCCTACCCTTTGGAGGGCCCTCAACCTCGCCCTTCCCACCCAATCCTTCCTTATTGGCCGCCACATCCCTGCTAACCCAAATTGTGCCCTTTGTTGGAATGGTTTAGAGAACCTTGAGCACCTCTTCTTTATGTGCCAATTCTCCAAATCTATCTGGGGAAAAGCCTTAGCTTACATTTGGCCCCATTCGAGGCTATCCTATGGGTTCTTTTAAGATTGGTCATGGATTTTGAGATACTTTTCAGGCTCTTCCATTTGTGATCGGATTGGTAAGTTAGTGTACTGTGCCTTGATCCATCACCTATGGTGGAAGCGCAATCTTAGGAGATGGACTTCCAAATCCCGCTCTAGTGATAGGATTTGGAATGCCATCTATTTTGATGTTTCTTCTAGGCTGTTAGCTATTCCCCATCCCCCTGTTGATGATACCCCAAGGAACAGGCTTATTGTTGTCTCCTGGGGTCTTAATTCTCCTTTTCGGCCTTCTGCTTAAAGGCCTTGTTCTCTTGCTTTCTTTCGTTTATCCAAAAAAATGTAACTATCAACTCAGAAGGGAATGGATAATTTGCAATGGGTAGGTTTTGGAATGTTCAAAAGTTTAACAAAATCAAATGGGATAATTTTAGGTAACTAGGATCCTATAGGAAGAGCTAGGTTAGTGTTTGTGAGATGTTAAGGTTTTAACAATCTCCCATGGGATGATTTTGGGAGATCAAACATCACCCTAGGGTTGAAAGAAAATAGAGGGGATCTATCCTTGGAGAAAAGGTGTTTAACAAAAGTAGTATGGAGTGGTTAGGGGAGGTTTTAGGGATGATGGAAAGGGATGGGAAGTTTCTTGGGTTTCTTGAATGGATCTTGTTAGAATTTCAGCACCTATAATTGGCCTAGGGACTGAAAGAAAAAGGAGATGAGTATTGAACAGGGAGAGAGCTTGTATGTATATTTTGGCTCTCCCCTAGTACTTTATTTATAATGTAAAATCAAGTCTTAGCTTAGGAATGTTTCCTAAATTGAGTTACAACAAGAAAAAAAAATTTCATATTGCATAGAATCTCCTAAATCTACTAAAAAAGAAACTTTCCTTGGGAGATTATGTCAACTAAGCAATAAGAAAAATAGGAAGTATCCAAAAAGGAAACTTCAGGCTGCAGCTCCAAAACTTGTGCATGAAGGCATCAGCTCCAAGACTTCTGCACCAAGGCAGCATCTCCATCACTTGAGTAAATCTCAACACTTCCCCCTCAAGCTGGAATCTACTCAAAGAGAGCTCTAGCTTGGACCCAAAAAAACTTAAAAGGTAGCACCAGTCTTGAACTGTGTAGCAATAGCAAACGTTGATAAACATTAAGAGAATTGTAGAAGTCGTAAACACAGATCAGTTCATAAGGGTGGTAGCAGTAGCAGTAAAAAATAGTAGTAGTAGTAGTATCTATTATATTTACCAGAAGATAAGAATTTAAGGTCGATTTTGGTAATAGATAACAAAACAACTGCCAAACAATATCCAATCAGTACCCCTGTTTACCAGAGGACAAGAGTCTGAAATTCGTTTTGGTAAATAGAATATTAACTAGCAAGGGCAATAGTAGTCACAATAAGAAAACTAGGGGAAGATAGAGTATTTTGCAAATACAAAAGCATGAAAACTAATAGTGCAACTGATCATGCCAAGCAGTAAGTAAACTCCTGGCAGTACTAATAGAAGACTAGATAAAACATAGAGTATTTTCAGATCCATAGGGGAGTTCAGTATAAGTGGATCTAGCCATCGACAAGAGACTAAACTTGCATAGAAGTTTGCATCTGATATGAAGAACTCTTCTTTAAACAAGATAGCTTCATCTGATGAAAAAACCAACTGCGACTACTTGAAACCAGTAATAGAAGCAACAGGAAGGCAATACAACATCAATAGGATTTTCAGGGCAGAAAAATTCAACAAAACAGGGGCAGCAGAATTCAATACAACATCAACATAATTTTTCATAGTAAAAAAATTCAATAAGACAGAGGAACCAATAGTATATCTTGCGGCATAATCAAATATGAATCGGCAGTATTTTCAGAACATAAAACCAATTGAAAAGCGGTAGCAATTGTTGAAATCATATAAAACAAATTTCCTCCAGGCATATACATGCAGTCCAGAGAAGCAAAACATAGTTGATTGGAAGCAAAATAGACGTTCAAGCTGGTGAAGAGCTTTAGCAGGTTAAAAGGTCCTCCCGTGTCTAAAAAAATTCACGAATTTTTGGATTTTGCAATAGTGGCAAAAGCAGATACGTAGATCACTTCATGAATTGTGAAGAAGGGTCTGATATATCATTAATGCAGCAAGGGGTGGCCACGCACCAGTTAGAAAGAGAAAAAAACAAAGAATATTGAGAGAGAAGCAGTCCCTAGCCCCTAGGCTGATTAAACCCGCTTTGATACCATGTTAGAATTTCAACACCTGTAATCAGCCTAGGACTGAAAGGAAATTCAAAAGGAAAAAGAAGAAAAGAACAAGATTGAAGAAGAAGAAGAACAAGATGAGAAGAGAAGAAGGAGAGCTTGTATGTGTATTTTGGTTCTCCCTTTGTACTTTGTTTATAATGTAAAATCAAGTCTTAGCTTATGAAAGTTTCGTAAACTGAGTTACAAACTAGGCGGCAGCTCCAAGACTTGCGCTCCAAGGCAACATCTCCATTACTGGCGCAAATATCAACAGATCTTGGCAGTTTTTCTCGAATCTTTTCTTTCTTTTTTCTGTTTTCAGACTTGCTGCAATCCAAAGAAGGGGAAAGAGAGGGGGCCGAGGGAGAGGAGGTGCTGCAAGGGTTCGGGGAGGTGGGGGAGGGGCTTAAGGGTGTCACAAGGGGTGGGGGAGGGTTCCTAAGGGGCTGCATTGTTTGAGGATGGGTTTTAGAGGGCTGCTAGCGAGGGGAGGGATTCCTAGGGCCTCTGCAAGGGAAAGGAGGTGAAGGGAAAGGCTGCGGGTGAGAGAGGAGGAAGGGGACGTGGGAGAGGGTGTTCTACTTACTTGAGGAGGCTGCTGTTTATGGAAAAACGCTGCTGGAACTTGAAGAAATCTGCTGAAATTGAAGAAAGAAGCTTCAAACTCTGCCGTGGAACTCTCAAGAAAGCCATGTTTCCCACAAGAATCTTAATTCTTTATTCAATTTGCTCCAAGTTTACAATGAGAGGAGTGGCTTATTCATAGCCTTACATAAAGAAAGAAAGAATTAGACTGTAACTAGGAAATAAAGACCTACTCAACCAGGGTTTACTTTATAGACTATGATCCCCTTTACACTTAAAAGTAAATAATAACCACACAGTTTAAGAAATTTAACTTGTACTAAAAGACCTAATCATCCACAAGGAATCTTATTTAAAATAAATTCCAATTGACACTAGAACTCACTTGACTGATTCAACAAGGAATAAAAAACATATTTGGGCTTAGAACAATAAAACAAAATTATTGGGAATAAAATAATCAATAAAGAAGAGAGGAAAATGGCCCAATTGCCCCTATAGGGGTTTGGCCAGCCCTTAGTTGCACCATCTTGGTTGGGCCTTGGGGCCCAAATAAGTTTTTATTTTTATTTTTATTTTTTATAATGAATAAATGAATTTATTAACCAAAGGAGAGAAAGGGGGGAGGTAAAGAATACAAAGGTGAATCTGTTGAGAATTACAGCAGCCTTGGTGCAAAGTAGAACCAAAGGTAAAAGAACACAGGGCTTAACAAGTAGCACAAAGCCTTGTGGCAAAACTAACTAGACAAAGATGGACCCAACACCAAGGCCAGTAGGCCAAACTAGACTGGCAGGGCTGGGAGCTGGATGTTGACTTCACGAACTGTGGGTTCATCACATTGAGGGCTTCGAGGATCATCAAGCCATGTGACTTTATGGCAAGCTATAGGAATATTGCAGGAGGCAGATGGGGCATTGCAAGTGTTGCTCAGATCTTTGGGTGAAGCAGAGGTAGGGATCACTGTAGAAGCAGGCAATGTTGTAGCAGAGGTTGTGGTGACACCGTGGCACACTGTAGGGTTGGAGGAGGCATTTGTGATGGGGCAAACTGTTGGTGGAGATTGGGAACTTCTCGGAGGTGAGCCTAAAGCAAAAAGGGACCTCTTCTGATAAGTGACGATGAGGGGGAGGGAAGAGAAAGAGAGGTAAGGGTGGAGGAAAGAGATAGAGAAAGATATGTAGAGGAAAGAGAAAGAGATGCAAAGTGAAAGAGAGATAAAGAGAAGCATAGGAGGAGGGGGTAGGAGTAGAAACTAGAAAGAGAAACCGCAAAAGGAGGTTGGGGGGCAAAGTCACTGAGCAGCTCAGGCTCCACTCCATCAGATAGAGTCATAAGAGAAAGACAAGCAAGGGGAGAAAAAAAGAAGCAGAGGCAGATGGGCAAGCGGCCAGAAATTTTATTGGGCCACCACCACAACCTGAGAGGAAAGAAGATCCAACAAAGAAAGCAGAAGAGGAGAAGAAAGCAGAAGAGAAGAAGACGAAACCAAGAAAGTAAGAGAGCAGCAGAAGGAAGAAGAAGGTAGCTGCTGATTTCATTGCCGAGCTTATTCCTAAAATTTCTCGGAGAGAAAGAAGGAAGCCCACTTGCATTGTCCATTGCTCCCTCCACCATCTGATGGAAGTCAGCCGTCCGTTTCTTGCTGATCTCGATGACATCCAATGACTATGTTGAGTTGTTGTCGTCCATCACATCTGAAACTCTCCATGACCATACTCATTCTTGCCATCTGAAGTGCTTCAACATTGGCGAGAACTGTCCAGTCTTTGATGGTCTCTTCTCCTTCTGTCGGGCGTCTGGCGGTGGCTCCATCGGTGCTTCTGTCAAGCTTAACCATGGTGATGCCGATATTGCCCTGTTCTTGGGGTATTGTTTGTGGAAAAAGAAAAGAAATTGCAGTGCATGCATATGAATTGTGTTTACATAATTTTCTAAATGCATTATTTTATCCATCTGGACTATTAGATGTCTAAAACTATTTGCTTTCATATCCTACCACTGAGCTCTGCATGAAGCCTAACCCATGTCTGAAGTGGCAATTATTCCCCATCATGTGCATTGTGAGTAGGACTTTTAAGTGATCCACTAATTAGATCTACCTCACAATAATTTATGTTTTTATATTTGGATTATTAAGGTCGACAGAACTGACTATTTTTGTACTTTCCAACACTTACTAATTTTTTCCTCAATGAAAACAGTACTTATGAGTTAGAGATGATGGAAACAGAAGCTAAGGACTCAGAAGAAGAAACTGGGGATGGTTTTGATGCTAAGGATTTTAAAGGGAAAGATCTCGGTCCCTTTGGTTTTCTAACTGGAATGCCTAGGGGGGTAGGGTTAGAGATCCATCAGAAAAATGTCTCGCCTAAAGTTTTGCTAAATGATGGCTATGATATTATTGGTAACAGTAGGTTACTGACCCCTGGAAAAGATACTAGATCTGATAAAGCCTTGTACTACATTGATGCAAATAAAAAAGGCCTTGACGAATTTGGTTGTCAGGGTGATAGACCTTTTGAGGATGCTGTTTGTGGTGGGACATCCATGCCATTTGACACTGTGGCCAACCTCAACAAAGAATATAATGGATCAACATTTAATTCAAGAACTGTCACACCATCTTCTTACTCTGGTGCAGAAAAGTTCAGTTCAGTTAGTTACTCCAGGAGAACCCCGAGTAAGTCTCCAGTTTCTACTTCTGCAGAACCTTCAGTTCATACACATCGCTCTCCGCAAGGGGTTGTAGATGGAAACAAAGTCAACAGAGGCCTTGACCTTAATTCGCATTGTGGAGAATTAAATCATCAGGGAAAGGAAACTGGAGCATCACCTCATCACAGAAGGTTGGCTGTCTCTAGTTATGTCATTAGGTCACCACATAAGGCAAATCGTGATCCAAAAGCCTGTGCTTCTATGACTCCAGCAGGTATTCGTGAAGATTTGGAGTTTGCATCAGTGATTGGTGCACCCCTAATAAAAAATGGTCCTTCACCTAGTGATAATCAACATCTTTTGGGTCCAACTGCTGGTACGAACACTGTTGATACTCGGCAAAATGGCCCCTTAATGACTAGTTCCTCAAGTTCCAAACAGAAATCACCAAAGTCTGGATTGCCTTATTTGGAAACTTTGACTTTCAATAGTTCTGAATCTCCTAATGTGAAGGTGGCTGAGGAAAAGAGATGTGAAACATCTATGGGGGCTTCAAAAATTCCCAACTTAGCTTGTGAGCCTGATAAAGGGGATCTTGAGATGTGTGGAATGTCAGCTGATAAAAAAGCAGAGCCCCAGAAGAACCACGAGGGTGTCAAGGTTTCGTCTCCCAATGTCAAAACTCCAGTGAGTGAGAAGTCCAATGGTCCTATTAGATTTGGCTTGCATGAGAGTGCAGATGATGATAGATCTTCAAGATCACTTACCAAGAAGCTGGTTGACAAGAGAAGTTTGGGCTCTAAGCCTAGGCTACACTCTGATGGTAAAAAACTGAAGGGTTTATTTAGCTTTGACAAACCTGTAACTCCAAATGATGCTACAGCTTGTCCAGTGATTGGTACAGCAGAAGCAGAAGATGAGCAAAATATTTATGAGAAATTTGAGATGTGTTGGCAAACTTCAGCTGCAGATGTAATCATGGGGAAAGAGACAAATGGGGAGAAGGCTGTAAGTCCTAATGATGAGACTGAGATGCCAGAGGACGAAGATAGAGATAAGATTGAGAAGCCTGTCACTGAGAAAGATGAAATGGTCAAACCACCTTCTAATGCAGGAGAATTAAACAAGAAGCAGCCAAAACGGGTACAACTATCAAAAAATAGAAGAAAGACTGATGAAGTGCCTGCAGAAAAGAGCAAGGGTGAAACTGAGCACGGCAGTACTGTAAATGCAAAGAAGACTGGCATGGTTGAGCTAACTTTTATAGAAGCTGCAGTGAAAAAAAACACAACTAATGGTTGGAAACATCCTCCAGGGAAAACCAAGAAAGCAGAAGCTAGTGGGACTGGGACAAAGACATCTGAGAAAGGAGAAAGTGGGAATGAGCCAAGGGAAGCCAAAGTTGGAGGTGAGTCTGATGGGGCAATTGATGACAAAAAGACTGGCATGGATGGATCAATTTTTAAAGCAAATATGTTGAGGGATGAGAGTGTTAAAGAAGTAAAACATTCACAAAAAAGAACCACGGGAAAGCCACAGTCCTCTATGAATGAGATAGGGACTTCTGTCAAACGAAAAGGCAAAGAGCTAAGGGAAGTACAAGAGGGATCTGAGCTCGTGAATTCAACTAGAGCGTCAGTGACTGACAGGGAAGGCAAAACCTTTCAAGAAGATGTGGAAAAGCAAGACATGGCCAAAGGTAACAGGCATCCTTCAAGTAAAACCAACAGAAAGGCCATCTCTACTGCAACTAATGAAACATCTGATGAAGGCAAAAGCACTGACGGCACCAAGAACAATGTTGCTGTTCAGAAAACTGAGATGCCAAAGGGAAAAAGCAGAGCATATCTCACAGGCAAAACTAAAACTCTTGCAGTTAAGAGGAAGAAGTCCTCAGATAACGAGAAGGAGAATGAGCCAAGTGGAAATGGAGATCCAATTGGGAATTTGTTGAAGCATGGGAGTGCCAGTGGAGCTCCAGTTACAAATGATCAAATGGTTTGTCAAACTGATATAAGCACGTTGCAATCTGGTGGAAGTTGTAAAAGTTCAATGGCTGAACCAATGTGGTTTATTCTAAGTGGACATCATCTTCAGAGGAAAGAGTTCCAGCAGGTTATAAGGCGTTTGAAGGGCAGGGTTTGCAGGGATTCTCATAATTGGTCGTACCAGGCTACACACTTCATTGTTCCAGATCCAGTTCGCCGAACAGAAAAGTTCTTTGCTGCTGCTGCATCTGGAAGGTATTTTATTAGTGCACTTCTGCTTGCCAGAGATTTGTAGTTTTCTTTTACCTCTAAGGTTGAACAATGTGGACTCCATTTGATTCAGGGTTTTCAGCAACCTTAAATATTTGTGAAACATTTTTTCATACTGAAGCAGGCAGTGGTTTTTGTTGATGTTAGTTTCCCCTTGAACCTAATAATATCAGGCTCATTAACAACAGTAAAAATAATACATGTAATGGTTTCTCTTGGCAACACAGGTGGATTCTCAAGACTGATTACTTAACTGCTAGTAATCAGGCAGGGAAGTTCTTGCCAGAAGAACCTTATGAATGGTACCGGAGTGGCCTAAGTGAAGATGGTGCAATCAATTTAGTGGCTCCCAGGAAGTGGCGCCTCTTGAGAGAAAAGACTGGTCATGGAGCTTTTTATGGAATGCGGGTTGTCATATATGGAGAATGCATTGCACCACCTCTGGTACTTTTCTCTGCAGTGTGGTTTAGTAATGTTTGACAGTATTCTGCTGCTTTTTGTGCATTTCTCTGGTGCAGATAACACTAATCTGTTGCTGATAATTCTTGCATCATAAACCAGGATACTCTGAAACGTGTCTTGAAGGCTGGAGATGGCACCATTCTAGCAACATCCCCTCCGTACAGTCGTTTCCTCGAAGCTGGAGTTGATTTTGCTGTTGTTAGCCCTGGCATGCCACGAGTTGATTTGTGGGTCCAAGAGTTCTTAAGACATGAAATACCTTGCATTTTGGCTGATTACTTGGTGGAGTATGTGTGCAAACCAGGGTATTCCCTGGAGAAACATGTGCTTTACAACACTCACACATGGGCAGAGAAGTCGTTCGCAAACCTGCAAAGCCGGTTAGAGGAAATTATTTTGGTCTCCACACCATCAGATGGCACTGGAGATCTCACTTGTGAAGTTTGTGGGTCTAGTGACAGAGGGGAGGTGATGATGATTTGTGGTGATCAGGGTGGTTCAAAGGGGTGTGGGATAGGTATGCATATTAATTGCTGTGACCCCCCACTTGAAGATGTACCAGAGGAAGATTGGTTTTGTTCAAAGTGTAGCGAGAAGGACAGCACCAGAATTCCAAAGAGTACCAAGAGGAAAAAGGCCCGAGGTAGTAGGTGACAAATTTTGAATTTTACTTGATGTACTGACTGTAGAAAAATCTATGCTCCCATTTTAGTCTCATCTTTTGGGTTCTGATGGTAATAAGATTAGGGGATCTTCTAGTGTGTTTGACTTCTGTAATTGTATATCTATTTCCTTTAGTTTTAACATCTAACAAGTCCAGATATTGTCTAGAAGATGTGTTAAATTAAATGATGGGTTAAAAACCCTTCTTATACACTTTTTTTGAAGCAGCATGGAGTTGAATAGTTGATGGGAGCTTCTTTTCTCTTTTCTCATCCATGCATGTCTGATAATTTTCATGCACAGATTAATTCATAAGTCCTCAATTATGGGAAGAACCTTATTTCTTTCATTACCCATAATTTCTTTGTGCACCATTTTCCAGATGTAGACACAGAAACGTCGGATTTGTTTGGCCTAGTTTTTACATTTATGGTATTTATTCACAATCGAAGCACTCAAGCAGAAGTGTAGATAATCAGGTGAAAGCAATGAGGAAGCTCAAACAGGTTTGCCAGGCTATTGTCAATTGAAGACGAAGTGTAGGCTGACTAAACTTGTGGGAGATTATTAATCCCTCCATGCCAAGAAAATGCTATTTAAGGGTGAGACTGAAACCTATGACACTACATTTTCAGTGTTAGGGGCTGGAAAAGAATGATATTTCCAATTTTTGACCATACATATCTGTTGTAAACCCTATTTTCTTGAACCTTGACCCATATAATAAGGGCCCATACAGAAGTGTGATCTATTTTGCCTAAATTTATAGTCCATATATGTTGCTTCTTCCATATTCTTCTTCTGAATCCTACTTTCTTGAACCTTGGCCATATAATGAAAAACCCATACAGAAGTGTGATTTGTTTTGGGCTTTGGCCAAATTTACAGTCCATCTATACTACTACTTCCCATTATTCTTCTTCACTCAAAACTGGATTCACATTGTTTTAGATATGGAAGAGCACTACCTTGAGTTTGTACAAAAAAACCACCTACAAGTTTTTGTATTTTCACCACTGCAAGGTCCCATCTCCTCCTGTCTACGCTGGTTGTGGCAATGGCACCAGAGAGGCATAAACTCCATTTTAATTAGAACATAATAAAATCAAAATGACAGCCAGGGTCCCTCTGGTTTCCTCTCTCTCTCTCTCTCTCTCTCATATGGTTGTGATGGACTCATGGGCACCACTTGATAGACTTAACATATACAAGCAGACAGTAGAAAGAGTTAAAAAGAAAGCTAAAATAAAAGAGAAGGAAAGCAAGGAAAAGGGTTGAGACCATCATGACCCAGACCAATAGGCAATCAGTAAAGCCAATCTTCAATGAGTTTTGACAGACTGTTATGTGCTAGCTTGCCCTGTAAGTCATAGAATTAGATTAGAATATTCCCTTTCCCTGAACATAAGGAGATGGAAGATCACTTAAGATTTCAAACTAGATTTATAAATATCCAAATCCTAATTAATCCTTCTTAATTGATGATAGAGCATATGTTTAATGTTATTAAAGCCTTCATTTGTCTCCACTTATCAGTAGTTTTACTAATTAGAGTATCTAATGATATCATCTCTCCTGTGAATTAGAAAAGCAGAGACGCAGAGTTGATTAATATCTAACCTTACCCATATAATATCATATACAAAATCAGAAACAGATAACTCAAGTACAGCCAACGCAGCATTCATCCCCCTTCTTCAAGCTTTCACGTTTCGCCCACTAAACAGTTGCTCTGTATTTAACTACTGATATTGTTTATGAAGCTTAATCTGAGATTTTATTTGATAAACATTATAAAAGAATATGTAATGGAGAACACATGATAGGTGAAACTCCTCACATGCCTTATCTGACATCATACATAATCATCATCTCTTCCCTCCAACCTAATCTCTACTTTTGGTTTCCCAGATTCAAGCATCAAGGCTATCTTCTTCTTTTTTTTTCTTTAATTTTCTCAAAAGGTTGGGACCAGAATTGGGAAGAGGGTTGTTTGTGTCTAAGTTCTAACTTTGGTTAGATCTAGGAAGTAGATTTGCAGACAAGACACACCATTTTAGGAATGCAGATATAGTATCAATATATCATGGATGGATAAATGAAGAGATTCCTTCGTCACCCCCAAGCATAATTGCTTGAGAATTGAGATACTCTTGGGCATTGTAAGGTTCCTTTGGGAAGAGTTCATTGTGGGAAGCAGTGTGACTTAAACCCTCAACCCTTTTCTTTCGCCATAAGATAATAAAACCCATTATCAATGAAAATGATTAGATAATTGTTTAGGACTTGAGGGTCTTTGGGGGCAGAGAGAGAGAGAGAGAGAAGAGAGACTGGGAGAGAGATGAACATACATTGGATTCCTGCACAGTTATAAGTTATAACTAGCATCTGTGTCGGATTGAAGGGTGGGTTGGAGGGGTTGTTCCCCAGAAATGAATCATTGAATGAAAGAATGCATTATTCGCCTGAGTCTTGCTGCTGCTGTATAGTCAGTCTTAAATTTGAAAAGACAGGGACATGGGCATGTGGGAAGATTAACTCACCCAAACTCAGAGCCAGTCAGGCCTAGTTAGTATTATTTATGATTAGCTTACCCTGTTTCAGGCTTGCTTTGCACGTCTCTGGAGATAGGCTCTGTTCTCTAGGGTGTAAATACCGTACGATATACACTACCAACCAATTGGAAAGTTGGAAACCCTACGCATCCAAGGATCCAAACTCCAAAGTGATTGAAAATATCGAAGTTCCCGTCCTAATAATAAGTGGGTAAAGCTTTGGACTTGTCTTCCATTGAAGTTTGAGCTGTTGTTCCAGCTTTCAAAGCCAGTCTTTTGTACGTAACCTGAACCTGAAGTCCTGAAGATCTATTTGACGAAAATACCCATTACCCTAATTAGTGCCAAACCCAACTAGGGAGTAGGGCCTGAGCACCGTTGGTTTGAACTTTGAATTATGCTAGTTGGGTTTGTTAGGCTTGTTATGTATGTGGGTTTAATTCTGAGTGAAGTAAGCTAGTTGGGTTTTCAGGAAGCAAATAAATGTAGAGTTGGGAGGGTTTATACTAGTTTTTTGTTGAAAATTATTTTTGATGAATTTCAAATTGTATTCAGATTTTTATATAGTTCAGCTTACTTTGACAGATATAGAATGTTAATTATATCTCAGATTAAAGTCTTGATATATAAATATGTGACTCTCTTCTCTCTCTGTAATTAATTTTTCAAAGGTGTTACCCCATTGAAGGTTGCTCATGTAAATCTTCCGTATATCTATTTTATTGCCCGTTGTTCCCAGGATTCTATCCTAACAAGGTTGGGTTGGGTTAGTAAGTTGTGCTGGTCCAGGTCGTTCCCTGGGCAGGAGAGCTGGCGCCTCTTTATGGTGGTCCTGTCATGTCATGGTCATATCATGTTGGCAAGATTTAAGCTGAGATGGCCTCGGTCAGTCTCTCTCGCACACCTCCTGCTACAACTTTCACCTGGCAATAATGGCACCTGGGGGACCTTCGAATTGGTAAAAGCATGGCATGTGGCGAATTGCAGATTTATTGTAAGGCCCTTCTCTTTGTTTGCCCCCCTTGGGTAGCCTTTGGGTACCTGTTCATTTTCCTCTGCTAACTATCCTCTGCTCTCTCTCTTTTAACACATTTTCAACCATTTCTGCTACTCACTATACAAGTAAAGAACCCCTTCCCTCAGCTTCTTCCTTTCTGCTACGCTGACACTGTTGCCAGCCAATATAATGATGATGATGGTCATCAGTCATCATTAGGATTATCTGTTTACTTTTACCTCACCCTTTTTCGTTCCTCACCTTCCTCTGCTTTTTATTTTTCTTACTCCTCGGTTAATGCTTTCATTTGGGAAACTGGGTTTCAATAATAATTGTGTATGAATCCTGAAGCACCCCATTATAATTTGTAATTTTGGATGTGGATCTGCATCAAATCAAAGCCTGATGATGCAGAAATAAGAAGTGAATAACACGAGACAAGGCTGAAAGGTTAGCTAGCCAGCAAGCTTCAGCTTCCAGAATTACTTGTCAGTTTTTTTCTGCCAACTCACTCACCCAACAGTGTGGCTCAACACATGGCATGAATGACCGAAAGAGCAATCCAATTCTGGAAGGTTTTATAGCAGGAGAAAACCCCATAGCTTTGAACCAGCAAGACAGCCACCGCACAGTATGAAGATTCCAACAAAACCCATCTTACAGGGAGAGAGCAGAGAGGACTGGAATCATTTTGATTCAATTTCCCAGTAAATTTATGGTTGAAACACCATGCTACAACCTCCATTCGTTTCAACATTAAACTTTTAGCTCCTCCAGAAAGAACAATAGAGTCAGCTGAGCAGACAAGGGAAGAAGAACCAACCCCTTGATCTGATGCAGAACACAGGAAAATATCTTTCTAAATAAGCTGAAGGCTGAAGCTCTGTTTCAATGTAATAAAAGACCAGAATCACAGAAAGATGAAAATGGAATACTGTACATATCTGAAGAAACACTAAACATTTAAAGGATTCAAAATAAGAGAAAGAGAACCAGACTGAAACCTATACTAAATTACCAAATTACAACTACTCATGGGAGCAAAGGTGACAAAATTTCCCATTGGGAATGGTGGTGGAACTCTCTTTCTATTCCATTTTTTTTTTCTCTACAGCGAGACTCTGCAGATGACAGGGTAGGAGCTGAACAACTTCTCATCCTTATCAAATCAGCAGCTCAAAGCCTCATACTTGACCGGAATTGGAACATCAAACCCACCCTGAGACAGCAAATTCCCGACGGTGGCAATGTCTCTACAGAAAACCCCTTGAAAGACAGCTGCTGTTGCTGTAGCAGCTGCATTTGCAGACCCATTAGCCTTGGAGCTTTTCTTCTCATTCACTTCATCCACTGCACTGTAATCTGAAGGACTTCTCCGGATTTTCCCTTGAATCTCCACTGCTGCTGCTGCTACCTGTAGCGCAGCTGCAGCTTTCTGCCTCTGCTTCTCAGCTGCTTCTTCGTCCATGATGGTGGACATCACGGTCGAATACCCCTTTTGCAGAAGACGATATAACACTAATGCCGACATCCTTGCTTGATCCTTCACCGAATCAATGTCACGGTCATCAACAAAATCGCAACGATCGATGAAACTGATAGCTCTATCAGGCCTGTGCCGCAAACTCAGCAACAGATGCGCCTTCTGCAATTCTGATCGCGAGCAACCCCTTCTCAATCCCATCAAAGCATAATAATCTACATTACCCGTCTCCCCAGATACCAATCTCTGTCTCAATTCCTGAATCTTCGAAGTTAAGGCCTTCAGATTGCCCGGTACCTCACGGTACCTGATGTTGTGCCTCTTCCAAGCAGGCCCAGGTAGCTTTCGATCTCGCAAGATGGAATCATATAAAATTTTCAAGTGTTCCAGATCACGCAGAGAATCAGAAATGCATCTAATGGTCTCTTGGAGACTGGCCCTCGTGCTCAGCGCAGGGATACAAGTTGGGTCAAGGGCAAGGGTTCGATTGCAATCTGCAATGGCCTCTGCAACTCTGCCGGCGGCACGGTAAGCGGAAGCTCTACGCATGTAACATTCAGCGAGGAAGCCTTGTGGGGTTCCTCGGCGATTATCGACTATCTTGGAGAAAAACCTAATCGCCTCCGAGTATAGACCTGCATCTAAGGCTGCAAGCGCCGCTGTACGGCGACGGAGGAGCAGCTTGATGTGAATGAGAAGCTGCGACACACATTCAGATTCCGACGGCGGTGTTGGCGCCGCCGGTGGATTGCCGTAACTAAAATCACTGTTGCCTGCAAAATTGGCTAACGAGAAGCTGTCGTCAGACCAACACACGCTTTCCTTCCTGAACGCGGCTGAAGCTAGACGTTTTCCTGTTTGAAGAAGCGCCATTGCATCTTCCATTAATCCCAGATGGAAACAAGCTTGACCCACAACCAAATACCTTCATTGCCAAAAATAGAAGAAAAAATAAATAAATAAAGAGATGATGAGCAGCAAAAAACGACACCATTTCAATGATTTTGACATAAAATAGGAACAGGAAGATGGGTAAGAAACAGGGGAATACCTCCATTGCCCTTCTTTCTCGCAGCTCTTACTGAGACCCGCCATTAGTTTCTTCTTCAGGTCCGAAACAGAGAAGCATTTGAAAATGGGTTCTTTATCTACCGTACCAGACGAGAACTGATCAGATGAAAGAAGCTTCACCCGTTCCCTCGAAGAGGAGTTGTCGGAAGAAAAAGACAATTCTTCAGATACCATTTTGACACTGGGTATATATTCTTGAAGCATGTCAGCGACCTCTTTAAAACGTCGAAGACAGAGGAGAGATCGAGATTTAAGCTCAAGAGCAGATTCAAGCCTCGGAGAGAGCACAAGGGCAGCATCGATGAGGTTCAGAGCCGAAGCGATCTCCGACTGCTCTTGGGTTGCGATTAACGCTCGAGCTTCTTTTAGATACTTGTCAACAAGCTGTAATGTAAGGAAAAGAAGACATTAAACCCATTTCAAACCAGAATCCATGAAGAAATCTGAGAACCCATAATGAAAAAACTGAGAAACCCACCTTTCTGTTGGTAAGCCACCAATACCTCTTCTCTCCACCAGCAAAATCTTTGGCCGGAGAAGTCGACATGATTGCAGTGGTTCCAAGACCTTCAAACATGAGGAGTCTCTCAAACCCTCCACATTAGCTCTCTTGTGAAGAGCCAGGAGGAGAGGAAAGAGATGGAAGTAATGGATTTAAGCACAGATTTAAGGGTAGAATAAGGTGGTGATGAGAAGGAAAATGCACAAGAAATGCCAGCTTCTGAGGGAAAGCTTAGATCCTACCACTTCTTCGCTGGCAACACAAACGAGAGGCTTGAGGGGAGAGGTCTCTCTCTCTCCACTCACTTGTCACCACCCAGCTTACAACTACAACAACAACAACAATAACTCTAACCCCTGGAATTAAAAGGAAATGAAAACCTCTATAAATTCTACCTAAAAAAGAAAATGACGAAAAAAAAAAAAAAAAAAAAAAAAAAAAAAAAAGAAGAAGAAGAAGAAGAAAGAAAGAAAGAAAACCTCTATTAATTACACCCTTCACTCCTCTGTCTCCACCCGGTAAAATCTCAGGATCTTACTGTCTACAGCCAGTAACTTATCACCGCACCAGTCGGGTCAATGAAGCCGATTCACCTTCTCGGGGGTGCAATTACGGTCTCTTTTGACATTTTCTCGCTATATAACAGGAGTGAAGTTCATATGGGATTCAATAAGAATCTTATATCTGAACTACTATATCATTATTTAGATGTGAACTCTGTAATTATTGTAACGTTAAGAAGCACCATGGGCACAATATGTGCTCCTTAGGGAAAAATGATTTGAACTCTTAAGTCAACCACTTGTGTAAGATCTCATTGAAGTTAAAATGACATCTAGCAAAGTTCATTTACTATTTTATCCTTGGTGTCTTCTATTTGAAAACTAAAAGTAGATGCTTGTCTACATCTGACCTTTGCTCACAATCAATCCAAAAAAAATCATTTGAATTCGATGTTCATACTAAATTTAGGTAAGATTTTTGTGGCCCTTTCAGCAGAGTACATAATCTTATCAACCCATCAAAGAAAAAAATTGTCGATTTAGGTTTGAATTGTCATCGTTAATTTTGTCTTAGTAGATCAGATATGATTAATTACATAATAATCGACAAAATTTCAAAGTGAACTCGACAAGATGAAGTCAATGAATGCTCGAGAAACTAAAAATCTCCTACAAAACAAATCGTCCTACCTAATGAATCGATTTATAATCAGGCCAAGACCATTACAAGTACTGGGCCATCCTTGGAAACCCTAGATCTTACCCAAGAATGGCAAAACAGGAAGGAGATGAACTAGTCATTTTTTACCAAAATTTACCAAAAAGAGGGAAGAGAAATCTGGGTGATGAAGTTTTAATTTTCAAAGGACGATTGGGTGGTTAGAATATTTATGGGGAAGGAGAAGCGGAAAGTAACGTTTCCTTTAAGACACAAGAATCATGCTTTTTCCCATGGCTTTTAACCTGCTTTGCCTTCACCCAATCATCATCGATCACACTTTATTTCTGAAAAAAAATAAATATATTTTATAAAAATTTAATTCATGAGGGCACATGGAAATAGATGTGATTCGCCTTAAAAGCATCCCTAACCTCACAAATCACACGATTCGTAGGCTTTCAAAAGTTTCACTTTCTCCCAACAATCTCGCATGTACACAGCTGGCAATTCCTCATGCCATGTCATCAATTTGCCTCGCTGTATCCTCGTGGCTGGTGAATCACACAGTGTGGTGGGGCCCACCTGCAAATAATGGAAGATTCAAAAGTAATATGAATCTCTAGTGGGACCTCCCTATTATGTGGCTCAAAAGTATCAGGAAAACACGTTGTTCTCCCCTGACAGGGGAGCTGATTCTAACTTCGTTGAGTGACTTTTTTTACTGCACGTTTTGCGTGGGCTAACGTTTGAATATAATAAAAAAAAAATTCCAAATATGAGATCACTAATGAGTAAGACTTTGACCACGAGCAAAATGTGGTTAGAAAAGTATTAGGGAAGCACACAGTGCTCCCTCAATGGAGAGGTGATCTGAACTCCTAGATGGATGCTAAAACATGCGATTAATGCCCCTAGAGATTGCTTCCTACACGACAGAGCAAGCTTTCTTATGTAATGAGTGATTTTTAATGAGTCAGAATCCCCTATTCTAGTGGGTAGAAAATGAGGATTGTGCTCTTTTTCACATCTTTCTACTATATATTTAGGAAGGGAATCTACCTCTGAGCATTAATAAAGTGGACCATAAATGCGTTTTTCTCTTAAACATAAATGGTGGAGGAATGCGAAGGAAGCGTAACGTTAGGGTAGTGGATCCCAATTTGACTTTTTGTGAACTGAAGTACATTGCCATGTCATTAATGCTTCAAATTCATTTCGTAAGAACCAGAGACCTTAGGCCCCACATTTCCTAAATTCCTTCGGTGCATGTAGTTAGATTGGTATCTTAAATGAATTGACACTTCTTTTTCTTTGATTTAAAATGATTGAGGTATTCAGACTGGCTTACGTGCATCATGACTACTCTTCATGAAGGGTAACTTACATATATAAGGATAAAGTTTTAGTTTCAAAAAAGATTTGAATTTTTGACCCATTACTTATGAGGTGCAGGTCTTTGCCAGTTGAATGATCATCTTATAACTCAACCTTGAGTTAGTGACGAATCAAAACACAAGGTAAGATTGCTAAAACAAGTATGAGTAGTTGAATATCAAGTGATCGATTATGATATGTACTAGAGAAAACATTCAATCCAGGAATGTGGAATGCATAAATGCTCCCATGAATTTATGAACTCACATTAACTGCATTTTCTCACCAAAAAGAAAGAAGAAAACATCGACTGCATTTATGTTGGATATAAATTTTTGGGGCCAACCACTTGGTACGTCTTGAGTTTGACTCTTTATAAATCTTAGGGCCATTCACTGATGGTGTTTAGTGTTATCTACCATTTTCGGTGAAAGTTGAACAGTTCTTATTCAATTCTAGTATCACACGGTTTGTATGATTATATAATAAATATGAACTCGTGAGAATGCCCAGACTAAAGATGTAGATGTCACTCTAACACCCCCAAAAAAAAAAAAAAAAAACTCAAGTGATTGACTCTCCTAGTTTGTTCACCTAATAATTTATGGAGCAAATGCAAATTTTGAATCAATACATCTCATTCTCACATGAAAAGTCAAATTCTTTATTCATATTCTAGGTCAACTTGTCTTTTTTTTTTGGGTTTCATTTTAAATTTCTTGAACATTTTAATAACTATATTTGGATTATTTAACTCATTTATGATGTAGAATATCTACTTTATCATTGGTGGGGCTTTGTCTATTTACTTATTTTATGAATAGATGTGGTTTTCAAGTTTTAAATTAAGACTCAAATTTAGCTGTACAACTGAAACAGCTTGAATGGTAGAAGCTGTGAGGCATGATCCAAGTTATCTTGCTCTTCAAGACCTGCATTTTTCAAGCAAGGTTCATGATTAAAGTCAATTATTCTGAAATATGAGCTCCTCTTTTCCTCTATGATGTCAGTTCTTACATATAATTCCTAAATGATACAAACTAATATTCTTAGGACACCCATGATTTTAATTTAATACAATCACAAAATTGATTAAAATAAAAACCAAATCTAAAATATTCTTCTTAATTAAATTTAATCTTTAAGCACATGCCTCCCAAATTAACCCACTATTTCACCATAATGATGTATTTTTATTAGGCTTCCATTGCACATGGTTAACAGCCCATTACCATATCAGAACAGTTCCAAAACAAATTAGTTATCAAAAAGTGGAATGTGAACCTGAAAAATTCTAAAATAGTTTCTAAGTGGATCAAGAGAGAAAAGTACATAATTTGAATCTCTGCAATTCATTATTTAGTTAGATTTGAATTGGAATTGGTTGGTTAGTTGGCTAAACGTTCTCCCTAATCAGAACTTCCAACAAAAGTCTGTTAACTAAAGAAATTCTATCACAAGGCTCCAACCATGCATTGCAGGATGAACATGTGATTGCTGAGACAAGGTGATCAGTGGGACCATGTCTTTTGGAATTAAAAATTTTGAATTCTGATTTGTTTTCATTGCTCAATTATGTTCAGGTTGTTAGAGGGCTTTGATCATCATCTTAAGGTTCTAATACTTTTTGTTGCTGCAATAATCCTGTTCGACTGAATGAATCAGTGAACCTGTAAGAACGTGTTCGACCGGGTTGCTCGAGTAATGCCTCTGACGATCAAGTTAGCAAGAAGCAGGGCTTTAGGAATAAGAAAACTTAATCTAGCCCAGTGATGCTTTGGAGAATAACTCAAGAATACTTACTTTCCGGTGAAGAGAGCGTAAGTATTTATAGATTACAGATTACCTCATCCACGTAATAATAGAGTTTGAATGGAACTTTGCTTGTTTGAGAGAGTTTTATTTGGTTTTCAGTTGTATAATCCAATCTGAACTCCAAGGTCGACTTGAGTCTTTCATTACGATTGATCTTCTTCCTCGGTTCTTTAAGGAGGGTAGTTATAACTTAGACTTTGTTTATCATTTCGGAATTTCTTGATTTGCATACAGTTCGACCAAGGGTTTGACCGCTGGTCAATCTGGTTCGCTCTTGCTTGAATCCATCTAAGTAATTAGAAACCATTCACATCACTTCTCACTCCATTTTGAGGGGTTGATTAGTTGGCAAGAGTTCAAATTCCCTCGGGACTAAGGGCGTGATCTCACTTTATATTTAAATTATATATAACAGCTACCCCTTTGAAGAAGATCATTTTTAGTCTTTGTTGGACAATACAACGTATGAGTTCTAGACTTTGAACCACAACAAAAAAATCAACAAGAAAAGAAGAAAAACAAAGAGCTCGATGAGCTATACCAAGAGCTGTAATCTTACTAGAGAATCCAACAACCTATGAACACCATGAATCTCACAACAGAGAGCCTAAAAGGCTAAAACCACGCTCAATGAACTATATCAAAACCTGTAATCTTACAAGAAAATGTGAATACAATGAATCTCACACCAGAGATCCTAAACCATGAATAAAAACTGCAAGATTGCGGCTACAAATCAAGGGTTACAACTTAGAGAAGAGGAAGAAGAACACAAAACCCTATCCCAGACAGCCAAAAACCCTAAAAACTTTGCAACACTCGACTCAGAAAAATAACATATACACCCGGTTTCAAAAGTACAAATAAAATGACACTGGTATAAGCCGGAGTGAACCATCAGTTCTTTGAACCAAATAAGCTGCTGCCTTTTGAAGGGGTATTTACATATTAATCCCTCACAACTATGCTTGTGCTATATGTTCAATATTTAACTTAGAAGCAAGCTTTGTTTGACAGGTTCAAACATGGAGTAGATTTTTATAATGGTTTCCTTTTTCTTTTTCCTCCTCTCTGTTATATATATATATGATCCCAATCTCTAGACATGTTTCCTGTGAAGGAAGCAAAGTGGAAAGGACTTTTAAAGATTCTTTCTCTATTTATATCTACCATAAGATAAATAAATTGTATTAGAGTGAAAGTGCAACATAGGATACATGATTGGCTGTGATTTGTCACAAGTAGCTATATAGTTATTGTTCAAATGAAAGAAGTTTTCATTTGGATTAGGGAGGGGGGGGGTCAATCATCATCTAAGCTTCTAATACTTCTCACTCTAATTGTATTAGAGTTAAAAAGTTGGTTTATTTGCATAGCTTAAGAAGATCATCTTTAAACGTTGTCGGACTAGACAACCTATGAATTCTAGACTTTGAATCGCAATGAAGAAATCAACAAGAAAAGAAGAAAAACAAGAGATACAATCACGGAATTCAGCCAAAATCAAAACCATGTCTCCGGAGGTCATCATTGAGCTCAATGCACCTTACCAATAGATATAATCTAACAAGAAAATCCAACAACCTGTAAACACAATGAATCTCACGCCAGAGATCCTAAAACCAAAAAGAAAAAACCGCAAGATAACAAAAGAAGAACACAGAGCCCTAACCCAGACAGCAAAAAACCCTAGAAAGCATCGCAAGTTCGCAACACAAGGTCAAATAAAGTGATGCTGGTTCAATGGTGGTATAAGCCTGAGTGAACTATCAATTCTTTGAGCCAAATAAACTGCTGCCTTTTGAAGGGGAATTTAAAGATTAATCCCTCTTAATCTTCTATATGCCTTAAGTACTGTATGGTCAATATTTAACTTAGAAAGGAAGCTTTGTTTGACTAAGTTACACATGGAATAGAGTTTTATAATGGTTTCCTTTATATATGCTCCCAATCTCCAAACATGTTGCCTGTGAAGGAAGCAAAGTGGAAAGGATCTTTTTTCAGATTCTTTCTGATCTCTACCTACCTAACATAAATAAATTGTATTACAGTAACATTGCTTGGTTTGGGCTGCAAGTAACATGCCACTTTTGCATCCTTTTACTTTTCTCTGGTATTGGCAAAGGTACCCAGAGGATTGATTTTGATTTGATTCAACAGGTTAAGGGTGGAGATGGAAAAAAACCAAAATGAATTTCAAATGGAAGTCTACTTCTAATTCCAAATCAAATTAATTTGGTTTGATTTCTTATTCAGTGATAATCTCAATTAGAACTCTATCTTTCTCTCTCTGTCTCTCTTGAGAATGTCTTGGTAAGCACCATTACTTAGTGGCCTCAAAGATATCTCAGTCAGCCTGGAAGATAAGGTGAAAGAAGATCAGCATTAATTAACTGGTAGTTAAGTTAATTAGAGTAGATAGAGAGATAGAATATGATTAAAGATGCTTCCTTGACAAAGTTTTCAACTCACAAGGACATCTACTTCAGATGCACAGGCTGGTCTCCTAGGAGGGAGTTGCTGATGAGGCGTTTTCTGTGGAATTCCCAATTCAATCAAACCATCAATTCCCACCAAATATGATTTCATTGGTCCTAAAAGAGCCAACAACCCTTCCCGGATCCAGATCCTCTCCGTCCAAGCCTCTCGTCTGTTGGGTCCGTTTGATTGTAGATGCGCGATGCGTGGATAGAGAGGATGGTATCTGTTAAATGCAAGGGGGGAAAAGGGATCAGTTCAGTTTTCAAAAGGTGTGATTCTTCTTCTAACCGAAGTGATCCCGTTTCATCCTTTGCATCTAATGGTTGTCATCTTCTCCATCCATGTGTCGTCCATCCAATGGTCAGACGGACGAGAGGCTCCGAGGGAGAGGATCCGATTTGGGTTTGGGTTTGTAGTAGCCATGATGGTTAATGGGTACCTGCAACTTTGGACGTAGAGTCTCTACAGCTGCTTTTGACTTCTGATCCAGCCCAGCTCCCCCTTGCTGCCAAGCACAAGAATTCAGTCAAATTTCTTGAGAGAATTCAAAAAACCATTAACATATAAACTCCCAGCATCAAATGGGCCTCATTGTCAATTCCAAATCTTTAAGGGCTTCTGGAGCCTGCACCAGCCCATTAAGCTTTTTCTATTGGGTATAGGAACTATAGCTCAGTATCCTGTAAGCTACCTTCCCTAAGGCCCAATCTGCTGAATCAAAGAAGGCACGTTTATGATCCTGAACACAAGAACTCATAAGTTAAAAATGTTTCTCTTATGGCAAATGAGAAGAGAAGGGAAGAGGCGCCCAAGCTTCTAAACTAGTTAAAAAAGTTTACCTTTGAGATTAAGGGCTTCTTTTTGGGCACAAGTCCCCCATACTTTTCCCCAGGTGCTGCAGCCTGTATGAGAAGTATTTTAATTAAATAGAAACTACAAATTAGAGAAGTACTTGATCATCAAGTGATGTCAATGATCAAGCTCAGTCTATCATCAGAGGGTTGATCATTTGGTAATGACCAACATTTCTTAATGAAGAGGCCATAGGCTTGATGCTCTTTGTGCTATATGTATTAGTCACCACCCCCAACCGACAAATCGCCAGCTTGGTCAGTTTGGTTAGATCAAAGATAGTTAGGACAAAAGCTGGTTCGGGTCGCCCAAAGACCCTTGAGAATCATGCAGGATTTTCAAGCAGTGTCTCCTGGCATCAGAGCTTGATTTTGCTTGAGAACAGCACAGCTCCTAGCCGTCAAAGACCCAGATGCATTTTGGAGTCCAGAGCAAATCTTGACCGTTGAGTGAAGTGTTCATTCAACTGTCCAGATTTGATTTAGTTCTCAAAATGCATCTGGGTTGTGTGTAGCTCCCAAGCACAACAGAGCTGCCTTCTACCAGTCTTTGGTAGAAAAGAAGAGAACTGTGCAACTGCAAGGAAATTTTCTCTCTCCTTATCTTACAAGAGACAGACACCACATATGTTATGCATAGAAGATGCTAATTCAAGGGTGATAAGGTGACTGTGAGTGTGGGTCCCCCACGGCCTCAATCAAACCCACTGAAGTGAGAGGGATTGATGGGAGGGCAATGGAATCCAAGTTTTGGTAGGTCTCATTTGGGCTTTAGCTTCTACCTGGAATATCTTTAGCAGCCGGAAAAGAAATAGTGTACATGATTATTTCCTCTGAAATCCTCCTCCCAACCCCAAACACTTCACTTACCCTTCATTCTCTATTTCTTATTCTGAAAATGTAAAGACATGGACATTGATCTTCATGAAATTGAAACTTACATCATAACTCCTTAAACCTCATTTTCAACAAATTCAAAGAAACCCAGAAAAAAGGAAAGTAAGAAAAGAGAGAATCCTACCTGCTCCTGGGAAGCTAAACACTCTTTGCTACTGTTGCAACCGGCCATTTTCTCGCCCTCCTTAACCAGAGCACCACCTTCAACCACCAAGTAGAGACAGCGAGAAAGGGTGAGGAAAGGGGAGCAGAGGTTGAGATAGAGAGAGAGAGAGAGAGAGGGAGGGATAAGATTATAAGAATGTAGTTGGTTGAATGAGTTTGCAGCGCAAGAAATCCAAATTTCCCCCAAAGACCCACTAAATAGATGGACAAAAAGGGATTGCTAACAAACTAATTAACATGAACATGTAATGCCCTAACTAACTCACACACACTAACGAGCTGATCCACACAAATCAAAGAAAGAGAAAGAGAGAGAGAGAGATACTACCATTCAATACAACTTCTGTTACCGACATCTCTCTCTCTCTCTCTTCCCCCCTTGAGGTCCTACAAGCAGTCCCACCACAACAAGATAGTCAAGATAATAATACCACATAACGAAGCTCGTATTGGTAAGAGTGTCAATTTCAGAATAGGAACAAAACCAAACGATAGTATCTATACTGTCTTTGTTACTCATGTATTGGTAACGATGTTCAATTTAGAATAGAAACAAAAAAATAAAAATAAAAAATCCCACTTCTTTTTCTCATGGTTCTTCGTCCACGAATCTCCATTTGATGCTCCTAAGTGGATTTGCACCATCGAGAAACGAAAGAAGACTTCCATCTCCAAACTTAGCTCAGACGTAGCTCGCTTCTTTTTGGGTGTGAAGTAGTGTCAAACCAAAATACCCAACAAGTATTAGCTCTCCCTGATAAGGAGGTGATCCTGCCGCACCTTCCAGTAAGGCTACCTTGTTATGACTTTACTCCAATCACTACCTTCCTTAAACATAACCTAGGAATCAGATCTTCATTATCTAAACGAACCCAAAACACACAGTTGGGAAGTGATTCAATAATTAAACCTCCATGAATTGGCGTCGGGAAAAAATTCTAATTGGTCAATAAAAATATGTTTTCATGCCATTGTTTTTTTGTTTTTGCTTAGTTTAGCCATCTATTATGAAAGATAAAGAGGGCAAAGCAACCTTGTTTTGATTATCCTTTAACTTGATGTCCCTTACGGATTCAACTCAGATACACCACTATTCATATTCGATTACAGCGAAGAAAAACCGCACAACTCAATGGAAATTTACAGAAAATATTTGAATGTGAATCTTAAACTTTATTTGATATCTAATAATTATCTAATTCCATAAAGTATTCGACTAATTGCCGATTGTACATTTTCCGATTTCTGATTTCGGGTCGGAAATTACCGATTCAACCTATTAACTAGGTTTAACATACCTATTACTGGTTTAGGGTGAGTTCAACCTATTCACTGGGATCAACCAATTTAAACTTCAGTGAGTGTCAAAATGTTAACTAGTGAGATACTATTTAAAATTTAAACATATCATGTTTCTTTTTTAAAAACATAAAGAGTGAATCATTTTACCCTTAACAATATATCATCCAATCCAATAAGCAATTATCCGCTCCGATCCCAATTGCTTATTCAGCGGATACTAATATTTTCCAGTGAAAAACATCTACATTCGAACATCCTTAGATGAATACAAATGTGAATTAAGACGCAAATTTCAAGCATCCATTTACGGGTCTACAGATAAACGACTAGCATTTTAGGGAATTGAACCCTGTGGCCCATGGAGTATGTTTTCTGTGTTGAGCTCAAACCATGATGAATGGAATTCCAAAAATAAGTGACATGGGCTTGGCCCATTGTTGAGTTTTTCCCTAAGACTAGTAACTAGCTTATATTTTATTTTTTTTTCTTTCGAGAACTAGTAGCTTTTAGGCTAGAGGTGGAGACTATTGCATACACCACAAGAAATGTTGGACTCGTGACCTCTCCTCTCTAAGAGTTGTCATCATTGGTTTGTGTGGATAGATTTGTAGATATAAACTCTCTCTAGCAAACAATCTCTGCACTTCTCTTTGTTATAATTATAATAGATATAAATACACATGAGGCAGACATAAATTCCACCGTTTTTTCAGATTTCAAGAATGAAGTGGACAGCTCTCAGTTTCTGAGAGCATAATACAATAGTTGTAAAATTGTGACTGAATGCTTTCTTTACACATATTAATTAATATCGAAAATGACTTAAATTGCTCTTACTATGATTTGATCTCCCCGGAAGGCATAGCTTGGAGGGAGATGGAATGTGTAAGATCACCAATGTGAAAGTTATGTTGGCCCATTGGAATTCTTCTATGTCCATATTTATCCACAACACTCAGATACTTGCAGACCTGTATGTTCATACTGACCCTCTGTTGAGACCCAGCAGGAACATGAACTTTCTCAAATGCCACCAACTGTTTGTGAGGTTCCCAGTGACCCGCCGGTGGCTTCGAATACACGATCACGGTGTGAGTTCCGTCCTTCGACCCGGTATTCCTCACATCGACATTCACACCGACAGAGAGCCCAGCACATTTGGCATGTTTGACTCTTATAGACTTCCCTGAGAAGGCAGTGCCATTAGAGCTATGGCCGCCACCGTAGAGAACTGAGAGCTCCGTTGGAGCATCCGCAATGGTGTGCGCAAAATTGGTATAACTCAATCCATGCCCAAAGGGATACACAACTGGGCCTTTGTAGAACCTATAGGTCCTCCCTGGGTAACCACTTGCCGCGTCAGGCCGCATGGCCATCGTCGTCATTGGTAGATTGGCCACGTAGCCCTGTGGATACCATGTCATCGGTAGCTTGCCTCCTGATAATGAATATGCACCATAATATTAATCTACAATAAGTTTTTTCGAATCCTCGAAGGATTGCCCAATTGGCAAAACACCAATACCTCATGATATCAAAGTTCAATTATCCTTAGCTTATCAATTCTCTTTGGCTTGAAATTAGGATTTTGACATGGACATGGGGTCTAAGGACCTTATCACTTGGAAAAAGATTACATCTCTCACAAGACTCCCAACCCTTCAATTGGCAGGACGGGGATAAGATTCCCTTCCTGTCATTATAGCCGTCGAATGTGACTTGTCAAATTATACACTCAGTATCATTAAATGTTTTCGAGAGGGGTTAGATTTCTTTCTCTTATCATTGAATCCAGATTCTCTCTGTTCACATGTGGACGACGAAGAAGAAGAAGATTACAACCATTGAATTGAAAAGAGTCACATCTTTTGAAAGATGTGGTTTCCACTTTCCTATCCAACGGTTGAAATGTTATCTTATCATGTTTAACTAAATTAGTTATGTGGCAATCAGCTTACCTGGATTGGTGGTTCCAAACAACACATCAGCAATCGCCATCCCTCCAGCTTGGCCAGGGTACCCCACCCAGAGGATGGCAGTGACACGAGGATCATTCTGCGCGAATGATACATCAACGGGTCCACCACTCATCAACACCAGCACTGTGGGGCCCTTGGAAGCCATAGCCACACTAGAAATCAGCTCTTGCTGACGTCCTGGTAAGAGTAACCCATCCCTGTCCTTAAACTCAGCCTCGATGGTCTGGTCCAGTCCCATTACTAACACCGTCGCGTCCGAATGACGCGCCGCCGCCTGGGCCCTGGCAAACAGCTCGTCGCTATTGCATGCTACCCCGTCCCTACATCCCAGCTGATGGACGGTCGTAGCGTATCTCCCAATTCCCTGTAGTGGTGTAGTATATCCACATGCTACACCGGCGTAGTTCCCTATCATGGTTACCGTCACATCCGAGTTAGGGCCAATCACGGCGATTTTTCGGTGGCTGAGCGTAGATAATGGTAGCGATGGTCCTTCGTTCTTCAAGAGCACAATGCCTTGTCGAGCGGCTTCGAGGGCGAGTTCTTGGTTAGCCGGTGAGCACACATCCATCGGACCAAGGTTCCCAAATGGCTGAACCGCTGGATCTCCATCGTACATTCCTAACCTCATCTGCACGGCCAGGGTATTAGCCAACGCGCCGTTCACATCCAACTCGCTGAGTTTCCCTGTTCTCACGGCTTCCTCCGCGTGTGTAGTCATGAAGATTCCACATTCTAAATCCAAACCTGCAAATCAAAATCTGAAATTAGAAAAATGGATTCAAAAACAGCAAAGGATATAACTCGAATTCACCTGCTTTAATGGCGGCAGCAGCTGCGTCTTCAGGTGTGGGGGTGTAATGTTGAGTGTCATATAAAACTCCAACTGAATTGCAATCTGAAACGATGTACCCGTTCAGATTCCACCGACCACGAATGGTTTCGCGAAGGAGTTTTGGGTCGGCGCAAGTGGGGATTCCATTAACCTGATTGTAAGAACACATCACACTCGCCACTTTCCCTTCCATCACACATGCCTTGAATGGGACATCAAACGTTTCTTTCAAGTCTTGCTTGCTTACCTGTTCACTTACTTTTAAGATCAATCACCAGTAATAAAAAGCAAACCCTAGACATTTATCAACGAACGAGAGATATGCATACTTGAGCATTGAAGTGGTAGCGATCGACGCCCATCCAGTTGTCGACGTCGTAGGCGGTGTAGTGTTTACAGCAGGCGGCAACCTTCAACCTGCTACCGTCGGGCCCGGTCGATTCCTGCAGTCCCTTGACGTAGCTGACTGCATATTTAGAAGCTAAAACCGGATCTTCACCGGGAGTCTCCTGTCCCCGGCCCCACCTTGGGTCTCTGAAAATGTTTACATTGGGGCTCCAATAATTCAGACCTGCCATTCCTCCATTGTACATCGCCCTCGCTTCTGTAGAGACTACCTGTAACAATCACCGTCACATCACATCACCGTCACTTATTCCCAACAAATATCAGACAAAATATCTTTGGCTGTTCTTCTTCGTAGTAGCTAGTAGCTAATTTCTACGACCCTAATAAATAAAAACAGTAGATAAGGCATGCTTTGGGCCCCACAAAACCTTCAGTTGAAGGTGAAGCAAACAATGACATTTTATGTCACATCGATCATATAAAACAATAGTTCCTCTGATTTACATGACGGCCACATTCTTGATTGAGTGGTGTTCACTCGTACATTAAAGATGATCTGAGATTACATTACATAAAAGCTAACAAAAAAGGAGATTGGGTTGTGAATAATCTCACCCGTCCGATTTGTTCCCATAAAGAGGCATTGAAAGAAGCAGCGGTGGTGATGACTTGTGGGAAACTAGTGGCAGCAGGGAAGCTTCCGCCAAATCTAACACCGGGGCTTCCGGCAACACCGTGAAGCGCCTCCGACCACCACTCGTACCCACTGATGCCGAGTCTAGGCACCGCTGCGGCTGAGTCGACTAGGAGTCCGATCTTCTCCTGCAATGTCAGCCGTCCGATGAGGTCATTCACACGTGCCGGTATCGGTAGAGACACTTGGCAAAAAGGTAGGGTGTTCGTATTAGCATTACTTGGATCGCAAGCGAAGGAAGGAACTGCTTCTCCAGTGTGAAAGAGTGAAAAGCAGAGGAGATTCACTGGAAACAAGACAAGATAGATGACTGAGGAAGAAGATGAAGAAGAAGAAGTGGGTTTGTCTCTGAAGGCCCTTCTCATTTTTCAGATAAAGAAGAGATTCTCTTCTCTGGGTCGAGCTTGTGTGTCTGAGCAAGTGGCAGAGATGAGGATATATATAGAGATACGAACACACACGCATCAGGGGAAGATGAAATGCTGTTGAAGAGATATGAAAGTCGCAAGTAGAGAAAGAAAGAATCTATGCATGAATGTGTTTGTGTGAGTGAACTACAGAGTAGTGAGTAGAAGAAAATCGCGGACGATCTTGCGACTTTAAGCCAAGGGAGAGGCACTTATAGAATTTTTGGACAAGTGGGACCTATGGCGGTGGAAAAAAGAGGTTATTTTAGGATGCAAGTTGCAATTTTATGTTTTCGTAAGGCCGTGGGGTCCACATCCCATGAGAGGGTAATGGTAGAAACCTGTCGCCCTCGTTACTCACCCACTCTTTCACACACTGAGTCACTCTCTCTCTCTCTTTTGTGCCAGAAAAAACTAGTGAAGTAATTAATTGAAGTCCAAATTTTGACTTAGAAAAGAGATTAATTGAAGTACAAATGAGGATTGAAGACCCCTCGTTCAAGGGCTTTCTGTGTTTGGGCACTTTTTCTTTGTTCTATAGTTGAGTAAAGGCCAGATCTTAATGGATACCCCACAAGCAAGGCTTTGAAGTACAGAAATCGGATTTGAAAACCAGCTGATTGAATCAGGGAATCGGCCGAGTCCTAACCAAATCTTTACATCAAAAAACGAACCAAACGCACCTTCGACTCCACTTGTGTATAGTTAATTAGTTGGTGCCGTAAATAGATCGTAAAGGTGAAAACTGAGAAAGGCAGAATAACTTGTTCGAAGCTCACACGGTTACACACTTACACCTTAAGCACCCCACCGTCAGCCTTTTGTGTTTGTCTGCTTTTCCTTTTTGGATTCTTATCTTGTGCTTTTTACTCCTTCCATTATCTGGGAGGCTGGGCCCTTTGGACCCTAGGCCCATGAGCCTTTTAATGGGCGATCTTTTGCAAGCCTGATCTTAAGCTATGTGATCAGGACAAAAAGTTGTGATTTTATTTAATTAATTAATTATTTATCCTATATAAATGGAGGCAAGCACAAATATGTGGAACAAAAACAGAGGGTAGGGAGGAGCCCGATGTAAATTTTATTTTAATTAATTTACAAAAAAATAATTCTTACTTTTGGGATAATTATTATTATTTTCCTGTATTATTACTTAATTACTAAAAGTACTCTATTCTTTATGAAATTATCGTTGTCTCTTTCAGTTCTAACGGTGTTATGTTTAATTTCAATTTTGCCCTTCTAGAATTAAGAAACCAAAAGGACATTATTTTCCTCATTTAGAACGAAAAAATTTTATGAAATACCAATTTTACGCTTGTATTATTATCATTTTAAATTCACACACTAACAAAAAAAATTCTATCAATAATAAAAACTTCTTAAATTTGATAACGTCAAATTAGAAAAGTAAATAAATAAAAATTGATTGGAAGTAAGAACTTTCTAAGATTTGATAATGTCAAATTAAAAAGTAAATAAGTAAAAGGTAAAATATAAAAAATTACTATTTTTTTTTTATTTCCTTATATTTTGAAAATGAGATTTTTTTTTTTTCTTTCTTTCTTTATTTTGATTAGAGAATAAGATTGTCTAATTATACTATTTTTTTCTTAATTACTAAGAGTAGTAGTATAATTTAATATAAAATGTAAGTACCTAAAATTTCAATGTTATTTTGAATTTTAGACAAATCAAAGATGTCATATTATCACTTAACTAACAAAACTTAATGGGGGCATCAGTAAATACGGAAAAATCTAAGATTAGATCAGTAATTTTAGAAAGTGTAAGAGATAAAACAATAATTAAACAATAGTACATTAATTATTCCTAAAAAATAATTATCTACCCTCACTTGGGCGACTTCCTTATATAAAGTTCTGTCCAAAACTTAATAAAAAAAAAAAAGTAGGGCCCATCACTTTATCTCTTCGGAGTTTGGGTGGGTTCTGAAATAAATATGTAGGGAGGAAGTTCTTTTTAAGACTACCCAATCCTTTTATAAGTCTGTATCTGATTGGACAAAACATTATAAGAAAAAGGTGGTCCCGCCTACACTGATGACGTGGATATTTAATGATCCTTTATTCCTTTTTGAAGATTAGGGCAGAAATTGACCGATTTAGAAATTCTTTGTGGGCAGAAACCGAGTTAGATTTGGAATTAATGGAAATCGGCTGGTAACAGCAGATATGGATGATCAGAGAGAGAGAGAGATGAGGATGAGCTGTAACTTACAAGGCAAGAATGTTTCTTGGCAAGTTGAGAAGAAAGACAAAAGCCCACTTGGATGGAGAGATTTTTGGTGGTGGACCCACCAAAGCCTAGATTACCGAAAGTCTTGGATGAGGTTCATTAAATTAAATTAAATGATAAAGATTTAATCTTGGATTAGAAATTTTGAACAGAATATTTGTTTACTATATACATATATACTCTTATCTTTGTTTAACATTATCCATTTTCCTCATACATCTCACTACAAAATGCGTTTAACTTTACTTTTACCTTTTAATAAAAAAAAGTAGGTAGGCCTCATTTGTTCAATAACAATCCCATCGAATAGATTTTGGTTACATTGAAGGTGCCCAAGTGTAGGAGGCTATAAATGTACACTTTGGTAGTCATTTTAATTCATGCATGAGGTACTGGGTCACACTCAAGGGTGGGTTGGACTTCAGTGTCACACATTAAATGTGCAGCACTGAGCTGCGTATGGTTGAGGTTGAAATCTCAACCACTCATTAATTGAAAAAGTAAAATAAAAAAAATGCAAATCAGATGGTCAAAATTCACCCTTAACCATCCGAATCATACGCAGCTTAGTGCTGCACATTAATTGCGCAACACTAAGCTCCATCCTTCAAGGATAAAAGCTAAGATTTTGGAAGGGAGTCGGAGGAAAAGTATTGATATGCACGTAAAACACAATGATTTTTTTACCTATTATTTTTTTCATGATAATTTTTTTTTTCAATCGAAAGACTAAGTACTAATATATTTGACACATAAAAACAGTTCTAAAGATCAATGCAGGATTGGTAGAATGGTAAAGACTCATACTTCTTAGTAAAGATGAGGTTGTGTATTCGAACCTTTCAACGGCATATGACATATCCCCTAAAACTCTCCCAAACAAAGTTACTTAAGTAAAATATCGAATCTTTACTTTTCTAAAGAGAAACTTAAAAGTAACTAATCTTGTAATTTTCCTAAAAACCCTTTTAAGAAACCGAAGTGAAATGTATCAAAGGCACTTTTCCCATGTGTTACTTACAAACCTGATAATCTATTGACTCTGATTTTTTATGAGAAGTTCATGCACCAAAAATTTTCCAACATTATAAAGCAAGATTCACTCTCTCCTTGGGTGTGTGTGGTTGCACGTTTGTTGTTGAAACTCTTTCATTTTCACTTTTGACTGACTGCGTATGCACAGTATTCCTTCCAAGTTGAAATTGTGAAACTTATGATTGAAGAATTCTACCCAACACCAAAAAAAAGCTTAACATCGAAGGCATGGAGTTCAAGACAAGCTATACTTATGTCACCAGCTTATCAAGGCACTGACTGATTTGAATATACAATAATTGCAGTCCTTCCAGCCCTTCTATTATTACCTTTGGTCTAATCTCTTTCTTTGTGGGTATCATTAAACACCATAAGATCATTAACCATCTAAATATCCAATACTTTCCAACACTGATGTGAATACAACATAATGTGCTTCTTTATCTTCACTACCTAATTATAATATAGTGTAATGATTTCACCAAAATCACCACTACTTTTATCTTCCTTTTCCCCCAATTTGGCTTTGGTTTATCTTGGTTTATCTACTTCAGAAAGCATTTGTTTGCACTTTACATGTAGATCAAGGATAAGGGTTTCGATCAATTTACATCTTTTATTGATTCTAGATCATCTGCCCACATAGAGAATAAAATTTTCAACTCACTTAGATTCATGATCAATCTAAAAATAGCAATCTTATATCGAATCGGAGACGGAAATCTAATCAGTTACATATTCTTTTTCGGTAGAAAACTCTTACATTTTCAAAATTTCCGTAAAAAATATGATTCTGCATTCAAATTGGGATAACAACGATAACAATAAGCCTTGTCCCAACTAAATGGGACCAGCTATATAGATTCTTACCTTCCAATCAATTCTGTTTGAAGTCATGCTAGATATAAGACCTAAGTTATGCATATCATTTCTCATCACTTCTCTTATGGTCATCTTAGATCTACCCTTAACTCTTCTAATTCCTTCAATCTGGATTATATCACTTTTCTAAACATGGGCATTTATAGGTCTCCGTTGAACGTGGTCGTGCCATCTTAAACAATTTTCTTGAAGTTTATCACTTATGGAAACAACTCCCAAGCCAACTCTAATATGATCATTCTTTTTCTATCATTCCTAGTTTTGTCACTCATCCATCTTAATGTCCTCATTTCTACTACACTAATTTTATCCATATGATTCTTTTATATAGTCCAACACTCTACATTGTACCTCATATCTGATCGAACAATGGTTCAATAAAATTTTTCTTTAAGCTTTAATGATACACCAATCACACAAGACCCCAGACGCAATATAACATAAATCTAACCATATGTGTCGAAAAAATTACTTCCAAGTAGGTAAAGGATCAGGACTTATGTCCAACATTTTTCACTTTAATGGGCATTTAAACGGATAGAAATTAAGAGACTTTAATGGTGGAAAAAACTGGTTCCCTGAACCGTCAAAATAGACCTTATGAGATGGTGCTGAGTCTTTCAAAACATGATAACCTCAACCAAACACAGATATTGATTGAGCTGATGTGTTCCCCAATTGAGTTATGCATATAAGGATAACTAACCAACCATTTGATGTCTCTCTCAAGTTGAGTTATGGAAAAGGACAGAAGCAACAATGAACGATCTTATATAGGAATCCAAGGTGTAGTGATTGCTCTCAAGAAGTAGCTTTCCCAAAAACATAACAGCAAAGATAAAGAGTAGTTGCAGTCGTTAAATCTTTCTTGATTTCATCAGCATTCCTCTCAGCCCCCACCTCCCACCACCTCCCCACTTTTGGCCTTAATATTTTTCTTTCTTGGAGAAAAAAAAACCCAGGGATACTAAATATGAAAGAGAGTTCTTTTATCTCTAACTATAATGAATGATGTTACTGGCCACCTAACCTCTCCTTTACATGCTGGTAATTACCTGATTGGAGATGATTCAGAGTTAAACTGCTTTCTTTGACAAAATGTTCTTTTCCAGTTTCTCTCTGAAATTATCCACCTGCCATGACTTTGGTTATGAGCTCCTGCTGCATCCACTCATGTTTCACTAAATAAAAAGACGTGTCAATGCAGTTTCATGTAAATCTACTCAACAATGCTTCACCATCAAAACATGTTTTTGCAGTCTTCAGATATAATATTTGAGTTAGGTACACTTAAATCACAACAACTGTAATACAACTGCAGCAGCTTCAGAGAGAAGGAAAGCAGCAGCCCATGTGTGATTCTGGGACCCAAGGGAACTTGCGTAATATATCAGGAAAAAAAATGTGAATTGCTTTCAGGAAAATTATTCTCTGAAAACATAATTAAAAGAGTTGAAATTGAATGTCATTAAATCCTATACTATTGGAGGGTCCAATAGCAATAACTAAGGGTTACCAACTTAAGAACCAATCATTTGATCAGAATGAGAGGAATATAAATTGCATAAAGATGTGTATTTACTATTTAGAAATTACAAATGCAAACAACAATTTCTAGGAGTCAGCAAGCCAATATTGAACAAATGCATGGTTGCTGCTTTCCTTACTGCTTGAAATGCCAGAGATGTGTTAATAGACCCCTGCAACAGCTTCATGATTTCGAACCATACAAGCGATTAAATGTTGTATCTCAATATCAAATGAAATAAAAAGCAAGATATGATATAAGTAGTGCAAGCTGAGTAATTGCTTTTGTTGCATCAAACACTAAAAGTAGCACGGATTCTCTATCACAACAAATGGTTTATCAAGTTTGCCTGTCTTTACACCACAAGTTACAGTGCTGTCATATATGGTTGCTGGCAAGCTGGACTACTACCATATATTGGTACGGCAAAGGACCAAGTTGTGCCTTGCTGATTTTAAAAGAGCCTTATCATATGGTGTACAGCAAAGAAGCACACTATAAACCACATGGTTAAGAGAATTATTATCTATACAAAATAGTGAGACAGAATTCCATCTACTTACAATCAGATTCCATGGCTAAGACAAGAAAGGGGGAACGAAGTGACCAAGATGATCAATCATAGTATGATCATACATGGTCTGAGAGTGACCATAGGCCTAATTATTGGCTATCTTTATCTTGGAAAATCCATGGCTAATGCAACTTGCAAGACCTATAGTCTTTAGTACATGGTGCTAGCAATCTATGTAAAATTAATCCTCAAAACGTGGTTCAAAGGAGGCATACCTATGACCAGCATTCACTTTCATACATAAGCTCTATAATTCATACCAGATAAACAACTTGGTAAATAAATCATAGACAAACATTAGTAAGCTGTTTTATGTCTAAATCCAACTTGACCCATTTTTGGAGAAAAAAAGAAAAGAAAAGAAGAGCCATTTCCCTCCTCTGGTAGCTGACCTAACATCAAATCCCTTCCCTCTTAATTTTCAAATAGTCAAAACCTCCCTTGCTATGCATCAAACATAATAAATAAATAAAACCCAATTCCATGAAAGAAAACTGTAAACATTTTCATTTAAACCCCAAAATGTCCCCATCCCTAACCTCATAGAAGAGCATGAAAACATTACCACATTCACTCATCCCTAACCTCATAGGATAGGTAAAGAAACCCCTTCACCAAACTTCTTCTCCAAAAATCAAAACAGAACACATTTAAGTTCCCATCACCATCCCTTTCCAGTTTCACCTTTAGCCCTGCCACCAGCCATATGCCCAAACCCCACCACCACAACCAATGTTTCCACTCATAAGAAAGAAGAAAAAGAGAAAGAAAAAAAAGGGGGGGGGGGGCTTCCACGAATATATCTACACCAGCTTGCTGCTTCAACCAAAGCCTCCATCTCCATCCTCAAAGGATCTTGTATTTATTTATTTCCTATACCCCATTTTCTATTCTCTGTTTCCTTTAGTTAAACTCACTGAAACAACTGCCCCTGTTCCTAGGTTTCTGCCAAATCATTTCTGCAGAAGGAAAAAAGGGAACCACTAACATGGATGTCTATCTACAATCTTTAGGTTGCAGAAAACAGAGACATGAATGGAACTGTAGGATAAAACATCATGAACCTGGGAATAAAGATGCGAGGGACACTGTTGGGTTGTTGAATAGCTTTTAGTACAGAAGCTAGTGAGCCATCAGAGATTTGTTTGGTCATCCTTTGTGGTGCTGATTATAAAATCGACAAGAGGTTGCAGAAAGGATTCAACAAGCTGCACTACTTGGCCGTTACATGCAAACTTGGTACTGAGAAGGGCAGTTCCTAGTTATCTGTGTAAATTGGTGTATCATGAGCTGTTACCCTGACATCCTGTCTAAAGATTGCAACTTCCTTCGCCTATGAAATAGGATGGTTTAGAAACCCAAGTTCTATCATATGGACTTTGAAGCGAAGCCACAGGTCAAATTCATAAAAAATTAATCTTGTTAAATTTGCACCCAGGAAATATTAAGCTTGATATCAATTTGTTTTTCATTATGAAAGCAAGGGATGCCAGTGTTTTTATCTTGTGAACCCTAATCATCGAATTTCAGTTTTTCAAGCGGAAGTATCATAACTGATGATTGTAAGGAGAGATGCGGCAATATCCTGCACCAATATCAATGGTTTTGTTACTTCAAAGTAAAGAGTGGTGGGGATATCTTTCAGATATGACTGAGAAGGAGCTCTGATCTGAAAGGATTTTCATGGAGACTTGCATTACAAGTGGCAGTAGGGGCGAGGGAGGGCAATGGTGGCGGTCCTGGCAGGGGGAAAATAGAGCTAGGCAGGGAAGGGGATGGTGGTGGGAGGCTTTGTGTTTTGTCTTGGATTTGGAAAAAAGAAGGAGATCAATGTAGGAGGTATTTCTTCTCCCACCTCTATGAGGTTAGGAATGAGGGCATTTGAGGTTTAAATGAAAATGTTGACAATGAAGTCATCACTTAATTTCTTATGAACTGTGGAGGTTCTGTCTATTTTCAAACTAAGAAGGGGGACTTTGGCATTAGATCAACTACCAAGGAAGGAAAATGTCATTCACCCAATGCTAAGGGGGGGGGGGAGAAGGAAGCTCAGGCTCCATCTTATGGTCACATAGAATCTAGAATCAAAACAACAATCAAAATTCAAACTTCTAAACATGGGGAGATATAGGGTAGCATTTCATAGGCAATTGAAGAAATAAAGTGTCTGCTAACACATAGATACAGAATAGGACAAACCATTATAGAACAATCATGCAGTACAAAACAAATTTCATTGTGGTAGCATACTTTTGGAGCACAATATGCAAGAATCTCACTCATCTTCTCATCTATGTCAAGATGCAACACTAGCTAGTCATGATTCTGCTTTCATGCTGCCAAAGGCCCACAGATTAGTCTGTGATGATCATAGATTTAAAAAAAAGGACCCTGCTTGTAAGTTTTGCTTTTACAAACCATTGGGCCTATCAACTTCATATTTTGTACCTTCCTAAAACTCAGCCCATTTGTTCAAATTCTCCCCCCCCCCCCCCCATAGAGGTATATAAATGCAGGAATTAGCAATTGAGGTCCATATGCAATCAGATTATTTTGCAGAAAACTCCTATTTACTCCATAACTAAGCCTACTAGGTCCAAATTTAATTTCTTCCAAGTTTTCTTTTATCTTGCAATAAAATCCCTATTTATAACTTGGCTTAAACTTTACAATAAATGGAAAGTCTCAAGAATAGAAACTACTAAATGAACCTAAGCTACCAAATAAAAACTTCCTTTGAAAATCAAAATAGAAAATTCTAAAATAACAACAAACTGAAATTAGTAACTACCTAAGATTCTATTGCAATGAAATAGAATATGCTTTCTAAAACTAAACATAGAAACCAAATTATGGCAGCATTAACTCCACTTGATAGGTTCACAAAATCTTTTAGAAATCATCTCTAAATAAGGCAGATATTGGCTGTGACACTGTTCACATGAACAGTAATATAATAGTGCCATGGTCTTCTTTCTTCTTCTTTCATGTTTCTATTTGGAGTAGGGCTGCCTTATGTGTTGCTCCATCGAACCAACAAAAACTTGTCACATCATCAGACCAAGCTGCCTCTCACAGCAGTAGCATCCCACAACCTTGCTGGGCTAATTTTGATCAACATCAGCTGATCTGGGTATTACCAATCCAGTAATTATTTTTGGACCAGGATCATTCATTCTTGAACCTAATGCAAGCAGGTTCAAAAGGACTTGGGAAGGTTCAAATACTTTTGGGGTATAGAAATTGTTTAATCAAGAAAGGTGGTGGGGGGCCAGTTAGGAGAAGATGAAAGCCCGGAAGAGACAGAGTTGTAGAGGAGGAGAAGAATGCATAAGAAAGGGTATGGGGAGAAGAGGGCACACATAGAGCCTCTCAAACCATAATACTCATTCTTCCTGATCTACTAATTCATTTCAATTGTTGACTACATGTTTATCTACAATACCAAGGAAGGAAATAAAGCATCCTAATTTCTTCCTAAAATTTAATTTAAGATTAATTAAAAGGAACTCCATAAAATTCCCAAATAATAAATTCCAAGCATCCTCCTGAAGCAAAACATGGTTGGGAGCTGGTTCATCTTGATTTGGATACCCAATTAGGTCTGGGTCAATCCAAGGCAATATATCTGCATCGACCCATCAACTCCCTTGGTATTCAAAAAAACCCACCCACAAGTTTTGTAAAAATTAGAGTCCTACCATTTGATTGACATCCACAAATATCAACTCTGATGGGGTATGGTGATCCAAACTGTCTCATTGTAACATGTCACTATCTGCTGCTGGTCATTAGCAAACGTGGGCTTCACAATTGAAATTGGATCACCAATTAATTCTTCAACTGCAATCTGAAATTTCAGATTGATCATTGCTTTCATGGTCCACATTTTCTTCCTTATCTAATCCACCTTCTAAGGATTTGTATCATGATTGATGATATGATCTATTTCTTAACTGAATTGATGAGAATAGAAAAACTTACAGCAAGAAGATAAAGAAGAGAACAGAGTATTTCAGAAGCTTTAAGAAGGAGATAGAGGCAAAAGGGATAACATTTTCATTGTCTTTGCGATAGTTGATAATCTACTTTTTATACTAACATTCCTCATTCTGTGAAACCTAGGGATCTGAATTCATTCCCCAAAATGCCATTACCATGTGACCACATCTCTTCCCCTCATTCAGCATCTTCAATCAGACGAACAGGGGCTCTGATGATTCTCTGAGACCTTCTAGTAGGTTCTGTTGCCTTGCCTTTAGGCTACTCCTGCTCCCCTGCCATGTAGACATTCCCTTCTTTAACAGGGTACATATCATTACCACCCTCTAGAGAATTAACCTTGTCCTCAAGGTTAAAACCTGGAAACGATTTCTGTGCAGTTGCAATGTCTTCCCAAGTAGCGTCTTCCATCGGCAGTCCCTCCCACTGGATCAAAACTTGATGAACAAGATCGGGACCTCTCTTGACTTGTCGGGACTGTAAAATTGCTGTTGGGACGGGCTCAAGTGGCGGTAGTGGCATCAGTTTCAGACTAGCAGGGGGTGTTCCCACATGAGGCTTCAATAAGGAGATGTGAAATACAGGATGTATTTGTGATTCGGGAGGAAGCTCTACACGATAAGCCGCCTGCCCAACACGATCCTGGATTTGATAAGGTCCAAAAACCCTCCGAGAGAGTTTAGGATGCGGTCTGCGAGCTACAGTAGACTGGCGATAAGGTTGTAACTTCACATAAACCCAATCACCGATATCATATTCCTTCTCGTCGGTGCCGTCAGCAAATGTTTTCATGCGAGATTGTGCCTTGTGTAGATTAAGCTTCAATTCTGCTAATAGTTGATCGCGAGACACCAAAATGTCATCGATGGCTGCATTGGAAGAACTTTGAGGAAGATAGCGTATCAATGTAGGAGGGGGTCTTCCAACGGGGCTTGAAGGGGGCATGCGCAGCTGCGTGAAACGCGTGTTATACCGTACTCAGCCCGGGAAAGATGTTTTGACCACGTTGTGGATTCTCGGACACGAAACAACGAGGTACATCTCAAGCACCGATTCAAAACCGGATTGCCCGTCGGATTGAGGATGATATGCTGTACTATGTGCCAAAAGGTACCCGAAGTCGATGTAGCTCCTTCCAAAATCCACTCATGAGCAGAGGGTCCCATCGGACACAATCGAACGAGGAAGCCCATGTAATTTGAGAATTTCGCTAGCAAACACGTAGCGATCTTATAGCTGGTAAAACCGGTGCTAATGCAAAAAATGAGCGACTAGACAGCCGGCACGGCCACCATAATTGCCACTTGCCTTGTGAATTTGGAAGCCCCGTAATGAAATCAACCGTGATATCTTCCCATACCGGCGGGATTGGAAGTGGTTGAAAACCCGCGGGATGAGTGTGTAGAGACTTATCCGGCAAATTTCACATGCTGCCACATAATTTCTCACATCTTTGCGCATCCCCTTCCAGTAAGGTTAGCCCCTAACCGTTTCATTGTTCTCGGATAACCAGCGTGTCCACCTACGGAACGGAAACCATGGAGAAAAATTCTTTGAATCGAGAAGTAGTCGGCAGCACCAATCGATTTGATGAAAGAGCAGCCATCTCCCCGGTATTCGGCGACTGGCACGCCCGCAACGGTTGCAAATAAGTTGGAGATCCTCTGCTTGCTCTACTTCGATCGTAATTCGTCTAAGAATTTTGGTGACGGCATAGTTAACGAAATGGATTGGATTGCCATCGATGGGGCCGGAGAGAGAATCGGCCCCCCGGTTCTCCTTTCCCGGTTTATATGTGATGTCGAAATCAAATCCCAAGAGTCGAATCAACCATCTGTTGCTCGGGTGTGCGTATGATTTGTGAATTTAATTCCTTAAGACTCCTTTGATCCGTAAGGATGTGGAACACGACCCAAGAGGACGTCTCCACCGCCACGACTGAGTGATGGCCATCATCTCCCGGTGATACGTGGAAGTAGCCGGGCTCGGCGAGAGCTTTTCGAAATATGCCACGGGGTGTCCTTCCCGCACAAGGATTGCTCCGATGCCCGACGCGTCCGACTCCACCGTGAAGGCAGAAACAGGCAACACCCCGAAGGACCCAACCCGAAGAGCGCCAGGGCGGAACCCCAGTAAATCGGAAGTGGGTGGCGGCAACTGAAACCATAGACCCCGAAATCCAAAAAACCCCACCGAGTGAGGGCCAAAGAGAAGAAAGACCAGCAGCCGGGATACACAGGCAGAACCAGCGGCCGAAGTGCACACCTCAAACAAGATGGGCCGAAGAATAAAGACAGGCAAATGCCAGGGAGGCCCAGGGGGCGAGATCAAAGCATCAAAGAAAACAAAAGGAACTCAAATGGCCAAACACACACATCAGCCAAAAGCGGCAAGGAGCCCAAAAGGCACACCAAAAGAGGCCCAGCGAAACGCCAGAGTGTCATCGCGACTCTAACGTGATACAAGACCAAAGAAACGGCCCAGAACATCAAAGAGCTCACAATGGTGGTACGGAAACGATCCGATAGTGATCACAAGCCGTAACCACGCAAAACTCCAAGTCCCATCACAGGAGGAGGTGATGAAAATGGGCAAGGCAGATCCCATGGTCACACCAGGGCCAATCTCCCGGAAGTGAGGGTACCGAAAGGTCGCACATACCGGCGGAATTGGCGCAAGTGAGACAGATCATGCTCCCGAGGAGGCAAACCGTAGGTCAGCAAAATCCAAGCGTAGACACGAGCAACACGATCAGGGCCGGTCACGAAGCCGCCAACCACAAAAGCAACAGGGGACAACCACCCAAGCCCACGAAAGGGAGCCCCAGAAGAATAGTACACCCAGACAAAGCAACATCAACCGAGTCCAACAGGAAGGCCCAAGAAGACAACCACGAACCCCAGGATTAATCAGCCCCAAACACGGCAAAACATAGCACAATGATTAGGGTTGTGTTGACCGAGGGATGTACGAACCCCACAACCAACACACACCACCAACACGACCACGGGCCCCACCGCAAACAGCAACGAGACTCCTCCGAAAAAGGGACACCACCGCCGATCAAAGACCCCCCCGATGACCCGGTGAATCCACGAGTAGTGGTGCGTGCCGACAAGAATGAAGATAATGGATGTAACCTCGGCACCCTCCGCGGATGGCCCAACAGACGCACGGTGCCTCCCACCAAACTCCAAAACAGAGGCAATGACCCGGAATGCCCACGACAAAGAGACCCCCCGCACCAAAGGAGACAACCAAAACCGGGGCGCAATGCTAATGGCAACACGGAGGGAACAACGGGGTCGCGAATAACCACGAAGGGGGCCCCAAGGCCCACAGCCACCCACGCACAGCCAACCAGGACAAGCGTGACCATGCAGCGAGCAACCATATAAAACAACAAAGGAAAGAGAGGTAACCCAACGATTAGCTAAGTCAAACGGGCAGACGACGCAGCCGGCAGTGCCGAGGACCAAACGGAGAAGGACGAACCACACAACGCAGAAAGGCACCCAGGTCAACGTCCCGGGCAACAAACCAAGAGCCGCCATCCAAAAAGGAAGCCACCGGGCACTCGGAAGCAACCCAAAAAGCTCGAAACAACCACCAGGCCACCACAAACGAGGAAAAACAGGAGGCAAGAGGAGCAGGAGAGAGAGACGGAGGGGGGATAGCTCCGATCGAAAACCAGCCACAAAGCCACAAGATAACCCGAGACAGCAAGCAGGCACCCCAAGAAACAGACACCACGAACACGAAACAAAACGCAGGCGGACCAAAAGATCTATCCAACTGAATTGATGAGAATAGAAAACACACAAGAAGAAAAGAAGAGAACAGAGTATCAGAAGCTAAGAAGGAGAAGAGGCAAAAGGAAACATTCATGGATAGTGATAATCTAAACTAACATCCCATCGTAAACCAGGGATCGAATCATCCCAAAAGCCATTACCAGTGACCACATTTCCCTCATCAGCATCTCAATCAGACGAACAGGGGCTTGATGATTTTGAGACTTAGTAGGTTCTGTTGCCTTGCCTTTAGGCTACTCCTGCTCCCCTGCCATGTAGACATTCCCTTCTTTAACAGGGTACATATCAATTGACACCTTATCATAGGGGATGATATTAACTTATTACTTTTGGCAGGCTCCTGAAAACATGCTTCATAAAAGAAAATTCTATATGCAATTTACAAAACCCCACCACCAACCAAAAGGAGTAAAGCATGTTGATCAATCTCCATGAGGCAGTGGGTTTATGATAAGTGATAACAATGGCAGAGTTCAGGAAATATCATAGAAACAAGACTTCAACTCAGACCTGGAACGTTCTAAGTTTAAACCAGAGGAACAGCAACAAAAGGTAACTATTTTTGATAAGGAATCCCTCCACACTAAACTGGTTTAATCTGCTACAGAACCCTAAAATCAGATACACTTGACTGTCTCTTAGACTATTCTTCTATACAATGTAACAAACCAAATCACCTGACAAACAAAGAGAGAGAAAAAGTTACATAGAAGAAGAGAGAAGAGTAGATGCTGCAAGTAGGGGTGTAAATGGATCACCGAAATTTGCTTCCAGATCCACATTTGCATCCGTTTAGGGGAACCCAAATTTGTCCAAAAACTAATAAGATACGGAGATGGTAGTACCCCTCTCCGACTTATTATTAAGTTACCTTGTTGGATTTGTTTTCGTATGTTCACAAATTTTTAACACAAGACAATGTGATTATTTTCCTAGATTTCCCAAACATATAAAGAAAAATCAATAGTAGAAACATAAGAAAATCAAAGACTACAAAGAGTGGAACAAACAAAAGCTGCTAAATTCTCAAATCTCAACCTTAACACTCATCAATTAATATGGTAAAGATGTCAACAGGTAGTTGGAAATTTGTACTATATCTATGTTCCTACCATTTAGCAAAATCTGTATTTAAAAAGTAAGGGATAATTACTGTTGCCCCCGTACTTCGATTTCATTACTAATAAAACCCTGTTCTTTACAAAATTACTGTTGCCGCCCTTCCCTATAACGGTGTTAAGTAGCTGTTAAGTTTGAATATGTAATGTCTACTTTGTCCTTCATTAAAATTAAGAAATCAAAACACAATGTTACCCTCATTTATAAAAGCCAGATTAAACATCAATTTTACCCTTATTTTCAAACTTCATTTATTTTGACTTTGGAAAAAAAGGGGCAAAATCCAAACCCGATTTGGGTTCACATCTTCTCCTCTTCGTCTTCTTCATTCGAACCTGCCCTGAAAAGAGGAGGTGTAAAGAAATCTTTCAAAAGTATCTCAACAGAGAATCTTGGAAATATGTTGTTCTTTGTTCGTTTTCTCAGTTGCATGTCAGTACCTTCATCTTCTTTCTTCAAAACAAACAAAGAAGCAGATTTTTGGGTTTTTTTTATTGATGTCAGAGGTCAACCTGAACTACGGTTTTTACTGACGGAAGGAGCAACAACACAGACTGTGTGTCCAGGACGTGGTTTCAATAAGAAATATAGGTTTTTACCAATTTACTGAAAGCACAGATTCCTACAGTTTGAGAGATTTCTTCATTTTCTGCACCTTCTTCAAATCCAAAATGGAGGGGGGGGGGGGAAACAAAATTCTTTAGCTAGAAAGGAATAAAGCAGCATAAGCTCTTAAGCTTGGCGAATGCAAAAACTCTCAGGCGGTCCTTGTCCATGTTCATGAGAAACTAGCTTTAAGGTTTATCACCATTCACAAAACCAAGCGAAACCAGCCTCAAGACCATAAGAATGAACAGATATCTTCATCTTCTTTTTTTCAATCAAAAACTAGATTTCTCAGTTTTTCTGATTAATGTCACAGTCGACCTAAACTGCAGCTGAATTTTCTTCCTGTTGCTGTCGTCCTCCATTCTTTTGTTTGGTTTATCGGACATGGAAGAGAGAATGAGGTCAGAACCCCATGTGCTGAGTTTCTATTTGAGTTTTATTCAATTTTTATATGGCAGTTTCTTTTTAGAGAAGAAAACGGATTATGGTTGATTTTTTCCATAGTTAATTAAGGGTAATATTGTAACTTGACAAAAGGGTAAATAAGTAAAGAGATAAGTATAGGGTTAATTTTGGGGTTTTTCAGAAAATATAAAGATGCCACATCATCAGTAAACTAATGGAGCTTAACGCTAGGGGGCATTAGCAATTGTAGACAAGTTAAAGGTTGGATTAGTAATTTTGAAAAGCACAGAGGATAAAGTAGTAACAACATCGAAGTACAGGGGGGCAACAGTAATTATCCAAAAAAAAATAACTATTTAGCTACTACCCGAAAACCATTGGGATATTATCTGAACATAGTAGGACAAGGACATGATAATGTCACTATCCTATCCGAATCCTGACCTGTTTACACCCACAGCTACAAGCCACTTTGTGGAAAGCAGCCTGGGGTAAGAATCCGTGCTTTTATAAAGAACCATTTGTTTAATTGAAAGTTAGGCTGGTTAGGAGTAATGATATTACTCCCTCACCCCCCCCCCCCTAACTTGTTATGGATAACAAGTAAAGGCATAAAACTTAAATAATAACACAAAAACCCAAGAATAGTTTCCAACATTCTTCTAACCTTCTTCTCTTCCCGCTTTCCTCCTTTTCCTGGTTACTAGTGAAGCATGATGGGAAGGTGACATAGGATCCACATGAACCCAAGGAAGGCCCAAGGTGGTTGCCCAGCACCCTGCAACCCTGCCAGCAGCCTAGGAAGTTTCTGCCAGCATAAAGGATATTTTGGTAATTTGGGCAGTCCTAAGCACTCCCAGTAAGGTCTAGTTAGAATCAGAATTTTAGCAGGAGTCTTGTCCTACTTTTGTTTCATTACTTGAGTCAGTCCATGTTAAGTTAGAGTCCCAGCCTAGTTAGAAGTCCTATTTGATGCATCCAAAATATGCTCAGCCCTTAGATCTCCTTAGGATGACCTACAAAACGAAAGCGTCAGATGTGGCCCGGCCGCTAGGGTCGGGAGTCCACCTCCGAAGGCTAAGTCAGTAGATGAACTTAATCACAAACGGCTCTGTTAGAAGCACAGAGCTAAGGAATGAATAACTGGAAAACGATTTAGATCATAAGCATCTGAGTGTTTACGTCCAAATGTGTGTGTATGGATCTGGATCTGGATCCTCTTCCTTTACCTTGTAGGTAAATGATGTTTATATAGAGTGTACCTTCCAATCTTATTCGTTGGATGTATTTGAGCCTTCTTCGGATAGTCGTTGGATCCTAACAGTTAGATCCGTTGAGCGATAGACTTCTACTAGTTTGAACTAATAGAGGATTCCTGAGATAACCTCACGGTTATCTAATGATTATCCCTTCAACAATGATAAGTGACAGCCGTCAAGTTGTGTCCGCCATCATTAGGGTAATTAACCCAATCCATAAGTCGGATTAGGGTGTGCTTGTGGCTGAGTTAGTTTTCTTCCTCAGCAAGCTATTTCCCGGACCCGGCTCACTCCGAAGCGAGTCGACTCTCTTCGCCTCGACCGGAGTCGAAGGTCAAACCAAGCGTGAACCGGGTTCGATCATATTTTCTCCACATCACGAGCCCCCCAGACCAAGCGTTTGGTCGAGCTCGAGGGCTTGGTTTTTAATTGGGTTCGTCGTCAAGCCAAGGCTTTTGCATAACCCACTAAATGTCATGTCATATTTAATGCGGTGGTCACTTTTTCCTCCAGCGTTGTGAGGGCAATGCCACGCGTCCTTTTGCAATCGAACGATCGTGGCTCACGTAACCCAAGCGATGGTTTCCGAACGCCTGTTTTGGATTCGTGAGTTCAAACTTTCAAAACGTCTTCAAATCTTGATCGTTGATGCCGAATTAATCTCGATCGTTCATGTTCTCGAACACTCGTGCGGTTGGTTGTCTTCGTAGGTTTCATTCTTCTGTCTTGGAATTTTGAGACTTCGTCGTCTCCTTCGCGCCTTCTCGTTCTCGAGCTTTTTGCCTCATTGAATCAGTAAGTTTACTGATCCCTTTGCAAAGTTAACTCCCTGTCTCCAAGTTTTTCTTTTTCTTTTTGTACCGTAGTGAGACTTTAGTAATGGAGGACAGTAGGGTTTCTTCCGAAGCTTCCCTTATGCCCAACGCCAATAATAGTGATAATGGTAACGAGGCTCTTGTTTCCCTTCCCTCTGAGCAGTCGGATAGTGATAATAAAACCCTAACTGCTCTTTGGCATGACTTCGCAGAAGTTAACCAAAAGAGATTAGAAGAAAAAGCTGAAACTTCTTCTGCCCTTCCTGAGTCTGGACCATCTGTGACTCCTAGGGTGACCGCAAAGTCTTCTGGGCAATCAAAACAAACTTCCAAACCTAGTGGTAGACCTGATTCTGTTGTCTCCTCATATAAGGAGGAAACTCTTCTTTTGGCCATTCAGGGTTTTGATTTTCCTTCCTCTTACCAACTTAGGGCTCCAAACCCTGATGAGAGGGTTGATTCGACCCTTCCAGGCGAATTTTCCCTACATATAGATGCATTGGATAGCGGGGTTCGCTTTCCTTTCTTCAATCCTTTGTTTGCAGCCATCCTGAATCACTGGGACATTTGTCCTGGAATGTTCCTTCCCAATAGCTGGCGTCTTATCGTCGGCTTCTTGGGTTTGTGCTTTGAACTTGGCATTACGCCTTCTCTTGCTCTTTTTGTGCATTTTCATCTTCTCTTTCTATCTCCCATCCTCCCGGTTGGGTTGTGCTTTCCAAGCGCAATAAGACTGAGCTTAACTGGAGGGGCAGCATTGTAATGCCCCGCATCTTTTTCTATTATTATTTTATTATTGTGGGTGAACGTGTCATTGTGGTCAAGGTTAGACATCGCTTGTGGGTCCCACAACAGTGGAATTAGACTAAACGAAAATCGAGGAAACGATCAGCGTAAATTTCTGAACCCAGAGGTATGAATATTCGCACCCTAAAGTGGGCCCTGTGTAAGCAGTAGAGCGGGCCCACAAGCCCAGATCAAAGCCCATCTGTTAAGTTATATATATATTTGTATATTATTGTTGGAGATGCCATTACCCCCTCTCTCTCCAATCTCCTCACGTGGCCATTAGATATTGTCTAATATATGAGATTTTAAAAGGGGAGGAGGTGACACCTATTTAAGTGTCATAATTCCATGTTAATTTTATATAATTAATGTTGATAAAGTAGGAGAAAGAGGAAGGAAAAGTGGTGTTATGCTGTAAGATGCGTGTAACATGAAAGAAGGGAGTGGAAAAAGACAAAATGGAAAAGTGATTAAAATGGATAAGGGTTAAGAGAGAGGAGAGAGAGGAGCACGGAAAGCCATTAAAGGGGATGTGGAGAGGTAAGAGAGGGAGTTGCAGGGGAGAAATAAACGAGTAGAGGAGAGGAGAGAGATGACTGAAATGGAGAATAAGGAAAAGTTGCAGAAAAATTGAGAAGGAGAGAGAGAGAGTTGAGACAAGTGATATTTGCGTGGAATCGGTTTAAGAGGAAGGAGAGAGAGAGAGTGGATTGCAGAGACCTTACCTGCGTGCAAAACAAACAGCAGAGAGAGGAGAGAAAAGAGAAGAGGATTATGGAGGAGAGAGAAGAGGTGGAGATTTAATAGTGGGAGAAGAAGCGATTAGAGGAAGTAAGATGAGAGGTAGAGAGGAGAGAGAAAGAGGTACAGTTGCAGTTGCAGTTGGAGAACATTAAAGAAAGAAAGAGAAGAAGAACAGGAGAAGGAGAGAGAAGCAGTGGAGAGGAGAGGAGAGAGAAGGAGTGGAGAAAGTGGAGTGAAAAGAGAAAGACAAGAGAGGAGAAGCCCGTAGGGAGGAGAGAGAAATGAGAGGAAAGGAGAAGAAGTGGAGAGAGAAGAAAAAGACAAGAGATGAGAGAGGAAAACCGTAGGAGGAGAGAGAAAATGAAGAGGAAACAATATAAAAAGGGGGAAGTCCCTGTTGGCTCCTGCATTTTCGTAATAGCCATTGATTGATCGAGATGCAGGGAGAGCGGATTTTAACGGAATCAGGGTCAAGACACACACACACACACATGGAACAGGTAAGTAATATTGACGAACCTGTAAATGTTAAGTGGGTGATTCCTTTTAGTAGACATATTGCACATGATAACATAAAGTCTATTTTATTTATTCATTGATGCAATATATGGAAAGTACATGATATATGTGTGTTTGTGTATTGAACAAAATGCCTGGATTGGATGACAGCCTAATGATTTGACTGAACTACTTGACTTGGACTGCTAATAGTATTCTTGAACTGTTAATTATGAATTTGAAATGATGATTATGCTTATCAGATATGGACTTGTTATGCTCTCATATTTAAATGATTGAATTTGCATGAATTGTGTTCAGATGAGACTAAATGATGATTGGATTGAAAAATTTTCATGGAAAAGATAGAGCATGGTAAGGCAATTTTGAAAGTGAATATAAAAAAGAGTAAAAGAATAAAATGTTTAAAGGCTTCTGTAAGACCTGGTACTTATGTACCCAAATGGGAGGGCATGAAGCGGCTTCTGTAAGTCCTGGTACTTATGTACCCAAATGGGCAGGCATGAAGCAGGACTAAAAAGTGAAAAGAAAAGAAATAAAGAAAGGAATAAAATGTAACGGCTTCTGTAAGTCCTGGTATTTATGTACCCAAATGGGAGGGCATGAAGCGAGACTGAAAAGTGAAAAGATATACTAGACTGATGATGGCCTCCTGTAGAGAACACCTGGCCTTGAGCCAAGAGACTGATGCCACTTGTGTGGTTTAGACTCATGGTGCTCTCTCTACAGGTAGCGTTTAGGTCTAGTTTAATGAAAAAGGAAAAGGAAAATGAAAGGAAAATTGGAATGTATGATGTTATATGATTTTGATGTGATCATTAATGCATGATGAACTACCTGACTTAATTACATGGTTGTCCTTTATTGCTTACTGGGCCGCAAAGCTCATTATTGTAAATGTTGACAGGTACTCAGATTCATGATAAAGGCAAGGTGTTGCCATCTGTCAATGCCTTTAAAGTTGAAGATGTAATCTCATATTCCTTTCGTTATGTTTGGTGTTTGTATAACTGGAGTGTGCAGATACATATTCTTTTGCTGGGAAAAAAATGTTTTGTCTAGCATTTTGTTTTTATTGATCATAAAGAGGTGTTAATGAAGAGGAGCTATCACGTGCGCTAGTGGTATGTATATGATGTGGGCCCCACCAAGCCTGTGAAAACTGGGGTCGTGACAAGCATTATTGCAAAAGGAACTTGCCCTTCCAATCACAAAGGATGGCGCAAGCGATATTTTTTCTGTCGAGCGCCTCAATCAGATCTCAACTTCCCGACCGTCTGGAAACAGTATACTTCATACTCTGAGGGTAACCGGGTCCTTCCCTTATCCAAAGAAGACAAAACGGCCATCAGGAAGATCAAATCAATTTCATGGTATCAAGAGATACATGGATACGAGATGGAATACAACTCCATCCTCCAGTATTGGGGACTGGCTCATCGTGAGCTTCTTAACCACCATCTTTATATTTTCTGATGATGATATGCCTTTTTGCAATCCTGATTTTTGTCCTTCCTTGCAGTGCCACCAAGAATGAACCCTGAAAATCTTCGGGCAAAGGCTGCCAGGGCCGTTGTGACAGCTGAGCAACGGTCGCCTCGAGCCTTAACTGTTGAACAAGTAACCTCTGTTCCCTCTCCCGACCCTTCCTACAGGGGTATTAGGAACTTGAAGCCAGTGGTTGAGGCTTCGGGAAGAGGGAAAAAACCAATGGTGGGAGAGTCTGATATCCCTTCCGCCGCTCGAACTAAAAGGAAGCATGATGCAGTTGATGCTTCCGCCCCGAAAAAATCCAAAAAGGATAAAGATTGCGAGGAGATCTTTATCCCCCAGTGGACACTGACGCAGACTGATAGGGCAACACAAGACCCTGAGAAGGCCGCAGAATGGAGTTCTCTCGCTCTTCTGCCTGCTGATCGCCAGGCCTTTGAGGCCCTGGACAATGATACCCTTGTTAGTCAGTCCACAAGGTACCGTCCTTCCTGATCTTTCATCAATTGCCCTTCATAATCTCTTATGAGTTCTTCTGATAATCTCCTCGTCCTCAGGAATGCTGTGTTAAGTTTTTATCAGCACATGGAGGCATTGAGCCGAGTTGGTCGTAATGGCTCCCTGCTGCGGACTTGTGAAGAGAATTTGGCGAAAGCCAATTCTGAAATAGACCGGCTGAAGACAGCAGCCGAAGAGCTGAAGATGAAGCACGATTAGGAGATGAATTCCTTGAAAAAGGATCCTAACTCTTCAGTTGCTCGTGCCGCTGCTACCGACGCGAGGCTAGGAAACAGAAGAACGCTGCTACGATGTTCAGTGATAGTCTTGAGCTTAAAGTAGGGCTGCAACGGGGCCGGGCTTTTGCAATCCCAACCCCAGCCCTATGGTATAATGAGCCCATCCGGCCCGCGGGGCCAAGATATTGCCCCGGCCCAAGCCCACGGGCAAAGCAAGCCCATTCCCACCCTAATTGGCCCTAATGGGCCGGGGGGATGGGTTAGCCCCGAAGCCTAAGGCGCCCGATTGGCCCCGATGCCGATTGCCCGACCACGATTGGCCCGCGCCCAATGCCTGCCCCCGCCGAGGCCGCCCAGCCCGCCCGGCCCCGATGGCCCAGGCCCTAATTGACCTTGTCCTTAGCTTTAATTGGCCATATCTCGTGGTGTAAATATCAAATGTAAAATAGGTAGTAATTAAAATACATATTAAAGTAATTAAATTCTTAAATTCCAAACCGGTGGAAAATAAAATAGTAAAGATGTCAACAAATAATCCAAAACTTATATTCAATATGTATTTAACTATTTATACCCATTTAGATTTGAGAAATCCAAATTCTAGGGTTTTTAATTTGCTATTCGATGAAAATTATGGTTATTATATGTAAGCTCGAAGGGAAAAAGAAAAGATTTATCTCAATTCGCAATTAATTTCTAACCAAGACAATGGTCAAACTCATTCCAAATTTCCAATTTGTCTTTCCCAGTTTCTCTTCTCTCTCTCTCTTTTATTCTGTTTTTCCTTTGGTTTTCTCAGAAGAAAGAGTTAAAATTATTCATGAAATGGAATAAGTGAGAGAAGAATTGTAATTAAATTTAGGCATATTTTAAAAGTCAAGTAAATTATAGAGAATGTCACACAAACTCTTTTTGTAAACTTAGAAATGTCAGAGATTCAGAATTAAAAAGGAATCTGATAAATGAAAATTTTATCTTCAAAGTCAAGAACTTAAGCCGTAGGTAGGTATGTTTTCATTCACAACTGTTCAATAAATTGATATCTTTATTCAATACAAAAATATTCATATTCAAAACCTTGTTAACAAGTAAATCGACGATAGCTATATGTTTTTAATAAATTTTTTTGAAATATCACAGTAGATTTGTTAGATATTCATGATGAGAAGTGGGGTATAGATTTGTTAGATATTAATTCTTTATGTAATAGTTTTTATTATTTATAATATATTATCTCGCCTTAGTCAAAAAACAAAATCAATATTTTATTGAACTAAAAATGACTTTGTTGGAAAAATAAAAATTACCTTAAAATAATATAAAAAGTGAATTAATAGTCTAATATGATCAAAGTGACTAAATATCAAAATCAAAACTCATATCAATGTTAGTATGAAGATCAGGGTAAAAATTTAGTCTTGTAGTACAGATCATCGTCAAATTAATATTAAGATTAGAGCCAAAATTAGGGGGGAGAGCCAAAATCAAAAGATGCATACAGGTAAGAGGTTATAAAAAACACAAAAAGAAGAAAAGAGGAAGACCACCAAGAAAAAAAGGGGGGAGGGTCCAAAGAGAAAAGGGGACGGGGAGGACGGGAAAGGGGCAAGAGGAAGGGGAGGACGGGGAAAAGGAAAAAAGGGCCGGACGGGCCAAAAGGGGAGGAGGGGGAGGGAAAGGAAAAAGGAGGCCAAAAAGGGAGGGGGAAGGGCCGAAGAGGGAGCGGGCGGGAGGGATGGGCGGGTGGCCGCACCCCCTTAAAGCCATAGAGAACGAACATCTACTGAAGATGGCAGTTCCTAGCAAGCCTGAACATATTAAACCAGAGCTTCGGAGGGATTGCGTTTGGAAATACCTAAACAGCGTTCCTTTCTCTAACCTACTGGGCGCCTTCAACCTTCAAGCTTACCGCGTGGGGCAGAATGATGTTTGGGAAAAGATCCTCAAATCTAAACCTTCCTTCGACACAACTCCCTTTTGTGAGGTGTGTCACAAAGAGATCTTTGGGAAGCTTAAGTTGCCCTTCCCCGACTGGGCTTTGAGAGAGGATGATCCTTTTCCAGCCGCCAACCCGAATTATGAGGAATATCTTGCTGATTCACCACCTCTTCAAGAAGGAACTTCACAGCCTGCTGCTGAAAAGGATCCTGAGGAAGACAATCCTGAGAAAGACTCCTCAGTCGATAATGAGGAAGTGTCTTAGGGAGTCACCCCCTTTTTTTTTTAAAGCTTGACCTTCCATAATTAATGAAAATAGGAATTTTCCAATGATTGCTTTAATATTTCCTCTCATCTCATATCCAAAAACTCATCTTGGAAATAAAAAATAAATGATATAAGTTATCACTTAACTTCTTGTATCTTGACGAGGGATGACCCTTGGGATATCATGAAGAGGCGTTCGGGAAAGATACTTCAGCTTCCACTTATTCCCAACTGCTCTTTCATTTATTACGAAGTCCCAACGTCTCCCTACCTTTGTATACCACTCACTTCTCCCAACGAGTTGGAAATACAAATATTATTTAAGTGGTGGTGCGACGGTTGGAGGTATTCTCGTACCGGGTGCATATTTCCACGTGGCTTTCCTCTGACCGTCGATCTTACTTTTTGAAGAACTCGAAGCGTTTCTTCAATCCAGTCCTTTGGTTGCCTTTGCCTCTCAACCATCGCCTCATTACCTGAGGCTATTTAAGTCCCTCTAGGGTACTCCTCATTTATCCTGCTATCTGCAAGTTAGATTTGCAAAACAAAACGACATTCCGTCTTCCTTTGCTGCCTTCGTACTTTTCTTATTCCAAAAATATTTTCGATCAGGCATCGAACAAGTAAGCTTTTGCTTTGCCCATGTCACGAATCTCCTCTTCTCTTCTTCTCCCGAGTGAACTTCCACAGTAGTAATACTTGGGGTTCACTTAATGGGTATTCTGAGCAGTTCATATTTGTCTGAGAACTAGGGTTTTCCCTTTCTCTGTATGTTGTTGGATTTTCGTACTGATGCTGCCTTTTATGTACTTGCAGTGCCTCCCAGAATCGATTTGAACTTTATTAGGGCAAAGTCATGCAAGAAGACTGTCCCCGCACCGACTTTGATTGCTACCAGTGCGGTGATTGCATCTGGTGAATCTTCTAAGCGTAAGGAGACTGCTGTTGGTGAATCTTCAATTCAGATTCCCACAGTTTCTACTGATGCTTCTCCTACGCTCCCTCCGCCTGAAGAGACCATTCGATCTTCCCAGGAAGATCTTGATCCTTCCGTCGCTGCCTGTGCTGTTGATGCTCCTGTTGGAGAAACCATTCGGGATTTTCCGGAGGAGACCCTACGGACATCTGAGGCAACTATGTTGGCATCTGACGCAGGCGCGGTCCCAGAAGTCTGCTTCTATTTCCAACTCTAGTGCGGCATCCTCTTCCTCTCCTTCTTTGGAGCCGGAGGATTTTGCCACTAGGAAGCGCCGTCGGTTGGTGGATGATGTAGCTCATCCTTCTCTTGATGTAGCTCATCCTTCTCCTCCTCTGAGGAGGTCTGAATTAGTGTCAAACGAGTTTGACAAGGCGCTGGAGTGGTGAACTGCTGCTCAAATGCCTAGCCAGAGCAGATTTCTTTCCAAACTTCCAAACTCGACTTTATGAAGTCACTGGTGATGTAAGTTTTTCTTCATTATCTTTTGATGCTGAAAATTATTCTTTTGCTCCTGACTAACTCGGAAGTTGTTTGCAGGAGTCTCACTAGCAACTTCCACAACCAAGTGGAAGCAGCCTCTAGACTCAGTAAACTGAGTAATGAAGTTTTCAAGCTTCGGGAAGACTCCAAAGCCAAGGACGTTGAAATTGCTCGCCTTAGAAAATTAGCTTGGGAGGTTGCAGGAGAGAAGAACTCCGTGATTGAGCATCTCCGTTCAGATTTGGATGATGCCAGGGAGAAGATCCGGCGGCTGGAACGAGAAGTAGGAAAGTCAAGGGCGAAAGGATCTGAAGCATTACCCCAAAGGCAAGCTAACATTCCCTTGCCCGAATCCCTTCCAACTGACGTTCGCAGAGCTTGCATCTTCAAGTATTTGCACAGTAAGCCCTTTGTTGACATGCTGAATGCTTATAACTTGCAAGCATACCGGGATGGCGAAAAGGAAGTATGGGAATCGATATTAAGGAAAGATCCTCATTTCGACACGACTCCCTACAGCGCTGATTGTCATCCTGAAGTGTTTGCCAAGTTGGGTCTTCCTTCCCCTGACTGGACCAAGGATAAGATCGATCCTCCGCCCCCGGATCCGGATATCACGCAGTATCTCGATGATTCCCCTCCTTATGCTCCTCTCCAAGGATTCAGTTATGAAGAACTTGGCCTGAGTGCTGGTTTCATCAAAGATCAGACTTCTTCCGGTCAAGTTGGATAAAGAGTATGGAATTGCAGAGGATTTTGGTAACATGTTTTTTTCCGACTCTATTCTCCTTCTTGAATTTTGTGTTGCTTCCTGACTCTGTATTACTTCTGGCAAAGCTCTTCCAATCTTGTAACTTCTTGATGAAGTCTTTCTCATTTTGACCGAGTGAAGATTGTACCCCAACACTTGTTTATATATATGTTGGCCCTTTAATTACGGTTGTTTAAAGAAATAAAGAATTGAACTTCATCTCTGACTTTAAAGAAATAAAGTAATTGAACTCTTATAATGCCTTTACGAACTTTCGGGAGAAATTCAATAAGTCTGAGAAGGAACTCACTCGGGTTTTAAACCGATGCCTTGTAGAAGAACCCACACGGTTTTTAAACCGATGCCTTTACTAAGAGATTTCCGGAGAAATTCAATAAGTCTGAGAAGGAACTCACTCGGGTTTTAAACCGATGCCTTTACTTAGAGATTTCCAAAGAAATTCAATTAGTCTGTAAAAGGAACTCACTCGGGTTTTAAACCGATGCCTTGTAGAAGGAACTCACTCGGGTTTTAAACCGATGCCTTTACTTAGAGATATTCGGGATTCAATAAGTCTAATAAGGAACTTACTCGGGTGTTAAACCGATGCCCTGTGTTAGGAACTTACTCGGGGTTAAACCGATGCCTTGTGGAAGGAACTCACTCGGATTTTCATCCGATGCCTTGATTAAAAACCAAAAATAAATAAGTACGAGAAGGCTCCTTGGATTTTCATTCTTGAGTGTGGTGTATGATGCCCCCCAATCAAAAGATAGTTGTTGAAAACCAATAATTGCATTGATTGAGTTGAAATGTGTTACATCATGAACGAAATTGATAATCTTCAAGGATAATATTTTTTCAGATGTCTGGCATTCCACGAACAATCCAACTCTTTCTGGGTTATCATGTTCTTCAGCTTGTAAGCTCCCGAACCGACTGGTTTTATAACCATATATAGTCCTTCCCAAGAAGGATCCAATTTTCTTTGATGGCGTGGATCGGAAGCTAAGGTATTTCTCAATACCAAATCTCCTGCTAAGTACCGACGATTCTTTACTCGGGCATTATAGTGTGATGCTATTCTTCGTTGATAATGTTGAGTTCGTGCTATTGCTTTTGCCCAAACTTCATCCAATAAATCAAGACTATCAAGCAGTCCTTGCTCGTTCGCTTTTTCTTCGAACTCTCTGTCCCGCAATGTTCCCTCCATTACTTCCACAGGTGCCAATGCTTCAGATCCATAAGCCAACCTGAATGGAGTTTCTCTTGTGGGTGTTCGAACCGTACTTCGGTAGGCCCACAGTACATTATGCAGTTCTTCGACCCATAAAGCTTTATCGGCCTCAAGTCTTCTCTTTATTCCCTCAAGTAGCGTTCGGTTAGTAACCTCTACTTGTCCATTACTCTGAGGGTATGCCACTGATGACATACGATGCTCGATCATGTAAGTTCCACAGAATTGCTTGAATTGTGGACAATCAAATTGGGTACCATGGTTAGTAACGATTATCTTTGGCATCCTAAAGCGATAGATGATTGACTCAAGCACAAACTTCTCCACCTTTCTTTCAGTAATTGTTGCCAAGGCGCTGGCCTCAACCCACTTAGTGAAGTAGTCAATTGTCTACTATCAGATATTCTCTTCCGCCCGACACCTTAGTGAATTTGCCCATGATATCAATTCCCCACATCGCGAAAGGGATGGGATCTAGAATTGACGTCATGATTTCCGCTGGGCGTTTGGATGCTGTAGCGTGAACTTGACAATTGCTACACCGGCGAACATATTCCATAGCAGCTTGTTGGATCTAAAGCCAATATAACCCAAGTCTCAGGATTTTGTGTGCCAGGGCTCGTCCACCCATGTGAGCGCCACAAATCCCCTCATGTACCTTGGCTAGAGCCGACTCCGCTCCTTCGGGACTTAAACATCTCAGAAGGGGTCCAGAATAAGATCTTTTGTACAACCTCCCGTTTTGTATGATGAATCTTGCTAACCGTACTCTTACCAGTCTCACCTCTTTTGGATCCTCTGGTAGTTTATCATCTCTAAGATATTCAACTATTGGATCCATCCAGCAACGCTCTGCTTCAATGTAGGAAATTTCTTTCCCGTGATAACTCGGAAATGTTATCTCTTCAATGTAGACCGAAGGGTCTAAGTTTTTCTCTTTGGCATTGGCTAATCGGGATAGCTCATCTGCCACTGTGTTTTCTGTCCTTGGAATCTGACATACCTTCAAATTCCTGAACTCTTTTTGAAATGCTTGGACAATCTCTCGATATTTCTGCAAGCGGGGTTCTTAATACCATACTCACCCTGAACTTGATTGACAATAAGCTGAGAGTCACTATAAATAGTTACATCTGCTAACGCCAATGCTTTTGACAATCTAAGCCCAGTTATCAGGGCTTCATATTCTGCTTCATTATTGCTAGCTTCGAATGCAAATCTTAATGCATATTGAATGATAAATCATGTTGGACTCTTCAAGAGAATTCCAGCCCCTGCTCCGTCTTTATTATTCGAACCGTCCACATATACTTCCCAAATGGTTGGTATAGTGGGCTCTTCAACAATGTTCTCCATTGGTGCAGTAGTTTCTACTACAAAATCGGCTAGTGCCTGAGCTTTGATTGCCGTTCTAGGCTTAAAGCTTACTTGGAACTCACTGAGTTCAACCGACCAGGCTACCATCCTTCCAGACAAATCAGGTTTACGAATAACTTTACTAAGAGGGAAAGTTGTAAATACCTCTATTGAGTGAGCTTGAAAGTATGGCCGTAGCTTCCTAGCTGCTGTCATGAGAGCTAAAGCCTGCTTCTCGATCTGAGAATACCGTGTCTCCGCATCAAGTAATACATGGCTGACATAATAAATAGGCCATTGCTTTTTATCCTTCTCCCGAACAAGTACCACACTGATCGTTGAAAGGGATGCTGCTAAATATAGCTGTAAGACTTCTCCCCTTTCGGATCGGGATAAAAGCGGTGGTGTTCCCAGTGTTTCCTTTAATTCCTCGAAAGCTCTCTGGCACTTTTCCGTCCAATTTGCTTCCTTTCTGCCCCTCAAATATTTAAGTGCCTTAAAAAATGGTAGACACTTTTCTCCAGACTTTGAGATGAAACGGTTCAAAGCAGCTATTCTTCCAATCAAGCACTGCACATCCCGAACAGTTTTTGGGGCCTCCATATCAATTAAAGCTTGTATTTTGGCTGGATTAGCCTCAATACCCCTCTGAGATACCATGAAACCCAAGAATTTGCCTGAAGATACTCCAAAGGCGCATTTCTCCGGATTCAGCTTCATTTGATATTTTCGCAGTACTGAGAATACTTCTGTTAAATCTGCGATATGTTTTGCCCTTGCAATGCTTTTTACCAGCATATCGTCAACATAAACTTCGACATTTTTCCCAATTAGGTCTTTGAATATCTTGTTAACGGCCCTCTGAAATGTAGCTAATGCATTTTTCAGGCCAAATGGCATGACTTTATAATAAAAGCTTTCACGATCAGTCATGAAAGCCGTAAATTTTTCATCCTCCTTATTCATGGGGATCTGATTATACCCCGAATAGGCATCCATGAAACTCAAGGTTTCATAACTTGCAGTTGCATCTATCAAAAGGTCAATCCTGGGCAACGGATAGCAATCTTTAGGACAAGCCTTGTTGAGGTTGGTGTAATCTGTACACATCCTCCACTTCCCATTCGCCTTCTTGACCATTACCACGTTGGCCAACCAAGTTGGGCATTCAATTGGTTCTATGAAACCAGAACTCTTCAGTTTTTCAACTTCGCCCCGAACGGCTTCGTACTTTTCTATGGAGAAATTTCTCCTTTTTTGGACTACTGGTTTCACCTTTGGATCTATCCAGAGTTTATGCTCTGCAATACTCCGATCGATTCCTGGCATGTCTTCAGTAGACCATGTGAATACGTCACTATTTTGTTGAAGAAAAGACTTCAACTCTCCTTTGAACTCTTCCTGCTGCTCAGATCCGATATAAGTAATCATTTCTGTATCATCGGTAAACAACTGGATTTGCTCTAGTCTTTCTACCGGTTCGGGCCTTTGCATTTTTGCTTCTTCCCGATCATCTCGTACCTCGATTGGTAGAGCAATCACCTTCCTTAGGCTCTCCTTGTCCTTCAAATAGGCAACATAACATTGCCAAGAAATCCTCTAGTCAGATGAAACTTGACCAATTCCCATCTCCGTCGGGAATTTTATCTTCAAGTGCTTCGTGGAAACAATAGCACCTAGCTTGGACAAAGATGGCCGCCCGAGGATAACGTTGTAAGCTGGAAGTTCCCGAACCACCAAAAAATTTATTCGGATGGTAGCTTCCTTTGCAGGTCCAACTGTACAGATCCCTCTGCTACTGCAGACGATCCTGCAAAGGCATACAAATGTGTGGATGGTGGCTCCATCAAGTCTTCATCCACCTTAAGCTTTTGATACACCTCATAAGATATTAGGTCCGCAGCAGACCCTGTATCAACTAAAACTCTATGTACTTCTCGGCGCGCGATCTCTACCTTGATGACTATGGCATCATCATGAGGTAAACAAACACCTCTCTCATCTTCTTCGCCAAAGGTGATAGAATCTTCACCATTTGGCCTCTTACGCTTCTGCGTTTCTCCGGTTCCAACAAATTTAGATTTTGTTTTCAACCTCCGGAGTGATTCGGGTTCGGGGCCTCTGAATATTGTAAGGATCGGTGACCGAGTAGCATCAATCACCTCCTTACCTTTTTTAGACTTTGGAGCCTCCTTCGGTCGTTCTGAACTAACCGAACGGTCCCTCTTGGGGCCCGCTTCACGTGGCTCCTCTCTTCTCTTATTCACAAAATTGGACAAATGTCTCTGAGATATTAATCTCTCAATATCTGCCTTCAAATGACGACAATCATTGGTATAAGGACCGTAATCCTTGTGGAAACGACAATATTTTTCTCGATCCTGTTGCTCTCCAGGTTTTAAAGGAATCTTTGGAGGCCACTTCAAAATATTTCGCTTCTTAATGATATTCAAAATATCAGCCCGAGGAGTATTTAATGGAGTATACTCACTTTTACTTGAAGATCTCTGCCGCCATGCCTGAGGCTTTCCGACTCGATCACGAACATTCTGCTTTGGCTTCTGCCTGTTCTCAGGAGCCTTTTGTTCTTTGGTGGAGGCTTTATTGTCCCCCTGGCGTGCATCTAAAATATCCGTGACTTTAGCCTGCTTTTGGCATCTCTATACCAACTCAGCATATGTTGTAGGCATATCTTGAAGTAACAACTCCAAGAGTCTTCGGTTAGTGAGTCCAATGAACAAAGCAGTTTTAGCTACTTGCTCATCTAAATTCTCTATCTCCATTGTAACTCTATTGAATCTTTTCAGATATTCTCGGATCGATTCGCTCTTCCCTTGTCTTATAGTAAACAAGGTTTCCTCGGTCTTTTTTATCTAGATTCCACTATGGAATCGCCCTATGAATTTGCGTGCCAACTCATCAAAGTTTACAATCCTTCAAGATGGGAGGTTCGAAAACCACTTATGTGCCGCTCCGGTTAAAGATGAACCAAAAACCCTGCAAAGAATTTCATCAGAATTACCTGCAACTGCCATAGTTTGCTGATAATAACCGATGTGGGCCATAGGATCCCTGAGCCGTCGAATGTAGAAAAAGTCGGCAAACGGAAATTGTGAGGAAACTGGTATCCCGCAATTGGCTCGGCAAATGGAGTTTTTCGAATAACTGAATAAATATCATCAGTTATCCTTCCTCTAGCCAGTTGTCCCAGCTTCTGATTAATATTGGCCAATTCCTGACCAATATGTGTTGAATGATCTTCTGCAACACGATCACGACCTCGAACAAAACAATCATCATGGACTACTCGGTCATCACGAACATTCCGATCATCCTGAACAGCTCGATCATCACAGTTGGTGAGTGAGTTCTTACTCCTGTAACCAACCTTGTATTCGAATCGGTTGTACTTCCTTGCGGTCAGTCAAACCGATTGTCTCGCCTAGGTAGATCGTCGATTCTCCTAGGTACTCGATCACTTTCACGAAAGTTCTGACCGATATTCTGATCGTCAATCAATCTCTGATCTCGTGGCAATACACGTCTTCCTGCATCGCGATGATAGGTTCTTGTGGTAATACCACTCGTCTGGTTAGCACACGGAGTGCTTAACTTACATCCAAAAGTTGGACTTTCAATTTATCCAATTGATTTTGGAGTGTCTCTGGAGGATTGGGTCCCCCCTGACCACCATCTACTTCGAGAGGTGGTAAACTTCCCTGAGGAATATCTGGATTGTTTACTCCAGGGATTTGGACACCAGTATCGCGTTGTGCTGCGGCTGCTGTGGCTGCTGCTGCCGATCTAGTCACCATAGCTTTCTGAATCGTTTCCTATAAACGGCGCCAAATGATGCATCCAAAATCTGCTCAACCCTTAGATCTCCTAAGGATGACCTGCAAAACGAAAGCGTCAGATGTAGCCCGACCGCTGGGGTCGGGAGTCCACCTCCGAAGGCTAAGTCAGTCGATGAACTTAATCACAAACGGCTCTGTTAGAAGCACAGAGCTAAGGAATGAATAACTGGAAAACGATTTAGATCATAAGCATCTGAGTGTTTACGTCCCAAATGTGTGTGTATGGATCTGGATCTGGATCCTCTTCCTTTACCTTGTAGGTAAGTGATGTTTATATAGAGTGTACCTTCCAATCTTCTTCGTTGGATGTATTTGAGCCTTCTTCGGATAGTCGTTGGATCCTAACAGTTAGATCCGTTGAGTGATAGACTTCTACTAGTTTGAACTAATAGAGGACTCCTGAGATGATTATCCCTTCAACAGTGATAAGTGACAGCCGTCAAGTTGTGTCCGCCATCATTAGGGTAATTAACCTAATCCATAAGTCGGATTAGGGCGTGCTTGTGGCTGAGTTAGTTTTCTTCCTCAGCAAGCTATCTCCCGGACCCGGCTCGCTCCAAAGCAAGTCGACTCTCTTCGCCCCGACCGAGTCGAAGGTCAAACCAAGCGTGAACCGGGTTCGATCATATTTTCTCCACATCACTATTTAACGTGGGATTCTTTTAGTTATCCAAATTTCACTAGGACTCCAGTCCTCCTCATATTGTGTAATTTGAGTCATTCTACATTGAGCTAAGGAAGAGTACTAATTGGAGTAGGAGTCTTAATTATTTTAGAAATTCTTATTAGTTTTGCTTTCAAAGTTTAGTCCAAGTATGAGCCCTTCAATGTAGGCTATAAATACAGCCTGATACATGTAAGCAAATCAGTTTGGATGATTAATTAAATTGACTGAAGGAGGGATATTGAGTGGAGTTAAAGATTCCTAAGGAAGAAACGCTGTGGCAGCCTGGTTGTGGCCCTCATTCCTGCATTTGTCTTCTTTAAGCTCTCAACAAGGGTAAGTCTTCATCCCCCACAGCCCCCAACCCTTTCAGCCATCGCATCTCTCCCCCCTCTCCTCTCTTGCGACATTCCTCCACCTTCCTTGAAACCCCTAAACCTTAGAACTCTCCATTCCCTCACCCAACCCCAACCCCTCCTGGATGCCTCACCCCTTTCCATTCCCTAACCTTCAATCCCTACTCCCCAGTGTAAGCACCCACCTAAAAACCCTAAATTCTGAAATTTCTCTTCTTCCCCATGACCCTAGTTTCTAGATCTCCCAAACCCCTCCACCAAAATCCCTCCCCTTTTAGGATTGTCTTCCCTCCCATCACCTTGCACTTGATCCCAAGGAGGAACCCTAACTAACTTTAGAAACCTTAGAAAACTGAACCCTAGATTCCCTAAAATCCTAACTTTTGGGAATTGAATCTGGAACTGAAAATACCAGGATCAGATTTGATTTTCAAACAACCAAGCCCAAAATCCTTCTGGCCAAACCTTGTACACCTCCCTCTCAACCCTAAAATTCCCATAGAACCCTAAACACCCTAGCCGTAGGGATTAGGATCCCAAAATATCCCATTCACAGGGTCTTGAGGAACCCTAATTTGCGTCTTGAATTCAACTAATTGATCCTGTAACTGGCCCTCGATTTTGAGGCTACATCACAAGGGGGAGGGAAGTACAACAACAACAATAAGCCTTTTCCCAACTAAATGGGGTTGGCTACATGGATTCTTGCCTTCCAATCAGTTATGTTTGAGGTCATGCTAGATACGAGGCCTAAGCTATGCATATCCTTTCTCACCACTTCTCTTATGGTTATCTTAGGTCTACCCCTAGCTCTTCTAGTTCCTTCAATCTGGATTATATCACTTTTTCATACAAGGGCATTTACAAGTCTCCGTTGAACATGGCCGTGCCATGTCAAATGACTTTCTTGATGCTAATCACTTTGGGAGCCTCCCAAACCAACTCTAATATGATCATTCCTTATCTTATCCTTCTTAGCTTTGCCAGGCATCCATCTTAGCGTCATCATTTCTGCTACACTAAGTTTATCTATACGATTCTTTTCAACAGCCCAACACTCTATACCGTACATCATAGCTGGTCGAACGACGGTCCTATAGAATTTTCCTTTAAGCTTTAATGGATTAAGTCGATCACATAAGACCTCGGACGCACCTCTCCACTTCATCCACGCTATTTTAATTCTTTGGGGAAACATCATCCTTTATATCACCTCTTTTATTTATGATTGAATCTAGGTACCTAAAACAATCGCTTTAAGAATCTCCTTATTGTCAAGTTTCACCAACTCATCGTCTACTTGATTATGACTGAAGTTACAAACTAAATATTTTGTCTTTGTTTTACCTAATTTAAAGCCTCTTGATTCTAAAGTTGTTGTCCATGATTTTAACTTGGTATTAATCCCCACTTGAGTCTCATCTATCAACACAATATCATCAGCAAAAATCATACACCAAGCGACATCGTCTAGAATGTCTTTGGTTAATCATTCATTACAAGTGCAAATAAATATGGGCTTAAAGTTGATCAATGATGCAGCTCAACTATAGTTGGGAATTCCTTACTTTGTCCCCCCACTATCCTTAACTATGTCTACATATTACTTGCAACACATCTTTTCTCTAGTACTTGCCAAATTAATGCTCTAAGAACTCTATCATAAGTTTTTTCTAGGTTAATAAATATCATATGAAGGTCTTTCCTACACTCTCTATACCTTTCCATAAGTCTCCTAATTAGGTAAATAGCCTCCGTTGTAGATCTTCCCGGCATTAAACCCAAATTGGTTCTTCGTAATTGTGCCTAAATGTCTCAAACGGGTTTCAATTTTTCTCCCAAAAATTCATAGTATGGCTCATCAGTTTAATGCCCCTATAATTATTACAGGCACAACTTTGAATATCTCTTTTATTTTTGTAAATTGGAACCACAATGCTTCTCCTCCATTCATCTAGCATTTTTCCTGTGCACATAATCTTATTAAATAACTTCGTCAACCAAACTAGCCTACGGGTTCCTAAGCTCTTCCATACTGCTATTGAGATTTCATCAGGACCTTGTATCTTGTCTAGTTTCATCCTCCTTAGTGCTTCGTTTACTTCGGACATCAAAATTCTCCACATATATGTTTGAAAATTGATGTCTTGGTGAATGGTGTGATCGTCTAAATCACAAGTGCATGAAGCATACTCGTTTAGTAGACTAGAGAAATAGATTTCTCATCTTTTCTTAATGTCCTCATCACATACTAGTACTTTACCATCTCCATTTTTAATACATCTAACATGGTCAAGATCTCTACTCTTTCTATTCCTTATATTAGCTATCTTATAAATAGATTTTTCCCCTTCCTTCGTGCCCTACTTACTTGTATAATTCTTCATACTTCTTCTCTTTGTTTTTCCCGCAATTTTCTTAGCTTCATTTCTAGCTAACCAACCTATACCTTTGAAGATCCTCAACATCCTTAGTTCTTTGCCATGTCTTAAAACTAGCTTTCTTATTCCTAATGGCAGCTTGAACCTCACTATCTCACCACCAAGTCTCTCTATAAGAATGGAATTTTCCTTTTGATTCACCTAGGACATCTTTAGCCACCTTCTTGATACACATAGTCATCTCATTCCACATCGCATTAGGGAGGGAAGTACTAGAGTAAAAAACAGAGGATGGAAATTGAGGTGATGGGCTAGGGTAGGAATTCAGCGAGAGATGGAAGATGAGATGGCTGCTGCAGGAAGGGGATGTCGATGGGTTTCAGTGGTTCACAGTGTTCTTTCTTTCTTTCTTTCTTTCTTTCTTTCTTTCTTTCTTTCTTTCTTTCTTTCTTTCTTTCTTTCTTTCTTTCTTTCTCTTTCTTTCTTTCTTTCTTTCTTTCTTTTTTTTTTTCTCCTAACTATCTTTTTTCTTTCTTTCCTAGTTTCTTTTCTAGACCGCATCTCTCAGTTGGCACACATGTTGGATTAATGGAAAGAGAATGAGAGAGCTTGATGGGAAAGGAGATAGATCCTTCTGCTTTGATATCAAGTTGGTGGAGGGCTGGTTATGAGAAGGGAGAAGCCTAGAAGAAATCAGAGTTGCAAGTGGGAGACTGAAGAAACTGGATCAGAAGAATGTGGGTGTGGAAGGGGAGAGAATGGCACGTGGACAGTCCAAAGGCTGTTCAACCACTAAACTCAATTCAATATATTCAATTAGAAATTTCATCGTCATACAAGCTTATTAAGAGAAGATAATCCAACCAACCAACGGAACCTAGTGATGCAGGTCTAAAGACCTACATCCCCGGGAAGAAGCCAAGTGAAGCCCCCAGACTTGCTGCTCACAAGTATTTCAGGTAGTTACAGCCTTTTATACCTTATTTCTTTTCAAACTATGTCATTTATGTTGTGGATGGCAGTCGTGTAATTTCTGCCAAGTTTAAACAGGGCACAAGTGTCCTCCCAGTCTTTTAATACTCGTAACAGCCTCCAAAATTAGACTTTATTAGTGGTCTTAAGCATCCAAGTCATGTATAAGTTAGGAGTCTTATTTCAGTTGGGTATTCAAGTCCTATTGTATTATGGAATCATCCTGACGATTCTCACAGATTGATAGGGAGAATACAAACTGGATTTCATAAATTGCTTTCAGCATTTGCTGCCTCTCCCATGAGTATTGACTAATATGAGTTAAGGTAAGTAGACATCCTCAGTGATTAACATGCAAGCTGGTTAATTTTAGGTTCTTAGTGCGTGACATCCAAAATCCAGCAGTAGCTGAGACATTTTGTCCTCTTCCACTCTTGAAGACAAGACACCCCATCAACCTAAGCTTGAAACTAGCACCCCATCCCTACTTCTCATCCCCCTTTTTATTCTATCGTTCCAAGCCCTAACACCCCTGACAAAACCCTTCATGTCTCTATAACCGAGAAACCGCTGGTCTCCATGTTCCCTAACACAAATCCATCCTAACTTCATATATCCTCTCCACCAGCTGATGTGAACAGGGTTAACCCCCCTGGCCAAAACCGTAAATTGGACCAAAAACCCACACAAAGGAAAAGCCTCCCTAGGCTGGAAAAACCATGGAGGGGCAATTTTGCCCTTATCCCTCCCCCCCCCCCCAGATTAATTAATTCTCTAATTTCAGTGTTTTTCTTTAGTAATTCAGTTTTAATTCCAGCATGTGAGTCTTTAGTTTTTTAATTAACATGTATCAATTAGAGTGTTTAGTCAATTACGATTTCAGTTTCAGGATGTGTCAATTAGAGTCCATTAGATCTTATCTTATTTGTCGGTTGTGATTAATATGGCAGGATCCTAATCTATAAAGGAATCCCACATAGGTTAAGAGTCTTTTAGTAGGCTATAACTAGCCTATTCTTTCATTGTAATTTTTTATGTCTGATTTTTTAATAAGAAAATTAAGTTTGAGGACCATGGTTCCTGCTTGAGGGGGCCATGGTGGATTTTAAAGTGAAGCTTTCTTCTTCAATGGCCAGCAACTCTATCTAGCACTTTTCTTCAGAATTTCCAGCAAGTGTTCCTCAAGTATCCAAGTAAGTGAAGCCATCCCAGCTCCTTCCCCCTTCTTCCTCACCCATGCAAGCCCCCCTCCCCCCTTCCCTCTTCACCCCCAGCCCCTCCCCTGTCCCTGCGCAACCCTATTTTCCCTTTTCCTTTGCTGCTGTGACCTGGCAGCAACCTTCCCCAGCACCTTTCCCCACCCCATACGATCCTCCCTTGGTGCTCCCCTACCCTTCCGCTACCCTGCGACACCGCCCCTCCCTCTCTAACCCTCTCGGCCCTCTCTCTCTCTGTCTCTTCTTTCTACGGCAGCAGTAGCACCCCTCCCCTATCAGGTCCCTAATCCCCACCCCTTGCCTCCCCTTTTCCTCCTAGTTGGATCGCATATCAACCCCCATCTCATCCCTACCCTTAATTCCAACTAAAGCCTAAAACCCTAACGCTTCTAAAAATTCTGCATTTCATCTTCTTCATTAAAATTCAGCAATTCATTTTCAACCTCTAGACCTAAATCCTAGTTCAACATAGACCCTCAATAACATTCTAAAACCACTTAAGATTAGCATTTCCTACACCTACTCTACTTCCCCTCCCAAATCATAACCCTAGTTGACTTCCCTAAGAATCCCACTCCAACTAGGAAACTAAAGCCATTAGTATTAAACCTGAAATTACAAAAGAACAACAACAGCCATTCCTAACCTAATCGAAACCCTAAGACCCTCATTTCAGCAAGGTTTTAAGTTTAAAAACCTCAGCCCCTTGACCTAAGGCTAGTCACATCCTTCTAGGCCTTTACCAAACCCTTGTAAACCCTAAAACTCATTCAAGACATCTCCTAATATTAGACTTATTTGCTGGAAGATTTTGGGTAGCCCATAATTTTAAGGAAATCCTCAAAAAACCCTAATCCTAAAATTGGGTTTAACATCACCACCCCAATGATATCTGATCCCGAACCCCATCCCCATCTAACCCTCCTAACCCTAGAAACCACCATTGATGTGAACCAAGCTTTAGGGTTAAGGTTTTGTAAAAACTAATGGCTGCCTAGAACTGCCAGCAATGAAAACTAATTTTATAGGGCGTGTAGGGTGGGTTTTAGCACTTGAAACCTTGTTGTAATGCTGATTTCAGATCTGGAGTTTAACAGGAGGGTTCGGAAACTTGGGCATCAGGGTTCGATTAGGTGGAGAATGGGGCTGCTGTTCTATAATTTCAGACTTAGCTCTAATGGTTTTAGGGTGTGGGTGAGGGTTTTAGTTGAGCTAGAATTTAGGTCTAGAGGTTGAAGATGAGTTGCATCAATTTTAATGAAGAAGATGAAGTCCAGAATATTAAAAGTATTAGGATTTTGGGTTTTAGGTGGAAATAAGGGTAGGGATGGGGACGAGGGGCAAAATGCGATCCAATTAGGAGGAAGGGGAGGTAAGGGGATGGGGATTAGAGGCTGAACACTGCTGCAAGCCTGCAACAGGGAAGAGGAAACAGAGAGAGAGGGCTGCGGGGGGCGGATAAGATAGGGGAGGGTTCTAGGGCTTGCACACAACAGGGGAGGGGCTGGGGAAGGGTTATGGTGTCATAAGGATGAGGGAAGGGGGGCTGGGATGTCAACAGGGGGTGGGGAAGGCTGCTGCCAGGAAATGGCAGGGGCAGGGGAAGGGCTGGGATGAAGAGGAAGGGTGGTTGTGTGGGTAGGGAAAAGGAGGGGGAAGGGGGCTGAGGTGTTTACTTATTTGGTGGAGGCTGTTGTGATTGTAAAAGCTGCTGGAATTTGAGAATGGATGCTGGTTGTTGAAGAAGAGCTTACTAAAAATCCGTTGAGGCCCCCTTAACAAGACCCCCGGTCCTTAATAACTTTTCAGTCAATGATCAGATTTAAACTTACAAAGAAAGAATATGACTTAATTTATAGCCTACTAAAAGGAACTAGACACCAAGTGGGACTCCTTTATGAATTAGGATCCCACCACATAATCTTGACCATTGAAATAAAATCTAAGAACGCGTTTGGTAACGTTCTTAGAAAACATTTTTGGAGTTCTTCTGCTCTTTGGGGAAGGAAGAACGGGTTAGAAGCGTATATTAAGACGGTTCATTCTTTTGTTCTTTAAGAATGGACCGGTCTGAAAAATGGTCTGAAAAACGCATTTTGCAGAACATCAAAAAGATGTTTTACCAAAGAATAGAAACATAAATGATAAAATTGGTCACGATTGAAACCTGAAAACAAGTTTATCAAACACCAACTTATTCTAATACTGTTCTAAAAATATTTTCAAAACGAATTTATCAAACGCCCATTTCCAAGCAAAGAACGGTCTTTTAGCACAGAAACATTAACAAATGGTTTTGCATAAGAACTGGTCTCTCTTAACAGAAACGGTTACCAAATGCATACTAAACATCCAATGGTCCCTAATGGACACATGCTGACATAAAAGTTTTAATTAACTTAAACTCTAAATAAGCACATGCTTAAATTCTGCTTTAATTAAAGCTCTAATTGCCATATGTGCTAGAGTTCAAAACAACTAAAGACTTAATAACTAACTCAACTAATAACTCAAAACAAGACTCCTTAACCATAGTGGACTCTATAATTAAACTGTAATGAAATTCCAGCGGCTAACTATGGTGAAAATGCCCAAAATGCCCCTCCTAGGGGGTTCGGCCAGCCTAGGGAGGCTTCTTAGAGCCATCATGTGGGCCCCACTTAGGGTTTCGGCAGGGGGTCCAAATCATGTTCACATCAAACATTTTCCTGAAAATCTTAATTCTTGAACCCTAAATTCAAGAACTCCCGTAACTCTTGAACCAACCTCCAAACCCTACATAACAGGAAGACCATATATACTGTATACACAACCAACACTAGGTTTAAGCCTAGTTTCATCACATTCAGAGTCTTAAAAACCCTAGATACATAACTCTAAAGTTTCACCCCTTATCAAGATTTCTCCTATGACCTATAGTTCAAACTTTCTTTCTGCACCAACACAATAGAAATCTCTTTGGCCTTACTGAATCACCTAACCCCATTCCCTTATTGTTCCATTAAAGCCTTAACCCAAGACCCCATTTGATATTAGCCTGTAAACCCATCCACTCCACCCTAGCAGAATTGACTTACACCCATTTTATTTGTTCCATAAGCTGGTTCTGGTCAAAGATCTTGGTTTATTTGGCCCTAGTTCAGTTGAGGCTACATCACCTAGTAAACTTAGAACAGACATTAACAAGGAAATAACCTCCTAAAATTCCTAACCAACTAAGACTTGCAAATGTATCTCACTTTCTGAAATTTACTAAATAATATGTTATTATCTCTATATAAAATAAGTTCCTTATATCCTAGTAGACCAAGACTCAAACTGGACTGTGTTCATCTCCATTACATACCCAGCGAGGACTGGGTCAGTCTAAGGCAGTTTTTCAGCATCAGTAGGTATTAACAAATACTTGAGCACCTAAGCGGACAACTAGCCAATTCAGCCAAGTGCTTCTTGGCCCTCAACAGCGTGGATCGCCAAATGTAACAACTATGCTCTCCTGACAACTACTGTGAGAGCTTGTTGCTTTAACTCTTTATGTTGAAAACAATGTCATTAACAACATTCATAGTTCAATAGAGTTACAAATGTTGTTGTCTTAAACACACACACACACATAGAAAAGAAGAAGAAAAAACAAAATGACTAGCTGAGTAACTCTAAGGGAAAGTCACGATTTATGGAATGATGAAGTCCATAAAGCCATTAGAGTAAACTGATAATGTTGTAAATTATAAGATAAAGACAAGATCAAGTCAGTGATCCTCGAAAATAAAGCCAACACACGCTTCTGAGCATATTTGAACCAAAACAAAGACATGAAACTAGTGTATCGTTTACATTTTGTTACAACAGACATTGAGATAATGCATTTGATTTAATCAAACGTATCATGAAGTGGTAAATAGCATAAAACCAAGTTAACCAACTATGGAAGACATGATCTCATATAAGCATATGGTGGATCAGTACATGACATTAAAATTTAAACTGAAGCTTTACTATGTTACAGTAGCAATGCTCTAAGGAGTAGAAATTGGCTTGCAATAAACAACTTATAACATAAAACAAGGGTGGTCAAGGATCCTGAAGTTGTGATGAATAACAGGCAAGACTTTCAAAAGCATAACCACCAGAAGAAAGATGAAGGAAACTCAAATTAGGTTAGTTTGTCATACACAATAAAGATGACGACTTCAATGATAGCATCTTGACATCTTGCCCTCGTGTCTGGGTGAAAAGCAGGGCCAAAGCAATATTAATGTAAACGAACACCCAAATATTTTAAATAATGCATATGGCAATCGATTTGACTAGTTAAGAACTTCCAGTAAACATAAAAATTATGAAGCTTCACCAAGTATTAGGATCGACCTCTCTGGTGGCCAAAATTTAACTTTGCCCGGTTGTATCCAATTATTCACGTAGAAGAAGCAGGGAAATTTTTTCAGGGAATAGAAGCATAGAAGAACTTCAACAGCGCATTTTTAAATGCCGCCTAACGTACTGATTTCTCAGCCGTTCGTCTTCAGCAATCGGTTCGGTTTTCGTTATTCGGTGGCTTTTGGTTCTGCTCCAAATAATGATAAGGCTGCATTTGTTTGCCCGAATAAATGTGAGGTACGTGGGAAAAGACTCAAGCTGGAGACAACAAAATAAAGAAGTTTGGGCACGCTAATTTTTCCTATGGGTAATTTTCATCCGGACCTAAGGTTTGATCTATGTCATTTTTAGTCCAAATAAATAGACACTTTGCATCTGCCTCCCCTAAGGTATCCAATAAGATCAGTTAAGAACAAATGGTAATTTTTATGACTAAAATACCCTCAAATAGTGTGAGTTCACTTTTAAAATTTATTTTTTATCTTTGTGCTTTAAGGATTTAAAGTTTCTTAATTTACAAAAACAACTCCTTATTTAACCGACTCTCAAATCCCTCTTATTTTCATAGGTAGAGAGCACTGGAACAAGCTCAGAAAGAGAGAGGAGGAAGATCCCGGATTACGACAGGCAAGGCAGATTCAACAAGGATAGGCGTGGAAGCTACTCTGGTGGAGGTGGTGATCAGAGCCAGCAGATGGAGCAGATGGTTCGAAGGGCTCAGAATCTGCCCCAGATGTGCCGCTTGAACAGGCCCCAGTACTGCTAGATTAGGGAGCGCTACTGAGCTTTCAGAAGTTTTGGTTGAACCTTAAGAACTAATAGTTCTTAGAAGACGACTAATGGAGAGGGGGGTAAGGCAAAGTTGTAAAAAAGCACATTATCGTGCTTTGTACGCTTTATTAAAAGCTAATGCATTTGCCCACTTTTATCCAAGTTCTACCTTCTAGAATATGATCAATCTTACACATTTGGCGAAAGAGAGGGAGGATTAATCATTAATTGAGTCCTTTCTCAGCCCGGTGCATCTACAATTCTTTTTCCCTGTAAGACGTTGAAATCGATCTATTAACCTAATTGGGCGATTCTCTTAATCCCTCTGTTATAGATCGTGGGTTAATCCAAACGGTAGGTCTCACAAAGATCAATTCCATCACAGAAGGATTCAGATAAAACACGAGGGATTTGAGAGTCAGTTAAATAAGGGGTTGTTTTTGTAAATTAAGAAACTTTAAATCCTTTAAATATAAAAATAAATTGGGATTACTATTGCTCCCCTGTACTTTGATTTTATTACTAATGTATCCCCTGTATTTTGCAAAATTATTAATCCAACCTTTAACTTTGTCTATAATTACTAATGCCCCCCTATTGTTAAGTTCCGTTAGTTTACTGATGATGTGGCATCTCCATATTTTTTAAAAATCCCAAAATACCCTTTTACTTATCTCTTTACTTATTTACCCTTTTGTCAAGTTACAGTAATACCCTTAATTAATTGTAGAGAAAAAAATAATCATAATCTGTTTTACTCTAAAAAAAATATCACCAAAATAAAGAAATAATAAATGAATAAAATTAAAATAGATACCGAAGAGGAGGGAAGATAGAATTCAACTCAAATTTGGAACGAAATCACCTACAGTAACCTTCCGGCAAGATTTGTGGTTAGCAATGGTGGGTTAGTAAAGCGGTAAAAGTCAAACACTCCCATGGGGAGGTATTACGCGCTTCAATATTAAAAAAGCCCCCCCCCCCAAAAAAAAAAATTGTGGCCCCCACGATGCAGAGGAGAAGGTTGGAAACAACGAGCAGAGGAGAAGGTTGGAAACCAAATCGAATTTGAATTTTGTCAATTTCTTTAATTCAAAATAAATAATTTAGTGAAGGTGGAAAACCAATATTTTTTTAATTCAAAATAAATGAAGTTATGGTAAAATTGACATTTAATATAGTTTTTATAAATGGGGTAGTATCGTCTTTTGATTTCTTAATTTTAATGAAGGACAAAGTGGACATTACATACAAACAACGGCACAACACCGTATAAGGAAGGGGCAAGAATTTGAAAGAACAGGGTTTATTAGTAATAAAATCAAAGTACAGGGGGGCAACAGAATTATCCCAAATAAATTTAGTTTTTAAATCTATACTATTTAAGGGTATTTTGGTCATACAAATCACAATTTGTCCTTAATTAATCTTATTGGATATCTCAGGGGAGACAGATGCAAAGTGTCCATTTATTTGGACTAAAAATGACATAGATCAAACCTCAGGGGGTCAAAATGAAAATTACCCTTTTCCTATTCGTGCGTTTTCAAAACTTCATTCAAATATGTGAGATTTTGTGAAATATTAATCACAATATAACAAAAAAATCAAAGACATATAATAATATACCTTGAGAAAATCAAAAGATGCATTGTAAGTCATAATAGAATAAGAAGAAAATCGAATAAGATTCTTGATCTTTTGGCATGCTCGCATATTCTCCATATGGTTTTTTCAAAGCTCCCTTCACACGGTGAATTTCATCACCCCACTAAAAAATAGTTTCCATGATGGATTGATTCAAATGTAGCATGGACAATACACATTTTATATTAGAGATTTAAAATAATAACAACCGACAAAATTAAAGAGTATTTATCTCAATATTTGTTGAACTTTTGTCTTATGGCAAATAACATTTCTCCTACAAACTTGATCCATTATTCAAAGCTATGTAAATATCCACCACACAAATAAAGTAAATATTTGAAGTATGATACTTTGAACCTGATAAAACCTTTGTGACCTCATTGAATGGTTTATAGAATTTTAATTTTTTAAAATCCTCTCTTATTCATATGAGTTAGGGTTCAAAGCATAACCCGATTTGAATACCCCAAAGTCTCAAATACTTGCCTATAAAATAGAGCATCACTAAACATTTAAAATATTTAATTCCATCGTGTAGTTACATCTCCATGCAAGCCTCTAATAAAAGGCATTCCTAGGCGCTCACAACATTCCTGAAATTTTACTTTTTTAGCTTGTGAGCTCTTAACATACTTTATACTATCTTGAACCTTCTGAATAGATAAATATATGAATTGGATGACATCTTGAACTCTAAGGTTCAAAGTATGGGTACAACATCAAAGATGAAAAAAATATTCCTCATAGATCAACGCGCATTCTTTGAATTCAAAGTGGACTTAAAATAGTTAATCCCAATCATTGGAACCTGGATTATTAAATGTCACTACAAATAATTTTTGTTCAATCCCCCATTCAATCAAAATATTGTGAAATATAGTAAGCAGTGAGTGCCATATACCCATCATTAGCTATTGAAGTCCACAAATCTATTATGATTGACATTATTTGATATGACATATTCACTACCTCTCTAATAGCAACTTCCTACCTCTTAAAGATTCTATGAATATCACTTAAAAAAATATTCCTACTAATAGGAGGATATAAGATATATATATATATATATATATATATAACATCTATTTTCATGTGATTATTGAGACTAGTGGTCCCATTTTTTTGGGGGTCAGCCAAAAATATATTCTCACATTTTGTGCATTATGTTTTAGGCCTTCCATATTAATATTTGTTAGGACAATGATCAAATTTTGAACCAATTACTTGTGCAACATAGTGATGTTTTAACTTTGCCCCTTTTGGATAGTTGATTTGGTTATGAAGTCTGGGTCTCTACTTGTTGGCTATTAGATGGCTCAACTGGTCTTTCAGTTTGAGGGATTGAAGGTTCATGACTTAAAATAAAAACATCATGTGACTATTTCATTTTGTTGGAGTAACAAAGATAATAAACAGGGCAATTCACCTCTTATGCTCTTATAGAAAATAGAAACAAGAGCAAGAACAATAAACAAGATAATTTACCTTACACTCTTAAAAAAAATATAAACAAGGCATAAGCTTAGATCATAAATTAGTAGGTCATGGTCACATGAAATGATGAGAAAACAAACATGAAAACACACACACACACACACAGTCTCTTTCGCAAATGTTCGAAAAATTGAAAGACACTCCCTTACAAGTTGATCCATATTTTTTTAGGAATACGAGCTTGAAAAGCATCCATATTTATACACTTTAAAATATGATAAATCCAACCCTTAGAGGAGTAAATTCCCCCCTTGCCACTTATAAATCATTGACAATTTCAGGGGCTCCTGCCTTGACCCTGAGTTAACCACTTTTGCAAGTAGTATGCTTCCTAGCACCGAACCCCTTGGTATTGTGCTTTAACCATGGCCACATCCCAGCGTGAACAATTTGTTCATTTATGATCAAAATTCTTTTAATGAGCCACAGTATCTACTATGGAATAATCTTTCGTAACTTTTATTGGGTGATACATTGTTTCTAAAAAAATCCATTTCTTCCTATTATGGATATAACCATTTGGAATTGCTATTCAATCTTCAAATAACCAAAGCACCTCCTACTGTATGCTTGCAACAATGATAATCAACATCTACTATCAGCCTACCAACTAACAACCTTCATGGTACATGATTTGTTTTATCAAATTGTTTGGAACATGTGTAATAAATATTATCACATTACTATATGGTTTGTATGAAATCGGAATAGAATGTTCACGTATAAGTTAATACTCTACAATATACATATGAGTAATTTTTTTTTGCAGAGATGTGTTAGGTTTATCCTAAACAATATTTTAGCTTGGATTAATTATTGGGGTTAATAATTGATAGGGTTTCAACAAATAAGGTTGATGCAATGCCATTAAGTTTCAGATAGGCCAAAGTAATTCATTGTGGAAGTGAACTAGGGTTTGGGATTGTTATTATAATAGCTATGAGGGTCCCTTCAATCTCGTAAATGTTTTTGTTCTATTCTCTCTCCACAAAAAATAGGTACGATAGAAAAGATGGAAAATATTTTAGAATTATAATGATGGTTCATGTATGGAGCAGTCGGACATGTCCTTTGTCAAATGACTTAGGCTGTTGCTAAAGAGTTTATGTTAGCTCTCGCTTGACTTTGACAAATTCAGAATTCTCTTTTTGCATTGTTTATCAGCTTTTATAAAGCTTAGCTTCTCTATTGACATTGACATTACAATCATCTCATTTGTGGTTCAAGTAAAGCGAAGTGGCACTGACTACAACATTGTCGAGGATATTAAATTTTTTCTTAGTGGGCCTGACTCTTTCATTTTAGAGCCCATTTCTAGGGCGGCAAACTGTGTTGCCGATGCTTTAACTAGGAAAGCATTATCTGTGGCAAGCATGATGATTTGACCTAATTTCACTACGTGGCTCCTTGATCTTTGTAATCAGGACATCATTAGTCCTTATTGCCTGTTTCAATGAAATTATTTTACCAAAAAAAAAAAAAAAGTGGCACTATTGTCGGTTGTTATCTTGCTGATGTTGAAGGGATGTCATTCTAGAATTTTCATATGACAGTCTTGTGGATGAGATTTCTTCTTGATAAAATGTTGATACTGTTAAGTTGAAACTAAACCCTTTCTCTGGACAACCGAAGCAAGAATGACCAAAATCAATGCAACCACGTAATGATTTAGAAAAATTCATCATTTTGAAGAACTTAAAAGCTGATGGTCAGGTAGGGATATTTACCAATCCACATTAGCAGCAAGGAAAACAATTAAACTCCTACTACCCCAAACATGAAAAAAATAAAAAAAATTCACCCAAACATACTTGAAAAATAACTCAAGAAGCATTTGGACTCTTTCCAGTCCGCAGGGTTTCCCTCTCTCTCTAATCGAAACCATAAAATTAGTACACAAGGAAAGTGAGGACAATGATCGAAGTAATTGAGGAAATAATATAGCATTGAAAATTGAAGACAAACAAGAGTAATTTTGAAGGGATTGTGACACCAACACCAGAGCATTCCTGGTTTTCTTCTGGATTTCTTGAGTTGTGTGGCTTGTCTGCTTGGAGTTTCAGTTTCCAATCCATAGCCGGAGAAATGGGAGAAGGTGTTAGGTTTTTTATTAAAAATCTATATTAAGTTTCAAAATTAGTTTTTGCATTTCTTTTATTTAATTATTTTGTTAGTGTGTGGGACCCATGAGGTTGAGGGTGATAATGAGGCACCATGAGTAAATGAGGCCCTTCATGACCTTGGTTATGAGGCTCTTCATGATATTAGTCATGGGTCTTAATGGTCTTGGTCATGGTGGTGTGGTGGGGTTACTTGAAGGGTGGAAGTTACTCAATTTTAACCTTGACCATCAATTCTCATTTCAACTCATGACCATCATGGCCATTACCAGAGTGGGGTTGAGTTTATTGAATGGATTAAATCCAATCATGCCAAGAACCAAGGGGTGTAAGGTGAGTTTGGGCCTATATAAACCCAACTCCTTGCATGTGGGTGCAATTGTGGGTGCAAGAGACACCCTCACCACATTGTTTGTTTTACAAAGTCACTCTTTCGAGTGTGTAAGGTGTGCTCAGCTTGGCTCCTTGAAGGGACTGAAGAACACCTCACTTCTAGTGGAGGTTGCTTTATCTTGGAGGTGGGGGCGAAGAACCCTTGGTAGTAGGGTGCATTAATTACCTTAAATACAGCATCAAGGTGTGACTCAATCTCATCAATCAGTGGTTCGTTCGGTTGCTACTTCAAGCTCTTCAAATTTGCTAAAGATCTTCATCTCTCAATTGTATTGCAATTTCACTTTTGTATGTTTTGAAGAATTTGTAATACAATTACCCCAACAGAAGGCTATGGTTCCAACTCCAACTCCAAAGAGCTTTGCTTCAATGCTAGATTTCGTTTTTGTAACTTGTACAGGTTTAGAAGACAAGGGAGAGAACAATCAGAACATGTCTAAAGAAGAGGAAATAAGGCTAAAGGTATGAAATTTGTTCACTTAATTCATCAGGGCTTTGAATCGAACTCAGTCGCAGACTAGCATATAGAAAAATAAAAAAAGATTAATAGAGAAAATGAAAAAGAAGAGAAGACACCTTCACATTTTTTATGGTATGCACCTGGTTTAGGTAAAACACAGAGAAGATAAGAGAAGAGTAGGAGATGAAGAAGGCTCTTAGAGTGAATGTCCCTCTCCAAAATTATTTCACTTAAACCCAGCTTGTTCCAACTTCTGCTTCATAGAACAGTACATCAAAAGTACTTCTTGAAGTATAGGTCTTCATAAACTTCAACTTATGTTGCAAAAAGAGCAAAAACAATTTTATCAAACTAATTTCGACCTTTTATTTTATCTTATTTATTGAAAGCAAATGATATCATTTATTATTAAGAGGTCAACAATTTGAATTCTCTTGTGCTGAATTATTTTTAAATTATATGCAAAAACTACATCTCTAATATTGTAGCCAACATGTGTATAAGCTTGTTCGGGTGAACATCAGTTCATAAAAGAGAAAAAGTAAAATTGAAAACTATTTTAGAAAAATTATATGATTAGCTACTTTTAGGTTTTTCTTTACAAAAGTAGCCTTTTAATGTTTAAGATAAAAATATATTTAAAATCAACGTTAGATTTATAAAACTAACAAAATAGTGAATTTTCCTCTCATTTGAACATTATTTCGAAGACTAATTATACCGTCATATTAGACAACTATCATCTTCTTACAATAACCCAAACCTAGGGGTGTCAATTTATAGCCTGAACCGTTAAAATGAACCGAATCGGCCCAAACTGAACCTTAATGGGCTGTAATTGGACTGAGGATTATGGAGCCCGTACCAACCCGAAACCGAACCACAACTCGTTATAACCCGTTTTGTAATTTTACATTAAATGGTATTTGAATCATTATATTACCATTAGATAATTAAAAAAATTAAGCATGAATTCAAAGATCAAATAGTCATTTCACTACTTAATATCTAGGTTATTGATTTCTATAGAATGGGTGGATTTTTTTTTAATGGAAATTGACCAATAGCAACTTTGCTTTTCATATAACTTTGATTTTGTTGTAGGATGCTCAATTGTTTATTCTTGTTATTTTTCTTACATACCATAAACCATTAGTCAACCCAAATCTAAATCATTAGCCAAAACCGTTATTTAGCCTGAAACTAAACCGCACCAAATCGAAACCGGCCCGAAACTATTATTTTGCTAATGGGCTATGTTTGGGCTAGGTGTTTTTCAGTCCGAAATTGTTAAGCCCAACCTGAAACCACCCCAAACCGCAACGTTGACACCCCTATCCAAACTCAAGAAACCCCACCTGCTAATGTGATGATATGGTTAATTTTAGGGGTAAAAGTATTGGGGGGGGGTGCCTTTATCAAACGGGTTCAATTTTAATGCTACACATTTAATGCACATCACTGTGCTGCTTCAAGGTTGAAATTCAAATCTCGATCTTATCCGTCCGTTTTGATTACTATTATCTGTTTAATGGACAGTCGAGATCAAAATCGTGATCGATATTTAATCTCAACCGTCTCCGGCGCATTAAATGCACAACATTCAAGTTGACTCCTCCCAATTAAAGATGTCCAAAGTCTCTGATGTGAACGCAACCTTTTTTTTCAAGTGGCCGACCGTCGCCCTATTGAAAATACGGCTTGTTTCCTACCGTCACTTTATGGTTGCCAATACATAAAACAAGTTTCCACGTAATCTTATGGTCCTCCGTATTGTACATCAGTCAGATCAATCTTCATCGGCCTTTCAACTTTCAAGAATCACGGGACTCTCGTCTCATATGTTGTCCACACTCCACAGGACCTAAAAATGGCTGTTTAATTTACAATACCTTTAAAGATTTAATGTGGCGGGAAAATTCTCACTAAATCTAGAAATAATGGTAGATAATCTGTTGCAATCTCGGTTCCAGCACCTGTTGCTTTCCCAAATCACAATCACATTTACTCTAGTCTGACATATGAATTCAAGTTTTTTCTGCTTTGATATTGACCATAGAGAAATGAAAAGGATGATCGTACGATGTATTATTGCTGCAATTTCGAGGAGATTAACCTGCTTATCTTATCGCACTGTACAATAAAGACAAAGACGTAACTCATACTCTGTTTGCCATTTGTTACTTTTTTCTAGCTGCGTTTTTTCTTTTTCCTTTCTATAAAGTTTCTTCCTTTTCGCCGTCTTCTGTACTGGAGCTCTCTTTCTGCAATTATTATGTATCTAAAACCGTTCTAGGGAAGTGCTTGATGTTCGGAAAAGTTGCTGTGAAGTCTTGACTATACGTCGTCTGAGAATTTCTCTTTTTGGAAGACTGGGATGGTTGCTTGAAGCTTGAAGGTGCAGATAGGTCTGTTTATCAGAAGCTGAAGAGTCGGCGCCATGGAGGGTAGTGCTACTGGTCGGCTTGATGGAAGTGAGATTCATGGGTTTCATACAATGGAGGGTAAGCTCAAAACTTGATTCCTCAAGTCTTACTTTACTGTCTAACTTCAACTGCTGCTGGGTTTCCAAATTATATCTGTATGTAAGTATACTCTGTTTGAAAAAATTAAATTCCCAACAGAGGCGTCATAAGTGTTTTCATTTGATCCTAAGTTTAGAGCCACTGGATCTTTGAATACTGAAGTCCGTTAGGTGCTCTATCAAAAGATCCTTATTTATGCAAAATACCTCCAGTGGACCTTTTGAGTTGTTCAACATGTTGGGGGCAAGCAATACCAGTCTAAATCAAAGCAACATATACAACAATAATGGGATCAAACATTCAGCAACCAAACCACAACAGAGACGCTAATTTTTTTAATGTGGAAAAACCACGAGAATGTTATGGAGTCCACCCAAGCTTTCACTTATCAACAAAATTAATAATAATGGATATACAAACAATATCTAATATCTAGATAACACTAAATGAACACAAAGACATTATAAAAAATGATAATCATGAGAGCATAGAGAAAATTTGAATGAAATGGCTTCCCAAAAACTGTGGTAGAATGAAATCTGACCGTTGGATATGAAGAGTTGCTTGTCACGGCCACTCACTTCAAATTTCACCTCTATTGGATTAGCCGGAGAAGACCTACGGGAGCCCCTGTTCTTCTTCTTCTTTCTCCGTTTCTGCTCTCCGGCTATTTTTCTTCTTCTAATGAGTTTTGCACACACTGTTTTCAAAACCTCTAACCCTCTTTTTGTTTTCTTTTGTTTTTTTTTTCCTTTTCTTTTTAACATTGGGCCCCACCCACATAACAAATGGGCTGGACCCAGCACAACGAAGGGTTTGTAGTTGCATTTACAACATTATTCCAACTAAAAGAACTAGAGGCAGGTCTAAAATGATCCTTAGAAGAAGCAAGGAATGCATGCAGAGGTCTTGCATCAAGTACAACATCAAGCAGTGCTGAATTGTAAAGTGGTCAGGGAAAGCATACGTGGTTTAGGACTTTGTCAAGTGTGACATCAGACACTGCTGATTGAAAGACAAATACCCTGTGGCACCCCATAATTCCATTGAGCAAGTTTTAGTTATGACTGTTAGTATTCTATATCTTTATTCTTTAGCCTCAAGTATTTAGTGCTGAAATACTCGGAAACTAAATCCTTTTGGTATCTTGCAACAGTCCAGATATGTTATTTGAGAGTATAAGCCGGTTCTTTCCTAGTGTGCCCCTATATAAGAAGATTTGCTGTGCGTTATCTCTAATGATTTTTCCTATATACATTTTTCTGACTTTTTCATTCATTGAGCAGATTTGGATGTTGGAGCCATAATGAAGGAAGCCACAACAAGGTGGCTAAGGCCAAATGAAATTCATGCCATACTGTTTAATCACAACTATTTCAGTATCCGTGTCAAGCCAATGAACTTGCCTCCAAGTAAGCAATTGCTTCAATACCTTTTAATTTCGTACCTGCCTAGTTGTATCCGTGTATGACAATTTGTTTTCAGGTAAGATGCATGTTTATGTTGTAAATCAGTAAAACATAAGTTCCCCCATCCTTTTAGTGTATCTTTCAGAAAATTAAAGAGAAGTAATAACCTGTGAACCTTCTTACTGAGATGCATATATCTAGACTGGTACTTAAGCAAATTGTTCTCTTTTGTGACTGTTGCCTGTTGGAGCCCTGTTTCAGGTGCCAGCCACTCAAAACATGGACCTGATGAAAGCAGTCACGTGTACTTTTATATCCTTTCTGTATATTAAATTTCGTGTTTGCTTGAATGACATTAGCAACTTAGCATATTAGAGTTATCAGAAAAGCATATAAATGACCATGCAATGTAGAGGCTTTATCAGCAAGCAGCTCTGACTGAAGCTAGATCAGGTGCAAGGCACGTCACCAAAACCAGAACCAGAAGATTCCAGTTACGAAGATTTAGAATACGAATTCTTCAAGAATCTGGATAGTTCTGTTGTGTCTAATAGTCTAGATGCTCAACAAAAGCTCGAAAAACTTATACAAATAGCTGAAAAAACCCAGATATTAAGTGAAGATCCAACAAAATGTAGGGATAAAATGAGCTCAAAGCCATGCTTGGGATAAAAAACCAGTATATTATTGGAATTTATAAAGGAGATTACACTTTAGAAGACGAAGCTTTCTCAAATCAAATAAATGAACTTCTCGAAAAGAAGTTGATAAGAAATTCTGCCAGTCCTCATAGTTCTACAGCCTTTATGGTCAGAAACCATGTTGAAATCAAATAGGGAAGTGCTAGAATGGTCATAAACTACAGAAGATTAAATGGTAATATTGTCGATGATGGATAAGACAAACCTAACAGAGACGTATTACTCAACCGCATTCAAGGACAAAAAATCTTCAGGAAATTTGACTGCAAAAGTGGATACTGGCAGATTCGAATGCATGAAGATAGTGTTCCGTGGACAACATTCCCATGTCCTAACGAACATTATGAATGGCTTGTTATGCCTTTTGGATTGAAGATAGCTCCTTCAATGTTCCAAAGAAAAATGGATAATATTTTCTGTCCATATGACTATATTTTAATCTATATTGATGATATATTTGTTTGCTCCCATACATTGCATGAACATTATGGTCATTTGCAGATTTGCTTCTCTTTATTTTTACAATATGGCTTGATCATTGCTTCAAAGAAAATGGAATTGTACAAATAGTATATTGAATTTTGGGTGCTTGCATCGGAAATGGTACGATAAAGCTTCAAGCCCATATTGTCAAAAAGTTGTTAGAATTCCCTGATAAAATTGAGGGTCTCAAACAACTTCAGAGTTTTTTTGGCTTGCTCATTTATACCAGACTATATATTAAGGACTTGTCTAAGCTTACAGGACCACTATAAAGCAAAAAAGTCCAAAAATGGACAAAGGCATTTCAACAATCAGGATTGTGAATTGGTCAAAGCCATAAAAGAAAAGGTCAGGTGATTTCTAGAATTAAAACTCCCTTTGGATTTTGACTATAAAATCGTAGAAACAAATGCATGCGAAGTAGGATGGGGAGCGATTCTTTTGGTTAAACCAAATTAGTATGCCTCTAAATATGAAGAATATGTAAGTAGATATGCCAGTGGTTAATACCATAGCAAAGATCAGAATCTAACACATTAGATTTTGAAATCTTAGGCATAATTCATGCACTTAACGCCTTTAGATTATTTCTTTATAAACTATTCACTCTTTGTACTGACTGTGAAGCAATTGTTGAATTCTATCAAGTTAGAATTTCGATTGAGAGAATTCTTCCACACCATGATTAGTGAGTGGGAGATGTATATTAATATTATTTGAATTTGAAGTACAATTCGTTTACAATCAAACTCTACAATTTGTTGATACTTTAATTATAACTCAAACTCTTCTTGATCGGTTGGAGATAAGATCAATCGAGAATATAGTTAGTTACGGTGGATTTGAATTTGAATTTGAATTTGAATTTAGAGACTTATCCTTTACACTCCCCCACAAGGTCATTGGTTGAGAACAGACAGTGAGCTTGGATTTTAAAAATTTGAATCTTGGAGCAGATAAGCCTTTGGTGAGAATGTCTACGATTTGGTCTCCTGTGGGAATGAATCGGATTAAAAGATTTTTGGTGGCGACTTGTTCACGAACAAAATGATAGTCAATCTCGATGTGTTTGGTTCGTGCATGAAAGACCGGATTAGCAGCAAGGTAAGTAGCTCCAATATTATCGCAGTATAGAGTTGGTGCAGAAGTGACAACCCCAAGTTCAATCAGTAGCTGACGTAACCATATCAACTCAGCGGTAGCATTAGCAACCCTTTTGTACTCAGATTCTGTAGAGGAGCGGGCCACAGTGGGTTGTTTCTTGGAACTCTAAGAGATCAAGTTAGGGCCCAAGTAGATACAGTAGCCACTTGTAGATCGTCGATCAATAGTTGAATCGGCCCAGTCCGCATCACTAAATGCAGTGAGAAAAAGATTAGTTGTTGGCCGAAATAGAATTCCATGGGATGGGGTCTCTTTTAAATAACGAAGAATTCGCTTAACCTCATCCCAATCATCAATTGTAGGGCGATGCATATATTGACAAACCCTATTGACAGCAAATGCTATATTAGGGCGTGTGAGAGTCAAATACTGAAGGGCACCCACTGTACTTCTATATTGAGACAGATCATCATAGAGGGGAGGTTCCTCAGATGTTGCTTTGGTGATGGAGGCCGGGATTGCTACTGATTTTGCTTCATGCATATTGGTCCTTCGCAAAAGATTTGAAGAATATTTTGACTGGCAGAGATGTAAACTGTGAGATGAGCGAGTGACCTCGACCCCTAAAAAGTAGTTTAAGTCACCGAGATCTTTGATGGCGAATTCCTTGCCAATGGCCATAATGACAGAATTAACTTAGTGCTGTATCAGATGAGGACTGTGAGAATCCCAGAGTGAGTAAATAACTGCCAAGCCAATGAGACCATGCCTTAGGGGCCTTTTTTAAACCATATAAAACTTTCTGAAGGTGACATACATAAGTAGGTCTCTTTGGATCAATGAAACCTTGTGGTTGAACCATGTAAACCTCCTTAGATAATTCACCATTTAAAAATGCATTTTGAACACCCAATTGGCAAAGAGTCCATCCTTGGGCAACTGCTAGCGATAGAATCAAGCATATGGTTGTAGGTTTGACAACGGCACTAAAAGTGTCAAAATAATCAATTCCTTCACGCTGATGAAATCCCTTGGCGACCAAACGATACTTATAACGTGAAATAGAGCCATCACTGTTTCGTTTGATTCTGTAAACCATTTATTTCCAATCAAATTCATGTGGGGCTGATGAGGAACTAGACTCCAAGTACCATTACGTAAGAGAGCATCAAATTCGTCACTCATAGCAAGCCTCCATTTGGGGTCTTTACTGGCAGTGGTATATGAGGTGGGTTCTGTTTCAAGATTATCAACAAAAGAGGTGACTAGGAGGTTCAGTTTAGAGATGGGTTTAGGATGACCCGTTTTGGATCGGGTTTGCACATGGTAAGGTTGAGGTTGAGTTGGTTGGGATGGTGCAGGTGAGTTATGGGCTAGGGTTTCGGGTGTAGGGAGGGGTTGAGATAGAGTTTCCGAAATTTCAAAATTTGAATTTGAATTTCGACTGGGAAAGGAGAGTTCAAAATTTGAATTCGAAGTTTGGGTGGGGTGGGAAAATTCAAAATTTGAATTTGAATTGGAATTTCGGATGGGATGTGAGATTTCATAATTTGAATTTGAATTTGAAAATAGATTATCAGCTGTAACTATGGTGGGAGTGTAGTGAGAGCGGGAAGGGTGGTTAACAGGTTCAGTGGCAAAGGGAAACTTGCTTTCATAAAAAACTACATGTCTAGAGATGTAGGATCGGCCAAGAGTTGGATCATAACATACATACCCCTTGTGTGAGTTGCTGTATCCAAGAAAGATACTTTGCCTGGAGCGATATTGCAACTTGTTTTTGTTATAAGGCCGTAACTAAGGAAAACATGCACATCCGAAGATTCTGAGAAATAAAAGATCTGGATCTTTGTGATATAACACCTGAAATGGAGATTTATTCCCAATTATTGGTGTAGGCATTCAGTTAATTAAGAAGACGGCCGTTTCAAAGGCGGCTGGCCAGAAAATAAGGGGGACTGAAGCACGAGCATAAGAGTGAGGCCTGTTTCTACTATATGTCTATGCTTCCGTTCTGCTCTCCCATTTTGTTCAGAAGTGTGTGGGCATGAATACTGATGAGATATACCATTCTCTTTACAAAAATGATCAAAATATTCATATTCTTTGGCACCATCAGATTGAAAAACTTGAATCTTGGAATTAAAGACATTGGCTACATAATAATAGAATTTCTTGAATATTGAAATTGCATCAGAACGACGTACAAGTGGAAAAATCCATGTAAATCTGCTGTAATCATCTAAGAAAGAAATATAATAACTATAAACTTGCGTAGATGGTGATGGAGAGGGGCCCCAAATATCAGAGTGCAATAATTGGAATGGAGATATTGCCCTTGATTTATTCAACTTGAAAGGCAATTTATGCGATTTTCCCATCTGGCATAGGACACACAAAAATGGTGAAGTAGATGACGGTTGGTGCAGGCCAGAACTGCGAAAGAGAGATTCCAAAGTTCTCTTCAACGGATGCCCTAATCGGTCATGCCACACTTCTTGAGACACACGTTCAGTGAGATGAACAGAGGGAGATGCGGATGGTGGATGGAAGCGATAGAGGCCAACTTCAATTGATCCTTGAAGTAGAACAGTCCCTGTTTTGAGATCCTTTTTAAAGCAAGAACTTGGATGAATTCCACATAAACATCATTATCACGTGTAAATTTACTCACAAAGAGCAAATTTTTAGTAATACAAGGAACATGTAGCACTTTAGATAAAGTAAGACTTTTTGAAGGCGTTGATGGAGAAGCAGTTCCAATATTTTTTATATGCAAACTTGAGCCATTACCAATGTGAAGTTGATCAATACCATGGTAAGGCATTGTTGTATCCATGTGGGTTACATTTTGGACATAACATGATGAGTGGCACCTGAGTCAGGGTACCAAGAAGGATAAAATGAAGCCGTGGGTCCTGCCAAGAAAGTTTCTGGAGAAGAATTCAGCTTGGAGGCATTGTCACCTGGTGCATAACGAAAATAACATTGCACCATTGTATGATTAGTTTTGTTGCAAATCTGACAAGCAACCATAGGGGTAGGGAGGAGAGGTGGAAGATGTTTTGCATGTCGACCACGATTGTAGTAACCTCGAGCTTGTCCTCTGCCATAGCTGTGAAAGGGGCCACGATTTCGGTTAGTGGGTGGGGGGTTGATCTGGTAGATAGATTAACTTCTAATGAAGGCAAGTCAAGTTGTTGTCTTGTTTGATCTTTGAAGAGTTATTGATTCAGTAAAAGGCCTATGAAATCATCAAGGGGAAGAGGGTCAAGACGGGAGGTAATTGACATAGCAAATGATTCATATTCGTGGCCTAGGCCACGAAGCATTGTGAGGATAATATTCAGCATCGAAACTGAGTGAGCAGCGGAGGCAAGATGATCAACAATAGATTTAATCTTCTGAACGTACTCGGCCATAAAAGAGTGGCCTTTGCGAATTTGGAAGAGTTGGTATTTCAATTGCATTATGCGGGCTTGAGATTGGGAGGCATAAGTCCGTTCAAGGGAATTCCAAGCAACGTGGGAAGTGGTGAGACCAACAATTTGAGAAAGAGCACTTTCAGAAAGGGAGGAGATGATCCAAGATAAGATCATCTGGTCTTGCTTGCGCCATTGAGAATATGCAGGTTAGGAATGGAGGTTGATGTGGGTGATGTGGTGGAGGGATTGGGTATGGTTTTAGGAGAAGCTGGATTGGTTCCATCGACATAGCCATAAAGGTCATGTGCATGAAGTAGAGGAAGAAATTGCGATTTCCAAGGAGATAGTTGCTTCGATCAAGCTTTATAGGTAAGAGAGAAACGATGTTGGTAGGTGAAATCAGAGAAGAAGCCATGGCTGTGGTGGAGCTGGTCCTGAGGATCGTGTAGACGGCGGTCAGAGGCTGAAAAACTAATACCAAGTTAGAGTTTTGTTTGAGAGAGAATTCTTCCACATTATGATTAGTGAGTGGGAGATGTATATTAATATTATTTGAATTACAATTCAAATATTTGAATTTGAATTACAATTCAAATATTTGAATTTGAATTACAATTTGTTTACAATCAAACTCTACAACTTGTTGATACTTCAACTATAATTCAAACTCTTCTTGATTGGTTGGAGATAAGATCAATCGAGAATAGAGTTAGTTACGGTGGATTTGAATTTGAATTTAAATTCAGAGACTTATCCTTTACATATCACAAGATAAATGAAAGAAAGCTCTCAACAAAAGAGATGGTTAGACTTTGTTGATATTGTTGAAGGCAATGGTTTTAAAATTCAATTTGAATACATTAAAGGTAAAGACAATAAAGCTGTAGGCCTCTTGTCTAGGCTCCTGAACAAGTAACATTTGTTTATCTTGTATGATACAAATTGTTTTATCCTTAAAATGGAAATGCAATTTGGAGCAACAAGACTGGAGAAGAGGCAAGTGCCTGTTGAGGCATAAATTCTTACTTTAGAATTCTCATAAATCTCTACTGGACAACCTCTAGCTAACAAGAAAAAATCCTCAAAAATTCAATAGAGTTTTGTATGCTCTGGCTTGGTATTTCAACAAAATGCTAGTAACCTTAGTCGGAAAACACTTATTTTATTATTGAGTTTTCAGAGGAAGAACGAAAGGAGTTTTTAGAAAATGGAGTGAAGTATGCGAGAGTGTGATCAATTTTTCTGAGACATAGTACAAAGGTTTTTAAACATTGCATGAAGCATTAGCAGGCTGTAGATGTAGGAACAAATTTTACATTGCTGATGATATAAAAAATACTCCTTATAGTTCAACCAATCTTGTGCAAAACGCAGGTTAACCTTCTTTGCATAACCAATGTATGCATACTTCTCAAAATTTTGGGATCCATGATTCTACATCTCAACAGGATGAAGAATGCTCTAGATCCAGGTTTTCCTTCTTTTCAGAAACAGTTTTCTCCTACTTTGCTGGTTTTTCCCAAAATTTAAAAAATGATTAAGTCATTTAAGGAAAAGGAGTATTAGAGAAAAACATCTGTTATGCAATAATATCTCAAGCATGTTGCTAGTTTCTCGGGACAACATCCAGGGATAACAACTCATGCAGACATCAGAATTAGAATCGACAGCAATACTGCATATATAGAGCTTCAGTTTAGATGAATAAATTCCAACCCCAGGTCCATTAACAAATTAAAATAATGGCAACCCTGTTACTAGATTATGGAATGTTAAGTGAAATATTCTTCGACCAAATTGAACAGCTTAAAGAATTTGGAAGACAATTGGAGATCACTTGTTTACAACTGGTGACTTTGGGATATCTCTATATCAAGGTTTTGAAGGAAAGCATCCCACCAGAGTGGATCCTTGGCATTGAACCTGCACAACATTACACAATTTGTCGAGGATATACAAAAGAGCAAAAATTATTAGTCTTATATACCTCCCAATTGTGTTCTTACTCCCGGTAGAAACAAGTTAAGCATTGGCGTGCTCATGTATTTGCCTATATTGATCATCAAGTAAGAAACAACAATTACAAGTTAATTGCTGAAAATTAGGTTCATAAAATTATGTGCATGCAAATCTAGAGGTTCCTGGTAGTTGGTTTTGTTGATGGACACAATATTATAAGTTAAAGATCCTTTATCTGGGTTGGTTCGATGAAGATATTATCACTTATCCAGATTCACTAGAAGGAGTAAATGATGAAGGATGGCTTGATGATAACCTTATTGAAGATTGTCTAAATGATATTGGCATAGAAAATCTCAACAACATGATGGAGATTTAAGGGCATCCCAAAAGGGCGTTGCCTTACGACATTATGGACCCCACGACAATGACTGTTTAATTGACTACAACCATAAAGCACACGTGTCCGTTACTGTAGAAAAATTTTCAATTTTCCTAAAGTTTCCCTTACTTTAAAAATATTCTAGGGCATTTAAAGTCTTTAGTCATTAGTCCCTAGGCTATAAAAATCGAGCTGTGCCTTAGTCTTAAGTATTCCGGATAAACTCTGTGAGTCTTAGAAGTCTCTCTGCAAGAGTATCTAATCTTGTTCTATCTCGAGTTCTTTTTTTTGTCGAGTCTTCTTGTAATATACAGTGTAAAGTCTTATAAGCCGTCGGCGAAGGGTGAAAAGCCTTGACTTGTGTATAATGTCTCTAGTGGTCCTCTTGCATCTACGGGTAAAAGCTTGTAACTTTATCCTTTGCTAATATATTTTCTTCTTTGAGTAATTCTCTCTTTAGCGTGGGATCATTGAGGAAGACCCTAGACCTGGCAGCCTGTAAGTCCAAGCTGCATGACCTTTGGTCACTCGTGTATACTCTTAAAAGTTTCCATGATTCCGCTGTTGTTCCGTCGTTAAAATTAGAACCTTGTGCTACCATTGTCTCCTATTGACATTAGTATAATGTTATTATGTTTCTAAAGTGCAAAAGACATAAGGCTGTACCATCGATAAAAATGCCCTTTTAGCCATAAAGGTGTTGAGGGGAGAAGTATGACACTTAGCTGAGAAGTTGTGCACCAAGGTTGTGAGGGCTGAGGGCACATGACTACTAGTGATGATAGAGAAGTCTTTACTAGCTCCAAGATCTCGTTTTAAGTGATCGAGTTATCATTTTTGGTCTGGCATAATTAAGCAGGCTAAGAAAACTCTAAAGTTGTTCGAGACCCTTGATTTTGTTAGGGAATTCTAACACCTTTTTGACAATATGGGCTTGAAGCTTGATCTTACAATTTTTGATGCAAGTACCCAAAAAGTCAATATACTATTTGCAAAATTCCATTTTCTTTGGAGAAATGATTAGTCCATGTTGTAAAAATAAAGAGAAACAAGTTTGCAAATGTCCATAATGTTCATCCAATGTATGGAAGTAAACAAATATATCATCAATATAGACTAAAATGTAGTCATTAGGATGGAAAATATTATCCATTTTTCTTTGGAATATTGAAGGGTCTGTCTTCAATCCAAAAGGCATAACAAGCCATTTATAATATCCATTGGGACATGTGAATGTTGTACATGGAATACTATCTTTATGCATTCGAATCTGCCAATATCCGACAAAATGGATAATATTTTCCGTATATTTAGGAATTAGGACTTGTCTAAGCTATAAGCTTACAGGACCACTATATAGTAAAATGTCCAAAAATTGACAAAGGCATTTCAACCATTAGGACTGTGAATTGGTCAAAGCCATAAAGAAAAGGTCTAACGATCACCAAAATTACTATTGCCCTTAGACTCTGATTATAAATTTATAGAAATAGATGAATGCGAAGCAAGATGGGGAGCGATTCTTCTGGTTAAACCAAATTAGTATGCCTTTAAATTAAGGTCCAACCCTCGAAACCCAACTTATCGCTGAAATTTTTGCAACATTTGACCTGGGTTTTATTGGGATTCCAACGAATAAGCTAGGGTATTTTGACATACTTGCCCATTTTTCACTTGATTTTTTGCATGAACGGGTTCGTAATATTACCTGAATTCCCATGATGGAGTTACGTTTGATGTACCGAGGGAAGTAGTTGCAGTGGGAACAATTGCTTTCCCAGTGTGGTATTTAGATCGATGCTAGTCTTTTGCTCGTTGGACGAATGAGAGGCACAAAGTATCCTTGTTCCCGGACAAGTTGTCAATGATTTGGTTTCCTTTATTTGTCGACTTTGTAGAAAGGAATCAATCCAGCCACCGCGTTCCTACAGATACACTAGAGCCCAAGTCGAGGAGTTCTTGAAGTTGACTCCAGGGACGATTATGAAATCGCTTTTGGGCATATTCAGATCTTTAAGTCCGCTGGTGCTCCCACTGCTCTTGTAATGCTCTTCCTTTCTCTGGTTAAAGGAACAAGCAGTGCGCAAAGGATTCAATTTGGCTTTTTCTCATATAGAATGAGGAAATACTACCAAAACCCGTGTAGGCTCATTGTGCTTCCATTGTGCTAGAGTTTAGTAAGCTGCTCGCCAGAACTTCTTGTGAGGGTCCTGTATACATTCGTCTGAATTTTCGTTTGTAGTTCTGTGAAAAACCGCCAAAATATCACGTGATTTTGATAAAAATGACAAATCGCAGATGTCTTGGTAAATTTTTGTCAACACTTAATAAAAGTTGTACCGCTGCCCCTTTTCGTGTCGCCAGCTTCAATAGCGCCAATATTTCCTTCCTTACTCTAAATCTGAAGAATAGGAAAGTAGATATGCCAGTGGTCAATACCATAGCAAAGATCAGAATTTAACTTCATTAGATTTTGAAATCTTAGGCATAATTCATGCACATAATGTCTTTGGATTATTTCTTTCTAAACCATTCACTATTGGTGCTGACTGTGAAGCAATTGTCAAATAGACATGCACAACTGTCAAATAGACATGCACAACTCTAATTTTTGAATACATATCAATAGGCATGCACCACTCTAGCACCCAAAAAGGGGAATTGCTGGAAGTAACGTTTGCACACAATTAACCCATATTCTCTTTGAGAAACGTACACCCAAGCTTTAAGCTTATTGTCATTTAAATACCTTAAAAACCAAGGTGAACAAGGTTCCTCCGGCTAGAGGCATCATCAGAGAAATGGGTTAATGATCCTATCCACTCCGATCTCCACGTTGGGTGGCCCCCCATGTAGGCAATGACAGAATAAAATATAAAAACTATGGCAATTCACTGGTTGATGAAGTCATTTCCTTAGTAATGATAAACATGCTAGAATTTTGAGTTTTTTTTTTTTAATTTTTTTTTTAAAATTATTTTGAGAATTTTTTTATGCTCCCTTGTAGTATAATTTAATTATTAATTAAACCCTATTTTTACAAAATTATTATTTCCCTCATTTCTTATGGTGTTAAAAAATTATTAAGTTTGGATGTACAACATCTAAGAAGTGAAAAGATGTACAATATCTATTTACCTTTTATATTATTATCATTTTAAATTTCAAATAGTGAGATTTTGATGAGATGATGTAGCGGCTAAATAAGTAATAACAAACTTAAGCATACTTGAAGAATCCAATGAGATTAGGGTGAACTTGAAGCCTTTTCAAACGGCCATGTTCTCTTTATCCTCAAACAGTTACGTTCTCTTTGTCTTCAAACAATGCAAACTCTTCAACTGGTAGGTTCTCTCTTTCTCAGCTGATTGTATTATTAATCAACTTATCTTTCCCAATGTTGTTCACCCGTTAGCTTCTCTTCCTTGATTTATTCTTTTCTCAAGGCTTCTTCTAATGAATTCTCCTTAAGTTAATGTAGCTAAGTTTTGGTCTCCTCTTTGTAGATTTCGGAATAAAGTAGCCCCAAGTTTCAGGAATACGTTAGCCATTTACTCTTAAGAATGTTGCTGGAGAATATGCTTGCCCCACTTGTAACCAGATCCTCCACACAATGAAGGCTTTCGTCCATCATTTTCAAAATGTTCACCAAGCCCAATATAATTACTGTTGGGAAGCCTATAGAGATTCCTTTGTGTAGATTTATGAAGACTGGCATTGCGGAGGCCTATAGCATATACATTTTTGTCTTGGCCTTGTAGATGTTCATTATATCACACAGATCATACGTCACAGGGTGTACATTGCGGAGGTGTTTTGCAACTGTATCAGCTTGGGGGCTCTCCTTATTAGGACAATAGGGACAACGGAAGACATAGAGTTGTTGTGGGAGTATTTCCATATGGAAGTTGAACCTATCGTTGATTCCTCCCATCCAAATTAGAGATGAATCCCTATAGGCTTGCCGACAATAATTATATCGGACTTAATGAGTGTTTTGGAAATGATGGACGAAAACCTCCATTGTGTGGAGGATCTGGTTACAAGCGGGGCAAGCAGATTCTCAAGCAACATTCCTAAAGTAAATAGCTAACGTATTCCTGAAACTTAGGGCCATTTTGCTCCAAAATCTACAAAGAGTAGACGTAAACTTAGCTACATAAACTTAAGGAGAATTCATTAGAAGAAGCCTCGAGAAAAGAATAAATCAAGTACGAGAAGCTAACAGGTGAACAACATTGGGAAAGATAAGTTGATTAAGAATTCAGCTGAGATTGAGAGAACCTACTAGTTGAAGAGATTGCACCATTTGGAGATAGGGAGAACGTAGCCGTTTGAGGATAGAGAACGTGGCCGTTTGAAAAGGCTTCAGGTTCACCCTAATCTCATATGGATTCTTCAAGTTTGTTATTACTTATTTACGCTATACATCATCTCATAAAAGTCTCACTCTTTGAAATTTAAAATAATAATAATATAAAGGGTAAACAGATGTTGTACATCCAAACTTAATAATTTTTTAACACCATAAGAAATTAGGGGGTAATAGTAATTTTGTAAAAAATAGGGATTATAATACAAGGGAGCATAAAAAAATTCTCAAAATAATAAAAAACCTCAAAATTCTAGCCTCTTTATCATTACCAGGGAAATTGCTTCACCAACCAATGAATTGTTGTAGTTTTTTCTATTTTATTCTGTCATTGCCAACATGGGGGCCCAGCCTATGTGGAGATCCAAGTGGACAGGATCATTAACTCATTTCCTTGATGATGCCTTTAGTCGGAGAAACCTTGTTCACCTCGGTTTTTTAGATTGCTAAGTGACTATAAGCTTGAAGTCTGGGTATATGTTTCTCAAAAGAATATGGTTTAATTGTGTGCAAATGTTACTTCCAGCATTTCCCCTTTTTGGGTGCTAGAGTTGTGCATGTCTACTCATATGTATTTGAGTCACTTCACCAAAACCAGAAGGTTCCAATTATGAAGATTCAGAATACGAATTCTTTAAGAATCTGAATAATCCCTGTCATCTCTAATAGTCTAGGTGCTCAACAAAAACTCAAAAAGCTTATACAAATAGCTGAAAACCCCAGATATTAGGAAAAGATCCGACAAAACTTTGAGATAAAAATGATTTCAAAGCTATGTTTAGGATAAAAAACCCTGAGTATATTATTAGAACTCATAAAGGGGATTACACTCTAGAAGACTAAGCTGAGTTCTCCAAACAAATAAATAAACTTCTCAAAAAGAAGTTGATAAGACATCAGCTATCCCTCATAGATCTACAACCTTTATGGTCGGAAACCATGCTGAAATCAAACGGGAAAATGCTAGAATGGTTGTAAACTACAAAAGATTAAATGATAATACTGTTGATGATGGATATTACATACCCAGCAGATGTATTACTCAACCACTTTCAAACATGAAAATCTTTAGCAAATTTGACTGCAAAAGTAGATACTTGCAGATTTGAATGCATGAAGATATTATTCCATAGACAACTTTCACATGTCCCAACATACATTATGGATGATGGTTTGTTATGCCTTTTGGATTGAAGACAATCACTTCAATATTCCAAAGAAAATTGGATATTATTTTCCGTCATTATGATTATAGTTTAGTCTATATTGATGATAGACTTGTTTGCTCCTATACACTGGATGAACATTCTGATCATTCACAAACTTGCTTCTCTTTATTTTTACAACATGGCCTAATAATTTCTCCATTAACAGAAAATGGAATTGTTCAAACAATATATTGATTTTTTGGGTACTTGCATTGGAAATGGTAAGACCAAGCTTTATGCCGATATTGTCAAAAAGATAACAAAATCGAGGGTCTCAAACAACTTCAAATTTTTTTGGCCTGTTCAATTGTGCCAAACCACAAATGGTGACTGGATCGCTTAAAACGAGATCCTAAAGCCAATATGGACTTCCATCGTCACTAGTAGTCCTCTGACCTTGCAACCTTGGTGCTTACCTACTCAGCTATGTGTCAAACTTCTCCTCTCAATGTCCTCTATGTCTAAACATATACTTTTTCCGATGGTACGGCCTTATGTCTTTTCCACTTCAGAAATAGAATAACAATGTACTAATGTCAATAGAAAACAATAGTAGCACAAGGTTCTAATTTTTAACGATGGAACAACAACATAATTATGGAAAATTTAAAAGTATACATGAGTGACCATAGGTCATGCCCATAGGTTGGACTTACAAGCTGCCAAGTCTTGGGTCTTCCTCAATGATCCCATGTTAAAGAGAAAATCACTCAAAGAAGAAAATATATTAGCTAAAGAAAAAGTTACAACCTTTTACCAGTAGAAGAAGATTGGTAGATGCCGGAGGACTACTAGAGACGCTATATAGGAGCCGAGGCTTTTCACCCTTCGCTAACGGCTTATAAGACTTTACACTGTATATTACAAGGACTCAATAGAAAAAGAACTCTGAGATAGAACAAGATTCTCTTGCGGAGAGATTTCTAGGACTCGAGAGTTTTTTTCAAAATACTTAAGACTGAGGCACAACTCGATTTTTATAGCCTAGGGACAAAGGGTTGAAGACTTTAATGCCCTTGGATATTTTTAATATAAGGGCAACTTTAGGAAAATTGAAAAGTTGTGTACAACAACCGACACATGTACTTTATGGTTGCAGTCGATTAGACGGTCATTGTTGTGGGGTCCATGATGTCATAAGGGTGGTGCCCTTTTGGGATGCCACTTACTTCTTCATTATGTTGTTGAGATTTTTCATGCCAATATCATTTATACAATCTTCAATAAGGTTATCATTTTAGACAATCCTCCATCATTTACTCCTGCTGGTGCATCTGTAAAAGTGATAATGTCTTCATTGAACCAATCCAGATTAAGGATCTTTAACTTTTCATATTGCATCTGTCGATAGAACCGAACATCAGGAACCTCTAGATCAACATGCACATATGTTTTATGAACCTGATTTTTAGATATTGCTTTGTAATTGTTGTTTCTTACTTGATGATCAGTATATGCAAATATATGAGCACACCAATGTCTGACTTGTTTTTCCAAAGAGTAAGAACACGCCTGAGAGGTATATGAGACTGATAATTTGGGTCTTTTGTATATCCTCGACAAATTATGTATTGTTGTGCAGGTTCAATGCCAAGGATCCACTCTAGAGGGATGCTTTTGATTGAAACCTTGATATAGAGATATCCCGAGTCATCCAGTTGTAAACAAGTGATCTCCAATTGTCTTCCAAAATCTTCAAGTTGTTCAATTTGGTTAAAGAGGATTTCACTTAACATTTCATGATCTAGTGATAGGGTTGCCGTTATTTCGATTTCTTGGTAGACCTGGGCTGAAATTTATTCATCTAAACTGAAGCTTTATATATGCAGTACCTTGCAGATTTTGATTCCAAAAGGTGTTTGCATGAGCTGTTATCATTGGATGTTTCCTAGGAAAGTAGCAACATGATTGAGATATTTTTGTATAACAGATATTTTTCTCCAATTCTCCTTTTCCTAATGAGTTAATTATTTTTAAAATTTTGGGAAAACTAGCAAAGTAGGAGAAAACTATTTCAAGAAAGAAGAAAAACCTGGATCTGGTGCATTCTTCATCTTGTTGAGATGTAGAATCGCAGATCCCTAAATTTTGAAAAGTATGCATGCATTGGTTGTGCAAAGAAGGGGACCTTGTATTTTGCATAGGATTGGTTGAACTAGAAGGAGTATTTTTGATATCATTAACAATGTTAAAATTTATTCCTACATGCTTTCTCCAGGCCACTAATGCTTCATACAATGAGTAAAAACCTTTGTACCATGCCTTAGAAAAATTGTTCACACTCTAGCATACTTCACTCCATTTTTTAGAAACTTATTTTGTTCTTCCTCTGAACACGCAATAATAAGAGAAGTGTTTTTCCACTGGGGTTAATGGCATTTTGTTGAGATACCAAACCAAAGCATGCAAACTTCATTGAATTTTTGAGGATTTTTTCTTGTCACTAGAGGTTGTCCAGTAAACATTGTTGAGAATCCTCAAGTAAGAATTTATCCCTTTAAACAGGCTCTTGCCTCTTTTCTAGTCTTGTTGCTCCTAATTGTATTTCCATTTTGAGGATAAAGCAATTTGTATCCTATAAGATAAACAAATGTTACTTGTTGACAAGAGGTCCGCAACTTTATTATCTTTACCTATGATGTATTCAATTGAATTTTAAAACCATTGCCTTCAACAATATCAACAAAGTTAACCATCTTTTTGTTGAGAGCTTTCTTTCATTCATCTTATGATAGAATTTGACAATTTCTCCACAGTTAGTACGGATAGTGAATGGTTTAGAAAGAAATACTCTAAGGCATTTAATGCATGAATTACGCCTAAGATTTCAAAATTTAATGATGTTAGATTCTGATCTTTGTTATGGTATTCATCACTGACATATGTGCTCACCTGTTCTTCTGATTTAGAGGCATACTGATTTGGTTTAACTAGAAGAATTGCTCCCCATCCTACTTCGCATGCATCTGTCTTTACAATTTTATAGTTGGAATCTAAAGGGAGTTGTAATTCTGGTAATTGCTTGACCTTTTCTCTTATGGCTTTGACCAATTCAGTCTTGATGGTTGAATTGCCTTTGTCCATTTTGGATGTTTTACTATACAGGGGTCCTGTAAGCTTAAACAAGCCCTAAATATAGGGTCTGACATAATTGAGCAGGACAAGGAAACTCTGAAGTTGTTTGAGACCCTCATTTAGTCAGAGAATTCTAACTACTTTTTGGCAACGTGGGCTTGAAGTTTGATCTTACCATTTCTGATGCAAGTACCCAAAAAATCAATATATTGTTTGCATAATTCCTTTTTCTTTGGAGAAATTATTAGGCTATGTTGTAAAAATAAAGAGAAGCAAGCTGCAAATGACTATAATGTTCATCCAATGTATGGGGAGCAAACAAGTATGTAATCAATATAGAATAAAATATAGTCATAAGGACGAAAATATTATCCATTTTTCTTTGGAATATTGAAGGGTTTGTCTTCACTCCAAAAGGCATGACAAGCCATTCATAATGTCTGTTGGGACATGTGAATGTTGTCCATGGAATACTATCTTCATGCATTCAAATTTGCCAGTGTCCGCTTTTACTGTCAAATTTGCTGAAAAATTTTCATCCTTGAATGTGTTTGAGTAATACGTCTCTGCTGGGTATGTTGTATCCATCATCGACAGTATTATCATTTAATCTTTTGTAGTTTGTGACCATTCTAGCCTTTTCCCGTTTGATTTCAATATGGTTTCTGACCATAAAGGCTGTAGATCTATGAGGGCTGGCAGAATGTCTTATCAACTTCTTTTAGAGAAGTTCATTTATTTGTTTGGAGAACTCAGCTTCATTTTCTAGATTGTAATCCCCTTTATGAGTTTTTGATCCTAAACATGGCTTTGAGCTCATTTTTATCCCAATGTTTTGTTGGATCTTCACCTAATATCTAGGTTTTTTTCAGCTATTTGTATAAGCTTTTCAAGCTTTTGCTGAGCACCTAGACTATTAGAGACGACAGAATAGACTCTTGAAGGATTCGTATTCTGAATCTTTGTAACTGGAATCTTCTGGTTTTGGCTTTGGTGCAGTGTATATATTCACATAGATTTCATATTGGATTAAAGAAATCTTTTGTGGCCCAAGAAGAAGAGAGAATGAGAGAAAATGGGGAAATTAATGACTTGTGGCTTGAGACTTGAGAGAGCACATCCATATTCTCTTTATTATTAGTGAAGTAAGAAGATAACAAGTAGGCCCCTATAACATAACAGAAACAGAATTTCAAGAATACCCAAGTGGTTTTAAAGCTCATAATATGACATTCCCCCATAAGCTGGTACATAGATGTCATACGTGACCAATTTTCATCAAATATGAGTCGAAAGCCTTACTCCCAAGCCCTTTGGTAAACACAATAGCCAACTGATCTTTAGACTGAACAAATGCAATACATTTGAGTCCTTGGTCAAGCTTCTCTATGATGAACTGAAATCAATTTCCACATGCTTTGTTTTGTTATGCTGTACTGGTTTGTGGGCAATGCTAATAGCAGATTTGCTATCACATTATGACATCATAACCGTAGGAGAACTGGAGCTATGTAGCAATACCAAAACGTTGTAAAAGGCTCTTGAGCCACCACTCACATATTCCATGTGCCTTAGTGCAGAATCCTGTCTTGGTGTTGGAACAATAAACCACAACTTGTTACTTGCTACACCATAGTAAAATATTTCCTCCAATGGAGAAGCAGTAGCCAGAAGTACACATGTGGTCATCTGGACAGTTCGCCCAATCAGCATATGTGAATATGTTGTATCCTCCATAGATTGAGAGCCAGGAACCCAAGATCTACATGAAAACCAACCTGAAATTGAGGAAAAAGGTAATCTTGAAAAATTGATCTGGTTGTGTAGGGCTGAAAATAGGTTTATCTCAAATATTGGTTTAAGGATGGCAGTTTTAGATGAGATGATAGGGTGTGTATAGGGTGAGGTGGGGTATTGAAACAAATCCATTAAGTATATGAGTTTCTTGGCCCCACACAAGGTTTTAGGGTATTAGGGAGATGGCAGGACTTTCAAGAAACAGGTTCTACTGGTCAAATTGACCTGAAACCTGGATCAAATCTAGGGGACGATGCATGGGGATGGTGCTCCAAGTTATGGGCGGATCTTTGTGTTAGGTTGATGTAGATCTAACTTTGAGATTTGGGTCTTTTGGGGAATACAGAAATTCAAGGAAGTATTATTTTGGTCACCCTAGGCCCATAATTTGCTTGCCAGCGCATTTATGAGGGCCATAATATATGTGTTGAGGTGGTTAGAACTTAGAACTTCTCATCTTAGGAACTGAGATAAAGAGTTTTGGAGGACAAGTAAGTTGTGTGCAGGAATGAAGTGTTACATAGAAATGCTAACACTGGTTTTCTAAGTTGACTGGCATTTGATGAGCTGGAAGAGCCGAAGAGTTATATATCAAATTTCTGGTTTCTTGTATGCGAATGTCTTCTGCCGAGGCCAGATGATTGTTCATCTGATATTGTCTTGTGAGAAAGAAGTCTTCTTGAGCACCTGTGAGGATTATAGGAATTTGACTCAAAATACTCATAGTTTCATTGGTATTGATACCTCATCAAGCCTTGTTTAATTCCAGTGAGACTCTAAGCTTCATTACAGTGAGTGTTTTTATTTGTCTCTCAATGTCTTATTTCCTTCCATTCTTTTTAAATGTTCTTACCCTCTAATTTGTACATAAAATGTTGTGCACTTCTTCTCTTACCAGAAATCAACTGTGTCAAAATCCAATCCTATAACTAAAACTTTCTCCAAGTTGTACTTCATCAAGTTTTTCATTAACAATGTGCCATGTCTAGTTTTTTATTTTCTGTAGTATGTACGAACTAGGAAATCTAATAGAACAGGACACACAAATTTTGCTCATTGCAGTCTAAAAGGGATTCTCATCATGCAATATTTTGCAACATCCATATCTTTTACATGCTAAGCTTCCATTGATGTCTATGCATTTGGAGATAAGAATGATCTTATAGTTGAAATAAGATGTATCTGTGGGTTTCCTCCTATTTTAATGTACTTGGATGGAGATGAATAATGATTTTACCCTTCAATGTTTTTTCTGCCAAACTCAGGTGGCACAATTGTTTTGTTTGACCGTAAAATGCTGAGGAACTTCCGCAAAGATGGCCATAACTGGAAGAAGAAAAAAGATGGGAAGACTATCAAAGAAGCTCATGAACACTTAAAAGTTTGTTACTTCCATCTGATACAGTTTGTCTTGTTCTAGTAGGCAACATATGTCTGCTTGAAGTTTATTAAGTTTGTAGTTGAATAAAGAAAATGTCATCCTAATTTTGTATCTATGACTTTCTGTTCAAAAATTACTATTTTCCTGTGGTCGCTTATCTCTTTTGGAGCATCAACACAAACTTTCAAGCTAGCATATTCCTACTTCTCAACCTTCTCTTTTCTTATGTTGTGTTTTCTTGGAATCCAATGTTATACATACCACAGTAACTCTAAAATATTTGTATTTCTTGGAACCCATGCATCAGATTGGTAATGAAGAAAGAATCCATGTCTACTATGCGCATGGCCAGGATAACCCCAACTTTGTCCGTAGGTGTTATTGGCTGCTTGACAAGTATGTATAATTATTTGTGAGGAGTAATTTGCATTTCCATTTTTTTTTTCTTTTCTTTTCTTTTCTTTCTTTCTTGTGGTTGTTAGATAATATTCTGTATTTACTATTTAGTGTTCAATTAAGTTTTTCTAAACTACTGGTCCCCCTCTTTTTCTACAGGAAACAAGAACACATCGTCCTTGTGCATTATCGTGAAACGTTAGAGGTTAGTTTGTTGGTTTATTATGCTTTTGTTTACCGTGAATGTCAGGATAGTGATGCATTTCTTATATACAACATGCAATGCAATACAGTTGCAGGCTTCTCCCACTACACCTGTTCATTCAAATTCCAGCTCAGGAAACTCTGCCTCTTCTGGGGTTGATTCTGTGGCAGATTATGCTGGTGAGATTAACATCCTGTGATTATGCTGTAACTTTTTTGTGTAAATAAAAGGAACCTTGTATTTCAATCAAGATGGAAGATACCCTAGATTTGTTCATGAATTTTGTGTTTTTATTGATTTTATATATATATATATATTGTGTAAATAATTAATGATATTATCTTATTGATATGGTTCTTTATATTAGTAATATTCTAATGTTCTATTGTTGAAAATATTAGGTGCTGTTGAATCAAAAGAGGTTGGTGATTGCATGACTGTCAGAAATCATGAGCTGGAACTTCATGAGATTAACACTCTTGAGTGGGAAGATCTGGTGGCAACTGAAAATCCGAATGATCCTCCAGGACCTAAGAGAGGTATAGCTTTGGAAACTTTTCCTGATATAGCTTTGGCTATTCAACCTAGAGACCATTGATAGAAGTTTCTTTATGGCAGATGATGGTTTAAATTCTCAACCACAGAACCTATATGTACAGAGCAACTTTGAAAACAACGTAAGTAAATTCAGCCACACTTACACTGTTCTTCATTGTTCAATCCTTTTCGTAAACTGCCCCTATGGTATTATTGTTGGAGTTTGTTTGTGTGATAGGGATACTTTAGTCACGGCTTGTTGGTTGAGTTATACTAGGAGTTCAAATTTATTGGAGTTTTTGTTCATGTAAATTTCTATTTCTTGTTACCCAAGGTTATTTATGTAATAGTGTTCTTTCTAGTTTATTATAAATAGAGGGCTTGAGATCACACTGATCAATAAGCCATTCTACCAACATAGTGTTTCTCAACATGGCATCAAAGCTTAAGTTTGATTAGGGAAGAGAGACCTACCTTCTTCTTCTCATTTTTTTCAAACCCATCGTAAACCCATCGCAATTATTCAGTTCTACGGTCTTTTTCTGGTAGTTCTTCAGTTATGTCTCGGTTCGAATAGGGAAGAATAAGAACAGAAAAAAGAGGAAAGAAGAAGAGAAGAAGAAATTCGATTCAGTTCCATCTCGCTTTGAATAGGGAAGAATAAGAACAGAAAAAAGAGGAAAGAAGAAGAGTAGAAGAAATCTGCCGCTGCCACTGCCGCTTCTGCAACTGCCGCTGCTTCTGCAACAGCAACTGCAACTGCTGCTTCTGCAACTGCCGCTGCTCCTGCAATTGCAACTGCTCCTACAACTGCCGCTGCTCATGCACCTACATTGAGTTATTTCTTCGTTTTTTTCTTGTTTTTCATCTGAAAGAGACGTTCCTGTTTGAGGGGTTTAGTTTGTAAATTTACATTCTTTCAGGGATATTTTGGTAAATTTGCATGTTTGTAGGGACATATTTGCAAATTTACACATTTTTAGGGACTTATGTGTAAATTTGCATAGTTTCAGGGACCTAATTGCAAATTCAGATTTTTCAGTGACTTATTTGTAATTTCCGATAAAAAAAGAAAGAGAAAGAAAGAAAGAAAGAGAAAGAAAGAAAGAAAGAGAAGAAGAAGAAAGAAAGAACACTCTGCGACGTTTCAGTTATTGTTGAAGGGTGACGACTGAAGAACTGCAGCCAATTTTTTGAACATGGCGACTACCAATGGTACTACTGCTCCCACTGCGAACATTACCCCACTCTTTATCCTCTTTCTGTACGATTTAATGGAACATATTATTTGATCTGGTCTCAATCTGCTTACCTTATTATTGCCAGAAGAGGACGTTGGACACATTACAGACACAACTATCAAACCTACTACCACAGGAGTTTCACAGGATAAATGGATCTCGAATGACTCTCTTATTATGTCATTCCTTTTGAATTCCATGAATCCAAATATTGCCCATGCATACCTATTACTTGATACTGTTGTCTAAATCTGGAAGGCTACTGCTGAAACATATGGACAGTTGGGGAATGATGCACAGGTTTATGAGCTACGAAAGAAGCTTCATGAGACTACCCAAAAGGAATTGACTGTGGCCTAATATTATGTTGAGTTGCGATCTCTTTGGCAAGAGTTGGATCATTATGGGGATTATCACCCCACTAATCCAGATGATTTGACTACTTCTAGGAAGCACGTTGATAAGATTTGGGTATATGACTTCTTGGCAGGTTTGAATGTGGAGTATGATTAGATCAGAGTGCAAGTATTAAGTCATTCTCCCTTTCCTACACGCGAACAATCTTATGCCCTTGTTTAGTGTGAGGAAAGCCATCGATTAGCCATGTTTCATGGTCCTATTGTGGAGAAATCAGTCTTACAGTCTGTTAGCACTAAATTTGATTTGGCTAAGGAGATTGTCAAGTGTGAGCACTGTCACAAACCATATCATACCAAGGCCAATTGTTGGAAGCTCCATGGGAAGTCTGCTGATTTTGAGCAAAAAAGAGCATAAAGAAGGGGAAAACTGAAAGCTAATCTTTCTGAGACAGTTTCCATAATACCCTCTGCAGACATTGGTTTTTCAAAGGAAGAGTTAGCTACTCTACGACGTATTCTGCAGTCTTCTACTATCGGTACAGCTACTACTGCTTTCTCTACTACCCATACCAACTCCTACCTTGCTACTTCAGGTAAAACTTTTATGGGCTACAAAACTTTCTTCAGTTTCTGCTCCTTGGATCATTGATACAGGAGCCACAGATCATATAACAGGTTCATCCTCTTTTTTCTTACATTATGCTCTAACTTCCAGAAAAGATAAAGTTCGAATTGCTGATTGCTCATGTTCTTCCATTGCTGGAAAAGGGACCATTCAGCATTCTCCATCACTTTTTTTGTCTAAAGTTTTACACGTTTCCTCTTTCTCTACTAACTTGCTCTCTATCAATAGTCTTATACATGAATTGTAAAGTGATTTTTTCCCCATTTTACAGTGTCTTCTAGGATCTGGTAATGGGGAAGGAGATTGGACGTGGTAAACTACACAATGGACTTTATCTGTTGGAGCCAATTGGAGGATGTACTTCTGCTCTGATTGCATCTCCTAATCAGGTCCATTCGGTAATATCCGACCTTTAGTAGTGGCACCGTAGGCTTGGTCACCCCCCTTTAGGAACTCTTAAGAGAGTATTTCTCGATTTAGTTTCTTCTTGTCGAAAGGATGAAATTTTTTATGAAGCCTGCATTTTTGTGAAGAAGACTTATTTTACTTAGTTACTTTCCTTTTGGACTCATTCATATTGATGTGTGGGGTCCTTGCCGACGTGTGTCTATTACTGGCCATAGGTACTTTGTTACTTTTATTGATTGTCACTCTTGTTTTACTTGGATTTATCTTTTGAAACAAAAAATGAGGTTTTTTGATGTTTTCGTGATTTTCATAATATGATTAAGACTTAGTTCAATGCTACTTTGAAGATCCTTCGCAGTGACAGTGGCACAGATTATATTGATGGTGAATTTCAGACATATCTCTCTGACTCCGGCACCAGACCAGTTCTGTTAATACTGCTGCCCAAAATGGGGTTGTCGAAAGGAAGAATCGGCATCTTTTAGAGATAGCCTGTTCACTTATGATTGCCATGGTGGGAGATCTCGCGAGATATCTTGCCTTTTTAGAAAGGCGAGACGAGATCTCTGGCGAGATCTGCAATCTCGCAGATCTCATTGCAGATCTCGCTCGAGATCTCGCCAACGGGACTTTTTTAGCTGCTTTAGGGGCTTTTTAAAGCCCCTGTCTCGCTCGAGAGAGGCATCTCTCGCCTCTCTCGAGCCTCTCTCTCTCCTCTATCTCGCTGGAAGCCCATATTTGGCCGGAATTTGGCCGGAATTTGTTGGGGATTCAACATAGCAACATCATCAACTCATCTACAACAACAAATTGAAGCATATTTGTAGTGATTCAAGCATATTTCAAGGGATCTTCAAGAAATCTAAGATTTTCCCCAAATTTGATTTTTTTTCAAATATAAGGTTCTACAATGATTGTATGAGTGTGATATAAATATATGTTGATGTTCAAGCTTAGATCTACACTTTCATGGAAACAAATTTAATTTTCTGTTATTAATTTTTTTTTTTAATTTTCGTATTTAAAAAATATATTATCTAAAAAATTAAAATTAAAGATTATAAATAAATACTTATGATATGAATGTGATTATTATTTATGTTAAACTACATTTAGAGGGCTACAATCTCATGTATTAATATTTTGATTATCATGCTTGTTGTATTTTTTTTATACTTAAATAATTAAATAAAATAATTATGAAAAATAATATTTTATTAAAAAATTATCTGTTTTTTTTTTAAAATGATGCTTATATTATGTAGTTTATTTTAAAAATACAAACATGTCTTATTGAGCATTGTATATATGTTATCTTAGAACAAAGTGTGTGTTTTGTTGTTTTATAAATTATTTTTACATAAAATAATTATAAAAAATAATATGTTATTAAAAATTTATCTGTTTTTTTTTTTAAAATGATGCTCATATTATGTAGTTTATTTTAAAAATACTAACATGTTTGTTTGAGCAGTGTATATATGTTATCTTAGAACAAAGTGTGTGTTTTGTTGTTTTATAAATAGTTTTTACATGTTTTTATGTATCTAAAAATTATTCTAATGATTATTTGGGAATATTCATGATTCATGTATGTATTTCAGACTTTCAATGCTGTACATTTGAATCTTAAATGGCAACTAGTGGGAGTGGCGGCACTGGTAGTGGGACTCAGGACATTGCTTGGCAACATGGGGATCCACTGACTGCTGACAAGAAGAAATCCCGATGCAAGTATTGCCTCAAGACTTTGAATTTTGGTGGTTCAACCAGATTAAAGCAACATTTGGCTGGTGGTTATAAAGATGTTGCCAAGTGTCCCTGGGGTTCCTTATGAAGTCCAAAAAACAATTGCGGCAACTTTAAGGGGAGGGAAACAAAAAAAAGGAAGAGATGGCACAAAAGCAAAGGGAATTTGAGGATATAGTGCTATCTAGACCTACTCTTGATGTTGATGAGGAATCAAGCGATGATGAAGAGAGGAGGAGGGTTATGGGTGTTGAGTCACGAGCCGAATGGAGACGAGATGAAGGCTCGCAATGGAAGCTAGCGAGACAGTCCTTACATGCCGATAGTGTGAGGCAATATGAACAAACAAGGGGAGCAGGTGGTTCGGGGTCAGGGGCATCTATGCCACCTAGACATAGTTTTCAGGGAACTGAGACTGAGAGGACCGAAAGGAGGAGGAGGAAGACTACACATTATGATTCCAAATTTGACCAAGACCCCTCCCTCTTCAACCAACAAAACATCTATCAAAGAAGCATTCCCTATATGTTTCTTTGGAGGTAGAGAAGGCGAGAGGGAGGAGGAAGCTAGGTTATCAATCAAGCAAATTCATGCTCTATAACAACATTGCACCCAATGTAGCCAAAACACCATACTATCGGGGGATGATCAATGCGAGTTGCTAGGGCGGTGTAGGGGTTAAAGGCCCAACAGACTTGGGAAGTAATGAATAAATATTTACCCAAGGTAAAGCAGAGGTGGATGAATACATTGAATCATTAAAAGAACAATGGAGTACATATGGTGTTACCGTGATGGTTGATGGATGGACTGGTCCTACTAGACAGTCCATCATTAATTTCATGGTGAGTCGCAATGGAAAGACATCCTTCCTCAAGTCGGTGGATGCCTCGGATAAGATCAAAGATGCCGACTACCTTTACAAGCTTCTTAGGGAGGTGGTCCTCGAGGTAGGGCCAAAGAATGTTGTCCAAATTGTCACAGATAATGGTGCAAACTTCAAAAAAGCTGGTGAAATGTTGATGAGGAAGAAGAGCAGCAGGATCCACCTCTTTTGGACACCATGTGCTGCTCATTCGATTGATCTTATGTTGAAGGACTTGGGGAAAAGAAAGTCAATCAAGATCTGTGGTTGAGAGGGCTAGAAGGGTAAGTAATTTTATTTATAACCATGGTTATGTCTTGAAGATGATGAGGAACCATTGTAAGGGTGATCTAGTCGGACTGGATTGACTAGATTCGCCACCAACTATGTAGCTCTGAAAAGCTTCCAGAAGAAAGTGGTGGGTCTTCGGCACATGTTTGTAAGTGAGGAGTGGTTTGGTTGGCGTGGATCTAGCCATCCTGATGCATTACTAGCCCAACAAACCATTGCTGATGATTCCTTTTGGAGGCAGCTGAATAGGACACTGGGCATTATAGAGCCTATTGTGTTTGTTTTAAGGATGGTGGATTCGGAGAAGAAGTCCACAATGCCCACATATATGCTGCCCTCCAGCAAATGAAAGAGTTGGTTAGAGCTGCTGCCCCTAGCACCTTCAAATCCTACGAGAGGATCATCGATAATAGATGGGAGATGCACTTGATGCATCCTTTGCACTTGTTTGGTGAGTCACTTTTAAGTCTTTAAGTTTTTGTTGTATACTTTAATTTAAATTCTTTATTTGTTATAACTTATAACTTATAATTTATAAACAAGTAAGTTAGTAAACAACCAAATCACTAAGTCACTAACCAAATTTTTTATTTCCACAATGCAAGCTTACTACCTCAACCCAAAGTACCATTACAAGAATGATTTGGGGCTTGATGTAAAGTTGATGACTGCGGTGCAAGAGGTGGTGAATGAGCTTGTGTCAAATCCCATCATGCAAGGGACAATTAATGGAGAGGTGAGAACTTATTCAATTGTTTCTTCAACTTCTTGCATTAGTGCATTAAGCATATACATAATACAATAATTGAAGAATTGGTGTACGGATCGGGGAGTTCGGGGATGCCTCCGGGAGTTTTGGAAAGCCTTCTGCAGTTGCAACTAGGAAAAAAACTGATCCTGGTAAATAGTTCACTACTCTATAAGTCATTAAGTCTATAAGTCTATAGACTATAAGTCTATAACTTTATAAATGATAATTGATAAGTTATATAAATATAAAGATTTGCTTGCCTAATGCATTCTTATTTTTGGTTATGCAGCTGACTGGTGGTTTCTATATGGAATTAGTGCGCCAAATCTCAGGGACATAGCAATTAAAGTACTCTCACAGACTTGCTCATCCTCTAGTTGCGAGAGGAACTGGAGCACCTTCTCGCTCATCTATAGTAAGGTACGGAACAGATTGGGGAGTAAGAGGCTCGAGAACTTGGTGTATGTGCATTACAACATGAGATTGAGAGTAGGGCACATACAAGATAATATAGATGACGACAATCGTGAACCGATTGAGTTGACTGATATATTCCACGAGCCCCCCGCAGAAGATGAGGAAGATGATGTCATATATCAGTGGGTTAGGGATCGAGGTGGCCAGGTCTTTGGATGGGCCGGAAGGGCAGCCCGATCCTACCATTGCTTCTTCTTTGTGGGCCCGAGATGTCGTGGCCGAGCACCTATCTTCTGATGAGGGTCAGGTTGCTGTAGCGGCATCAAAAGGATCAGCTGTACCATTTATGGAGCCACCTGGTCGACTTCAAACAACTGAGGTGACAACTAGTAGTGGGGATTTAGATGATGATGCCGATGATACCACTCATACCAGACGGCCAAGTGGCCCAAATCAGACATCGAGTTCGAGTCATGGAGGCAGTCAGGCTGGTCGTGTTTCTGGTGGAAGTCAGCGTCAACAAAGGGAGTCACCTGACTCACCTCCACCAGTCCGAGTCATCCGACACATGTGAGCCACAGCTTCCCTATCTCTCGGACTTATAGTAGGAGTTGGAAGAGCGAGATCAAAGCAAGGGTAGGGGCAACCGAATGATGATGCGAGCATGCATGATCTTGAATTGAACATGGGAAGCATGAGCCTAGATCAGAGTGATTCACAACAGCAGAGCCTGTCATCGGGGTACCAATACGGGGATCACAGCACCGGGTCAGATTACGGTGGGTATTCTTCTTATGGAGGTCATACTATTCCTCAAGACCCTTCACCTGGAGAGTATGCATATGGGAGTGAAGGTGGGTTGTTAAATGAGTGGTTTAGAAACCCGTACCCAAATACTCAACAACTATATGAACAACAACAACAACAATGGCTCTTTCACCCACCCACGATTGACGGTTATCCTGCATCGCTATTCCTCCAAAGATTCGACATGCAAACATATAATGATCATATAAACCGATATGTGACATACTTCAGTGATCAATTGACTTGGGAGTCATATGTGGCCACCGTTCAAAATCAATTGATGCGGAATGTTGAGTGATACTCTTAGTCTTGTAACTTGTAAGTTGTAAGTTGTAATCTTCTTAATTCTTATGGAGTTATGGTTGTAAAATTTTGAAGACATTTAAGTGTTTAACAATTTATTACTTTGAATCTTTGATAGTTTGAAGTTTGAACTTTGATCACTTGTTGGCTTGATTCTTGAATACTTGATGTGTAATGTTATTGTATATTTGTATTTGATACTTGATGGTTGATAAATGATAACTCATTAACTTGAAGTCTTGAATTACTTGATATCTTTACATAATTACATTACATGTTGTCTCTAACTCTTTAAGACTCTAACTCTATATCTATAATCTCTATTCTCTAAGACTCTAACTTTGCATTTCACAGAATTTTGGTTTTACACATAGGGTCGACGTAGGAGACATAGTTAGGGTTATTTTCTCACAAATCTAAGGCCACCAATGTGTTCAAAAGGCCTTAAATAGGCTAAATACCAAGTTTCAGCCCAACCAGAGCCCTAAAACTCACAGAGATGGGCTACCGAGACTACCGCCAATTTTTTGGCATATCTCGACCGAGATCTCGCCATCTCGGTCGAGATCTCGGTATTTCTGGGTGGCGAGATCTCGCTCGAGAGTGAGATCTCCCACCATGATGATTGCTGTGAATGTCCCTGACCAATACTGGAGTGATGGTATACTCACTGCCTCTAACCTTATGAATAGGATGCCCAGTAGGATACTTGGTTTTAAATGCCCTAATGAGCTTCTCCATCTTCTTTTATTATTCCCCCAAAGGTGTTTGGATGTGTCTGTTATGCCATAATCACAACCCATCAAAGTAAGCTGGCTCCCCGTGGCCTATGTTGCATTTTTTTAGGGTATTCTGCTACTAAAAAAGGGTAAAAATGTTATCATCCTCCTTCTAGGAAAACCATTGTCTCCATGGATGTCATTTTTAATGAGTTTTGCCCTTACTATATACCTCTTCAAGGGGAGAGTCTTAGAGGAGAGGTGCTATTTCCAACTCTAGACCTTTCTATCACAATACCACACCACAACTTAGGAGTTTAAGAAGTGTTTCCTAACTAGGGGGAGACTTTAGCCAGTATACCTAAGGACTGAATCATGTGAAGAACCTGGTCAGGGGGAGATCACTTATGTGAGGCACACTATTGAGGTCTTTCAAAACAAGATTGACCCGATTATGGAGGTGCAGACTTATCAGAGGAAGAATTACAACCGGCTAAAGTAGGTGGAGAAAGGTGACACGTTACCACTTCAGTCTCTTGCTCCATAATCAGATTCTACTGTTCCCCTTGAGGTATCTTCTTCTAATCTTCCTATTGCTGTGAGAAAAGGAATCAGATCTTGTACTCAACATCCCATTGTTAAATGTCTCTTATGACGCTTTGTCTGACTCTTACCGTGCTTTTATATCCTCTCTATCATCTATATCTGTTCCTAAAAGTTGGCGGGAAGCCTATGCTAGTAAGAGATGGAAGGCAACTATAGTAGAGGAAATGCTGGCAATGAAGAAAAATGATACTTGGTAGCTGGTTAGACTTCCTCCGAAAAAAAATCTAGCGGGCTGCAAATGGGTGTTTGTGGTTCAACAAAATATGGATGGATCAGTCAACAAGTTGAAGGCTAGACTAGTTGCAAAGGGGTTTACACAGACCAATGTGATTGATTATCAAGAGACTTTTGCCCTTATTGCGAAACTGAACACTGTCAAAGTTTTGTTATCTGTAGTTGTGAACAAAGACTGGAACTTGCACCAACTAGACGTAAAGAATGCCTTCTTACATGGGGAGTTAGAGGAAGAAGTCTATATGGAAATCCCACATGGTTTCTCCGACAATACTGTAGGAAAAGTTTGTTGGTTGAAGAGATCAATTTTTGGGTTAAAACAGTCTCTTAGATGCTGGTTTGGACGCCTCCTGAAGGCAATGACTTCGATTGGGTACAAGCAAAGCTATGATGATCGTACACTATTTGTTAAGAAGTCAGGTACTAACATCGCACTTCTAATTGTTTATGTGGACGGCATTTTCATCACAGGGAATACTAGTGAAGAAATTCAAAGGTTGAAGGACTTTCTTGGCAGAGAGTTTGAGATTAAAGATCTAGGGAAGTTACAGTACTTCTTAGGGATTGAGGTGGCTCGATAAAAAAATGGTATATTCCTATCCCAAAGAAAGTATGTCCTAGATTTATTATCAGAAGTGGGAATATTAGGGTGTAAAGCAATTGATACCCCTATTGAAGTTGGAGCTAAACTTAAAGAAAAAGAGGGAGAACCAGTGGATAAAGGAAGATACCAAAAGTTGGTGGGGAAACTTATTTACTTGTCTCACACTAGGCCAAACATCACTTATGCCGTGGGGATAGTGAGCCAATTCATGCATGATCCATATTTAGCTCATATGAAGGCTATTACCAGAATACTACAGTATTTGAAGGGAACTCCTGGAAAAGGAATACTTTTGTCACCCACTAATAATCTAAGAGTAGAAGCATACACTGATGCAGAATGGGCTGGATCTCCAGACAGGAAGTCAATTTCAGGTTATTGGACTTTTGTTGGAGGTAATCTAGTTACTTGGAGAAGTAAGAAACAGAATGTGGTAGCTTTATCCATTACCGAAGCTGAATATAGAGCTATGCTTCGGGTAGTTTGTGAGCTACTATGGTTGAAAGGCTTGCTACGAAATATTGGAGTCCAAGTTCCAAACTCTATGATGCTATATTGTGACAACAAGACTGTTGTTAGTATTGCTAATAATCCGGTGCAACATGATCGAACTAAGCACATTGAAATTGACAGGTTTTTTGTCAAAGGAAAGCTGGAACGAGGGCTTATCAACATGCCTTTTATGAGGTATGGAGACCAAGTGGCTGATGTTTTCACTAAGGTTTGAAAGAAGGAGATTTCCTTCCTATTGTAGGCAAGTTGGGCGTGACTAATATCTATGCCTCAACTCAAGGGGGAGTGTTGGTTGAGTTCTACTAGGAGTTCAACTCTATTAGAGTTTTTGTTCATGTAAATTTCTATTTCTTGTTACCCAAGAGTATTTATGTAATAGTGTTCTTTCTAGTTTATTATATAAATAGAGGGCTTGAGATCACACTGATCAATAAGCCATTTTACCAACATAGTGTTTCTCAACACGGATTTATATGTAATTCAGCTAAAAGTTGTATTTTCCTTCTTTCCTCTTTTAACCTTTAACCACTATACAGGTGTAGATGTATTTTAAAGATCCCATTAAATAATGAACATGGGCAAGAGTGTGACACATTGTTGCCTGCGGTTTCCTCTTCCAACATTTCTCTATTTGATAAGAAGCTGCAGTTTCTTGCAACACTCCAGCAACAACCCAATACAACCTGGTATTTCTGGCAATAGTTCTCTCCTGAGTGAGGCAATCATTCAGTCCCAACTGAAGCAATTAATGGAAATAAAGCAAAATAAGAATGAATAATGGGAAATGGACTTGCAACTGAAGCATAAACACCTATTAACCTACTAAATTCTTCCATTACATTATAAGACTGAAGCAACCAACAAGACACACCCTAGTGAACTCTCTTCAGTTCGCTCATTGAGGGTCTTTCCCTTCCTACAAGCAAGCTTTTGTTAGGGTTAGGGATTTAAGCACGAGGTTGCTTAAAGCATTACACCCTGAGTATCTAGTTTGGAATACCCAGACCACTGCTTCCAGCTAGTATTTATAGAATAAATACTGAATTCTATTGGTAATTGGACTCTCCTACAAGGCCCATTACATCGTTAGATCGTAACTAATCTGATGGCTCATATTAGAACATAAGTTGAGTATGACCCAAATACCTCAACAATAAGTTGGGTATAACTTGAGTACCTCAACCTAATTGGGTATGACTCAAATACCTCAACAATCTCCTCCTATGTTCTATATATGGCTCTAGGATTAGTCCCAGAAATGTAAAGTTCAAACTCAATACAGAATCATTCATAACTTTCCAAATTGAATAATATCCAATTAAATTCAAATGAATACTTCAAAATAGAATCATTTGTTTTAGAATCAATCTAAACAAAATCAAATCAAATTAAGGTTCTATATAAACTATTTAATTTGTATGGACAATTAATAGTTCCTTCTAGCCTTGAGCGATTTTACTCATCAAGTAAATCATCCTCGTCGAGCTCCAGATTAAGTTGCTCTCCTCCATTTTCGTCATTTCCTGTAAATTTTCAATGAATTTCATAAGAAAATGAATCCAATCATTTAGACAATATATATATACAAGTATCTAGTTCTACTAAAAGAACTTAGTACATTTCCATATAATGACTGAAAGAACATTTGCACTCTCATCAAGTTTCTCTACAAGAACAAGATCTAAATGGTTTATTTTACCAAGAACCATACCATGTTTCTATTTGGAATGTTATAATCATCTTGTCCAACATAGTTGTTGATTGTGTCATCAAAATTGGAATGACAAATCTTTCTATGGAAGACATATCATCAGATGTGGAATGATATATAGATAACAATAACATCATTGAAACATATTTAACAATTTCCATATTTCTTGTTTGGAGTAATAAGGTAATCAAGCTTCATATAAAGGTTGCTACATCATCAAAGTGGAATGACTTCACAAAGCTTTATACTTCACAATCTTACCAAATTATCTGAAATATGTACATTGTCATGAATGCTAACAATGGCTAGATCATATTCGAAACACTTCAAAATAACATAGAAATTTTGGATTAAGACCTACTTATGTGGTCTTTAACCCCACTTCCCCCACAGTTTTGAATGTTCGATCTTTGTCTAATCCCTTTGTAAGGGCATCTGCCATGTTCTTCTTTGATCTTACATCAATCAAAGAGATCACTCCTTGTTCAATAAGATAATTCAGCACAGCCTATCTTAGCCTAATTTGTCTCCTCTTACTATTATAGAGTGAGTTATTACCTATCATTATCGTTGCTTGATTATCACAGAACAAACTCAAAGAAGTTACCTTCAAGTTAACCAATGGAATATCCAGGATCAAATCTCTTATCCACTCTGCCTCATCCCCTGCTAAGGCTAGAGCATATAATTCTGATTCCATAGAGCTCAGAGCAATGCAAGTCTGTTTCTTAGATTTCCACGCAACAACTGCTCGACCTAGTGTAAATATATAACCACTAGTGGATTTGCTGTTTCCTATGTCTGAGCACCATGATGCATCAAAATATCCTTCCAAAATTGGAGGATGTCCAGTATAGCAAAGGTTATAGTTTGTAGTACCCTTAAGATATCTCATTAACCTTTCAAGGGCAGTCCAGTGGTCTGTACTAGAATTACATGTGAAGCGACTCAGCATGCCTATTGTATAGGCTATGTCTGGCCTAGTGCAACTCATTGCATACATGAGACTACCAATCAGTTTAGAATATTCTGACTGATTCATAGCTTTACCAGTATTCGGTGTAAGCTTTTTGTTATAATCATATGGTGTCTCTACCAGTTTGCATTCACTATATCCCCATCTAGAAAGTAGTTTTTCGATATAACTGGATTGGCTAAGGGTAATTCCTTGTTCAGAAAAACTTACTTTCATACCAAGAATGGTGTCTACAACACCAAGATCCGTCATGTCAAATTCTTTAGCTAAGGTTTCTTTGATGTCACTCACTACAGAATGATCAGAACCAAGAATCAGCATGTCGTCTACATACAAGCAAATAATTACAACGTTATTTGACATAGACTTATAGTAAAGGCATTTATCAGAGTTACTAGTTTGAAACCCAAAACTCTTTATTGTTTTGTCAAATTTTTGATGCCATAATTTAGGTGCTTGTTTAAGACCATATAAAGATTTGTTTAGTTTACAAACTTTATGTTCGAGACCTTTCATGACATACCCTTCAGGCTGGTTCATGTAAATTTCTTCAGTTAGGTCTCCATTGAGAAAGGCTGTTTTTACATCCATTTGATGCACAACATAGTGCTCAATAGATGCCAAAGCAAGAAGAATTCTAATCGTGGCTAGATGGCAGACCGGTGAGTAGATATCAAAGTAATCCACCCCACTGACTTGAGTATAGCCCTTAGCTACTAAACATGCTTTATACCGAGCTACAGAACCATCAAGATTTAGTTTCTTCTTCAATATCCATTTACAACCAACACACTTGGCACCTTTAGGTAAACCAACTAAAGTCCATGTGTTATTTTGTTGTAAAGAGTGCATCTCATCATCAGTTGCCTCTGTCCATAACAAAGAATCCCTAGATCTCATTGCTTCCTTCTAGGTAGATGGATCATTCTCTAAATGGTAGGTTACATAGTCATCACCAAAATCTTTGGGTACTCTATCTCTTTTGGAAGTACGCCTAAGTTCTGATTCAATGATCAAATTGGGATTAGTGTCAACAGTAATTGGTTCAGATTCCATTATCAATTCTGTAACCATTTCTGTTAGACCTGGTAAGGTTCTGCCTTGATCTCGAAGAAACTTATCTTCAAAGAACACTGCATCCCTAGATTCATATCACCACATTGGTTGATAGATCCAAGAACCGGTCTGCAGCACTATCTTTTGCACATCCTAGATATACACAAATGTTTGTTCTAGGTCCTACCTTTGGTCTTTTTGGGTCTTGTATCCTTACATACGCAATACAACCCTAGGTTTTTAAGAGGTCAATTCTACAAGGATGTTTATACCATAGTTCATATGGAGTCTCAATCAATTTTGAATGTGGTAACCTGTTCAGAATGTGATTCGCAGTTAATGCTGCTTCTCCCCAATAACAGGAAGGCATGCCAGCAGTCAACAACATGGAGTTCAACATTTCGTTAACGTCCCGTTTTTTACGTTCAGCTATGCCATTTGATTGTGGTGAGTAAGGTGCAGTAGTTTCAAAAATTATACCTTCAGAGGCACAAAAAGTTTTGAACTCTGTCAAAGAATATTCACCTCCTCTATCACTTCTAAGCCGTTTAATTTTCAAATTTAATTGATTTTCAACTCTACTCTTAAAAATCTTGAATTTTTCAAATGCTTCTTCCTTTGATTTTAACAGATAAATATGACAATATCTGGAGAAATCATCTATAAAGGTAATTAAATACTTCCGTCCTCCTCGAGTTGTGAAATTTTTAAAATCACAAAGATCAGAATGTATTAGTTCTAAAAGTTATGTGCTTCTAGAAACCTGACGAAAAGGTTTTTTAGTAATTTTTGTTTGGGCACACACTTCACATCTGTTAAAACCTTTAGACCTATCTAATGGTATATTATAAATTTTGGAAAAATGGACCATCTTCCTATAGTTCACATGTCCCAATCTATAATGTAATGTAATAGGATCAATTAAGTTTGAACTAATATGGTTTATGGTCTCTGATAAACCCCTGATATCAAGAGTCTATATTCGACAAGGAAAGCACTCCCAAGGAAACGATTGACAGTTTGAAGAGTGAAGAGAGTTCTGTCGTTTTCAGTAGAGTCCTATTGCATTCAGGCGACTGGCAAATTTGAAGCATGAAGAGTCCTTCTGCGTTAAGGTTATTAGAATTAGATTTAGAGAGTCAAGAGTCATAATACATCTAGGTTAGAGTTACATTACAGTTAGGTTACTTTTGAAGAGTCCTACTCGAAGTAGGCTGATTTTGTTAATTAATTCGATAGGAATGTAATTACTATAAATAGGGGGGAGGATGAGTAGAAAGGATATAGAGAGAAGTTTATGTGAGAGCCATTGCTCTTGGGTAGCCGTAGGAATCACCTACTGCTGGTAGAATGTATTGTTTCTTATTCAATTTTTATTCAAAGTCCCTTTTTTCTTCTTGAGTTATTCCACCTTGTTAAGTAGCCTTATTCAGGTACCTAACAGTCTCATTTCCTAAACTTAGTTTATACATACCATGAATTAGATAAGCACGACCAAAATAGTGAGAGTTAACAGTTAAAGTTAAACTAACACTATGAAAAGAAATACACATGCCAGCATTGCATAAAAGGCTAAGTGAAATTAAATTCTTTTCTAAATTAGGAACTACTTTAACATCTTTTAAAGTTAGTTTCTTACTTGAAGATAGAATCAGATCTGCAGTTCTTCTGTGGGTTACCATGGCTGATGCTCTATTGGCAACTATTACAGTCTCTGAAACCTTGATGCTGTCAGTCAGTAAGTTCTTATTGTGGCAAACATGACATGTAGCTCCTGAGTCCAACCACCAATCTGAAGAAGTACTGGTCTTGACCTCCTTTGTGCCTACCATGGCTACAAAATGTCTAGGCTCAGTGTTATCAATCGTCATGTTGACTTCTTTCTTTTTAGTGTGTCCATCACTCCTTTTTGGTAGTCTACATTCAGATGCATAGTGTCCCCATTTTCCACAGTTGTGGCACTTGCCCTTCTTCTTGTGTAAGATAGACTTTTTGGCCTCCAACTTCTTGGGTTCACTCTTGTGTGGCTTGGTTTGCTTAGAATTATACTTGGGATAAGTGACCATATTCACAGCAGATTTTTGTCTATTCACCATCTCCAAGTTAATACTAAGTCTATTCTCATCTTCGATTCGTATGAACCGTTTGGGATCATCCAGCCCCACCTGTACCTTTTTCCTATACATCTCAGTTTTAAATGAGTGCCAGGTCGATGGTAACTTGTTAATAATTGTCCCAACAAGAAATTGATCACAAACATCTACTTTTTCTGTGACTAGTTTGGATCTCAGATTTTCAAGATCTGTAACTTGAGGGAGTATTTCTTTGTCTTCAACAAATTTGAGGTTCAGGAATTTGTCCACTAGATGAGTTTTGGACAATTCTTCCTCCTTTTTATATTGAGCATCCAAGTTGTCCCATATTTCTTTAGCACTTGCAAACTTGTTGTAGGTTTCTGCAAGTCTATTTGACAGGACATTCAACAAGTAGTCTCTGCAAAAAACCTCATCTTTTTTCCATTGTAATTCACTGATTTCCTCAACAGTATTTTCAAAAGAGGATTCTACCGTATGAAACACTTTCAGATACCGTAATCCAAATTGTGTTTTTCTTTTCCAGGTATTAAACTCAGATCCAGTAAAAGTCTAGTTTGACCATGTCAATTGGAACAACATCCATTTTTTATCCTGGATAAATACAGTAACCAAAGAAGATACAAATAAAATTAATTAATGATAAGACTTCCATTAATTTCCAACATATAGAAATAATCAAATCATTATCAAACTTTCATTACCGAATTACAAAACATCATCAAATCTTACTTTTCAAAATTATGATGTTCAGTTGGAAAAGAGAGAAAAAGGGGAAATAAAGCAATGTTTAATCTTTCTTTGCTTTATCACTGTTTATTGTCAGAATAAACAAATGTATCAAAACAATATTTCTGTGACCCTCTTTTCAAATCAATGAATAAGACAAAAAAGGATACTTACCAAAATTCAATGCAATGAAAACAATAAAGAATTCGATTCTTCCTCTTTTCAAATCAATGAATAAGACAAAAAAGGATACTTACCAGATTTCAATGCAATGAAAAACAATAAAGAATTCGATTCTTAAACCTGAGAACATAAAGTTATTTTGTCTTTTGTGTAAAATACTTTTTTAAACATAAAACACTTTATGTCTACTTCAAAAACCTAATTCCAAGAAAAATGTCATTGTCAGGTTAACCAAAAAGTATGGCTGTCAAAGTAAATTTCAAAAAGGAAAAAACCTTATGTCTACTTTAAGAACAATAAATTCGTTTGCTTTTGTTTCTCTGCAAACAAGTTAATATTATCTCCAATTTCAATGTCTCCAATTTCAATGCATGACCAAAAAAGGAACTCAATTTATGAAAGAGAAAAAGCAAGTGTCAACAGTAATGAATACTTTGTTAAAAGTTCACCCATTATAATAACCTGCTAACCTGCAGGAGCTAAAGTACCTTTAACGTTATCATTCCGCCTGGTCATTCATCCGAAATAGTTACGACAGATCGGATTTCTTAATCGAAACAAAAATTGTTCCGCCTAATTCATTCAAGAATTATAACAAATTTCTAAAAGAAAATTCTATTCTTTAGAAAGACACCAGGTACAAATATAAGTAGACACTTACTTGTGCGAAGGAGTTGACTCACTCTAAATTGCAGATAACTTTGAGTCGAGCAGCGTTCGATCACCTTCTCTGAACAAGAACTTCTCAAGAAAAGTTAATGCTTTAAGATTGTTAGGGTTAGGGATTTAAGCATGAGGTTGCTTAAAGCATTACACCCTGAGTATCTAGTTTGGAATACCCAGACCGCTGCTTCAGGCTAGTATTTATAGAATAAATACTGAATTCTATTGGTAATTGGACTCTCCTACAAGGCCCATTACACCGTTAGATCGTAACTAATCTGATGGCTCATATTAGAACATAAGTTGAGTATGACCCAAATACCTCAACAATAAGTTGGGTATAACTTGAGTACCTCAACCTAATTGGGTATGACTCAAATACCTCAACAGCTTCCTCAACACTATCCATATCCCCCCTATATATTCCTTGACGTCACTCTAAAATAGTCCCAACAAATCGTAATAAACTCCTTTACACGTAGGCCAACTTGATAGTGGCTGCTCCCAGTAGAACCCTGCCACCTGTCTTTGTCCTTTTGTAGCTCATTATATCTGCCACATGGTTATTTGGATTAGATACCCTACAGTCCCTCTATCCCTACACCCTCAACGTTAGTGTCCTAACACTATACTTCTCCCTTCCTCATCCCCTTTGATCTCAACCCTTCCCATTCTTAGTGATCCATTTAGTTTCCAACTATTATGCCATTGTTTGATATTATATTTTTGTGTGGGATAGTTAAATATTAAACATCTTAATGAGTAATTACTTGATTCTTTTATTCAGACAAAGGCTTAGCTCTCTTTTCTGTTGGCTTAAAATCAATGAAGAGATATCTTTTTGCATACACACAAGTGAAGCTAACTTTTACCAAGGTTGGTGAACTCAAAAAAGTCACCAGTTCCCTGAGCCAAGACATAGTGGACATGGATGGGCTTCAATCCAAATTTGCCTTGACAGCGTAAATATGTAATGTAACTGCTCTATTGCCACTCATTTTTTTTTTTTGTGAATTAAAAATATATTAGAAATTATAAACAACCCAAAGGCAGAGATATACGGGGGGGGGGGGGGGAAAGGAAGGGGGACTTAAGGCTAAAAGTGCCTTGGAGTCAACAAAGAAGAATGTAGGCCCCAGGTAACAACAATGTGTTTGTTCCTTGGGGAGTCTACCACTGGTTTGGGAGCAAGAAGAGAGAGTTTGGAGCTGATGTCCTTATAAGAGGCCTTCCAAATTTGCTTGAAATAGAGAGATTTGGGGGTCCATCTACATAGGTTTTGGTCCAACCAAATATGAGAAGCTCACGTGCCAAAGAAGAGCTTTCCCACCATGTCAACAATAAAGGAACCATTAAAAGAAGAGGTGAGACAGCGACACTCGGTCTTGAAGGGTTGAGGAGATCGAGGAAAGGGCGTGAGTCTGTATTGGTCTAAAGGGGTAGGAGAAGAAAAAGTGGTTAGGGTCTTCAGTTTTTGGACAAAAGATGTAGGAGGGGGAGGCTTAGATGGATCGACTAATGAGGATGGTTGGGTTTGGAGGTGGTGGGATAGGGCTCTCTAGGCAGTGAAAGCTTGGCAAGGAATATGTCCCTTAAACCAGACTAAGTTGTTCTAGATGACCTTATGTCAGGGGGTTTGATTGTGGTTTCAGGTTGAAGTGAAGGAGAAGGATCCTTTCTTGGAGGGTGGCCAGAGGTGGGTGCCCCCATACTGGGGAAGGGATTGGAGAGGGGGGGGGGAGAAGGGACCACTCTGGTAAAGCTTAGGCGGATGGCTTGAGGGGATATTTTCATTAGGGATGGAGGAGGAGAGAGGGGACTCTTTAGGGATCCTGGAAGAGTAGATTGTTCTGGCTCCTACAAGGTTTGGAGAGAATAGCAAGAGGGTGCCAGGAGTCAAGGTAGAAGGAGATATCTAAGTTGTCAGCAATGGAAAAGAAAATGGCAGAGAGGGCAACAGGGCTAAGGGCGAGGATGGATCTCTGAGTCCTAGATGGGTTAGCGGAGTGGGAGCGGTCCAAATAAAGCCTTTTTTGAGGAAGTAAGAGTAGACCAAATAGACCTAAATGGTTTTCTCTATAAAGGAGCTTTCCATATGAGTTTGAGGAAAGTGGCAATGTTGTAGTCCCTAAATCTCTAGATGTCAAGGCCTCCTTTAGATTTGGGTCTACGAAGGGAAGCCCAGCTAGTAGAGTGGAGAAATTTAGGGGATTCTTGGCCTTTCCAAAGGAAGTTGCAGAAGAGAGAAAGGAAGGATTCATAATCTAGTCCTAAATTGGTAGGACAACAACTAGGTGCTAATATCTAGGATCCACTGTGAACCAGCCAAATTTGAGTAGGCCAAAAGATTTAAAACAGCGTGTGGGTCCTTTATAGTTCAATATCTTGGAAAACTCAAGAATCTTAACCATTTTGAGATGAGATTACATGCATGGTTTGAGTTTCATGAGTTTTCATATGTTTCGAGGTCACTAAAACAAAACATACATGTGAAACAAAATTGATTTCTTGATTGGGATTTGGACTAGATTTCGTTATTTAGGTCCAAAATCTTGGGAACTTTGGAATAAAGAACACCTATTTAGGTAACTATTTTTACAGTATGATCATTTACATGTGTTAATAGTACTTAGAGTTTGTTACACGACACCCACTATTTTTGGAGTGAAACTAGTTATCACCCACTATTATGCTATAAATTTCATGATACCCACTTGAAAAATTACTAGTTACCCACATTTAAGTTTTGTTGTTAAATAGTGGGTAAAATCACCTAAATGCCCTTACTCTTATTTAAGTCATTCAAAAATTTGAATTGAAACTACGTAAATGCCGTTTGGGCAGGGAAATTACAAAAATACTCTAGCCTCTCTCTCTCTCTCTCTCTCGTGCAACCTATCTTCTTTTATTGATATTCAACCCCTTTTCGTACTTCTTCACTGAATGTTTCCAGTGTTGGAGTTTTGAGATTGTCTGGAAGGTTAGGAATTGATTTCAAATGTGAATAGAAACGGATTTCAGATTTGGATCTCCCTGAATCAAGTATGGAGTCGAAGCATTTGTCGAAACAATAGAGTATCTAAAAGTCGTCTCCACTTTGTCTTCTTTCTCAGATATTGATTTGATTTCCCTCCCAAAGTACAACTTAACATATGCCCTAACAACATAGACAAATCGTCAAACACAAGAACCATGAAGATGAATATGAAGGGAAGAATTGTTGGAGTTCGTCCAGATTGAAATCCATTGAACCCTAAAAGTCTGGTGTTATTCCTGTCACTTCTCTCTGCGAGCTTCAGTACCTTCAAAACTGAATATTGGATTGAATTCATTGTATGAAACCATTGGAGATGGTTTGAGGAACTGCAGCAAGTTACGCTACTTAGATCTTCAGTCTAATTCCTTCCAGGGAGCAATCCCAGATTTGTCCACTCCCTCCCGGTTAGAGCGTTTGAGTTTGAATTCCAGTGGATTATCCGGTCCTTTTCCATGGAGTTCATAAGAAATCTTGCTATTCTGAGTGTTGAAGGCAATATCTTCTACGGGGCTCCATTCCCTGTGGAGGTTTTGAAGCTGGAGAAGTTGTATCAGTTGTATCTCACAAATTGAAGCATCAGAGGAGAGATTCCAAAATTCCGATTTATTGTTCTTGGTGTAGAATTGTGCTTGCTGAAGCGTAAGGTCTTAGATTTGAGCTTTTATTTACTTGATTTTTGTTACTGTTGGCAGTGAGAAGGAGAAGATTGGATTCACTGGCTTATAGATCCCAAAGAATTTGAGATGATTAAACAACACTGTTTGAATCAACGTCGATCATATGGGTAAAGTGTCATTGCCTCCATTCCATTCGCTTTAGATGAATCAACATAGTCTAGGATACTGAAACAAGAAATGAAACAAATTTAACAAAAACAAAGAAAAAAACTTTTAATCGCTAAAAAGGATGGATCAGATTTCTGGCTTGGATTCCCCGAAGAAGAGAAAAATACCTTCGTATCATCAGAGTCGTGCAGTTGGAGAAAGAATCATCACCTCCATCCATTCCATACGATCTTTGTTTTCATCCTAAGTTAAACCCAATTGCATAAAAACGGAGATTCAAACATAAATAAAATGTAGGACAAATGAAACAAAAGAAAACATTTATCCAGATTTGCTTTATGAGATCTTTCTAGACCACTCACTAATTTTTGGCAGAAATGGAGATCTTGGAATTCTCGCACTGTCTCATACAAAACTCCCACATGATGATCATACCCGGAGAGCTGGTAATCAGTATTCTTGTCGCTTGTTATCTCAGGTAGAATGATTTGATTTTCGGTGGGTGAATTCTGGTCAGGGGAAAGCCGGCAGTGGGTGCAGTTGTCTCCGGGAGGTGGAGGTGGTCTGATGGTTTCCGGCGGTGGACAGTTTTCAGCAAAATATAAGATGGGTGAAAGAGAATACCTTCACCCATCTAAGGGTATTTGTGTAATTTTAGTGCCCTGAGTGCATTTAGGCAATTTGAATTTTAAATGACTTAAATAAGGGTAAGGGAATTTAGGTAATTTTACCCGCCATTTAAGAGCAAAACTTAACTGTGGGTAACTTGTAATTTTTCAAGTGGGTGCCATGTAATTTTCAACAAAAAAGTGGGTGGTCACTAGTTTCACCCCAACAATAGTGGGTGCCGTGTGAAAAACTCTAAAACTTAAAATAGGTTTCCACGAATGTGAATTATACTTCAAGAATATTTAGATGTGTGAAAATACATTTAGATTTGACCGCATAAACACCCACAAGAGTGCAAATGCATAGACATCCATTTGTCTTCTGCCTCCTCTCCCTCTTTCTACCTATCCATCGTTTATGGCTTTATCCGCCTGGTTGATTGTGATCCTCTTTGGATTGACCTTCACTCTCTCTCCTCTTCCTTGGTGGGTCAACCCTGGGGTATCGGGGGGGACTTCAATATCGTTCGTTTCTCGAATGAGAGAATTGGAGGTAACCCCTTGACCCTGTGGCTATTGATGCTTTAAATTCCTGGATTGACGATGCGGGTCTTTTTTTTTATCTTCGTTGGTTTGGCCACCGGTTCAGTTGGTAGATCGGGATCTGCCAGTATTACCTCCAAACTTGATAGGTTTCTAGTCAACGACCCTTGGATCACTCACTTTCCCTCTTCTCATGCCCATTTCTACCCCGTCTCCTCTCGGATCACTCCCCTTGCCATCTTAACCTACTTGATTATCCTTCCTTTGGCCCCAAACCCTTCAAGTACTTTGATATGTGGGCTTCCGGCCCTTCCTTTCTTCCCACTGTCATTAATGCCTGGTACCTGGTACCAGCCCCATCCACTACAATTCTCTCCCTTTTGTGGCTTTTGCCTGAAAGCTTCGGAACTCAAAAATAACCCTCCATTCTTGGAACTTTGCTACTTTTGGTAATATCTCCTTTAGAGTCACCTTGTGTAGGTTGGATCTCTCTAGAATTCAATCCCTTCTTCAGATCGACCCTCTTAGCCCGTTGTTGGTTGAGGAGGAAAAGTCTCTTTCCTTGCTCCTATCCTCGTTTGCATCCTAAGAGGAAAGCTTTCTCCGCCAAAAATCCGGCATCAAATGGCTTGATCTAGGAGACGCCAACACCGCTTACTTCCATTGCTCTCTCAAAGCTCGCCGCAACTTAAATTCCCTTCCTTGCCTTTTTACTAGTAGTGGTGCTTGGATCTATGACCCTCCTAGTATTAAGGCAGAATTTATCTCCTTTTCAAATCTCCTTTCCCCCTCGTCTCTCCCCTCCCTTCCCTTAACTTCTCCCTCTTACCCTCCCTTTGCTCTATCCCCTCCCCGGAGGAGTGCCATCCGATCCCATAAAGCCAACAGGGCTCCCGGTCTCGAGGGCTTCAACATGGGAGTTTTCTTGGCCACCTGGGATTTCATTGAGCCCGACCTCATTTATGTTATCCACAGCTTCTTCCTTAATCCTTCCCAACTCTCCTCCATCAATAATACCTTCCTCTGCTTCATCTCCAAAAAGCCTGGTGCTTCCTCCCTTTCGGACTTTTGCCCCATTTCCCTCTGTAACCTCCTTTATAAATTCATCTCCAAATTCCTGGCCAATCAAATTAAATTGGTCATTCCTTCTCTGGTGATTCCCAATCAATCTGCATTCATTTCAGGCCGTAGCATTTCCGACAATATCCTCCTCTGTGCCGAGATTGTTTAAGGAGTTGATAGATCTGCTCATTCCCTAGCCGCTCTCATGAAGGTTGACCTTTATAAAGCCTTTAACTCTTATCTGATGGGATTTTATTAGTGAAGTCCTCTCAGCTATGGGCTTCCCCCCTCCTTTGTTCACTGGATCGAGACTTGCATTTCCACTCCTCACTTCTCAATCATCACCAATGGTTCCCCTGCTGGATTCTTCTCTTCTCGAGTTGGTATCCGCCTAGGGTGTCTCCTCTCCCGCTATCTCTTCACCTTAGCTCTGGAAGTTGTCTCTCGTCTCCTCCAATCCAAAACTGATCAACTTCTCATTTTTCCCATTCCCAAGTGTAAATCCCTAAAGCTCACCCACCTTGCTTTTGCGGATGATCTCATGATTTTCTCAAAGGCTAACCATTCCTCTATCTCTTCTATCCTTTCCATCTTCTCCTTCGAATCCCTTTCGGACCTTAAAGTCAACTTTGAGAAATCCACCATCTTTCTCTCAGGAATCTCTGACGCCACTAGAGCTTCCCTCCTTCAGCTATCATCTGGGTTTAGCCTTGGCTCCTTCCTGGTGACCTACCTTGGACTTACCCTTATCCCTGGTAGGCTCACCCGCCACCACTACTCCCATATGCTTGATCATATTTGGACAAAGCTCCAACTTTGGAAGAGCAAGTTGTTTTCGTTCTGCGGGAGAGTGGTGCTTATCCGTTTTATCCTCCAATCTTCCTACCTTTACTGGTGTGGTATCTTCTCCCTCCGTAAATCCACCATCCACTCTCTGGAATCCATCTTTTGTGCCTTCCTCTGGAAAGGCCAAGATTCTTCCCGCTTCCTTCATCCCATTTGCTGGAAGACTATTTGCCATCCTAAATCTGAAGGAGGTCTTGGAATCCACCAAATTCTTGATATGAATATGGCTTGTCTCATGAAACTCATCTGGAAGATTGCCTCCAAACATGATTCCATTTGGGTCTCCTGGGTCTACTCCTACCTCTTTAAGACTGACTCCATTTGGACTGTCCCGCTCCCCTCCAACCCCTCCTGGATCTGGAGAAAGCTACTGCTTCTCCGTGGTCGCACTCTCTCCTTCATTTCTGTCTAGGTTTTTACTGGCGCCACCACTTCCTTTTGGCTTGACCCCTGGCATCCAATGGGTATTTTGTTCACACTCCTTGGCCCCATAACTGTCTATAACTCTCACATCCCTAAATCCATACCCCTCTCCTCCTTTATTTCCAATTGCTCTTGGTCCCCCCTCCCCTCACCCAAGTCTCACATAGCTTTGGAGCTCCCTCCCCCCCTCTCATCCCATCTACTGCCTCAGCTTTGAACCTCCTCAGAACCCCCTCCCCGCTGTCCCATGGACTCCCCTTGTTTGGTTCAAAGGTCACATCCCTCGCCACTCCCTAACCCTTTGGAGAGCCCTTAACCTCACCCTCCCTACCCAAGCATTCCTCATTAGCTCGCCACATCCCCTCCAGCCCCAACTTTACCCTTTGTTGGAACAGTTCAGAGGACCTTGACAATCTATTTTTCTGTTGCCCGCTCTCCCGCTCTGTTTGGACCTCAGCCCTGACCTCCATTTGGCCCAAATCGCGACTTGGCTTTGCCCGAGATTGGAATGGATCCTGAGAAACTATGCCGGTGCCACTATCTGCGACCAAGTGGGTAAGCTTGTCTTTGCTGCCATTGTCCACCATCTTTGGTGGGAGTGTAACATGAGAAGATGGACTTCCAAATCCCAATCTCAAGATATGACTTGGAATGCCATTTATTTTGATGTTTCTTCGAGACTTCACTCTATTCCCCATCCAACTGTTGTTGACTCTCCAAGAAATAGGCTGATTGTTAGTTCTTGGAGTCTCGCTTCTTCTATCCAGTCCCTTCCTTGACTGGTCTTCTCCCCCTCCCCCTCGCTATCCCCTTTGTATATGTGCTCTTGATTGCTTTCCATAATTTAATTAATTTTTCATCCAAAAAAAAAAGTTTCAGCGAGATTTTGGCCTAATCTCGAGTTTGGTCATCTCAAGGTGGTTGAAACCTCGAGGTGAAATGAAGTCTTGATCCTTGCATACAAGACACAAAACTGCACAGTTTTTATTTTTCTTTTACTGAAGTTACAAATATTTCGAGAACACTTATGGTATTCTATTGTTGGACCAGGGTAAAAGGTGCCTATAACTTATTATTCCCTGTACTTGGGTTGGCTTTCTCAGTAATATGCATTCTTAACATTCCATTGTGTCTTGTGGTTTGTAGTAGAAATTTTAAATCTTTAATTATCACTTCAATATGTATTGCATAATTGTGTCTCATAGCACTCAAACAATGTGTAGAATATCAAGTATTAACCTAGGATGCAAAGCCGAATCATCTATTTAATGGTTCTTTTTTCCCCATCTCTTTTTGCCAATTGAAACATCATTCCGAAATGGAAAAATGAATAGCAAAAACTCGTTGAGATCTAGAGAAACTCGATCTGGTTGAGAGAGCTGTTTGAGACAGATTTTGAACGTCGGACTAGGATTAGATATCTGTTGGAGTTTGATGATTAGGTTTAGTCGAGTGGATGATGTGGGATAGTATCGGTGGTTTAAGATTTTCCGGAGGTATTTTGAATGCTGAATTTCAAACTTTCAGCAAATTAGGTTTGGGTTTCAGGTTTTAAAAGAGGAATCTTTGTGTGAAAGTAGGGTTTCAATGGAGGGAATGACTGCAAAGTGGAATGAGCGTAGGATTGATGTGGGGACATTGGGGAGGATGTAGGCTGAATTTGAAAGGCTTCTAGTGGTTAAGTAAGGCTGTGGAGGGTTCATTGTTACTTGGGGACTCGATAGCTCTTTATTGTCTTCTCCGAGGCTCTAATAGCCTGGGTTCCCCCCCCCCCCCCCTTTCATCATTCTTTGTCCTTTCCCTCTAGGGTGTTTATAATATGTATTTATTTACCCCCCCCCCCCCCCCCCCCCCCAAAAAAAAAAAAAAGATTCTAGAGATTCTTCAAAAAAAGAAAAGAAGGCTGTGGAGGTTTTTTAGTGGGCAGGGTTTTGTAGAAAACAAAAATTCATGTCATGTTTTTGGGACTTAGAAGATTAGAAGAAGAATTGAGGGTGGGAATGATTCAACTTACAGTTTATCGACAACCTGCAGGTTGAATTGTCAAAGATGCTCTTGGGAAGAAAGAAAGAGAAGAAGATGGTCATTGCAACCATGCCATTTTGCCTCATCAATAACTGAAAACAAAACCCAAAAATCTATTCAGCAATGCATTTTCAATACTTGCCCCTATTGTAAAAATCCTCAATAATAATCCAATACTAAAAGAAAATGCCTAATCAATCCTTAACCTATGGATAACGTAAACTGACAGGAGACTGAACTAGACTCAAAGTAGAGTGAATTACAACTTAAAGAGAATATTTCCAAAAGTAAGTTGAAGGACTGGTCCAAACTTGCCACACTGGTCACTTTAAAACCAAAACTAAAACTATGGATTTAAAAAAAAAAGAAAAAAGAAATGTACAAGTATACAACCTAATAACCCACAGTTTAGGCCTCATAAAAGTGGCCTATCACATAGAGAACCCATGGGATCAAAGGCCAACTTGTATAGAACTCAACCCTGGACTTATTCCTAAGAAGAGAAGCCCAATTTGTAATGAATCTGCATCACTCTGCAAATTGGATGAAAATTAGGTGAAAATTTTGGGCAGTCTAACCAATCCGAAATACAAGGCTTTACGTCTTCGCATGGTCAACTGTACCCCATAGATCTGACTCAAACTTGGTACAAGGTTACTAGCTAATCACATTGGCAGGGGGTGCCATCCAATGGTTAGTTTGAGGCTTTGAGCTGAAGGGGTCCTCCATGTGGGTACAGAGTAGGTGGTCTATCAAGCCAAGATTGACATGACAACCACTGAAGGAACTTTAGCTCATGCAAACAAAATTCCTTATTAGTATGATGCATATTGTCTCTGAATTTACTTAGACATTGTTTCTTATTTTGTAGCTTTAATCGCCGGTTGCTACATACTAATACTTCAAATTTTAGGCTCTCTATTGCATACATTACTCTTTTGAATTTAAGAACTCAAAGTGTGTCCTGTGCCATTTTATGGTTCAGTGTCACTTACAATTGGTTGTGTTAGCTTGCTGAACAACTGCTAATTCTTCATATAGTTACAATCATAGTTGTCACGGCATCTATGTGCCCAAGGCACCTGGGAGGCTTGGACACCTTGGCTATGCCTTGACAATGATGCATACATGATTATCTAGCTGGATGGTTTCCCATGCAATGTACTAAAGTCTACGATTGCCTCCTGCTCTTGCAATTATTAGGAGGTCAAGCAACTATAATATTTAAAAATATTATGTTTGTTTATTAACTTCAACCATATAGTAATCCCTATCAATCAACCATATAGTAATCCCTATCTATGGCTTATTGTAGGGTGGTATTCTCCTAGAAGACAATTTACCTACTGCTGGATGTGTTTGTGATGGTGTACAACTACCACTTCAAGATTGCTTTCAAACAATGGGAATGAGACAGGATCCTGAAGAGCTGATAGGTGCAGAATATGATTCATCAAATGTTCCTGTTGAAGGTTTGCAAACTCAGGACAGCTTCGGCAGGTGGATGAACCGCACTATGACTGATTCCCCAGGATTGATACATGATCCACAACTCAAACTCCCATTCTACAGTGGTCATGAATCAGTTGCGATAGATAATAATCAACCTTCTATCGGAGAGCAAGTTTTCAGTATAACTGAAGTTTCACCTGCATGGGCTTTTTCAACTGAAGAAACAAAGGTCCTTTTATTTCCCCATGTTCTTTGGTGGTGCTTCATTATGTTGATAAGTTCATTTTCTCTATGTTCTCATCTAGCAAATAAGCTTCTTTGTTTTCGCTTGCATGTCTTATTTGAGGCTAGAACTATTTTCCAGGTGAGAAATGAGTCTCTGATATTTGTGTTTAGTAACACGTTTATAAATGAGTTGCTGATTGAAGAGTTAGTGGGCTAAACGTTGATTTTTTTAATTCTTTTTTTGGGTTCAAAGGACTAAACATTGAAATATCTTAGAGATATATTACTTTGAACAGCTACAAAACAATGTTTCTCATTCCTCCATGTTCATTAGAATGAAAGGAAATATGAAAAGAATGGATGCTATAGGATAAAAATTATCTAATTAAGGGTTCATAGTAAATGGGACCATGTGAAGTTGGGGGTGCAATGATTATAGAACTTTATGAACTGCTGTTGAAAGTCTCAAATGGCTTTATCTAACTGCTTACGGGTACTAGTGGGACTTTTTTTTTTATTGAATGAGATTTCTTTCTTGAAGATCTTTAATGGGGGACAGAGAAGAACAAATAAAGAAGGAAATCAAAGTATAGAAATTGGTTGTATCAAGAAGGAAGAATCATCTGTTTATTTTAGGTGTGAAGATGATGGGAGGTAGGGTTTTCTGATGGTGTTGTCAATCACAGGGACAATGAAAGGTGAAGAACAAAATAGTAAAAAAAGATCATAGAAAGAAGAAGGAATAGCAGGGAAGACAGACTGAGAGAGGAATTGAGAGCATGAAGAATCCATAGAGAGAGAGTGAGCGAAAGTTACCCAGGTTGGTTTTAGCTTAGATATCAATTAATGGGGGACTAAATTGAGATGGAGAAACGATAAAGAAGATAAGGGAAAGAAGGGAAAACCTGAGAAGAATCAGACCTGAAGTATGGGATGAGGGAGCAGAAAGTTCATAAGTAGAAGAAGAGCGAAAGGGGAGAGGAGGGGTTGCACACATGCACACACAACACTTAAGCTTTAATTCATCTCTTTATTACATATTCAATAGGTTGATTATGAGGGTTAAAATAATAAAAGAGACATACTCCAATAAATGTACAACTATACTAGAACTCTTTGCAATTTAAAACTAACTAAAACTAATCCCAAGCAGCCTACCTGTGTAAATTTGTAGCAGAATCAGATGTAAGAAGAGAAGAAAGAAAGGGGAATAAGAGAGAAGGCGGAAGAGGAAGGAGATGGTGTTGGTGGAAGAACTCAGGAGGCTTTTGTTAACTTGAACGCCTCCTACAATCAATCTTATTTATAGAATAAAAATCAGAATACAAGATAAATTAGGAAACTCCAAGTCGATAGGGAGAATCCAAGTAAACAGGGAAACATGGTCTCGAGTTAGTGCCAGGTGCTAACTCGAAATTCTATTCTCTTCTTAAACCTCCATTTCCTATTTTACCCTTGACCTTTAACACTGCCCCTCAAGCTGGAACACAAATAAAATATGCCCTGCTTGTTACAAATAGAATCAAGCAGTAGCGCCTGAAGGCTTTGTGAGCAAGTCAGCCAACTGTTCTCCTGTAAGAACATGCTCAGGAGAAGTCAGTGGTTATTGGAGTTTTTCATTAACAAAATGACGGTCCACTTCATTATGTTCATGAAATACTGCATTTGTAGCAATATGAATGGCTGTCTGGTTATCACACCACAATGTCATAGACTGATCCTCATCAAAGCCTAGCTCTTTCATCATTTGTACATCAAGTCACAAGTCATAAGTAACCTGTGCCATAGCCCTATACTGAAGACTTTGCGCTTGACCTAGCCACGGCGAACAATCTATTTCTTACTCTTCTAAGACACAAGGTTACCACCAATCAGTATAGTATTCCGTGCTTGATCTCCTATCAACTGGTGACCCAGCCTAAGCTGCATTAGAAAACTCACCATCCTTCTATGAGCATTATCTGTATGCAATAGTCCACAACCGGGAGCCGTTTTAAGATACCTCAATATCTGTAAAACCACATTCCAATGGGATCCTTTGGGCAGACAGAATTTGGCTCAGCATTGATTGAAAAGGCACTTCCAGGTCTAGTAAGAAATTCACAGCGAGATAATTCAACTTTCTAACAAGCCTTCGATAGCTTTGATGATCATCAAGGATATCTCCATCTTATGACCTCAGCCTCTCATTTGGATTCATAGGAGTATCTAAAGGCTTTGAAACTAGCATCCTAGTCTCTTTCAATAAATTAAGTACATACTTCCACTGTGACAAGAATTTCCCTTTCCGAGATTTGGAACCTTCTATAACCAGAAAATATTTCAGTTTTCCTCAAGACTTAAGACTCTTAGTCTAAAATTGTTGTTACAAACATTACTTCAGTTTGTCAATCCCTGTAGTGCATTGTTATCAAGGAGTTTGCCAAGGTCCCTAAAAATAGGAGTCAGTATCTAGTATGTTCAATAAACAGGTTTAAAGTCTAATTAGGGTTTCTGGTCAATATTAGGGTTGGATTGAATAATGGGATTATGATAGGTAAGTGTAGGAAAGGCTATTAGTGAAGGTTTAGGGTTCCATAGATGTGGATTATTGCTCAAATTGAAGTTCAGTCGTTTAGGGTTAGGTTTTCGGGTTGTCAAAGAGATATGAGTGGAAGTTCTACGGTTTGACTTGTTTGAATTGAACCAAACTCTAATGGTCTTGCTAGGAGGATACAGGTGTAATTGGTCAGATTTGTAGATAATTATGATGATTCTTTTAGGTGAAATTTAAAGGTTCTATGGGAATCAGTTGAGTTGGGGTTTTCAAGGATCTTAATGGATTGAAAGGGTTGAGCTTTGGATCAAGTTCTTCGATGGAGTATGGGAGTATTTGGTCCAAGTTTGGACCACGTGAATAGCTGGAATGGTCTGCGGACTCTGGACAAGCTTCTGGGGTTGGGGGAAGTTGAAAAGTAAAAGGGAGAAAATTAGGGTTTGGGACTTTAGAGGATTAGAAGAAGGATGATTGGGTTGGGGATGCTGTGAACTCTCTACTTTTGCAGTAGAGGGTCGGGGGCAGCTTGTTTAATGGTGAAATTTAAATAAAGGTTCAAACTTGAATGATAACTTTAAGGAGATGCTCAAACAAGTTGAAGGAGGACTTTTTAATTGAGCCTCCCATGCTTGACCCCCTCAAGGAGTTGATTGGATCAAACTCTAGACTAAATGTTGAGAAACATATTGGGAGAATGGCTTATGGATCAATGATCTCAAGCCCTCTATTTATAATTAAGTGGAAAGTACACTATTACAAGGAATAGAATTTTACATGAATACAAACTCTAATTTAACTCCTATACAAACTCTAATTGAACTCCTAATAGAATCCAACATTTCCCCTCAGGTTGAGGCATAGATATTAGTCATGCCCAACTTGCCTACAATAGGAAGAAAATCTCTTTCTTTCAAAGCCTTAGTAAAAACATCTGCTGCTTGGACTCTAGATCTTACAAAAGGCATGCAGATAAGTCCTTGTTCCAACTTTCCTTTGACAAAAAACCTGTCAATTTCAGTGTGCTTAGTTCGATCATGTTGCACCGGATTATTAGCAATACTAATAGCAGCCTTGTTGTCACAATATAACATCATAGGGTTTGGAACTTTGACTCCAATATCTTGCAGCAAGCCTTTCAACCATAGTAGCTCACAAACTCCACGAACCATAGCTCTATATTCAGCTTCAGTACTAGATAAAGCTACCACAATCTGTTTTTTACTTCTCCAAGTAACTAGATTACCTCCAACAAAGGTACAGTAACCTGAAATTGACTTCTTGTCTGGAGATCCAGCCCAGTTTGCATCAGTGTGTGCTTCTACTTTTAGATTATCAGTGGGTGACAAAAGTATTCCTTTTCCAGCAGTTCCCTTCAAATACTGTAGTATTCTGATAACAACCTTCATATGAGCTAAATATGGATCATGCATGAATTGACTCACTATACCCACATCATAAGCGATGTCTGGCCTGGTGTGGGACAAGTAAATAAGCTTCTCTACCAGCCTTTGGTATGTTCCTTTGTCCACTGGTTCTCCTCTTTTTCTTTAAGGTTAGCTTCAGCTTTAATAGGGGTATCAACTGCTTTACACCCCAATATTCCCACTTTTGATAATAGATCTAGGACATACTTTCTTTGGGATAGGGATATACCTTTCTTTGATCGAGCCACCTCAATCCCTAAGAAATACTGTAACTTCCCTAGATCTTTAATTTCAAACTCTCTGCCAAGAAAGTCCTTTAACTTTTGAATTTCTTCACCATCATTCCATGTGATGACAATATCGTCTACATAGACAATGAGAAGTGTGATGTTAGTACCTGTCTTTTTGACAAATAGTGTATGATCATCATTGCTTTGCTTGTACCCAATAGAAGTCATTGCCTTCAGGAGGTGTCCAAACCAGCATCTAGGAGACTGTTTTAACCCATAAATTGACCTCTTCAACCGACAAACTTTCCCTGCAGTATTGTCATCGGAGAAACCATATGGGATTTCCATATAGACTTCTTTTGCTAACTCCCCATGTAAGAAGGCATTCTTTACGTCTAGTTGGTGCAAGCTCCAGTCTTTGTTCACAGCTACATGACAACAGAACTCTGACAGTGTTTAGTTTTGCAACAGGGGCAAAGCTCTCCTGATAATCAATCCCATAGGTCTGGGTAAACCCCTTTGCAACTAGTCTAGCTTTCAACTTGTTGACTGATCCATCCATATTTTGTTTAACCACAAATACCCATTTGCAGCCCACTGGTTTTTTTCCTGGAGGAAGTGTAACCAGCTCTCAAGTGTCATTTTTCTTCATTGCCTGCATTTCCTCTACCATAGCTGCCTTCCATCTCTTATCAGCATAGGCTTCCTGCCAACTTTTAGGAACATATACAAATGACAGAGAGGATATAAAAGCATGGTAGGAGTCAGACAAAGAGTTATAAGAAACATTTTTTGCTATGGGATGTTGAGTACAAGATCTGACCCTTTTTCTAACAGCAATAGGAAGATCAGAAGAAGATACCTTAAGGGGAACAGTAGAATCTGATTCTGGAGCAGGAGACTGAAGTGGTAACGTATCACCTTTCTCCACCTGCTTTAGCCGGTTGTATTTCTTCCTCTGATAAGTCTGTACCTCCTTATTTTGGTCAATCTGGTTTTGAAAGACCCCAACAGTGTGTCTCACATGAGTGGTCTCCCCCTGGCTAAGTTCTTCACATGGTTCAGAAATCGAAGGGGGAGGATTAGAGTTCTCGGGTATACTGGCCGAAGTCTCCCCCTGGTTAGGAAACTCTTCTGGGACTCTTAAGTTGTGTTGGTGTGTGATAGGAAGATCTAGAGTCGGAAAGAACACCTCTCCTCTAGGACTCTCCCCCTGGAGAGGTGTATAGTAAGGGCAAAACTCATGAAAAATTACATCCATAGATACAATGGCTTTCCTGGAAAGAGGATGATAACATTTGTACCCTTTCTGAGTTGTAGAATACCCCAAAAATATGCAGCGTAGTCCGCGGGGAGCCAGCTTACACTGGTGGGCTGTGATTCTGGCATAACACACGCATCCAAAAACCTTTGGGGGAATAACAAAAGAAGAGGCTCCCTGAAGAATCTCATTAGGACATTTAAAACCAAGTATCCTACTGGGCATCCTATTCATAAGGTAAGAAGCAGTGAGTATAGCATCACTCCAATATTGGTCAGGTACACTCATAGCAATCATAATGGAACGTGCTATCTCTAAGAGATGCCGATTCTTCATTTCGGCAACCCCATTTTGGGCAGTCGTATCAAAGCAACTGGTTTGATGTATTATGCCAGAGTCAGAGAGATATTTTTGAAATTCACCATCATTATACTCTGTGCCATTCTCACTGCGAAGGATCTTCACAGTGGCATTGAACTGAGTTTTAATCGTATTATGAAAATCACGAAAACATCGGAAAACCTCAATTTTTTGTTTTAAAAGATAAATTAATGTAGAACGGGAGTGACAATCAATAAAAGTAACAAAGTACCTATGGCCAGTAATAGACACACGTCGGCAGGGACCCCACACATCAATATGAATGAGCATAAAAGGAATAGGTTTTCTATTATGAAGAGAAGGTAAATAAGTAGAACGAGTCTGCTTCGCAAAAATGCAGGCTTCACAAAAAAAATTACCCTCTTTACAAGAAAAAACCAAATCAGGAAATATTTTCTTAAGAGTTCCTAGAGTGGGGTGACCTAGCCTACGGTGCCACTGATGAAGATCTGATATTACCGAATGGACTGGATTAGAAGATGTAGTCAAAGCAGATGCAAATTCTCCAATTAGCTCAAGTAAATAAAGTCCATTGTCTAGTTTACCACATCCAATCTCCTTCCCCGTGACCAGATCCTGGAAGACACAGTAAGATGGGAAAAAAGTCACTTTACAATTCAAGTCATGTGTAAGACTACTAATAGAGAGCAAGTTAGTAGAGAAAGAGGGAACATGTAAAACTTTAGAAAAAGAAAGTGATGGAGAATGCTGAATGGTCCCTTTCCAGCAATGGAAGAATAGGAGCCATCAGTAATTCGAACTTTATCCTTTCCAGAAGTTGGAGAATATTGTAAGAAAGAGGAGGATAAATCTGTCATATGATCTGTGGCTCCTGTATTAATGATCCAAGGAGTAGAAACTGAAGAAGCTTGAAAGCTTGTAAAAGTTTTACCTGAAGTAGCAAGGTAGGAGTTGGTATAGGTAGTAGAGGAAGCAGTGGTCGAGGCTGTACCGGCAGTAGAAGACTGTAGAATATGTCGCAGTAGCGAACTCCTGTGAAAAACCAACGTCTGCAGAGGGTGTGGTGGAAACTGTTGCAGAAAGATTAGCCTTTGGTTTTCCCTTTCTTTGTGCTCGTTTTTGCTCAAAATCAGCAGGCTTCCCATGCAGTTTCCAACAATTTGCCTTGGTATGATATGGTTTGTGACAGTGCTCACACTTGACAATCTCCTTAGCCGGATTAGATTTAGTGCGACAGGACTGTAGAGCTGATTTCTCCATAATAGGAGTATGAAGCATGGCTAATCGATGACTTTCCTCATTGAACAAGGGCATAAGACTGTTCTAGTGTAGGAAAGGGAGAACGACTTAAGACTTGTACTCTGATCTGATCGTACTCCACATTCAATCCTGCTAAGAAGTCATATACCCGAATCTTATCAATGTGCTTCCTATAAGTAGTCACATCATCTGGGTTAGTGGGATGATAATCCCCATAATGATCCAACTCCTGCCAAAGAGATCGTAACTCAGCATAATATTGGGCCACAGTCAGTTCCTTTTGGGTAGTCTCATGAAGCTTATTTCGTAGCTCATAAACCTGTGCATCATTCCCCAACTGTCCATAGGCTTCAACAGTAGCCTTCCAAATTTGGGCTGCAGTATCAAGTAATAGGTAACCCTGGGCAATATTTGGATGCATAGAATTCAAAAGGAATGACATAATAAGAGTCATTCGAGATCCATTTATCCTATGAAACGCCTGTGGTAGTAGGTTTGATAGTGGTGCCCGTAATGTGTCCAACAAGTCCTCTTCCAGCAATAGTCAGGTAAGCAGATCGGGACCAAATCAAATTATTTGTCCCATCAAAGCTTACCAAAAGAGGATGAAGAGTGGGGTAATGTTCGGAGCCAGTGGGAGCAGGAGTACTATCAATAGTTGTCATGTTGACAAAATTATCTGCAGTTCTTCAGTCTTCAACCTTTCGAAGTAACATAAATGTTGTAGAATGCAATAGCCGAACAACCCAAAACAATTCCAAGTAATGATAACACGTGAAAAGTATCTCCTCAGGTTACCTCCAATTAGTATATTGTTAAACCAAAGTACATCAGGAAAGTTTCCAGGAAAGACTGAAGGGACACTACCGGTCCGCTTAAATACCAGACTCCTTAGACAAAATTTTCCTAGACATGGACTTAATCACCCAATATATATTTTCAGGATGCCCAAAAAGAAAACAAACACGGTCCAAAGAGCAATGGGTCCAATTTTTTTATTTATTTTTTCTCTTCTCTCTCTCCTCTCTCTCTCTCTCTCTCTCTCTCTCTCTCTCTCTCTCTCTCTCTTTAACAAAATAATAGATTAGAAGAAGAAAAATAATAATAATATGGTTCAGCCAAATATGCAATGGTCTAAATTTGGTTTGGTAATTTGGAAAAAACCAAAATATGGTTCGGCCAAAGAGAACCAAATATGTTTGGTTTGGTTTAAATAAAAAGAGAAGCAACGATATGGTTTGGCCAAAGAATAAGGGTGCAAGTCGTGTTTCAGACGGACGAAGGGTACCTGGCTAGCGATGGCGATGGGTTCAAAGTCGTGTTGCAGATTCTCGTCGGTGATAATCCCTCGCCGTTTTAGAGAAGCAAAGCAGTAGCTTTTGACTCTCTTCTACTCCTCTTGCGCTCTCGGATTCTCGAGTGTTAAATATAAATCCCCAAACCGGATTGTTGTCGTCCTGTTTGTGGTTGCTTCGATTAAGACGAAGGCTGAAGGTGACTTTGGCAGCAATGGCGGAACTTCGACGGCGATGGTGAAGACTATGGCAGAGTTCTTCTTCTTCTTTCCCTTTTTTTCTGTTCTTGGTATTGTCGAATTGAACTCACCGAATGCAGCGGTACTGAAGAACAGCTAGAAAGGGCGATGAGTTTCGATGGGTACTCGATTGGTTTGAAGAACTGCCAAAAAGAAAAAAAACGATGGGCTTCGATACTTTTCTGGCGACGAGACAGCGAGAGAGGTGAGGAGGTAAGTTCAACATCCTTTCTTTCTTTTTTCTCAATTCCCTAATTGAAATTAGGCTCTGATGCCATGTTGAGAAACATATTGGGAGAATGGCTTATGGATCAATGATCTCAAGCCCTCTATTTATAATTAAGTGGAAAGTACACTATTACAAGGAATAGAATTTTACATGAATACAAACTCTAATTTAACTCCTATACAAACTCTAATTGAACTCCTAATAGAATCCAACACTAAACTCTAGTGGAGAAGGCAAGTTGGCCAAGTAGTTCGCAATAAACTAGTCAATTTTCAAAGTTCAGAGGTGAGTTCAACCATCTACCAAATTCCTTTATTTATAGTATGGCCATTGGCCTTTTACTACTTAGACCAGGGGAATGAAAGACAAAGAAATGCAGCCTCCCTTGAAAATTTGTGGTAGGTGTGGGGCCCTAGTTACAATTTAAAAACAAGCCCCTAGGCCAACAAGGTAATAATCTAAATTAACTTAAATTGGTCCAATCCAGCAGAACTGCTTCAAACTTAATTCAGAAAATAAAAAACAAACTACTACTTACTACTTAGACACTTGGACTATTTCTTCCTTGTTCTTTTCTTGGAGATGTAGGTCTCCAGATTTGCATCATTGGATCTTATTACTCTTGAGACATGACAATGTAACCGTTTACATTTAGCATTCAGTGAAGTCTCACGGCAAATAGGTTCAATCTTGAGACAGAATAAATACTTAAGTATGGGAACAAACTACTATTACTACTACTACTAAGACATTTGGAATATTTCTACCTCTTGCAGATTTAGGGTCTTCAGATCTGCATCAGTAGATCTTGTCATTCGTGAGACACGAGTCTGTAAACTCTTTTATTGAGCATTCCCTACAGTTTTACAGAGAAATATTCTGGTTCAATTTTTTGGGCAATATTTCCCTCGTCACATATTTCTGTTTCTTTTCGATACCATTCCCTAAGGCTTTATTTGGTTGCAAGGGACATTAAACTGAAAGGGAAGTGAAGACTTCTTAAACCTAAAAAATAAACTTTTGTAATCGTTATGTCATGTGATTGTATAAGCTACTTAAGTTTCATATCCTATTTAGAAATGATATGTTTTACAATTCAATTTTTATTTACTATTTTAATATCAAAGAGAACCGGATCCAAATTAAAGTGAAATTTGATAGCCAAATATTGAATAATTTGGAGTAGTATTATAGTCACATATGATGACGATTACAAAAGTTTCCTTTTTTAAGTATTTCACTTCCCTTCTATTTAATTCCCCTTGCAGCCAAATGCAGCCTGAAGTTTTCCCAAAATTTCCATTACTGCACAGGGCAAAATATTTACAATAATTGGAGATTCCTAAGAATTTAAGACTGTTTGGATCTTGACAAAAGGAATGAGGATCTTTTCTTTTTTGGTAGTAAGGATTAAGGTATGAAGATCAATTCCAAGCTAAGCAATCAAAATAAAATCGTGATGTGGAAAAATGGGTTGGGCTAGATCAATTTGAGTGGGCTTGCTCCCTGGACACAATTTAAATCCACTTCCAAGAGTTGTGGAGCCATGAAATTCATTTTTATAGGTGAGTTAATCTCAATTTGTTTTGAATCGTTGATCATTAGTGTTCCAAGGATATCACCTGACAGTTTAGTATATGATGGAGTCTTACACCCACCTCTCAAAGTTTAAAATGGCTTCTTCTTCAACCTCTTTTGATTCATGCAACAAAAAGAAATAGTGATTAGTGGTAGTGTGTAAATAGACAGGTTGTCTCAAATTCTTTATGTTTTCTGGAATCTTGCATTCGGCAGATGTGGCTGTAGGTAAGATTGAAGAACAGCATGCAAGAGGATCCTAGTAGGTGGTCCTAAATAGTTGCAGGAAAGGCTTGAACAGTCATATTGATGTCTCCTGAATGAGTATTTGTCATAGGAAATTTCCTTTCTTAATGGAACTTACTTTGTTCTAATCTGAAAATTATTTTGAAAGTAATTATGTTTTTCTGGCATCCTGCAGTCTGTAGTCTTTTGATCACCCATCAAAGGTAGCCCCATCATTTATTTTACTGGGTAATTGTATGACAAAGTTTGCATGTTAACTAGAAGTGTGATAATCGATTGATGTTTTCTGCAGGTCATAGTGATCGGATGTTTTAGCAGAGATTCTTCACATCTTGCAGATAGTAGATTGCTTTGTGTTTTTGGCAGTGTATGTGTTCCTGCAGAAATGGTTCAATTTGGGGTGCTTCGATGTATGGCATTGCCACATATCCCTGGTCCAGTCAATTTCTACCTGAGTCTTGATGGTTGTACTCCCATTAGCCAAGTACTGACTTTTGAGTATCGTTCTCCTATAAATGTCCATGTTGTTCAACCGGAAGATAAGTGGGAAGAATATCAATTGCAGTTAAGATTGGCACATTTGCTCTTTTCTACAACTAATAGCCTTGCTCTTCTATCTACTAAGGTATCAGGAAATTCCCAAAGGGAGGCAAAAAGATTTGCGCATACAATCTCTTCCATTGACAAAGATTGGGCACATTTAATTAAGTCAGTTGGTGATGGGATCTCCTTTCCACAAGCCAAAAATAGTTTGCTTGAACTCTCTTTGAAGAACAAGTTTCTAGAGTGGCTTTTGGAAAAGGTGCTTGAAGGGTGTAAAATACCTGCTCGGGACCATAAAGGTCAAGGAGTCATCCATTTGTGTGCTATCCTAGACTATACCTGGTCTATTAAACCATACTCAAGTTCAGGCCTATCTTTAGATTTTCGTGATTCATCTGGATGGACAGCACTGCATTGGGCTGCATATTATGGGAGGTATTTCTTTACACTGCTTGAACTTGCAAATTTATTTCTGTTAGCAGGGCATCCTCTTTTGCTTAAAAAGGTTGAAGTGTTTATTCAAGATTTTTTTTATTAATTGCTTACACAGAGTTAAGTTCTTTTTGGATGAATGAACAATATATTAAAACAAACAGGAACAAATGTACAAGGCAAGAGGTGGGGGGGGGGGGGGGACACAGCTGAGGGACACTGGGAGCTATCAAAACAGAAATATTGATGCCCCAGGCCCCCAGGAAACAACAATGAATCTGTTCCTTGGGTTATTAGTAAGGGGTTTGGTGGAAAGGGAAATCCTATCACTAACATCCCTACATATGGCCTTCCAAACATGATCATTAGAGCGAGATTTGGAGGACCATCTACAAAGATTAGTAGATTACTCTTAAACCAAATGTGAGAAATAGTGGCACTGAACACCAAACGAGTTGTGTCATAGATCGTGGAGCCAAAGGTACGCAAGAGCCAACAGCTGCCCTATTAAAAGGAGGGGGCACCTGCTACGGGGCTAGATGGAGGCAAGGGCACAGGACCAAATGGGCTTAGAGAAGGGGGCAGGAGAAGAAGAGATGGCTGGTACCTTCTTTAGGGTGGCCACAAAAGGTACAAAAGGGGTTAACAGGAACATGACTGCTTCAAAGGAAAGAGAAGGTACAGAGGCAGCAGGAAATGACTCTCTAGACTGTAAGGGAGTGGTAGGGCATGCAGCCCTTGAGCCAAACAAGTTTGAACCAAGAGACGAAGGGGGATGGGATCTGATGGAATGCCAAGCCAAAGTAGTGGAGAAGATGTGGTTGGAGGAGGGAAGGCAGATGAATAAGTCAAGAGGGTAACGAGAGGAGGGGAGCGAGGGAAGAGAGGACCAAAAAGGTAAAAGATTTTTTATTTTTTCTGGGGTGGGGGGGTGTGTGTGGAGAGGAAGGGCTGACCTAGGAGCCATCGGAGATTAAATGACATAGGGCGGTCTTCTTGGGGATACCAGAAGAATAGACCGCTCTGGCCCCATGCAGTGTCATAGGATCCCTTAGGGGTTCCAGGGGTCTAATAACTAGACCCAATACTAGTGAAGATAAACCTAAGGGTAACAGGGCAAAGCTCAATAAGCTTCCTTCAGACCTAAGAGGGGTTTGGAGGGGAGAGTAGTAGTCCAAAGGGAGTTAGATTTGAGGAGATAAGAGTAGACCCAATCAACCAAGATGAACTTATTCTTGGAGGAGATCTCCTAATCAACTTTAGGAGACCAGCGGTATTGAAATCCTCTATCTGACTAGACTAAGGCCCCCATCCTACTTAGATTTGTAGACAGTGTCCCAAGAAAAAAAGGGGGGGGGGTGTTAAGGAACTGAGTAGAATCATTCCATTACCAGAGAAAGCTATGGAAGTGGGATTCCATGGCTATTGTTTGAATTATTTGCTGCCATAACTAAGAGAAGGAAAAGATAAATGGATAGGAAGAAGAAGTATTGGGCAAGAAGAAATTCTGTGATTCTACTCAGTTGTATTTCGGTGTGTTACAATATTCAGTATTTATAGTGTCTACAATAGCTAAGGGATTACAAAGGAATTGAGATGTCTGATTTGATTATGAAACATTTGATTTGATTATGAACTATCTGATTTGATTGTCTTGCCTTTTTTGTTGAAGTGTGATTGTTGTTAACATGATTTTCTCAATTTGTTTGATATGATTGAGATTGAATGAGCTGTGGATTTGCTTGCTGAGATTGAGCCAAGATTTTGGTGTGGAGATTTTGTTACATCCCCCCCCCCCCCACAATCTGACAGGGCAGAATGGACAACCAGCTTGGACTGTAGCATCCAAAATCTTGTCGATGAGAGTCCCTTGGTAAAAATGTCAGTTGGTTGATCAATAAAAGAGATGTAGTGAACTGATAGTTGGCGATGTGCCAAGTGTTCCCTGATGAAGTGAAAGTTGACCTCCACATGTTTGGTGATGGCGTGGAAAGTTGGATTTGCGGTGAGATAGATGGAGGAAAGATTGTCAAACCAAAGGGTTGGTGGATGTGGCAACAATGCTTTGAGATCACGAAGGAGAAACTCTAACCAAATGAACTCAGCGGTGGTGTCAGCTAGACTTTTATATTCTACTCCAGTGCTAAAGCGGGCGACCATACGTTGTTTGAGCGAACTCTAGGAAATGATGATGCAGAAACCACCAATAGAACGTCGGTCATCACAGTCACACGGCCCAACGGCATCGGAGAATGTATGATGGGCGGTGGAAGAGGAGTGAATGAAGTGAAGGCCATGCCGAGGTTTATCAACGAGATATTGTAGTATCCGTTTCACAGCCTAGTAATGCATATTGGTGGGAGCATGAAGAAATTGACATGCAATATTTACAGAGTAGGCAATATTTGGGCTGGTTTGTGTGAGGTGCTGAAGGGCCCCAACAATGCTATGATGTAGAGCAAGGTTAGGCGTGGGATCACCGGAGTGAGTTGATAATGGTTCATCAGTGGTGTAAAGGGGTGGATGCAGCTCTAGCTTCAATCATCTTAGACCATTGTAGGATCTCTTGAATGAACTTCGGTTGATTGAGTAGAAAACCAGTAAACTAGACTTCCGTTCCTCAGAAATAGTGCAAGGGTCCAAGATCTTTAATGGCAAATTCACCATTAAGTGTGTCAAGTAAGGCTTGTAAGGGAGCATGAGGTGACTGTGTGAGGATGATGTCGTCCACATAGACAAGGAGAAAAATACCACAATGCGAAGCGTGCATCATGAAGAGAGGAATCGGCACGAGAGAGGTTGAACCCAACTTTGAGTAGATATGAGCTGAGCCGTTGATACCAAGCATGTGGGGCTTGCTTCAATCCATATAAAGATCGTCGAAGAAAACAAACGTGAATTGGATGGTGAGGATCAACAAATCCTTGTGGTTGTGTCATGTACACTTCTTTAAATAAGTGACCATGAAGGAAAGCATTTGAGACATCAAGCTGTCGGATAGGCCATCCTCGAGAATATGCGATAGCAAGAACTATTCTGATGGTGATTGGTTTAGCAACTGGACTAAAAATCTTTTTTTTTTTTTGGATGAATAAATAATTATATTAAAAGATCAGAAAACAAGAAAACAAGGTCTTTAAGAGGAAGACCGAAAAGAAGAGCTAAGACCCCAGGAGACAACAATGAATCTATTCCTTAGGGTATCATCAACAGGGGGATGGGTAGAAGCTAATAGTCTAGAAGAAACATCAAAATAGATGGCATTTCAAATCATGTATGTAGAGCGAGATTTGGTTGTCTATCTCCTAAGATTGCGCTTCCACCAAAGTTGATGAATAAGCAGAAAACAAGCTTACCAATTCGATCACAAATGGAAGAGTCTGAAAATTTTCTCACAATCTAAGACCAATCATACGCAAACCCAAAGGAACCCCTCGAATGGGGCCAAATGGAAGCAATGGCTTTTCTCAAGATAGATCTGGAGAAAGGGCAAGAGAAGAAGAGGTGCTCAGGGTTTTCCGAGTCGTTCCAGCAAAGGATGCAGTTGGGGTTGACTGGGATGTGGTAGCTAATAAGGAAGGATTAGGTGAGAAGGGCATGGTTGAGAGCTCTCCAAAGGGTAAGGGAGTGACGAGGGATGGAGCCTTTGAACTAGACCAAGGGAACCTAGGGGGGTTTAGGATTGTGGGCAAGAAGGTGATTCCAGGCTGAGAAAGTGGAGAGGGTTAAGGTTCTAGTGGGGGATGGAGCCAAACAGTGAGGTCATGAGCAGAGCTAGAGAGGGGGGAGAGAATCCCAAACCTATGTGAGGAGGGGCAGGGGAGAAGGGTTCTATGAACCATTTGTGATGAAAGCTGACAAGGGGGTGTCTTTGGGGATCCAGGAGTCATAAACATTTTGAAGGGCAAAGTGGGTGTAGAGAATGCCCATTGGATGCCACAGGTCAAGCCAAAATAAGGTGGAAGAGCCAGAGGAGACGATGGTAGAAATAGTAGAGAGAACAAGGGGATGTAGAGAGAGGATTTTCCTCCAGACCCACAAAGGGTTGGAGGGCAAAGGAGTAGTCCAAAAGGAATCTGCATGGAGAAGGTAAGAATGAACCCAATTAACCCAAATGGAGTCTTGCTTTGAGGCGATTTTCCAAATGAGTTTGAGAAGGCAGACAAGGTTAACATTAGTAATCCTGCGGATTCCCAGACCTCCCTCAGAAGTTGGGTGACAAATAGTCAACCAATTGACAGGATGGATGAAACGAGTGGCTTCCCACCCTTCCCATAGTATGGATGGTGGACTTGGGGATGGGAAAGATCCCACACCAATAGAGAGGAGGATTAAAGCACAAAGCGAATGAGAACTACTCTACCGGCGAAGGACAAAAGCTTGACCTTCCAGAGTTGGAGCTTCTTGCGAATATGATCAAGCATTGGGAGACAATGGTGGCGAGTAAGTCTACCAGGAATGAGATGGAGGCCAAGGTAGACAATGGGGAAGGAGCCAGGCTTAAAGCCTAAAAGCTAGAGAAGGGAGGAACAAAGCTGATTAGGGACACCGAAGAGAAAGAGGGTGGATTTATCAAGGTTGACCCGGAGGTTAGAGAGGGATTCAAAAAGAAAGAGGGCCAAGAGAATGGAGGAAATGGATTGGTGATCCGCTTTGGATAAAATCATAAGATCATCAGCAAAAGCGAGGTGGGTAAGGTTGAGGGATTTACACTTGGGATGGGGGAGATGAGGAATTGATCAATTTTGGATTGAAGGATGTAGGAGAGGACTTCTAAAGCTAAAGAAAAGAGGTAAGGGAAAGGGGGTAGCCTTGGCGAATACCAACACGTGACCAGAAGAAGCCCGCAGGTGAGCCATTGGTGATGATGGAGAAGCAGGGCAAAGAGATACAAATCTCAATCCAGTGAATGAAAGGGGGAGGGAAGCCCATAGAAGAGTGGACATCACTAATGAAGTCCTAGCAAATAGAATCAAAGGATTTGTAAAGATCTACTTTTAGAAGAGCAGCCGGGGAGTGAGCGGATCTATCAAAACCATGGACAATTTCCATGCAGAGGAGGATGTTATCTGCAATACTACGCCCTGAGATAAAAGCAGACTGATTCGAGCTCACGAGGGAGGGTAAAGCCTTTTTTAGCCTATTTGCTAAGACCTTAGAGATGAATTTGTAGATAAGGTTACAAAGGAGATGGGGCAAAAATCGGAAAGAGAGGAGGCTCCTTGCTTCTTGGGAATGAGGTAGAGGAAGGTTTGATTGATGGAGGAAAGTTGAGAAGGGTTAAAGAAAAAGTTGTGGATGGCCTAAACAAGGTCATTCTCAATGAATTCCCAATAGGCAAGAAAGAATCCCATACTAAAGCCATTACGCCCTAGGGCTTTACTGGGCTTATGGGACCGGATGGCAAGGAGAATCTCCACAGAGGTTGGGATGGCACAAAGAGAGGAGGTGATGGAAGGATCAATGAATTTGTTGATGAGGTTAGGAGGAAGAGGGAAGCGAGAAGAAAGGGAAGGAGGAGAGAGGAGATTAGAAAAGAAAGAAACTACCTCCGCCTTGATGCTAGCAGGGTTGGAGATCCGAGGGCCACAACTAGTGATGAGTGATGGAATGGGATTGAAGTTATTTCGAGCTTTGAGGGAACGATGAAAATATGCTGAATTGGAGTCCCCATGCTCGAGCCACTTGATTCTAGCTTTCTAGCAGAGAAAGCTTTCTTCAGAGGCAAGAAGGGAGGAAAGGTTCTTTTCATTTTCAGCAAGAGAGGGGTTGGAGGGGTCATCTTGAAGAAGAGACTGGACCCGTTGGGGATTTGAGCGGCAAAAGGAAACACTAGAATATTGCCGAAGGTAGAAGAGTTCCAGGAACGAAGAGCTTCCTTAGTGTTGTGAAGCCTGCGAGCAAAGGCAATAAGGGGGAGAGAGAAACAGTGGACAGGCTTCGACCATGCTTCCTTGACAATAGAGATGAATGAAGGAATCGAAGTCCACATGTCAAAGAATTTGAAAGGTTTGGGGTCAAACAAGACTAAAAATCTTAGAATAGTCAATACTTGGTTGTTGATGATACCCTTTACAACTAGTTGAGCCTTATAACATTCAAGAGAACCATCAAATTTAAGCTTGATTTTGAAAATCCATTTGCAGCCGATTGGTCGGACATGAGGAGGTCATGGTACAAGCTCCCAAGATCCATTTTTGATTAAGGCATCATATTCAGCGGCCATTGTTGTGCGCCAATTTGGATCTCAGGAGGCTCGTGTGAAGCACGTAGGCTCCACAAGAGTTTGCAAGCTTGCAGTCAAAGCAAAAGTTTGATTGGTGTTGAGGAACCGCCGAGAATTGTCCCATCGCGTAGGCGAGTTACCATGGGATGTGTTGGAGCTGAAATGGTCATGTCCATGGTAGGGGAGATGGAGTTACCTGATGGGGAAGATTTGGAAGAAGCATCAGGTGTGGGTGATGAGGTTGATGTAAAGGACCTAGGTTCAAGATTTGTTATTGAGGAGTGGCTGGCAAATCTGTTGATGGTAAGGGCTGCTCTATTGGTGGTAGAGATAAGACCACAGGTGATGGTGATGGAGTATTACATGATGGGGACGAAGATTGTTTGCTGAAGGGAAAGGTCTGCTCATCGAAAACGGCATCAACTGCAATGTAGATCTTTCCTGTCTGTGGCCAGTAATGTCAATAGCGTCTATGTCCTAAAGGATATCCCAAAAAAATGCGTCTTTGAGATCTAGAGCAAGCTTGTGAGCGGCATAAGTACACCAATATGGAAAGAATGTACACCCAAATACACGAAGGTGTGAAACCTCTGGTGGAGTATGGAACAATGTCTGCCAAGGCATGAGATTGTTTAGAAGAGGAGTTAGATTCCTGTTGATGAGATCTACTGCTGTTCCAAAAGCATATTTCCAAAACTAATAAGGAACTGATGCATGGGTCATAACTCATAAGTGCTAGGCCTTGTATCAACAATGTGGCCATGCTTCCATTCTGCTATGCCATTCTGAAAAGAGGCATATGGGCAAGATACATGTTGATGGACACCATGGTGAATGAGATGATTGCGTACTTCAGTTGAGCGATAAAATTCTGGTGCGCCATCGCATTGAATTATTTGAAGCAAGGAACGAAGTTTTGCCCGGTTCGCCGGGTTCACTACCCGGCGAACCAGGTGAACTGGCGAAATATCACCAATATCTCGGCAATATTTCGCCCCCCCCCCAATATAGAAATTTTCGCCCCCAATTTTTTTAGGTATTTTTACTCAATAATTTTGGTAAATTTGATGCCTATCCTAATCTGATGCAAATATGTGGTAAATTTGAATTATTTCCTAAAAATTATTCCATTTAAATTCTATTACCTAGTCACATTTAATATGTTACCTTATGAGGCCTACATCATTAGGATATAATTGGAACGATTATCAAATCACTCTGAAGATTCTTTTACAAGATTCATTAATAATTTAAATTGTTTCCATAAATTATTTCATGTATACACTCTTCCCTAATCACATTTGGCATGTTGACTTTCGGTAATTTTCGCACACCAATTTCGGGGGTATTTTTTGTCATTTTGAGCCCAAATTTGATGCCTATCCTAATTTGATGCAAACATGTGGTAAATTTAAATTATTCCCTAATAAATATTTGGGATAATTACTGTTGCCCCCTTGTACTTTGATTTTATTACTATTTTATCCCCTGTACTTTTTAAAATTACTATTCCAACCTTTAACGTTGTCAACAATTACTAATGCCCCCCTACCGTTAAGCCCCGTCAGTATACTGATGATGTGGCATCTATATATTTTTTCAAAATTCCAAAAATAACCCTGCAATTATCTTTTTACTTATTTGCTCTTTTTTCAAGTTATAATACTACCCTTAATAGGAAAAAATTAACTTTAATTTCACTTTTCTTTTTTAAAAGGAAACCACCAAATAAAGGAAAGATGTGATTTTTTTTTCTCTAAAAATAAATCACCAAATAAAGGAAAGATGTAATTAAATAGAAACTAAAATATTAAGAAATATCAAATTTAATTCAAAGCTGAAAATTGAAAATCACCTAATATATGCTAACCATTATGTATGTTACCAAATTTTTTATCAATTAGATCTTATATGCTAATTTGTTTGAAAAACTTCCATCATGGTGATTATGAAAAATTTAAGTGGAATGTGAAAGTTTCAACAATTATAAGTATGTGGTCCCACCAAATCCAAAATTAATTATAAAATATAAGATTTAAAGGATATAATTGACATGCAATATAGTTTTTATAAATGAGGGTAATGCCATATTTTTTACTTCTTAATTTTAAGGGCAAAATAGACATTTCATATTTGATGTTAACAGTCACTTAACACCTTTAGAAGTGAGGGGGCAATAGTAATTTCACAAAGAATGGGGTTTGATTAGTAATAAAACCAAAGTATATGGGGGCAATAGTAATTATCCCTAAATATTTCCATTTAAATCTCCTGCGTAGCCACATTTAATGTGTTACCTTCTAAGGCCTAAATCATTTGGACATAGTTGGAATGTGGAATGATTAACCGACACTTCTTACAAAATCTCTTCATAATTTAAATTGTTTCCATAAATTATTTCATGTATATACTCTTCCCTAACCACATTTGGCACGTTGACTTTTGAGGACTAGATCACTAGAATATAGTTGGTAAGATTGCTCATTAATCTTGAAGATTTTGCTATAAAATGTTTTCCTATTTATAAATTATTCTATGTAGATTCTCCTCCTAATTACATTTAGCACATTAACTTTTGAGTCTTGAATCATGTGATAAAATTGGTAAGATTGTGATAAAATTGCGAGAGAAATCGTCTAAAAAGTGCAATAAATAGTATAAAAATCACACAAAATTTTTTTTTGATTTTTCTGATATATCGCGATATATCGCCAGATATCGCCGATTTGGTAAATGTCGTTTCGCCCCCTGGTATCGTTTTGCCAGGGGGCGAAACCAGCGAATTTCGCCGAAAAATAGTTCCTTGGTTTGAAGTTGACCTTGCAGTTGGGGTCCGCAAACCTGTGAAAAGCTTTGAAGATTGCTGCTAATTGATCACAAGTGGTAAAAGGGTAATATCAAGTGAAATGAGAGTGATCATTGATAAAGAAGAAATAATATTTATATCCAGAAATAGAAGTGACAGTGGACGGACATCGAAGTGGACTAGTTCAAGGGAAGATTTAGCTCTTGACATAGACAGGTGATGGGGTTGTCTTTTATTTTTACTATTGGCACATGCCGTACAATATGAGAAAAACTGAAAGAGGACTTAGAAACTTCTATTTGTGTGGACTAAAGGAAACGAGCTACTCTGTCAAATGATGCATGACCCAGTAGTTGATGCCACAAGTTGAAGGAACTAAGAAATGCAGTGGGTGACCTGTCAAAGGTAGTTACTCGATATAGACCATTTTCTAGCTGACCTTGGAGGAATACCTTACCAGTATGAACAGAGACAGCAACAAATGAGGTAGGGTAGAATAGAAAAACACAATTGTTATCACGAGAAAATTTAGATATTGAGAGCATATTTTTGTGATATTTGGAACAACCAGAACATCTAATAGATGAGAACTCAAAGATGGCATGAATGTACCTGTGTGAATAATGGGAAGAGAAACTCCACCGCCTGCAGTTAATTGCTGGTTGCCAGTGTATGGGGTGACCTGTAGACCTATAAACGAATTAGATTCGGCTCAGATACACCAGTATCTGAATCCGAATCCTAATCCGAATCCGAATTCGGTAAAGATTTAAAGAAGACATCCAAATCCGAATCTGAAACTTTATCAAATATCCGATTATAATCTGATCCGATAAACTATCAGATTATTGATTGGTGCTTGTCATTTTTATTTATTTTTTATTTCCGATTTCCAATTTCCAATTACCGGTTTCCTAATCCGATTATTAGCCATTTTTTCATAAAAAATTTGTTTAATACTTTATTTTAACCGGATAATTTCCAATTTCCGATTTCCAATTATCGGTATCCAAATCCGATTATCAACCCTTTTCAGAGAAAAAAAGTTAAATACTTTACTCTATCCGGATAAAAGTTAAATAAATTTTTATCCGGTTATTGTCCGATCCGATAAGCAATTATTCGAATCCGAATCCAGTTGCTTAGCGGACAAGTACCGATATTTTTCGGTAAGAAAAATTTCAGATACGGATACCCTTAAATGAATACAAATACGAACTTGGAGGCTGATTTCAGCTATCCATTTATAGGTCTAATGACCTGGGAGCGGCGAAAAATGTTGTTGGTGATGTGGTGGGTTGCACCAGAATCAAGATATCAAAATTGAAGATCCATGGTAGAAGGTGGAATGGTAGGTGGTGCATTATACGCCACTGGTTGAGGAGCACCAGTAGAGGCTGCATAATGAGCTTGAGGTGGTGTAACAAACTGAGAATTAAAACTCTCCTGCAATTGTTGGCTTGATAGCCTTGTCATCGACAGATATGTCAGAATGGCCCAGAATTGTGTCATTTGCCCCCTCTAGCAGATGATATGTTCTGTATATAATTGGTGGGTGTGGGCAAGAGTGGTTTGTTGCTTGATGGTCCTTGATTAAATTTTGTAAAACCCCCCAATGTATTTCGTCTGACGAGATACGAACACAGCAGGTGGAGTATGAGATGTCATTTAATTTAACTCAAGTCTCCCCTCATGTTGAAGTAACAGGCCATGCAAGCATCATGGGAGAGTGCTCTAGATTGAGAGACAACAAAAATAGCTGTGTCTAAGCCAAAAAATTCTAGTCCAAGGCCACTGTTGCTTGTATCTCAAGATATTACGCAAGTGTACGTATCGCAATCAAGTAATAAATGATAAGTAAAGTATCTATCCCACGGAGAATTATATCCTTAACTTTCAATGTAAAAGTAAAATTGATTTAAATGAGATTAACAAGGTTGATTGGTGATTGACTAACTAAATAACCAAATGACAGGTAAAGAAAACTAAGGAACTAAAATGTAGATTAAGCAATGGAAGAAACTTAATGAGTGACAAGTGTGTTAGGAATCAAGTTTCCCTTCCCCTGAATTTTATAACACAAATACTAAAGCAATACTACAACCCCAAGATAAATCAACAACTTGGAATGAATGGCAATATGGTATTTTCCAATACACATAAGCTAGCATCCTAAATCAACATCTGCATATTCTTATGAAGAATTGAATTAAGAATGCAATTTAAACCCAATCCAATCAATGGTAATGTGAGGTAATTGGGTATTCCTACCCAACCTACTAATTAACACAACCTAATTAAAGATTATGCTAACTCACACAATTCAACAAACACCTAGACTTCATTAATTTTCCAATTAATGAAATCGTAACATTCATTCAAGAAAGATCATTCAAGAACTGAAATTAGTCAATATAACATGCTGAATTCATTAACAATAAAGTGGATTGCAATAAAACTAAAGAACACATGATTAGTTACATATCAAAATTCAGGTTTAGGTACTACTATCATCCCAACACAACTAAGATTTAGCCCATAACAGAATTCAAATGCATAAAACCAAGTATAGTTGACATGAGACTAGAAAGTAAGAATATAGAGTTATAAAAACAAGAAGAAACTAAGGCTTCAATGCTTCCACATGAGCTCCAGCTTTCTTTTCCAGCAAATCAGCAACTCCAGCAGCTCCTTGATAATAACATTTTTACCCTTTAAAAAATATAGGTAAATTAAAGCATAAGTTTTAATGAATGTTCTCTATCATAATAATAATAAATAAATAAATAAATAAATCTTACAAAATCAACATTACCAAAAAAAAAACATGCTTTCAACATTAAAGACTATGCAAACCAAACGAATTATGGTAGTTAGTTACCCTACAAATAATAAATATTCCATTTAGAATATAAAATCAAATAAAAGAATAACAAAAAAAATAAAGAAAAAGAGACAATATAAAATTAAATAAAAAGAATAACAAAAAAAAATTTAGAGAAACAAATAAATTGAGAAAGAGAGAGAATACCTATTTGTGGAGAAGATTTAAGAATGAACTTTGAGCTTTTCCAAGTTTTCCCTGAGCCACGTGTGAAGAAAGAGGAGAGAAGAAATAGAAAAGTAAAGAGGATAGAATAAATAGAGAGGAATTTTAAGAATTGAGGTGTTACTAACTAATTGGAATTTGACTATTTTCTTCCTTAAATATAGGGTTTTAATTGTACCCTTTGGATAGTCATTGAGAATGATATTTATACCTGTTATCTTTAACTTTAAAAACTATTTTCTTTTTTTTTTTTTCTTTTTCGGGTAGTGGGTGCAATAATGATATTTCACATGTGGGAAGAGAGAAAAAAGAAGGAAAAATTAATGACAAGAAGCAAAATATTCATAAAATTTGGGGGGAAGGGGGATGGTCCCCTCCGGCCCCAATGTAGTTCTACCTCTGTCCATAAGTATAGCATCAACAAAGGCACTACCCAAATAATACCAATACTCCAATAGTGGGGAGGAAGTTTCACACTAACAAATAAAAGTTGTAACTCCAATGTCCACACATAACCTGTTGCAAGAAGGCAAAGTAGTAGGCAAAGGTGTGGGCAGGTAAAAAACAATATTGATTACTGTGGACCAAGTAGACAGATACAGGGCAGTATAGGTTAATGCGTACCAAGTAAGTAGTTAAAAGGCAGTATGGGTTACTGCGGACTAAATAAGTAGGTAAAAAGACAATATGAGTTATTACAGACTGGGTAGTTAAAAGGTATAGAATACCATCTTAGGAGAATAAAGATCTTCACCAATAATATTCTTCAACAAATCCTGAGACCTGAGTAGATAGAGAAAGAGTCTCCAATCTCCCCCTCTCACGTGTAGCATTACATGTGGAAAAATAATGATGACCAATTACCAGAATCTCAAAGTATGAGCACAAAAGAAACCCAAGAAGGAAAAATAGCAGCCATAGAGCAGTGTATTATTCACTAATAAAATTGACCAAGCAGTAGTAAATCGTCTCACAGGATAAAGCCTTGTTTACCAGAAAAAGAAATTATCAATCACAAATAACACTCAAACAGGACAGCAGCAAATTAAATCAGAAGAAATTACTGAACCAGCTTTAAATCTCAGACAATAGTAGCTCAGCAGAAGTGCAGTAACAATTGCCGTAGTAGCAGATAAAAATAAGGTGTTTATTAATTAAAAAAAACAGCCAATGTAGTGCAGATTGGATTAAATTCATAGTTCATAAAAAAAGAAAAAGCATCCCAAAGGTTCTCACTAGTGCAGTCTGATCTTTAGAAGAAAAGAGACATCTTGCATTGTACCTGGGACCATAGCAGCAAACTTTCGCTAGTTTTGAAACTCTAACAGATCTCGATGCAAAGCATAAATAGTCTTTCAGGTTTTTGTAGAAGTATTAGATAAAGAGGAGGCTGAACTTGATTCTGAAATAAACAATGGAAGCAGCAGTAAAACAATACGTACCAGCAGAATGGAAAAATTCAATAAAACAGGGTATTAGTATATAATTTGCAGCAGAACTTATAGCATATACAATGGAAGACAAATAGTGGGCATATCTTTGCAAAAATCAAGAGGAATCCCAAGACATGAGTACAAGACAGATCTAACTTTGGATTTGCATAAAAAAGTAGTGCAACAGAAATAAAAGGCCTAAAAGGGCAGCAACATTTGTTGAATAATCAAACCATAAGCAGACCATACTTTTTCATATTAATAAGCATCCCTAAGAACTAGAAGAAGACAGATCGAATTCACTCAAAAAAAAAAAAAAAAAGAAACCTCTGATTTGCACAGAAATTGTGGGCTCAGAGTTCCACAGTTCTGAATTAATTATAAAATCTGAAATTGAGCAGATCTAGTCCACACGAAGAACTTCTGACTTGTGACTAAGTTCCACGATCTGAATTAGTTGCAAAATCTGAAACTCTCCATGATTTATGGGCCTTTAGTAGTATTAATAGGTAGATAGAGATCCCTTCATATGTTTGTTAAGAAGGATCTACACTACTTAGACAGGGCAGCAATAAGTAGCTGCACACCAGGAAAAATAAAAAAAAAACCCAGGAAAAAAAGGATCCAAAACTGAGAGAGAAGAAGCAGTCCCTAGGTTGATTAAACCTGCTTTGATACCATGATAGAATTCCAGCACCTGTGATCAGCTTAGGGACGGAAAGAAAATTCAGAAAGAAAAAGAAGAATAGAAAAAATACTGAAGAAGAAGAGAAGAAAAAGGGGGACAGCTCATATTTGTGTGTGTTTTTTAGATCTTTCCTGGTACTTTATTTATAATATAAAATCAAGTTTTAGTTTAGGAAGGTTTTCTAAACTGAGTCACAGCAAAAAAAAAAAATTATATATTGCATAGAATCTCTCAAATCTACTAAAAAAAGTAAATTATCCTAGGGAGATTACTTGTCAACCAAGCAACAAGAAAAATAGAAAGTAACTAAAATAGAAACAAAAGGAAAATAGAAAGTATCCAAAAGGAAATTCCAGGCCAAAACTTGTGCACCAAGGCAAATCTCGACAGTATGTTTGGCTCCTAGGAAAAAGAAAAATGAGTATTATATCATATTCCCTAATGAGGAGAGACTTCATATGTGCATATAACAGCGTCTCTCTTTCAATGCTAATCCTGGATCCTGGATCCTGTGTGTGTCTGTGTGGTAACTAAACCTATTTCACTGAAGAATAATTTTTTATTCTCAAATATCTGATTTCCACTACATTAGTTCTTTCAAACTTGATGAGTTTCATTTGTAGGAAGGAAATGGTTGCAGCTCTTTTATCTGCAGGAGCAAAGCCAAACTTAGTCACAGATCCTACTCCAGAATTTCCTGGTGGACTTACTGCTTCTGATCTTGCTTCTAAGAATGGATTTGAGGGCCTAGCTGCTTATCTTGCGGAAAAGGGATTGATAGCACAGATGAAGGATATGCACTTATCAGGAAACTTAAGGGGTTCCTTGCCAACCATCTCTCCTGACCTGATTATCCCAGTAAACCTCAGTGAGGATGAGCTGTGCCTGAAGGAATCTTTGGAAGCATATAGGGCAGCTGCTGATGCTGCGTCCCGTATACAGTCTGCATACAGGGAGAGTTCTCTAAAGCAGATGAGAACAGCTGTTGAGTTTTCCAATCCAGAGGATGAGGCTCGTAATATTGTCGCAGCTATGAGAATTCAGCACGCCTTCCGAAACTATGAGATCCGAAAGAAGATGTCAGCTGCTGCACGAATCCAATATAGGTTCCGTACTTGGAAGATTAGAAAAGAGTATCTCAATATGCGTCGGCAGGCTATTAAAATTCAAGTATGTTCCTCTTGTCAATGTCTAATACATGTGTATGACCGTTGTTCCATTACATGGATGGAAGTATCCCATCCCAACTGCTTACTGCCTTTTCCTAATCCTTCAGTTATTTTGTTGTTGGAGGGACTACTTTTTACTGTCAAAAGGACCCACATTAAACAAGTTAATGCTGCTCAAATGGTTCTTAACTGTCATGCAATTCAACTCAATTAGTCCTCCTGAATTCTGAGGGGTTTGCTACATGCTTTGATGAGTTGATGTGTTATTGTGTTATTGTGGGGCATATGTAATAGCTGTACATTCTACCCTGCCAAGTCTGTCTACAACTAGGCAAGTCAGCCCCGGATAAATGCTTCCCTGGTTATTTTACTCTTACAGACTCTAAGTTATGTGTAACTATAGCGCACCAAGTCTACTAGGGAGGTTTTGCTATTGCTATTTGGAACATGTTCTACCTCAAGCCATGTTAGTGTGTTATAAGATGGTTTGAATTTAGAATCTTGCAGTTTCTGTTTTTCTATGGCTTAATGAAGAAGTTGCTAATTTAAATGTGCCCCCCCCCCCTGCGGGGTGGAATTCAGGCTGCTTTCCGAGGTCTCATAGTACGGAAGCAATATCGCAAGATTCTTTGGTCAGTTGGAGTACTTGAGAAGGCAGTTTTACGTTGGCGTAAGAAGAAAAAGGGATTCCGTGGACTTCAGGTCCAAGACACTGAAGTTGCTGAAGTAAATAAAAACCAAGAGAATGGTGTCGAGGACTTCTTTGAAATCGGCAGGAAGCAAGCAGAAGAGCGTGTGGAGAGAGCTATTGTACGAGTCCAATCCATGTTCAGGTCGAAGCAAGCACAACTAGAGTACCAAAGGATGAAGTTGGCCTACAGTGAAGCAACGGTAGGTGTTTCTATGATGATTTGGTGAAATCACAAATATGTGATTCTGATTTTGTATACCGTGTCACTGAATTAATCATGCTTCATGCAGTTGGAATACAAAGAGGCTTCTTAATCCTAGTGGTGAAGTAAGAGGTGAAGGTCACATGAGTCAAGCCGGAAGAAGTTCATTAGAGATTCTGAATATCACAAATGGCTCAACCTGACCCACACTGAGATCCTTGCAGGTTTTAGTCCTACATGGTACATATTTTACATAGGATTTCTTTTGAGAAATATTAATGTACAGTTTGACTCATTTCTTACCTTGGTTGTACATCCATATCTGGGTTACTGTAAATCTAAATCCATGTTGACGTGAATGGGAATTGAAAGTTTATCATCTTATACTGAATTAGTTGATAATCTTCCAGTGTGATACCACAAAGATGAATAGAGAGAAGTCTGCTTTATATATATATTGGCTTACCAAGGGAAGGTGGGGTGTTATGGATTTTGTGCAACCTACATGAGAAACTCATGTGAATGGCACTTGGGCCTGAACACTGGGATACTTTCTTGCCACTATCTCCCCTGAAAGTCTCAGCTTCTGAAGCATGGTGATGTATGGTAAAGAGAACTACTTAAATTTGTTGTACACGGCTCCCTATCCTTATACAAAATTAGGAATTAGGATCACTGTCACCTCAGCTTTGGATCCTTATGCTGGACTTTATAGATAAATCTGTGAGTGAAAATCCATAGGATTTAGAGTGGCTGCTATCAAGTATTTCAATCGCCTTGCTTCGTGTTCTAAACCACTTCATGCATGGAATATCAACGTAATACTGAAAATCCGAAAATGATTTCATTGTCTTAATAGACAAGTTTGGCTCAGCCATGTTTTGTTTTTGATGCATTGGTATCAAAGCATAATCCTAGAAGTATGTTTAAGTTGGAGTGTGTTTAGAGACAAGATGTATCTAAGACTCGACAACTCAAAAGAGTTTACGAATGTTTGCAGACCCTTTATAGGAGATTAGGACTTAATCGTTCTTGTTTTAGTTGGATGTAAAGAATACCTTCTTTCACAGGGATTTGCACGAGGAAGTGTATGAAGCGACCATCTAATTCCATTTGTTAGTCTAATAATCATCTTGCAGAACAATGTTGATGTTTTTTTGTTTCATAGAGCAGAAGAACGAGTGGTAGGTGTTTGTCACAATAAATTGTTCTTTTGTTCTTTAATAACTAATCGATGGAAGAAAAAAAAGTCTAAAGAATGGCTTTTGTAGAATACATAATACATGTTTAGTTGTGGAAACAAAAACTTGATAATGATTCTATCGGTGAAAATTTTGAAGACTACCCTTAACCCCACCCTTGCTCGTAAACTTCCCCACCTTACTCTCTTGCCCCCTGCTCTTGCTTGAGACAAGAATCTTCATATTATGGGCCTATTTTTAGAATTAGTTTATTAAAAATGGTGTCCTGGTACATAAATATGTAAAATTTGTTTTACACAATGAAGAGTTTCCTACAACCATACTTAACATCCCTAAATCTACCCGACTCTAAGAATCAACAATTCTCTACCCAAAGAAGAACAACAACCCCATCTGCTTCTTCCAACTCTATTGCCTTTTCTTCTCTCAAAGGGTAAACTTCAAGAATCAACAGTTCTCCTATATCCTAGTCGTGGATTAGTATTTGTCAAGATCAATTCTTGAAGAATAACTTCTACAAAATAATAAACCAATATATGTAGCAATTATTTTAGTTAATAAGATTTGTAGAAGCCAGGACAAAAACCATTCCCCAAAATGGTGAACCACGATCTGCATCCTAAAAAGGAAGGCTATAGACTCTAAACTACTTAATTTAGTTCATAGCTAAAAAGTCCAATAGCATGGTATAATGGATTCTTCAAGCCCTAGTTCGTAGAAGCCAGGATAAAAGCCATTCCCCAAAATGATAACCCAAGATTTGCATCTAGAAAAGAATGCTATAGATTATAAACTACTTAGTACAGTTCACAACTAAAAAGCCCAATAGGACCATATAGTAGATTCTTCAAGCCCTGGTTCAACGAGGAGATTTAGGGTTTTTGATGAGCCCTCAACCCCTAAAGCGCAAAAGTGGATTCTTGAATAATCGAACTAGGGCTTGAAGAATCGAACTCGACAAATGTTAATCCACGACTAGGGTATAGGGAATGGTCTGAAGTTAACCCGAGAGAGAAACAGTGGTTGAAGGTGCACACGGGACGGGGGGAGAAGGGGAATGAACCCGTAAAAAAAAAAAGACACCCCTCACAAGATCGCGGTCGGGCCCGGCGCTCCATCAACAAATAAAGTTAGGGGGCTCCCACAGGACAATTTGACGGTCTTGGGCACCGTTTCTTACTTAAGGGGTTAGGCACCTGGAGTTTCACCAACTTCAGTAGGCCACTGATAAAAAACTCTTTTAGGGCCTGTTTGTTACTTGAGTCTGGAGATTTCAAAAATCTAGAGATTTCAAATCTGAAACATCACCGTTAGTTTTTGTTCTCTCAGAGAACAAAAGAACCTGTTTTCTTCTTTTAGTCGAACGAACAAAAGAACATCAGAATGTTTTATAAGCATTGGGTGATCCAGACCCGATACTCCCGGAAAACCGAAGGACCCGTAACCTGACCCAGATCACGTGCTTTAATCGTAGACGGGGCATATGCGAACACCCGGTCCAGTTTACACAAGGGTTCGCGGTTTCTCCAATTTTTATTCCGTCATTTCAAAGCTCTATGCTCTCTCTCTCTCTCTTTCTCGTCTACCTCGAGGTTTCCATGGCTGCTTCCGTCTCTCGTCATTTATTTGCTTGCGGGAAATTTGTTAGTTCTCAGACAAATTGAACGCAGATATGAACTTTGAAGGTATTCGATCCGTCGATCTAGTCATTTTGACCGGATTTTGGTAGGTTCTGCAGTGGATTCTTGAGGGATTTGTCCGTTCGTTGATCTTGACTCTCGTCAGGGGTCATGTTTCTTTTCGATTGGTTCTACGGTGTCCTTGCATCTCTTGGTCTTTGGCAGAAGGAGGCCAAGATCTTGTTTCTAGGACTTGATAATGCTGGGAAAACAACTCTCCTTCATATGTTGAAAGATGAGGTCTCTAGTTTTTCCTTGGATTCTTTGCACAATTTAAAATTCTTCCCCATATCTTTGGTTTTACCTTATGTGTGTTCTTTTAATTTGTTTATTGGGTGACATCCAGAGACTAGTTCAGCATCAACCGACTCAGTATCCAACATCGGAGGAATTAAGTATCGGGAAAATCAAGTTTAAAGCCTTTGATTTAGGAGGCCATCTGATCGCCCGCAGAGTCTGGAAAGATTACTATGCTAAGGTACATTTGACGAGTTAATGCGAAAGAATGAATAGATTGATTTTAGTTAAAACTTTTCATTTAAGCTGCTTAATATCTCCTCTCTTTTTTTCTTTTTTTATTGGAGGGGGGGATTACTGAGGCATATAGTTTAAGGTGATCTTCTGCAGAATGCTTTCACTTCGCAAAATAGCATTCTAAAACAACTAATTTGGCTGTGTTTCGTGTGAAGTAAACTAATTAGATTCGATAACGGATATCAAGATGGAACAAATCCATCCTTCGTAAGTGGACGCATCCTTAATGGAATAGCGGATCTTTATTGGTAGGAATATAAATGTTGCAGAAGATGTGTGTGAAAAGTTCTTGTAATGGAAAAGAAGTAAATTCACTAAACAATGGCTGATGATGACGTGTAGTGCATTCTTTGGTAGATATCACTTTTCTACTGCTCATTTAAGTTCCTCAGTTGAGTTTTGAATTTTTCTGGCCAAGTTGTCATTTGAGATCTTCACATCCATTTTAACGTGCTTGTTCATGCTATATAACGTGGTTCCTACACTTATTGACATTATCCATTTGGGCCTGATTCTTGCACTCTTGAAATGTTTTCAATTTCATGGTTCATGTCCTCCTTACCTCTCATTAATAGGAGACATATCAGCTAGAATGAGATCAGGTTTGAGCTCAGGTTGTTGGTGTCGACATTTAGGATCATATTAGTTGGGAATTATCTTGAGTTGCAGCAGAGCTGGAGATATAGAGGATGATATTGTAAACGCGAACAGGAGGAGATATCTTGCCCCAACTCAATCAAAATTTTGTATTTTCTTCTGTTAGAAGCTCATTTGTTCAAGCTTTTGGTCAATTTTCGTTAAAAATTATCGGAGTTGCCCTTGTGGATGATTGTTACCACATCTAACCTACAGCTACAACTAGTCTAGCCTACTGCACCAACTTCGCTAAGGTTCAAACAATGTGTACCTCAAAAAAACATTCATCATATAATTGGTTCCTTTTGTTAATTTTGTGCTCCTAAGTTGTAGCATCGGTTAAAACGTGAAACCCAGGGGCCAATAGGTTATATATGGGAAAGCAATCATATACTCATGCCAAACCAGTATCTCAAAATCAGTTCAGGATCTAAACAAAATTTTGTAAGTTATTTGACGATTGAAAACAAATTTTGTCAGAAAAACTTTACCACTCAATTAACTTTGGCAAAGGTAAGCCTGAAGAGGGTAATCATGGAATACAGAACCCAATATGTAAGCCATTACCGGTCATCTATGCAAAACATACAAAACAAAAGCATTAGTTACCCAAAAGAAAGTTGTCAAACAAAGACATTGTGGTTCTCTAAAGTAGTAATATAATAGAAAGGGGGGAAAAACAAGAGGCTATGACTTCTTCATCAGCAAAGCAAAAGGGTTTACAAAAATTTACATAACTAGGTGGAGAATGTAATTTGGAAGACATACCCAGCAAGAAGATCAAAGTTCCTTGCCACTAGTGGTCTTGCAACAAATTTTTGATACCATCTCCAAAATATCTCCCCCCCCCCGCGGAACTTGTGATCTAAAACTTCTACAAATGAGATTTTCATAGTCTTGAAGAGTGTAAAGTAGAATGAATGAATTTACGACCAGAGACAAGGGTATGTAAAGAATCTGAATGAGTTCACCGATGAAGAGCTGACTCTGACTTGAGAAAGCAGGTAAGGTGGTGAGAGAGAGCAGCAGTTGAGAATGATGGTGGGATGCTGAAAGAACAGAAGCAGAGGAGAGAAGAAAGCTTTTCAGCTTTGAGAAATTCTGAGTTGGTTTTGATGAGGAGTTCCTGGTGTCATGACCTCCTAGGATTTCGATATCTTGATTGTCTTGTTTGATGGTACATGAGTTTCATGGAGTTGAAATGAGGGAAATCAGGAGACCTGGAGACTTAGGAGTTGCAAGAGACCTCTCCCTGCAATAGAGGACTTCACGTGAACTACTCTGATGTGTGTCTCCTTGAATATTACAAACAACTTATCATTCTTGATTTTGTTCCTTCAACAGAACATGTCACGTGTTTTGCAAAAGCCATTCTTTAGACCATTTTTCACACCCATTCGTTCTTCAATAACAAATGAACGAACCATTTTAACAAATACCTACCCGTTCACTAAAACCTTTCTATGTGACGTTACCAAATGCATCATAAAATTCTGCTAGACCCATGACTCAAACTGGACCAGTGCATTTTGGTCTAGAAACCAAGTTGGGTTTGGGTCAGTCCAAGGCGGCTTTTCTGTATCAATGGCTATTAAGTGTCAGTTACCATAGAATTTAGGGATCTGTGAAAGATTTTTATTTTGTCCCTTGACAAGGCTCCTGCTGCTTCTTCTTCTTCTTCTTCTTCTTTCTTTTTTTATTATTATTATTTTTTTTTTTTTAGTTTTTGTATGATATAGGGTCTTTCAGTCTTATTTTCTGGTCTAACCCTCTGAGCTGTCCCCAAACTCATCCAAGTTCCTTCCATACAATTTTGATTTACAGCTATATGGTAGGATACAGTGTCATTCATCACAGTTTGTTGGCAAATTGTCTTAAGTTTTTATGCATTGTTCCTTTTACAGGGTTCCTGTTTCTCAGTGTCTCCAATTTGTTTCTAGCTTTTGTATAACCTAGGCTATTTCAGTCATATGTTACAGTCTAACCGTCTTATGTCCTTCCAGAATTGATCCACATTCTTTTCATACAATTCTGATTTGCAACTAGCCAACTTATATGGTAGGATGTATTAAGTGTCGGTAGCCTCAGATTGTAAACATTTTTATTCTCTGTCCCTTTACAGGGTTCCTGTTTCCATTGAGTTTCCAATTTGCTTATAGAGTTTTATGATCTGATCTTTGAGTCATATGCTTCACTCTAACCTCTGAGCTGCCTAGCTGATCCACATTCTTTTCTTTCAGCAATACTTGATGGCTTATGTTTTACAGCCTTTAATGTACTGTGAGTTTAGCTATCTCAGCGCTTAAGAAATTATAATATAAGAACATGAAAAGAAAAAGGGTAATTATAACCTCAGTCAATCATTTTTCTTCGACACATACACAGGGACAGAGAGAGGGAAGGAAAAGAGCAAGGGACTTAATTAAGGCGGCTACTTTGGAGCTGCTGTATCTGTGTGTATGGAGTGCTTATTTATTTTTTCTGTTGTGAGCCTTTACTATGTATAGCTGGTCTTCCTCTTAAATGATCACATATAAGGAAGATATTGTAGGGGGGAAGAAAAAGGAACACATATGCATGGTTTATATGATGTTTACAAGACTACTGATAAAATGGAGCTGATTGTAAGGAGGGATATTTGATCGTAGGTACAGAAAAGAGTTATGCATGTTGAGATAAGTTGGTGGTGAGATCAGGGAGAAAAAAATATCAGAGACGGATGCATTTGGTTGTAAATGCAATCTTTTCAACTTTGTTGATTTTTTTTCTTTTCTTCCCCATGGTTTGTTGGACTTGCTATTCTTGGAACGATGTGCATGCGGTTGGTGTTTGTGGAATTGCTTGTTGCATAAGTCAATTTATCCTTCTAGCATCATTTAGTGCTATTTTTTTGCATCTAAATATTTATTTAGCTCTAAAATTTCTCAAAGTTAAACGAGAAGTTATTTGGATTTGAGAGAGATTGACAGTACACGCAGTGATTGTGCATCTTTGATAATTTTTTATGTGGGATATCCCTGTTGTGTCCAGGTGCCATACTTGCTTCCAGATTGGGGGTCGAGTATACTGAGAATATTCAAAGAAAAGCAATATTTTATGAGGCATATCATAGTTCATGAGCTTGCTGAGATCATTGTGCATATTTGATTATTGACTTCACCTCCAATGTCTTTTTGGGTTAATAACCCAGCAGCATTCATGGCGATCACAACCATGTCTGCTACATGGTTTTGCCTTGTTGTCTCTCTACCCAATCCCTTCGTTGCTGTAATTTTGGCCTATTTATATACTGTCAAAAACGTTAGTGTACATTAATGTTTTATAGTAACAAGCTTAACTGTCGAAATGTTATTGTTTATGGTGCAGGTAGATGCAGTTGTTTACCTGGTGGATGCATTTGACAGAGAGAGGTTTACAGAATCAAAGAAAGAGCTGGATGCCCTCCTTTCAGATGAAGCTTTGGCAAATGTTCCATTCCTTATCCTTGGGAACAAAATTGACTTAGCTTATGCAGTATCAGAGGAAGAACTGCGGTACCACCTTGGCCTGACAAACTTCACCACAGGCAAAGGTAAGGTGAACCTTGCTGATTCTAATGTTCGTCCACTTGAGGTCTTCATGTGCAGCATCGTCCGGAAGATGGGTTATGGGGATGGCTTCAAGTGGGTCTCTCAATACATCAAGTAGAGGACATAGCAGGCTGTGATTCCTACTGCGCGGATGGTGTTCTTTGACATTCTGGTGCAATTAATCACTGGACTTGATTTTGGAAGTGTTTATCCCTTTGGATTGGCTTTTGGTTGCGATGTAAACTAAATTATAAGTTTCAAATTTAGGGTGGGTTTGTAGCCGTATTTTCTCTCTCCTTTATTTACTGTTCCCAGGGTAGCAAATTACGAAGCTCTCTTTTTTTTTTCGGTTCATTTATTTTTATGGCACACAGGGACTTCCACGGTAATAATGTGATATTGGTTTGTAATACAATGTCAGTATGTTACTTAGAGGATTTTGGGCTACGAACAATTCTGATAGCTTCTTCATGGATTAGACATTTAAACTGTACCATGACCTTTGTTGATTCTTTTAATATTTAATTTTGGGGGAAGAAAAATCGAGAGGATGATGTTACTCTTCATAAACCTTTTCCACATTGAGGATGAGTTCTTCAATAGCCGCCATGCCACCTTGGCCAACGGAGCAATGGTTTGTATCTTTAAAAAACCCAACCCTCTGAATTTTGGCCCACACAACCTCTCCTAGCTAACCTAATGCACCTTGCATGCCTCCCCATTTTTTCCCCTATAGAAATCATTTGCCTTCCTCCTGAGTGTGGTATATATTGTTTGTTGGAGTCAAATGTGTGATATTGCACAATTGTTCATAGAGAAAGTGTTGTAATGTAAAGAAAAGCTCATCAAAATTTATTATTCACAAAACCTCAATAGAGTATTTATAGTTATAACCTAGTTAAGCCCTATACTAAGTAGGAAAAAAATATAAAATAAATAGAAATAAAACTCTAAATTTATTAAGAAACATAATCATATTCTAATTAGAAAACCTCAATTCATGTTTTCAACAGAAAGCTACTGATTTTAGCATTATTTCATGTCCAACGGGTGATTAGAAGTTTTGTTTCCACCATTCCATTTCGCTACTCACTTTCTTATGTAGCTCATGAAATTCCTTCGCTTTGTTTATCCCAAACTCCATTGGCAGCCCTCGATATTTAAAAGGGTCTTCTGTGTATGGGATAGTCAAAACTTTCGAGAAGTCTTCCTACCTTATTCCTTGGGTAGGGATTATGATTCCTTGCGAAGCACCATTGGTTAGCAAAATTGTATGAATACGGAATAATGCAAACCATTACCAACCTGACCCATTGTTCATAAAACCCAGTTTTAGTAACATAGCCTCAACAAAATTTCAGTCTGCATATCGAAATCGATTACTACTTAGCGTCCTCTCCCTTCTCGCTTGTTAAGATATGGATTTTAAAGAGCAAGCATTACGTGATACACAACGGAGAGAAGAATCTGAATCCTAGTCATTGGGATCGTGACAGATAAAATAAATGATATGATCGACAAAGAAAGCTGACTGTTAAGAGGGGATAAGCACAACTCACAGCAGTGCAATCCATACATTCCAAATTACCATATTAATGATGTGGGAAAATATAAATAAATAAAAACTCAGAAAGCTACGTGAGTCATTTTTTTGGTTGAAAGCGGTTAAACTGGACCAAAATGACTCAAAAAAAACAAAAATCAGTTTTGATTTGATTTTAAATTGGAATATCGTGTAATCAGCTAAAATTGGATTTCGTTGAACATCAAAAAGTGAAAAACAAGACCAAACCCAATCCTATTGGAAGGGATCTTGGACATGGAAGGGTATTGGAAGCATCCTCCCGGAAAAAAAAAGTGGGCAATGGAAGGAAAACGTCATTCTAGATCAATCCTTGGGTAAAACATAATCAAGTCCAACAAGAATACACTCAAATTTGGGAAACACACAATTATGAACTGTGGGAAGAACTACTATTGTGGCACAAGTAGCATCTTCGCTCAACCATGTTAATAGGAGTACATTTCTAATCAAATCCCTCTCCTTGCTTTCTTTGCATCTTTGAATCTTTCTTCTAAATCTGACCCTTGGCAATCTCTTATTTCAAGAAACGGAATATTCACAGTTAAATTCGCAATGAAAGCGTTGGCCAAATCAAAATTTACCCCAACAGACAACACCTCAAAACCATAGTGGGAGTTTTTTTGGAAATTACCCTTACACCCCAAATTTAAAACCTTCTTTTGGCGTCTCTTGAATGCAGGACTTTCGGTAAAGGCATCACTTGCTCAATGGACAGCATCATCAAGCGATTGTAAATTGTGCGGAAATGGTGAAAGTCATATTGGCATTCTTTCACTTCATGTGGTTGGACCTAAAGAATTTAAACAACAAGACCTCTAGGCTTGAGAACGGAGGGATTTACATACCAATCCATCCTGCAACTATGCACATATTTCTTATCAATCGACATTGTTGATAAAAATTCTAAGCAGTGGTTAATATTTGTGTTTATGATCGCCTATTACTATGTATGGCAAGAATGCAATTAAAAAGTCTTTAATAAACAAGCACCCAATCCCACAAGAGTATTGCACAATATCTCCCTATACGTAATAACTTAAATCTCACTTCCAAAGGGATTATTGATTCTAAAAGAATCCAAACAATACAATGGACCATATGCAAAGACCGGCGTGTTTTTGCCAATATATACATTACACTAACATGTTTCAATCTCCCATTTTATTGTGTAGGGACACATAATTCACAACTACACTTTGCAGGATGGAGTGTGGGCTTCTTTGGGGAAGGTCAAATCAACTATATCAGCACAAGAGGCTTAGGGAGTGAAGATATCATTGGCACTTCCATTGTCAAACTTCGCACGGGAATAGATCAAGCTTGTAAATCACACCTCAACATCACCAAGTACAACATGCAAAAAGTAATTGACCTAATTTGAAACCCGAAGAACAAACAATAGCCACTTGAACATGTCCCCTTTTTGGCAAATCTAGCCTCTTGTACTCCTACGATAGACATTACTGTTTTTAAGATCCCCACACTCCAACAATGGTTTGACTTATTTAACGTATAGATCATCAATAGAACTTCTGAAGTTGAAATGTATTGGACCTAAGTAAACTACGTAACTGTCTTCTTTAAATTTGCTAATTTATTTTTCATTATAAAAAATAATAATTTAAAAAAAAAAAAAAGAAGAAGAAGAAGAAGAAGAAAGAAAGAAAACACCTAACCGAACCTTGGCAATAGAAAGCCAAAAAGCCCTCAACATGAACCAGAAAATCATTATTAATAATTATAAAATTATAAAATTAAAAAAATATATATATATAATTGTATACAAACCAGGTAACAAGTTGAATATAAACTAATTGGAAAAAAGATTATTATATTTTATCAACAACCATTAGCGGGGGCCTTGACGCGGTGTTCGGTGGACCACTGCATCACCAACCATTGATTCCGATGTTATGTCAATAATATATTATTATTACTATAACAATAAAGATCAAAAGTAATAACTAAAAGGAAGAAGAAAAAAATTCTAAAAACACTCTAATACATGTCAATTTATATCAATATCATATCCATTTCAAAAATGTGTGGAGAATCTTCCGTGACAAACCAATCATACTTTTTCAACCCAAAAAAAAAAAAAAAAACAAAAACAAAAAAAAACAATCATAATATGCGAAACGTTATTATCATTCAAGGGGCCCACATCTCAAGAAAAATAGCGTCCAGTCCTATACTCCTATTTACATGACCAGAACATGAGAGGATCCAATCACCCACCCACCTGCGTGATCTTTTTCCCCCAGAAATTAATAGTTAAGCTTAGGTCATAATTGTCATTATCAGCCTAATCTAATCTAATAGTATTATTTATTATTACTATACATATATTCATAGTTCTCTGCTCCTCCCTATTTCAAATCCCTTGAATCATTCAAAAAGCCAGCAGTACTTAAGACGGTACAAGACACATTCCTCTTTCTCTGAACCCACATTCTGTCTTTGCATGCCTAAAGCCTTGGGAACAGAGAACGGTAGTTTTGGCTAATCTATGCAAATGAAAGATTGTTTTTTACATTTTTCATTCTAAAATTTCATGGATCATCTCAATCCTTCTCTAAGTCTAAACCATTAATAGGTGGTGGAAGGCTAGCTGATTTGTTCATTTCAACCTTTAGATAGACAGCAGACCAAGTGGATATGACAATTGATTTACAATGTGGCCTGAACAGATCACCAATTGCTCTCCACATGTTTCCTGTGCAAAACTCTCTCACTCTCTCTCTCTCTCTCTCTCCTTCCCTCCCTCCCTACCCATTCAAAATTCAAACCCAAACTCGTAGAAAAAACAGCAAAGCAAAGTCCAATAGAGAAGCAGCCCATTTTACCCAAAAAAAAAAACTCAATAAAATATATATAAAAAATTAAAAAATAACAAAAATGATGACCCCATTCGGATTTCAAAGTTCAAACACAAGAAGCTTTGCAAATAAAACAGATGAGGCCTCTGGAACCCAACTCAGGCCTGGTCTGTTTCAAACTTTCAATTCCTTTTGAGTTATTAAAATATTATATTTTAAACTGAGATTGATGTCTACAAAGTCATAACCTATGTAATTAAGAAGAGGTTGTTCACTTGTTCACCAAAAAAAGGATAATTAAGAAGAGGTTGTTTACCAAAAAAAAGGTAATTAAGAAAATTAATTGGCCTCGTGAATTCCAAGTTTACTTGGTCGGACCAAAATACCCTTCTTTCCTCTCCTCCCCTCCTAATAGTATGGATTGGTGTCTTGTGTTGTAAGAACGCATCTCCATTTCATCCGTCATTTTCTATTTGTTTCAGTTCCATTTTCCGATAACACAGAAGGGTTTGCTTTCTAAGTATTTAACAGGGGATCCATCATACCCAGATTCCCAAATTCATAATCCATACACGCACACAGAGAGCCAATAGTGAGAGCGCGAAGGAGATTGAAATGGGAGAAGTGGCATTGTTTGTTGAGAGTTCGACCTCATTTTTAATTCCTCAGTGTAGAATATGCCATGAAGAAGAATTGAAGGCAAAGGCATTGGAATCTCCATGTGCTTGTTCTGGAACTGTAAAGGTGGAAAATGTGTTCCTAACTTAGGGGTGTCTTTTCCCTCTGTTTTGCTTTTTCTTCTAGTTTCTCTGACTTCAAATTCATCAAGATTTGTTTGGTTCGTTCCTTTCAGTTTGCACACAGGGAGTGCATACAGAGATGGTGCAACGAGAAAGGTGACACTACTTGTGAAATTTGCCTCCAGGTTAGTACCAATGTTAATTCATTGATCAGGAAAACAGAGTAATAAAGAGGAAACAAAAGGACATACATGTAGGTCCTCATTGGGTTCTCTTTCTGTTTTCCTTTTTCTTCTATTTCGAGTCTTTGTCTTGAATTGGGCGTGCTTTCTTCTATTTCAATTGGGTTTTCTTTTTCTCCTTTGATCATATAGTTCCATAAAATGGAAATCTGTTTTCGAAATATTTTTTACACCAACGAAAAAAAATGAAGTCTTTTGAGCTAACTTTCTACTGGCGATTGAAAATTTGCAGAAATTTGAACCTGGTTACAAGGCACCTCCAACAAAGGCTCATTCTGCCGATGTAGTGGTAACAATCAGGTAAGCCTTTGTTCTCAGTTTTACTTACATGTTTGAGTTTCTTGTTTCCTTTCATGTTAAATCGTTGGATTATTAACCTCAGAAAGCAAAATTGAAAAACAGAGGAAGCCTGGAGTCGGAAGTACCCGTTCGATTACGGAGGCAAGAACAAGAGCTACGTAACCCAGGATTAATGGCGATCGTCGCCGCCGATTCCGACTACTCCGAGTGTTCATCTGCCGCCGAGAGAAGCGCATCTTGCTGTCGATCCGTGGCCCTCGCGGTAATGTCTATAACTGTCGAAACTCCAAGCTCAAAATTCTTACCTTGCATCAAAAAGACCTGTCAAAATACACTCATTTTGGAGTTTTTAATTAATTAAAAATAAAAAATCCACCTGAGGTGGACTGGATCCGATATGGATGGATATTACATACCAATTCTATTTTCCATTCTTTTATCCATCCACGTGGCACACATGTCCTGCCAGGTCAGATCCACATAGTCTTTTATCATGACACGAGGTTGGGATCACCGAGTCCATATCCTCTAACCCTTTCGGTAGAGGTTTGTGCTCTATTCACAATTTTCCACCCTATAATAGGTGTAGGACCCACGTGAGACCCACTTGTAAATCATTTTGTTGACTTAGGTAAAGGAATCCCATCGGTTGTGTGTGTTAAAAAAAATATGTGAGGAGAACACATACATCTACCTTGTCAGATAGAGGATCCTAACTCAGATTCTCCTCACCAAACTGGGAACTTGGTTATGCAGCAACCACCCTAAAGATGCACTAACACATTTGTTAATCCAAATGATGATCTTGAATTGTCTTTTCTGATTGTCACTCTTAATTTGTTTTGTAATGAAATGCAGTTTGGAGTCCTATTGCTTTTGAAACACCTCCTTGCATTGCTAGCTGGTGGAACAGACCACTATGCTTTCACAATTCTAATAGTAAGTAAAAGAAATCACACTTTTCAATAGGGGTTTGACATAATTTGAAAAGAAAAAAGAGGGATGAGATGCTAGGTACTTTTGACACTTCGGTCTGATGGTCTCCTCTTTTTTTATGTCTCTGCTTCTTTTCCCATGATTTTCGCAGCTATTTGTTCTGAGAGCTGGCGGTATCATTGTTCCTCTCTATGTAATGATGCGGACAATAACTGCAATCCAGAGAACCATTCACCAGCGGCATCAGGTAAGTTTAGAAACACAGAGATTTTCAGATGTGCTTTCAAATACTGCATGACATGAAGATTTTCATTCTCATCCAACAGCTGAATCAGAATCATGCACCATACACTGAGTACACAATAGTGTACATAACCTCTTACCTTAAAATTCCATATGAATATAGATCTTGCAGATTAAAACCAAAAAGATTGGCACCCAGGAATGGTGTCCTTGCAAAGCATTAAACGCATGTATGTAAAACAACTGTTGATTTTTTATTTTGTTTTTTGATGTATCAGGAATTTCGTGACTCTTCACGGTTCCAAGAAGATTCAAATGGCCAAGAAGATGAAGATGAAGATGAATATTTAACCTACTCAGTACATACCCAAGTACAACACTCCTGAAAATTCTATACCTACTTGTCATTTTCTTTGTGGGGGGTGGGGTTTGGGGGATGCTGAGCACCACATCGTTGCTCTCTGTAAAAGAAATTGTTTTTCAGCTATTTGAAGGCCAATATTTGAAATCAAAGAAAATCTTGTTGGGACAAAGTTGGTGAAATACAAACACCTAAAAGGTCAAAAAAAGGTCCAGTTTGGCAGATCTGACCAACAGGGTTCAGGGTTTTTTTTTTTTTTTTTTTTTTTTGGATGAATAAAGAACAGGTTCAGGTTACACACTTGTTGGATAGTATAACTACACTGACTTTCCTTTCAGTCTAATGATAAGGCGGCCATGAATCATATCATGGCAGTATAAAGAAAAACGTTTACTTGGAAGACAAAATAAAGTACTACAGTCAGCCTGTGTTCAAGCACAAACTCTCTTGGTTACCCAAAATTTGTCTTTCAGCCTGCCTTCAGATAAGAAGTATAATGGTGCTTGATAGCATCTCTCCTTCAGTTGGTGTTCCTTACATAATTACAGGTCAGGTTTCATGTTTCACAACGTTTGACGAGATGAGTATTTCAGCAATTGTTTTTCTAGCAAACATAATAAATTCACCTCAGGTAGTATCAACCATAAACTTAAAAAGAATATCCCATGAGAGAGAGAATGCATGGGATTTCTTCTTGTAGGTGGTGGGGATGTGAGGAGGACAAAGACTGCAGCTTCATTGCTTTTGCAATCAAAGAAAATAAAGGAATTAAAAGGAGGAAAAGCACTTAGCAGTAGATTTTTACATGAACCAAGATCTCCAAAAGAAATCATGGGAAGCCATATAGAACAAAGGAAGGAAATGTTCTAATACTCATGAATACCTCATGTACTCGAAGTCAAGCTCTTCTGCCTTCTATATCAGCATTCAGTTCAGACAGCTCATAAAAATTTTCCATCTGCTCCAAAATGATCAAATGTTTAAACTCAGTGAAAAGGTTCTGTGAGCAGCTAGGATAGTTACACTGGCACATGTGTCTCCCTCTCTCCACATGAAATGGCCTTGCTACTCTTCAATGTATAATATCACTCTATTATACCTCATTGTTTTCCGGCAAAATTTGAAAAGCAAGAAACTTCGTCTATGCAACTTGCTCATAAACATTTTCAAACCATGCTACATAAACCACAGTAATACCTTGTAAAAGAAGTTTATACACATGTTTCAACTTGAACTCCCACCAATAACGCTACAGGTAAACTAATATAAAGCACAAAAGCAACCCAGTTAACCAACTACAAGGATCAGTAATGTCCACCTGATAACCCCCCACCTTGAAGAAGTCAGGATGCAAGTAATGACTCTTGGGATCATAATTCACTTCACTTAGAAGACCTCCTTTTACCATCTTTAAGATCCTCCGCAGTAGAAGAGAATATTATACTTCAAGTAATGGAATTGAAACATCTAGGAAGCATAAGAGATCATATTGATGCCTCCACAATCTAAATGCAACACTGAAGCATCCTCTGACTAGGGAGATAGACAAAACTGAATCTTGGCTACAACTTAATTAACAGAAATCTGGTGGGGGAAGGGGGTGTTTGGGGAGAATGGGAGACAGGTGAATAGGTACCTAAGAACCTCTTTACATCGACACATATGCAAGGTAACATAACAACTCAACCAATCAACACAAGAACTGCATTTACTTTGTATTTATGTTAAGCAGTTAGGGGAGTAGAGTCAAGATAGATTAGTACTTACTTCCACTTCATGTGAACCAAATCACGCTGCATCATCAAGTGCTAACCTGTAAAAATAGAGGCAGATGTTCTCCTACGGTGAGACATTTTCACAATCAAATTTTTTGCATCTTTTTACCTTTAGGTATACCAAAAACAGAGCAACAGCACACAGGAAATTTCACAATCAAATTGTTTGCATCTTTTTTCCTTTAGGTATACCAAAAACATAGAGCAACAACACAGAGGGAAAAAAAGAATCATCAGAACAAGTAAAATTCTACCCTCAAGGGATGCTTTGATTTCATTTCACATTGAAGATAATATGCACTCGTGTCTCAGGAAGAACTGAAACACCATGATTCACAAAAGAGTAGACTAGGAATAGGACTACCTAATTTCCATTTATCTAATTGCCGTTATTTTATTTTCCTCAGTAGACCACTCCCGGGTTGTCTCTTTCAGCTGGAATTCCGACTATACAGCTCTTATTATGCATGATAACATATGGCTGTTTCATCTTCAAAATAAAAGTTCAGCAGAACAGAATCCACGAGTTACAAATAAGTAAATTAATTATAAAGCATAAGTAATGGAAATACAATAAGATTACAACTTACAACCTGGAGAAAAAGAACAACAATGGTCGTTGAGAAGTTGACTCGTTATTGATTTAGGTAGTGAAATGATATGCTTCAGAAAAAAAGACCTCTATCATACTGTTCATACAGGATCAACGATTGCCAGGAGTAGATTTAAAGAGAACCAAAAGAACTTACTTTCAGCATTTCACGGACACGACTAATCTGGTTCTGTAATCATTCAAAGTACCACGAATTCCTGTTGTAAAACGATAATCTTGAACTCTTTAACACCGCATATTCATCTTCTTTATCGAGATCCATCTCTTGTTAATCAGCTTCTACCGTCTCCTTCCCCACATTATCCCTTAGCCTTCGTTGGTGAACTCTCATCCGATGCTTCCCTCTCATGTGCAAGAACCAAAACCTCCTCCTTGGCATAATCATACCGAACTACGTGCTTACGAACCAGCTTATCGAATATATTAAGCCAAGCTTCATAGCAGCATTCATCCGAAGTCGAACAAAAATCCTTGACCGTCTTCTGAACTGATTCGAGCATCGTAACACTTCTGGAGGAATCGTTACACACCACAAGAGGGAAGAAGACAATTGAGAATTTATCAGAAGCGTTTCCTTTGTAGAGGATTGGCGGGAAATTTCGGCGCGGCGCGCACAGCTGCAGCTGCACTTCGCACCACATTCTTTTGTGTTGCTACTTGCTCCCCGATTCGTTCTATGTTACTTCTGTAATCCAAATCGGACGTTTGAAACGAATTCAATCCGAAGAACGAAAAAACCCGGTTTAATTAAAATATCTTGGACCAGTTTATCGTTGAATCAAATTGATCAAATAATGCAGTGAATGCACAATTTCTGTCCTTTTTCACTTTCCAGTTCTGCTCATTTCATTCTTCAAATGAAGAAGTGAACCAAAGAGGAAAATATGAGCACCCACTTGATAACTCATCCAAAATCATTTTTAGTGCTTTTGATAAAACTATTTTGTTTCAAGTGATTCTTAAAAGTTGAAACATAATTGAAAATTATGAAAACTTCTACTTCAAGTAATAATTTTGACGCAACAACAAATTATTATTGCATTTTTTTTTTCTTTAAGCAAAAGTTGTGTGTTGGCTAGTTTAAGTGAAACAGTTAGATAGGAGTATTTATAAAATTTGATGTCTTATATAAAAAAAAAAATTCTACTAAAACTATATTGATAAAATTCTGGCTTTCAAAAATAAATTTTATCAAATATCTAAAAATGTTTATACTTCTAAAAATTACAATAACTAATTCTGGTGTTTTTCTATGCAAAAACTTGGTGAGTTATCAAACACGTTCTTAAATTTCCTTTGAGGAAGAATGAGCCAGATGGCTCCCCATTCCAAGAGGGCGGTCCTCCGGGGGCGAAAGCGGGGGCAAAACCAGGCAACACCCCCCCCACCCCCCCCGGTCCCGCCCGGGCCCCCCGCCGCAACCAAAATTACACCGGGCCGAAGCGCCGCCGCCGAACCGGCGGCCCCACGGCCACCCGCCGCCGCCCCCGCCAAACAGTCCGCGGTAACGGACCGGCCCCGGCGGGGGGCGCCCACCACGGAGGGCGCCGCGGCCAAGAAGAAGAAGAAAAAAAAAAAACCCGAACAGCAACACAAGGACCCAACGTGAGGAAGAGAGCAGAGGGCCACCGCGCCTCCAACCCAGCAAGCGCGCCGCCACTCCGCCACCCACCCGCCGGGCGGGGGCGGGGCCCCAAGCCGGGGCGAGCCCCACGCCCCGAAGGGGGGGTGGGCCGGGCCGCCACAGGCCGGCGTGGCGCCCGCCCGCGAGTGGGATGATGACGGGCATGAAGCGCCCGGGCGGTGGTTCCCGCGCTCCTTCCAAGACAGTATAAAATCAATAAATACAAGAAAAGGAAAAATGTAAAATCAAAAGCAAACCAATTATGTATCGATTCACTTCTGGTTCGGTTTATACAGATTTCTTTTTGGAACCGGTTGAACCAAACTCAACTAATTCAATTGAGACCTTAGTCAGAACTACCCACCGAATGAATTGAGCCGCTACCAGTCCACCATGTACCAACCGAGTGCCGACGAAAACCGAACAGGATGAGCCACTACTACCTACCGGATTTGATATAAAAGATAAGAAATCACAATAATTCATCACCAGCATCTTCTGAATCTGAGTTTGTTTTGTTAGTTAACCAGAAGTCTCAATTGGTTTCAGTTTTTCGAGCGGTTGAGAGGAGGATCTTTCAAGCTTCTTCTCCATTGTTCGTTTCTGAGCCTGGAATTCTCAGATCGGAACCCATTTTCCTTTTAATCGAGGAAATCATATGATTGTTTGCCGTTTTGACTAACTGGAAACTCAAATCTACCATCTCCATGGCGACGACTGATGCTCCTCTTCCAAGCTATGCTTTCGAGATCAGGGACGATCAAGACGACAAAGACGAGTTCGCGGACAGCAAATGTGCTTTTGTAATGGTAGCTCTTTGTCCTTGTCTTGTCATAATTAGTCTCCTCCTCATCGCTGTTTCGATAGTTCTCATAGTGAAGTTTCATATATTATGTCACACACCTTTCCGCAGTCTATCAAGTCTGGTTTACAGGAAGCATTGCAAGTCTTGAGTTTCATGGTGTTAGTTTCTTTCCTCAGCTTCTTTCCAGTCTGGTTTACAGCAAGAATTTCAAGTCTTGAGTTTCTGGGTGTTAAATTTTAGAATTTTTATAGGGTTTCAGGGGTAGATGCAGGAAACGAGGTATAATAACAATTATGCAACTAGTCGTAGTTAGTATCGTGTCTCTGTTCTCTTCTCACACAGCTATGCTGCGGTCTTTCTGATTAATCACGCAGTGCAGTCCGATTTCGTCGGCTACACTTATTTCTTCTGTCTTTGAATCATATGGCCTCCTGGCTTTTCAGATAGAGAAATAGAAACAGAACAAACCTGGGATGATGATGAAAGCGAGAATAAAAGTAATGGAAGTCAGACCGACGATAGTCTCTTTCTTGGTGAGAATGTGAAAGACGTAGTCAATGAGTTCACATCCGATCAAAACTTTTATGGCTTTTTGAGAGAGCTGTTGAGATTTTTGAGTTGAGAATGAAACTTCGAGAGAGGATTGGTACCTTTGATTGCTTGCTCAATGTCCCTGGAAGGGCCAAGCTTGGAAACTTTTAGGGCTTTTTGAGTAAAAGAATCAATCTTCAGCAGAGTTACAGATCAATGCAGTTCTCCCCTTTGTGGATGGTGTGAAGGAGGCAGCCAATGTGAGGCTTCTGTTGTATCTACTAAGTGGACTGAGATTATGGAGAAAATGGTGAGGAGAAGATCATGACCCAGTTTAAAAAAAGGTTTGTCTCAGTTGATCCCTGGAACCCAGTTGTGCATCTCTCAAAGGACCATGCATCTTTTTATGGTGCAGTCTTTATTGTGGCTTGATCAGTTAACTTGTAGTATCCATTATATCAGTTGGGGGCTCATAGAGTGACATATTGCCCCCTTGAAAGTTGAAACTATGGTTTCTTATTGATGTTGCATATTTTTGTTCACTAATGTTTAAATATTGAATGGTGTTTGAAACTTGGTACACCTTACTGTTCTTGAGGTGGGATATCTGGTCTCTGGGGGCGATGTCTTTATGATTTAGTCAACCTTACAGTACCTGTAGACACTCACATCCAAGAGGATACCCATCAATATAGATGCCCCCCCCCCCCCCCCCCAGTTACATGAGTTATATTGGACTGAAAAACAGACTCATTCCTTTTGCTTAGAAGAGGCCACAAGACAACAAACCTTTAGCTCCTCTACATTAGATCCAATTCTGCCGATGATTTCATGCGGTTAGCAACACCGATGCATCATAAGCTATATTTTTCTTTAGGCATCAATTATAATTCAGTGTTTGGTTATATCTTGTTTCTGGTTGTTTATTTTCTTTGCACCTGTATCAGCTTAATCTCACATAGGGATCAGGAAGCAGCTAATGTTCTACCACAAGAATAAAGAACCCAGCCAAGCCCCCGAAGAAAGGAGACACAAAACGGGGACGGTTGGGGCCGTTGGTTAGCTGTTTCCTTTTGGGGGAGGGGGGGGGGGGGGGGGTCGGAAACAGTAAATATGTCTTGCAATAAGCTTTGCCGGATCATTTGACATTCCCAATCCATCAGATACTTCCAACAAGCGGCCTTCACCTTGTGCTATCTTCCATAAATTTATGCTATTATTTTGTCCCAGATAACCATTCTTGTGTATGGTATGCATTGTTTTATTATCTATCAAATGCCAAAAATGGATTAGTCTGAGCAATTAGACTAATATAGATGGAAGAAACCTTCTTTTAGCATTAAGCAAATAGCTCATGCAACGTCTGAGCTGCTGAGACATCAATAAAATTAACTCATGTTTCTCAGCTTGTTTCTCCATCGATCACCTTCCCTTTGCCTATGTTAAAAACACATGGGAACCAATAAGTGTGCCACATTCCCAAGCCTCTGCATCACTGCTCAAGCCTTTGCTGGTTGTTTTACCTGCCGTGCTTGGACTACTCGCCCAGCAGTCTTTGGATTGTTCAGAAGACAATGTTAAAATCTCGGCTGGTTAATGATATTTTACTTTTCTCATAAACTTCTTCAGTAAAAATTGATCTGCTGTTTCATGCTTCAACTTAAGAGTTGGAACCTTTCTCAGGAAATTATTTGTAGTTGAACCACGTTCGTTCAGAAGCCTACCAATCTACGATGGACCATTCCAAGGTCCTTAATGAGGAGAAAATCTGCTATTCATTTGCTTCATTCGTCATCAGATATTTTCAGTCAATTAGAGTAAGCCACTCTTAAAATTGCGGACTTCACTGTCATTCGCAGTTTCTCATGAAATCTGCTAGCCAACATGCTTCAAGCCAATGAACTGCAATGATTTTTCTGAGCTTCTTCTAAGTTCTAACGCGTTGCTTATATAGGATACTTTGAGGTTGGCAGGGTTCGAAATGCGTTTATTTGATCAAACAAAGAATTTTCTCATTTCGATCAAAGAAAGAATTTTCTTACTGACAACCTAAGGTCGATGGGAGCATTTGTGCAAACCTAAAGCATCAAGATGGCAAGCAATTCCTCCTTTCACGGGGGCAAGGCTTTCAGTAGCCGCATTCATATCTTCATCATCTTGGGCACTCTCATGCATCAACATGGTTAGGAATTCCTCTTTTCACGGGAACAAGGCTTTCAGTAACCACATTCATATCTTCATTATCTTGGGCACTCTCATGCATATCCAAATAGTATAAAAGTTTCCCGTGTATTACAGGCTGTTGTGGCCGCCTTTTAAGTTTCACCCATCGATCTATCCACTACACAGGTCATATGGAACCCAAGTGGCTCTATCCGTCCCAGGTTAAAACCATGTGTAACCGCAGAGCTGGAAGGGTCTCAGCTTAATGCAGTAAGGTTTTGGACTCAAAATCACCTCAAGGAGGAACAAGCAAAGTAAATTGAACAAGTGAAACCAAAACCGAGATAAGTCAATGCATTTGTTTCTTAGAACTACTTTAGGGCCTGTTTGGTTACATAAATCTAGAGACTTCAAATCTTTTGATTCATGAATTTGAGAATTATACCTGTTTGGTTGTAAAAATCTCTAGATTCATGAATTCTATAGATTCACCTTTTTACACTAAAAACGTGAAGGGGTGAAATCCAGAGATTTCAAAAAAGCTATACATTTGCACATTCACAAAAATCAACGTCGATCAAATATTTTTTAGGATGAATCCACAGATTTCATTCCACAACCAAACACTTAATTTTATAAATTATGACTCCATAGATTTGAAGTCTATATATTTGTAATCTCTAGATATTTGAAATCTTTGGACTTATGTAACCAAACAGGCCCTTAACAAGTTGGCTAAAACAAAATTCTCATAGCTTCCGAAATGAGACAATTCTGATAGCCACATGATTTCATGCAGCACGAAGCGTTCTTCCCTTAAAAGGATTCCTATATCCAAAAGAAGAAAAGGAAAAAAATTGAGTGGTTAGTGCCTAAACCACTTCTTTCCTAGCCTTCTTGAGAGATCCGCTTACAGCTCATCCTGCAAATGAGTGACCACAAAGAGGAAGTGTACAAGTCAGAAGGAGGAAAATCTATCGTGCACATTTCCAGAAATTTCATAGCTTTGTAAAACTGAGAGAGGAAACATACACGCAGATCATCATCAGTCTTGCTGCTTTCAATGTCATCGCTATCAGGTTTCTCGCCTTCAGCATTATCATTTTCGTGTTCCTCATTCTCATCCTGCAAAACATGTTAATTCAATTGAAAATAGAGGAAGATTAATAGATGATATATTTCTAACTTCATGAGTAGTTTTATAAAGCTTACATCAGAATCAACTGGATCATCCTTCGGTTCCTGCCAGAAAGAATCACAACAGGTCAGAGAAATATGCCTAGAAGAATAGATGTTCTTTTCTGGTCCGGCAAGACTGACAGAGCAATTTGATACTGACAGTCTGACACCATGCTTTTTAAATTCACCATGATTGGCCCCAAATTAAATTTCAGAGTCAGAACTGTATAACTACTTGTAACAACAGATTACCTTCTATATTCAACCATCCCACTTATTGTAGAGAATTCCATCTTTATACTGGATCTCTCAAGTAATCTAATATATTTATAGATTCCCTTGTGCAAACTCAACAATTTATTTTTTCTCCTAGAAGTGCCAAACTTCACACGAGATTTCTAAAACCTTATTTTCCACTTGGCCAACTCAATTTTGGCTGAAACTTGATATGCTACTAGCATGGTTGTCTAGTTGCTAGGTGACAGCCTTTGACTGACTGGGTGACCTTGCTGATGCTCTCCAGCTCTTTGGCTCTCTTCAACACCTCTGATCAACTAGGTGCCATGACAATTATGCCAACCAGCAGCCCTCCGGAAGCACCATGTCTAGTAAAGTTTCAGCTCAATTGAGTCTGTCACAAACAGGACATCTGATCTAGCCATAAGAAGAATGGAAGAAAAATCTCTTCAGGCCTGCTACTGGACTAGTAACCCTCCACCCCGAGCCACCATACATAAAAGGAAGCCTCCTCTTTCTTTTTGTGTTCTACTGTAGTACCACCACCCTCATGAGCAAAAAATTTTGCCCTGTTCACCTGAATTACATGTATTGAAGGCAAGAACATAATCTGTAAACAAATTCAAGGTAAAAGAACTATACCTCCTGCTCTTTCTTTTTCTCAGCCTCATCAAATGCTGCCTTCTCAGCCTGTAAAACCCAATATCTCAACGTGAGTGTTACCTTTTCTTGAGAATTAGTTTCTTTACATGATTGCAGGAACACTCAAGAATTGAAATAGGTAAGGCACAAGCAAAATACATCTTTGTTTTTGCCCCATGTTTCTTCAGCAAGCTTTTTTGCATATTCCGGATCATTGCAAACTAAAACATTATCAAACAATGTCCCTGACTTAACCTGACATGTACATATCTCACCCATTAGCATTTATTTGGAATGAAAAACACAATCAAATTCCACAGCACAGATGTACCTGCCACAACTCAATGCCAACATATTTCAAATTGGGATAAACATAAATCTCTGGGTCATCCTTGAAATCTGAACACAAATATATAAATGTTAATAGAATAAACTATTATAAGTAACAATGGGGTTGATATAGAATAACTAAAGACCTGGGTTGTCAATCTTTGGTGCCTTCCATTTGCCCTTGTAGTTTGGATTCTTTATTTTCTGCAGATAATGAAAATCAGAAAAAAGACTGAAGCCCATTGAAATAAAATGATGTTTCTGGTTAGTTTAGAAATTTCAAGAACCTTTGCTTCCCATGGACCCTTGTACTCTGGGTTAGGGATGGTTGGTGCTGCCCATTCACCATCTTCCTCGTCATCCCAATCCTCTGGCTATGGAGTAATGAAAGCAGAATACTTAGTAACTAGTTCAATTTTAGGGAAATGAGCTCAAACATAGTAAAGATACTGAGGAAGCAAGTCCTGAATCACCTACCTTCTTTGCATCAGCATCTGGTATCTCCTTTGGGATGTCATCATACCCCTTTGAATGTACAAAAACAGTAAGTTTGATTTTATACTACGTAGCAGAAATGTGAATTAAAATTCCCAGTAGAAACAACAAAAATCCTATAGGGGATGAATACCTCAGGTTTCTTATCTTCAGGATCAGGGATATATTCCTCATCATCCCAATCTTCTGGCTGCACATGAATATGTGGTTTGTTACGGCAATAAAAGACATATTACAATAGTAAAAGACATCAGGGGCAAATAATAACTATTTTATAAAAGGATTTACTTTCTTAGCTTCGGGATCTTTAATTTTCTTTGGAGGGAGAATATCCCAATCACTATATAAACTCCCAGATTGTTTCTCCACATTGTCGATAAGGATTGTATAAGTAGCATCTGGTCGGAGGACGAAAGTATAAACATGAGTGAGCTGGTCAGTCTCACAAGGAACATCCTTCTTGATGAGGTGGTTTTTTCCATTGCGTGTAAGTATAGCATGAACTTTCTTGGTGCTGAAGCCACAGATATCTGGTCCAAACATGATACTGCCATCCACCATATAAAAAGATCTGTTGTCAATTCTTTTCTTACAATAAATAAATAAATAAGAGAGTAGAAGAAGAAGATCATATTGACCTATGGTTCATTCCCTAAAGAGGGTCTCTCATAAGGTCTAATAAATAAGTAAACATATAATAGATGCTATTGACCCATAGTTTGTTACCTATAAGGGGTCTCACCCCCAAATTTCTTTTGATCAATTTCACCACTGAGCAACTTCATGTAGCCACCACCACAGTCAAGTTTCTGCTCATGTTTTACAGAAAACTGGAAAACCAAAGTCTTATCCTTATTATTTAGCTCAGGGAACTCAGCTGAGATTGCATAAAACCGGTAGTCTTCACTGGTCTGGATACCTACATTGAGATCAAAGCCATCAAGTAACCCTAGAATATTCAAGAGCTAGTACGGAAGAACCACATGAAAATGCTGGCAAATTAAGCATTTTATGGTCCTTCAGTTTTTTTTTTGGGGGGGGTGAAAAAGAAGGCAAAAGCAAATTTAGAAGTTACCTTTATCACTAGGGTCTCCATTCCATTGACCAGAAGTGTAGTTCCACTCCCCAGCCGTCTTTTCATCTCTCTTCCATTCGGATTTGACCCACCGGTTCTCCCATCCATCTTAATATTCACCCATTAAATAATTAAAAATTATGAAAATGCATGAAAATCAATTTGAGAGCACACACTCATTTTTATGTTGAACATCCACAGCCAACCAATCACAGCGCCCTTTCAACACCAAAATAATAATAATAATAAAGAAAGAAAAAGAGGCAAAATGTAAATCTACAATAGTGCCATGGAGGGCATTTTTCTTGTTCTCACAAAAATAATAATCCAAGCTGATGTGGTGTCCAAATAAATAATAAAATGTATGTGGACTAACAGTCTGTAGCTCCAGGCATTAGATCCCTCACTCCCACACTTCCCCCTCCCCTCCCAAAAAAAAAGAGAGAGAGAAAATAATAAGCTTTTCACAAGTAAAGGGATATTAAGACGAGAAGGGGGGGGGGAGGAAAAAGAAAATCTTAACATGATGTAAATGAAAATTATTCGGTTGAAATGAGAATGAGAATTGAAACAAATTCCAAAAAATATGTCGACGGTGAGAAAGCATCGGGTCGAAGAATGCAACAGGCAGTCCAGAGTTTAAAGCCCACAAATTCGGATGGATCCACGGAATCGGTAATTCCAGAAAAAAAAAAGAAGAAGAAGTTCTGATCAGTCGCAGAATATGATCTAACACTAGAAAATATCATCAAAGGAGAAGCTATAGATTGAGTTGGATATCAGGATGTAAGCTCCAAAATAGGCCTTTCAAACTAACTTCAACAAATATATGTGATCATATCACAATGCTGCCAAACCTTCACGAATGCACTCTGTCAACGTATTAATGCAAAAACGAACATAGAAATGCACCACATACAGATTAATACCATATAAAATTAAATCATGTCGAAAATGATTAACCAAATCAAACTACTTATAGATCAACAAAACAAGGTTATCAATTTTCCCCCAATCGGTTACGAAACCAGAAGGAGAAGCATGAAACAACTAGAACAAAGTTAGATCATCGTAAATTTATAACGCGTAACGAAAACTTCAGAATCCCTATATGAATCAAAATGCGGCTGTAATGGGAGCAAAAGATGAGAACAAAAGGATCACGGAGATACAATGCACCTTCGAAGCGCTCTTCGAAATACACTTCCGCAGAAACAACTGAGATAATGGTGAGGGCGACCAGACTGAAAATTATAGGGCTTTTCCGCGGAATCGCCATTGTAGGAACAAATAAACAACACACCAGTCACAATCTCCTCTCCCCAGACACAGCTCTTGGGAATGTGCGGAAGAGCTGTATAATATAGTGAAGTTTTAACGGAAATTTTCAACGCACCCCGATTTTTCTCCTAATATTAATGTCATTCCCAGAATTATCCAATTTGTCAGAGACATATCTCTTATTTACCAACTCCACAGCTTTTTTCCGTTTACCAAAAAAAAAAAAAAATCCACAGCTTTTTTACCAAAAAAAAAAAAAAAAGAACTCCACAGCTTTTGCTTTTTTTTTTTAACCTCCTACCGGACCTACCCTGATGTTGTTGAAGGTTATTTTAGTAATTTTGAGATATTTAACTATCTAACATCAACACTTAACTAATGAACATTTGCATAATCATTATCCAAGTAATATAAGAATAAAATGGAAAACAAACCCTCCAAAACTAAAGCTAAGAAGTATAATTACTAAGTAAACAAAAACCAACCGAAAACCGATGTGACAATACGTAATATATTATTCATCCAATTATACCATATTTATTTGTTATTATATAAAAATGGGTTGTGCCTATTAATAATCAAAAGATTTTTTTTTTTTTGGTAAGAATAATCAAACGATTATTGTTTAATATTCATAACCTATTATCATAATTATTGTTCATAGGCATAGACATAACCATTGATTATGCCAAAGAAATCACTCCTTATATATATATTTAATAGTTATCCCTCTTATATAAAGCAACATGTATTGAAAATCTCTTTCATTAAAAAAAAAAGAAGTTGTTGTAAAGTGTCTTTAGTCTAGGGGCTTTGTTGTCTTTTACATGTATTTAGGATACTAATGTATTATGTAAATATTTTTAAGATAGTTTGGTCATTTTGATAGTTAGTGTATAAATCTCTTTTGAGATTTAGGATAGTGTAGATGCGTTATTTTCTTGTGGAGTGTTCATTCAAGTGAGAGAGGTTGTTCTTTGGTCCGTAATTGTTTGGTTTCTGATTCCTCTTCATATCAGCTCTCAAACATTGTGAAGATGGAGTTTATTGGCTACATAGTGCGTGGAAGACACTGGTTTTGAGTTCTTCTTCATTCATGTTGAAGAGTACATCGGTTCTTCTTGTTCAAGGTGTATTCTAACATTGTTATTGTTGTACTTTATGATTCATGCTTTGTGAGTTTGTGAGTGTAAATTTCTAGTGTTACAATCATTCTCTTTGATATTGATTAGTGCCATGCATGATGAGTCTTCTTAATGCTCGTCCTTGGATGCAGGTCTTTATGATCGAACCAAGTAAATGACTGTCTCTTGTTTCTTATGCGTTTCTATCTATTATGCTATTTGTTTAGGTATTGTTTCTCAACAAAAGCACGCAGTGCTTAACTTTTCCTAATTATATCCGAAGAATCATATATAATCGTACAATTACAAAATTAATATCCGCTTCTACGTTGTAGCATCAACCTAAGTTGTATAACATTGCACTCCACTTTAGGCTTGGAACAAATAGCATTTTGATGGTGCAAGGATCTCAATGAAATTCTCTTAGTTATCACCAAGGGATTGACTCACCTGACTAAGACCGTAGAATAAGACCTACAGCTCTTAGTAAGACCATCTAAGACTATTTAGAATAGAATAAATAAATAAATAAGAAGAAGATCAAGATTCAAGAGGGACCAACCAATGGGTGTTAGCCTATGGATGATTCGTATCCCTATGTAGTTTTTTTTTTTTTTTTTTTTGTTTTTAAAAAAAAAAATTTTTTTTGGTAAACAAGTTTATATAATCGAAGTATAAGCTCTTGATAGGCTGGGAATAAATAGTTATAGTTTCAGAACTACTAATCAATGATCACCAAAAAAAGAAGAACTAATCAATGGAAAGCTCTGTGTTTGCCTTTCAAGCTAAGTTATGACACCCACGCCATCACATGTACGAAGTATATTAATTCAAGTATGACAAGGTGAAAACTGAAAAGTAAAGATAGAATGTTTTATAGCAAAACAAAATGCGAAAGTCGATGAGATTTCAAAATCCCAACCTTTCGCGAGAGGCGGGGGCTTGGGCTTGCACCAATGCACCCTCTCTATGACCCCTAGTGTTCCCGGATTTTGTGTGGGGTTACAGTCAACATTATTAAAGCCATGGTTTCTCACTTTTAAAAGTTAGTGGATATTAAAATCTTATGCAACCCAATCACTTCATATGCACATGCTTTGTCTCTACTCTTCTCTTTCATTGATTGGTTGAGCAGGGCAGCTGTTAATGGAGGAAGACAAGCAGAGAAGTAGAAGCCTCAATGAATTGGAGCTAAGCTTTGTTTTTGTTGCAGGGAGCTTGTGAATCAGTAACTGTGAATGGAAGTTTAAGAGTTTCAGAGTGGGATTTTCTCTTTTATTTATTTATTTATTTATTTATTTTCGGTTTTTTTTTAGCTGTACATGAGCTGTTTCCAGTCAACTCCACCAATGTCCAGTCTTCAAATGAACAGCCATGCAAGCCAAAAGGCCAGATATGGGTTCTTCCTTTGTCATTTGTAATTTTTAAAAAGTTTTCAATTGTTGAGGAATTTGCACAAACAATAAAAAGGTTGTTGTAATCACGAAATTTGTCAGAGCTTAAACGTACCAGAGATAGATACTTTCTTTAAGGTATTTAAACACCTTGATTTGTGCAATATGGGTACCTAATGTGTCTTCACCCCCAAGATTAGTCAATCCAAACCTTTAAAGTTGCACCCTAGAAAGGTTACTTCATGTTTAATCATATTGTTTTTCACTACTTAACAGAAAAACAGCAAGGAGAGAGAGAGATGAGGAAAAAATTCATTGTAAAAAACAAGCTCGAAAATGTGTCTATATAGAGCCCCAAAGGCTATAGGTGAAAGGGTAAAGTTATCTCCCTTTGTGAAGGTACCTACTCAGCTCGACTCCTTACAGAAAGGTACCTATTCAGCTAACCTCCCTAAGGAAAAGTGTTGTTCTAATGGCATCTCCACACTTCCACCCAATAGTGAGCTTTCTAGATTAGGGTCCATGACAAAATGGGTTTTTCGAATCAAGGCGTATGACCCACGTCCCCATGTCCCAAATCATATAGAAATATTCATATTAATTAACATATAGCTATATAACTATGGTTGGGTCAAACCAGGGTTTAGGCTTGGTACGCGTTGCACATGGATTCGCCATTCGTACCATAGTGCATAAGTGTGATCCTTAACCCAAAATACATATGACATAGGTCTTATTATATATAAACGAGATAATCATCTCTTTTTTGCCCGAGATGAGACTAAAGTTTTCATTATCAAAATTATAAGATAAAAGACATAATTAAAATATATATTTAAATAAAAAACAATATACATAAGTTTAAATGTAGCATGAATAGAGAGTTGCTTAATTTTCTTCCCATTCCTGAAATCAGATTGCCCTCACATTTGGTTTTGTAGTTCTTCAAGATTTGGAACATTTATCTATTTTGGGCAGTAAAAAAGATAAATGTTTCCGGCTTCCCCCTTTAATACAAATTGTTTTCTCCTGGCAAAATGAGTACAAGTTGGGATCCTGACAAAGCAAAATAGGATAGGGATTCTAGAAATTAATGTTTCAAATCTTGAAGAACTACGAAACCAAATGTGATCTTAATATTGATCGAAAAACATTAGCTTTCTGCCTTCAAATAGGAACTCTTCTCGGATTTGAGTGGCCAAGAAATTAACTTCGACAAAAGCGGGGCCTTTTTCAATAGGAGTGTATCAAGAGAGGACAAGAATTGGTTGCTGAATATTTTACGGGTGACAAAAATCAAGAAGGAAACCTCCTACTTGGGAACAACATTGTTGGTGGGAAGAGAAAAAACAATACTACTACAATCTGTGATGGATCGGTTGTCTAAGAAGATGGCATGTTGGAAGGCAAATAATCTATCATTTGTAGGAAGGGAAATTCTAATGTAATTTGCAATTCAATCAATGGCACTTTATCAGATGCAATGCGTCAGATACCCAAAAAATATATGCACAAAAATTGATAAGATTTGCCGAAGGTTCTAGAACGGGAATCCGGGGAAGCATAGACAACTGAATATGATTTATTGGGAGAAATTCTGCCAACCTAAAGAAAAGGGCGGAGTGTGATTCAAGAAAATGGATGACTATAACGTAACCTTATTACTTAAACAAGGTTAGTGGATGCTCACTCAACTGCAGGTGATGTGGGTTAGAATTTTGAGAGCCAGATATTTCAAAAATTGTTCGATTTTTTATCCCAAGTGATGAAGAAAAGAGGGTCGTGGACATGGAATAGTATCTCAAGTATACTCCCACAACTGAAAACAATGGTGAGTTGGAGGGTTGGAAATGGAATGCAGACTTCTTTCTGGTTTGATCCTTGGTTACCACAGCAATGGGCAATGCTGTCAAATACTCAAAATTTTCCAAATGACAAAGGCAATTCACGATTGTTGAAGCATTCAACGACCTCCAAATGATTGAAAAGGAGATTTCCTCAAACTCTTCTAACCCCACCCCCATTTTAAATTTGCCATTGAATTTGTCGGACCAAAATGATGTCTGGGTATCTCGGTTGTCCCCAAATGGGGATTTTTCGGTCAAATTAGCCCTTTGCACAATACTGGAGTTGCGATCATCACCACAGACGGATCACGCGGCTAACTGGTGGAAGTTCATGTGGAAACTATCAATTTATCCTAAATTTAAAGTCTTATTTTGGCGAGTTTTGGATGACAATTTACCTATTAAAGCTAAACTAGCTCAATGAATTAATATCCAACCTGATTGCGTATTATGTGGGAAGGGAATATAAACTATCTGGAATGTGTTGATATCGTGTGATTGGACAAAGGGAATTCATGCGGCCATGCTATTAGGTTTGAGAACATTTGAACATTTTGAATGACATCTCACTGTTAAGTATGTGTCAAAATATTCAATGTCAAATGGATAAGTCAACGGCTACATGGATCTTCTCTGTGTTCATCATCACGGGGGGGCCATGGCCCCCCCCCGGATTTTTTAAAATTGTTAAAATCCTTAATTTCCGTTTTTCCCTTTATTTTCCGCTTTTTCTCTTTTTACATGTGAAATGGCACTATTTGGCCCCCCAAATATTGAGAACCATTTTTAAAGGTAATATAATGGATACAAATGTCATTCCTAAATTAAAACAGCCCAATCCCTATTTATTCTCCCCTTATTCTCTCTCATGTTTTCTTCCTATTTATTCTCTTATCTTTTTATAGACGTGGGTTAAGGAAAATTTTGGAAAAAAAATCATTAGGTATTCAAATTTCATTCCTAATTAAAAATCAACTCCTCAATCCGTATTTATTCTCTCCTCTCTCATATTCTCTTTCTATTTATTCTCTTCCCTTTCTATAAGGATGGGGTAAGGAAAAAAAGAAAAAAAAACCCCCCCACAAGAGGGTTTCCTTCCCCCTCTCCTTTTTTTTCTTTTCTTTTTTTTTTATTATTTTTATTTGATTTTATACTATTTGTTTCTTTATTTCTTTTACAATTTTTGTTATTTGATTTTATCGTGAATAAATGTCTATAGTTAGTAAGATAAAACTACCATTGGTTTGCATCTACTAACAAAGAAAATTTTGGTTTGTGTATGACTTTCTAGGGTTGAATTCATGTTTTTTTTTTTTTATTTATAGAAAATTTTGGTGAATATACCCGATGACTCAAGTGATGATGTGATCCGTTATTTTTGGAAGAAATTGTAAGTTTTTCACAGGATATCGTACCCCTTAGGTAGAAGAACATATATGCCCATTTATACCAACTAATTATAATATTGTGTTAATGTGTGCAGGGATTTTTTAAAAAACGGATGAAAATTGCTAGATGGAGCATGGGGATTGCAGTAGATGGACATATTACGTCGACAATTTTGGCAAACTAAAAATTGAAGATACGATTGGAAGCAATACTTGTGGGACTACAAGCATGACTAAATATTGCGAAGGATATGGGACTGGAAGTGGGAGAAATCTGAAGTAACTACCCAGCATTACCAAATGTCTTACCCAAACATATCGCTACTTTTTGGCCACTAAATGTAATAGCTAATTTAATGCAAATAGCTACATAACAAAAACTATTAGGGTTGATGCATTCCCATCCTCGGTGCTCCATCAATAGATCAATAATCTAGCTTTAAAGGCTACTTGTTTAGGGATAGAAGCTAATGGCTTGCAAACTTATATTTATAAGTGTTTTAAATTAATATAATTTGCTTTATCTTATAAAAATAAAATAAAAATACCTCCCAAAATAACATTTCTCACATTCCCAAAAGTTGAAGTAGGCACAACAGTTGACATTCTTATTTGTTAATTAACTGATATAAATATTTGAGAGCAAATAGAATGACCAACCTAATAAATCTAAAGATAAGAGAGAATGTTTGCAAATTCTTTTTGGTATCAATTATCATTCTTAATTATAATAAATGTTTATTATTTTAAATTGTTTGGTATCTATTATCACTTTTATTTTTATTTAAAATAATAGAGAAGTCTTCAAAATTCATGATAGATTTTTTGTCTATTATGGATTATGGTGAGAATTCCATTCTCTTTATTTATGCAAAGGTTTACTTAAAATTTGATAGTTAATATGGGATAAAATAGTCAATACATATTCTTTTATAAAAAATCATACTTTTTTTTTTCTCCTTTTATCTTTTTTCACTTGTTCACTATCATTTTCTAACAAATTTTTTTTTTGACATACCAAACTTGTTTTCTATTCCATAAATTATTTTGACAAAATTCATCAAATCATTTTTCATTATTGACCAATAATGAATTATAGTACTTATTTCTTTTAAATATGCATAATAAATAATGAGAATTGATAAAAAAAGATATGCCTTTAAAATGGCATTTTAAGAATAATAAAAAGTATTAATTATCACAAGTTTCACTTGCTATGAGTTGAAAGGATTCAAACTTTTGTAGTGAAATAATCAATAGTGTCTACTCAAAAAATCTGGTTTATTTTCTCTTAAAATGTAATCTTATGAAACTAGTTAAGGGCCTATTTGGTTACATGAGTCTAGAGATTTCAAATATTTAGAGATTTCAAATCTATGGAGTCATAATTTATAAAATTAAATGTTTGGTTGTGGAATGAAATTTGTGGATTCATCCTAAAAAACTATTTGATCAATGTGATTTTTGTGAATGTGCAAATGTATAGCTTTTTTGAAATATCTAGATTTCACCCCTTACCCATAAATCTACAGATTCACGTTTTTAGTGTAAAAAGGTGAATCTCTATATTTCATGAATCTATAGATTTTTACAACCAAACGGGTATAATTCTCAGATTCATGAATCAAAAGATTTCAAATCTCTGGATTCATGTAACCAAACAGACCCTAAAATAATCATGTACTTTATGAAGTGTTTTCTAGTGAGTTATTGGTGGAATTGAGAGACATAAACTAAACTAAAAGCATCTAATATTTAATTATGAGGTATTTAGGAGTTGCTAATTGAATGACAATAGGCACTTGGGAATAACATATAAATTTAATAAGCTATTTTCAAGTTATCTCTAAAAAATTTTAATACCTCTGGCTTAAAGAATAATAAGGAGTAAGACAACGGGGCAATTACAATAAGGCGTTAAGTTCTAAATACAGTTAAAGATATAACTTAAATAGTAAAAATTAAAACGGTAAGATATTGTCAAATGTGAATACTAATATCCAATTTTTCGGATGCCAAAAAATGAAATATCTTGCAGGCAATGTAGAAAAATATTCCAAAGCAGTTTGTAAGATTTATCTATTATGGTTTCAAAATATATTTAGGCAATGAAAAGTGGAAACTAACTAGTACTTTGTAAGTTATTTGACTATTATTGATGAGATAAGCCACAATTATTAACTTTAGAAACTAGTGATACTTCTAATTGTTGAGTACCAAACAATATACGAGTATAGATCAAAGCAACAAAATCATCAATGGGTTAAACAATCACTAATGAAATCACATAAACAAACACATAAAATTTTTTTAATGTAAAAAAACTTTTGTAAGGTAAAAAACTATGAGATTGTTATTAGAGTCCACCAAAACTTCCACTATCATCAAATAATAATATTAATGGGTATATAACAAGTATATCATCTCCACATTATATTAGAGGAACACAATCACCATCATCAAAATGGAAATCTAAGATAAAATTGAGAAAAGTCACTAGATATTCTTGTGAACGATGGTATAATAAAATTACGACCGTTGGATGTGAAGTGCTAGATGTCACAACGATTCCTTTTAAATTTCACCTCATTCAAGCCAAATCTCTTCGTTGGATTACCCGGAGAAACTAATAAAAACTCTTCTTCTACCTCTTTCTGCTTCTGCTCGCCACCTATCTATCATTGTTTCTCTCTCTCTTTCTTCTGCACTTTTTTTGTTTATTCTCTCCCTGTATTTTTTCTCTTATTGCATGGCGTTGAAGTTTAAAAGAAATTCAAAAGTTGCAAAACCGAAATTGGGTATTGCTTCCCTTTTTTCTTTTAACTTTCTAAAAGTTTTCGAAAGCCATGTTTGATTTTGCTTATTACTTTTAATGATGATAGGCCCCATATAACCTTATGGGCCACAAAACCCAACAAATCTCACAGGGAGGAAACCACCACTAGACTCCTTATTTAGAATCCATGTGTACAAACTCCATGCGCACCTCAAATTTATCTCTGGTAACAACGTTTGTTAACATATCAGAGGTATTATTATCTGTGTGAATCTTCACAATCTTCAACAACTCACATTTCACCACATTGTGCATCAAATGATATATCACATCAATGTACTTTGTGCGAGAGTGATATGTAGAGTTATTCCTTAAGTCTATAGCACTATGACTATCACAATTGATTACATATATGTTTTGTTTCAAACCAAAATATTGGGTAAATCTTTTCAACCATAACATTTTTTTTCCCATTTTTTGCATCGGCGATGTATTCATCATTAGTTGTAGACAAATCAACACATTTTGTAATTTGGACTGGCAAAAAACAACTCCCCCTGCAAAAGTAAATAAATAACTGATATTGACTTTCTACAATCAAGGTCATCATGACAAAATTTGTATACCCTTCCAAGATTGGATCTGAACTTCCAAAACATAAACACATTTTGGAACTTCCTTTCAAATATTTGAAGATCTACTTCACAACTTCCCAATGATCTTTCCCTATATTATCAAGAAACCTGCTCACAATACTAACTGTTTGTGCAATATATGATTGAATGCAAACCATAGCATACAAAAGACTACCAATTGCAGATGAGTAGGGAATACCTAACATTGCTTATCTTTCTTAATTGGTGGATGGATATGACTACTTGTCAGTTTAAAGTGGTAGGCAATAGGAGTGCTTATAGGCTCAACACACTGCATGTTGAATTTTTCAAGCATCCGTTCAACAAATTTTTCTTATAGCTTCATAGCAGTCTTGTTGCGAACAATTTGCATACCCAATATTTGTCTAGTTGACCCAAAGTCCTTCATATAAAGGGACTTGAACAATTGTTCTTTCAACATCTTAATCATATATGCATCCTACCCAATAACACATATCATCAACATAAATGAAAATAACAATGAATTTACCATCTATAAATTTCTTGAAGTATACACAATGATTTGCCTGAGATCTCTTATACCCAATAGCCACCATAAGTGAGTCAAACTTCTTGTACTATTGCCTTGGTGTCTACTTTCAGTCCATAAATACTCTTCTTTGACTTGCATGCCAAGTTTTCATTCCCTTTAACTTCAAAACTTTGTGGTTGCATAATATAAATTCATTCATTTAAGTCATCATAAATAAATTCAATTTTCACATCTAATTGCTCTAGCTCAAAATCCATAGTAGTTGCTAAACTCATAATCACTCAAATGGATGTCAATTTTACAACTAGAGAGAATATTTCATCAAAGTCAGTGCCCTTAATCTGTTTAAACCCTTTCACCACCAAACGAGCCTTGTGTTTCATTAGTTTACAAGATGCATCTCTCTTTATATTATATATCCATTTGTCTCTCAATGTTTTTTTGTCATTACGAAGTTTTCCCAACTCACAAGTATGATCATCGCCTCCTGTATAACTTTCATCCAACTACTTTTATCACTGTGGATCATTGATTTCTGAAAGCTTTCGGGCTCCCCTTCATCAGTGAGAAGAATGTACTCATAACTATGATACCCTTGTGTGATCTACGCTCTCTGTGGACTGCCTCACTTGAGGTGCTACAACATCTTCTTGTTGTGGTTGCTCCCTTCATTTTGCTCTCTTTTTCAAAATCGACAAATCTTTTTTATGTGTCCATCATCACTGCAGTGGTAACACTTGAATTTTTCTATAGACTTTGATCATTATTTTGATTTACTAAAGCTTATGGTTTTGTCACAACCTTTATTAAACTTGTCTTTGCTCCTTCCCCTATTCTTTATGACAAATGTTTGTGCATCATTTTAACTCATGTATTTCTTTATTGTTTATTCATTCAATAATGCATTAATAATCACGTTATTTGATAGTTTACCTTCTAGAGTATAATTACTAACCAACACAAATAATGTCTCCCAATAATTTGGTAAGGAACTCAATAACAACAAAGCCTACAACTCATCTTCAAGTTTCAACTTCATTGTGTTCAACTGATTCATTATGCTTTGATATTTATTCAAGTACTTAATAACTGAAGTATTTACCTTTAGTTTCATATTCAAAGCTTTTTCGTCATTAAAACTTTATTCCTAGTTGTTTTATTTTCATAAATACTAGCTAACTTCTTCCAAAGTTCTTTCACCGAAATCTCATTTACAACATGATGAAAAACTCTGATATCCAACCACTGTCAAATTGTGCCAATAGTTTTTTCTATTCAATTTGGTCCTATTAGCCTTAGACATATCAAATGGTCAATTGATATCACTTTCAACGGATTCATACAAGTCTCTACAAAATAAGAGATCTTTCATCATATTTTCAAATTAACCAATTTGACCCATTCAACTTAACAATTGTGTTCAAGGTACATTCCATTTTAATTTATACAATACCCACAACCATCAACAAGACTCTAATACCATTTTGTTAGGTGCCAAACAATATATCACAATGTAAATCAAAGCAACAAAGTCATTAATGGATAAAAAAAAAAAAAATCACCAATGAAACCACTGAAGTAAACAAACACGAATTTTTTAATGTAAAAAAAAACCACAAGACTGTTATCGAAATTTACCCAAACTTCCACTATCACCAAATAAAAATAATAATGGGTTCACAATCAGTATCTCATCTTTAGATTATACAAGAGGAACACAATCACCATCATCAAAATTAAAATTTAAGAGAAATGGAGAAAATTCACCAAATATTCCTAAAAAATGTGGTAGAATTAAATTCTAACAGTTAGATGTAAAGTGCTAGATGTCACAACTGTTCATTTCAAATTTCACATCATTCCAGCTCTACCTCTTTATGCTTATGCTCACCGCCTCTCTCTCTTTCTTCTGGAATTTTTTTTGTTCTCTAGTCTTTTTTTCTCTTATTGCATGGGGTTGGAGTTAAAAAACTTTTTTTTGTTTACTTTCCAAAAGTTTTTTAAAGCCAAATTTGATTTTGGTTGTTGCTTTTAATGATGATGGGCCCCACATAGCCTTATAGGTTACTGAACTCAACGTTAATTCATTCAAATTATTATTGCTTTTGTTTGCACTAGTTCAGATTCATTAGTTTATCATCGAAGAATAATGTGAATTGCATAAAGATTAGTGAAAGAAAGCAAAAACCTAACTTCCCACCATTCTCATATTGCCTTTGATCATGCAGTTCTGCTATGTTGGACTAACAAGAAGAGGATTCACCACAACATTGAGATCATTACTTTTTCTTCTACAATAGTTGAGCCATGATGGATTACAAGGTGCATTCAAATCTTTTACTAGTAGCTTCTCCTATTGTCAAAGACTTGAGTTCAACTATTGAAAGCGATGAAGAGATTGACATACCCAAACCAGAGTCATAGGCTGTCCCAATATAGCGCACACTTGCATTGCTTCAAGTACAAGGTGAAAGTACATTTTTTTAGCAGCTTTCACTATAAGCTCACCAAGTTTAGGTAGTTTTTTTTTTTCAAAGTTATTTTCAGTGAGCCAAAAGCCTCAAAGTTCATGGAACAATCTGAGTAAGAGTCTTTTTAACTTATCCTATAGTGCCTTTACACCAGATTGGATTGATTAGACACACAACAAAGTGCATGGGGGTAGGAACAAATGATATTTTATACTTTGGATTTTGTACATTATCGTTAAGAGGATGTCAACATGGGGTTGGTTGTTTTTGTGGAAAAGGAAAAGCTTTCGGTTATTACTAGGGAAAAGTCAAAACCAGTTAGACATCATTTGTTTACAGAGGTGGGGTGGAAAAAATAAATGTGTGAGACTGCAATTGGGTGGATAAACAAAAATTGAAACCAAAGATTTATGTAGAAAAGTCTTAAACATAGGACCTACTTTTATTGTTTTCCACATTTTTCACAAAATTTTACCTATTTAGTGGTATTTGAAAAGAGATTAAGTGGGAAAATTAGCATGCTATGTAGGTAAACAAGTTTGTCTGTCAACTTTCCTATCCCAATGAACTAAACAAGCCACACTTTGGGATATTATTGAAAATTTTACTTTTTCAAATTTTTCTTCACATTTTTTTCCCACCCCACTTTAGAATCAGCAAATAAACAGTGCTTTAGTGGGATATACGCTTCAATCTTTTATATAAAATTCTTTTTTATTCTCTTATCTTATTAAGTATATGTCTTACATGTTTATTTTTCTCACCTCCACCTTTGCAAACAAATGCAAATGTGGGATAGGAAAAGGAGTGAGAAAAATAAATATATGAACCGATATATAATGAGGTTGAAGAATAAAAAAGAAAATGAAATAGTTTTGTGACAAAGTTTTAATTATGGGTCATACTTTATTATTATGTTATATATTTTTAATAAAATTCTACATATTTTGTTGAATTTTGAAAATGAATGGAGTGAAAAATTTAGTTTATCAACTTTTTCGTTATAATGAATCAAATAAACTTTACTTTCAAATTTAATGGAAAAGTTCAAAATTTTACAAACAGTGCCTTTAAACAAATTGAGGACATTATGGACATTATGTGCTTTTATGTATTTCTCGGTATTTTATGGATATGTGCGGAAGTACACAGAATAAAGGCGGGGAAAAGGGAAAGAGAAAGGGAGCTAACAGAACAGAGAGTTCCCTCCGACGTTAATGGCGGTTAGGGTTCTCTGTTGATCCCCGAAACTCAAATGTCCCGCCATTTCCTCTGTATTTATATTTCTTAAGTTCGTATTTCATCCCCTCAATTATAGGTTATTACATTTTTCCAATACCGACTAAGATTTTGTACAAATTCAGTAGAAGGAAGGAGGAACGACTGATGGGCGCTTTAGAGAAAACTACGGCTGTCACGAATTCGATGCAGGTTAGTGTTTTCGAATGAAATTTGGTGCCTTCTTTCTTCCAAGCCCTCAATTTTTTATGTTGCCCTAGCGTGGAAGTTTTAGTTTTATTCATTCTTCGTTATTCCCTTTCAAGCACGAGCTCGATTTTGATAAGATAAAATCAACGATGAGCTCTAGCTCTTGTAGCTATAGCCTATACACAAAAACTTAAATATGATACTTTCTTGTTTTATGTCCACTTTGTCATTCAATTATGACTACTCTTAATCAGTGTACGTCCGGTTTGTTACGTTCCCCTGCCGGAACTGCATCGTGGAATCAAGTTATTATAAGTTTGACGGCAGGGTTCTTTATATGTCACGATTAGACTTTTTCCCTAATAAAAATAGGAAATTTTGATCAGCTTCCCGGTTAGATTTGTTCTTAAGCTTGAGAAAGTGCTGATAAAAGGAAATGATGTTAGGGAGAAGGTCCTAAGACTGATGGGTTCCGCAAAGATGTTGGAGGCAATTCAGAGAGTAGGTAGGGCGGATGATCATTGTGGAGGTATTGAGTTTTGGATGTAAATAAATGAATTTGCTGCTATGCTGGTTGAGCAATTTAAGGGTGACTTCATAGTAATTTCAAAATTTTTGGAGCACAACTAAGGATGTTGGCTGACAGAAAAACTAGTAAGCAATATTCCTGGTCTTTCATAAATAAAGAAGGTGACATGGAAGACAATGTTTCTCATAGAATTAAAGTGGGATTGTTGAAGTTAAGAGGTCTGTCTGAGCTTCTCCTTTGAAGCTTGAGTGGCTGTTCTATAGGACTGTAGTACCGCCAACTGAGATGTATGGGGTAGAGGGTGTGGCAGGTAAGAAATGTCATGTTGAGAAATTTTGTGTAGCAGAGATGAGGATGTCAAGGTGGGTGTGCTAAAAAACTAGACTTAGGATGGTAATGTTTGACAAAGGCCCACAGATGCTGCAGTAAGGAAGAGTGATATGGTTCCAATAGTAGGAGCTAAACAAGCTAGCGAAATGCCCAATACTGTAGGAGAAGTTGTGAGCATAGTCATGGTCTGTACCATGTATGACCTGGGATAGAATCATAGAACTCTTTGGAGGGCAAGGTTCTACATAGCACACCGCAGTTAGCCGAGAATCTCCTAACTTTCTGACTTGTTCCTTTTTCCTACCATTCCCATTTTCCTTATCTTTTTCAATCCCATTTCATGTCTGCTGTTTTCCCTCTATATTCTTCCCTTTTTTTAAACCTCAGTTTCCCTTTACGTTCTTTGTCTGAAATGTGGATCCATGTCACGGATTCTGTTAAGTTGGGGTAAGGCTGAGTTTATTGTTGACTTTGATCCTTGCTTGTTCTGCTATTATTGAATTTGTAACCCTGGAATAAGCAAAATAAACCTGCAAATTGATTTTTATTGTTATTTACTTATTATTATTATTTTTTAAAATATCCCCTGTGGATCTCTACAGTCTTTGAAAGCTTGTAACAGGTATCAGGGTAATAAAGAACTGCACTATTGGATAGTCAAGTTTTATTTTCTCATTTCCTAGTGTGCTTGATTAGGTCCTTTTAATTTAGTTCTCAAAGGGATTTCTGTTGCATGTTTGCTTGTTCTTTCAGATAGGAAGTTTTAGTCCTTCAATTCCTAGCATCTTTATTTAAATCATTGACAAGTGTTCCTAATTTGCAGCGTGTCAAGGTCTATCGTCTGAATGAGCATGGAAAGTGGGATGACCGTGGAACTGGACATGTTACTGTTGATTATCTGGAGGTTTGTTGACATTTACGTTGCTTTTTAATCATCCAACTGCTCTAAATTTAAGCCAGAAGTTATCTTTTGAGTGACGGATTTTTGGACTGGCCAAATATTCAATGGAGTGCTATAACTGAATTAAATTGTTTCAACAGAGATCGGAAGAGCTTGGTCTCTTTGTCATCGACGAGGAAGACAATGAGACAATACTTGCACACCGTATCAGCTCTGATGATATCTATCAAAGGCAAGAAGGTAAGTTTATAGTTACATTATATCAATAATTGCCTTCTGTTATGGTTTTCACATTATTGAATGACCTTACTTATGTGGAATGGTTTATTTCTTGTTCCAGGAACGATCATCTCTTGGCGTGATCCAGAGGATTCTACAGAGTTAGCTCTTAGCTTTCAAGAGACTGCTGGGTGCTCTTACATCTGGTGATTTTCTATAAAACCCTTTTTCAATATTTTCATCTTAATTTTTTTCTTTTTATGAATGATTTCCCCCCCTTTCTAAGATAAGATTTAGAGTTTTTTTTACCGGTAGCCTACTTAAGTGGGGGTGAAACTATGACCTGCCCCCAAGTGAGAAAAATTACTGGATGCCCACTTGTTACAAATTCATAAGTTACCGTTGCCCACTATTACTTTTTCTCCCTTTGACGGTTAAAAAATTCAAACTTTGAATTTAGATGGACGATAGTACCCCTTAGGTGTGTAATATGACCAAAATACTCGCACTTTGTCTCTCCGGACGTCTCTCTCTTCCCACTGCAAAACCCATTTTCACCCTCATTCTCTCTCCACCACAACCCTCCTCTAACTGCGACAATCGGAAATGCCTCACTGCTGCAACTCCTCCACCACTGCAAGTATCACTTACCCTTCGTCACCAGTATCACGGACGACAACTGGAAGTAATTGTGAGCCAATCATATTCTCTAACCTATTCCGACAATGTCTACTAGCATTCAATCTTAAAGCTACACGAAAAATCTTAAATAAGCTCTTGCAAGAAATAGAGTTATGGTCCAACAAAAACAACAGTTCAACTACAATCTTTGTGATTTTGCACTTCTCAGTGGAGGTGGCATTGGAATATCTTGACTTATGTTAATAGAAGAGGAACTTACTGAGAATTACTTGGTCAAATTTTTGAGCAACCCTGGCCCTTAGAGCCATTTCAATCAAAATGTGGTTCAAACTACAAGGTCTTCGAACCGCCAATTATTTTTGTGATGAATAAAGAAATATTTTAACAGGCAAAGCAAAACAAAATACAAGAGAGAACAACCTTCAAGCAGGAGGCCGAATAGGAGAACTAAGACCCCAGGAGTCAACAATGAGCCTGTTCTTCACTTCCTTGGGGTATCTACAACTGGGGATGGGGAATAGAAGTAATTCTTGTAGAAACATTGAAACAGATGGCTTTGCATAACATGTCTAGAGAACGAGATTTGGAGGTCCATCGTCTAAGATTGCGCTCCCACCATAAGTGTTGGATAGTGGCACTAAAAACTAGCTTTACCGATCCAATCACAAATGGAGGAACCTGAAAAATTTCTCAGAATCTAAGACCAATCTTGAGCAAAACCAAGAGAATGCCTCGAGCGGGGTTTTATCCCAAAGGAAACAAGAGAAGGGACATGTGAGGAAGAGGTGGTCGAAGTCCTTTGAACCATTCCAACAAAGGTTGCAGTTTGGGCTAATTGGGATATGGTGGCTAATGAGGAAAGATTGGTTGGGGAGGGCAAGGTTAAGAGCTCTCCAAAGGGTGAGAGTGGCGGGGAATGTGACTTTAAACCAAACCAAGGTTGGCCAAGGAATTGGGGGGGGAGGGAGGGAGAGCGAATCAAGTTTCACACTAAGGTGGTGGAAAATGATTTGGAGTGGTAGGGGTGCCAAATAGTGAGGTCATGAGGGGAGTCAAAAAGGGAAGGGGGAAGGGAATCCCAAGCCTTTGTGAGAGGGGGGGGGGGGGAGGGGACCAAAACCCATCGAACCACCAATTTGGCTGAGAGTAATTCTTAAAGCTTTCGGTCTTTCCAGTATCATAAGAAACATAGTAACCAAAACTATTTTAATAAGAAGTAGATGGACTCGCATCATGGTAGAAGCAACCAACCTTGCTATGAAAGAATCCAAGCATTTCTGAAGCAACCTAGAAGAAATAACTGCTGGTACAAAATCTTGACATTGTTTCACAGCTACCAGAGTATCAAACCAGGCCCAATAACTAATCCCATCTAGGAATTCTTCAGTTAATTTGACCAAATTGTTAGTTGCAGAGATCTCTTTGATCATTTCTTGGAAATGTGCTACATAATATAGAAGAGCTATGTTATAGTGGGTTATCTTAGTTTGACCATTATCTTAGCAAAACCTTGATATGAGTTCAAAACCCTCTGCCCCAGCTATCGTACAAAGTTAGATCGAAACCATCGAATTTTCGATTGAAAATTTGCATTTTGAGAACCTCAAAATGAAACCATGGGGGAGCAAAAAAAAGTCCTAGGTTTTGATCAAAACCCTCGACTTTGAGGAAACCATCTAAAAACTGGGCAATTTCCCCAACTGTGTTGAAGCTAGACCAGCCGGTTCATGAGAAAAAATTTAAGGGAAACCTGGAAAATTTTATGGGAACCTGAGAAATTTTGGGAAAACCTAGGAAATTTCGTGGAAACCTGGGAAATTTCGTGGAAATCTGGGACTTTTTCTTGCAAATTTCGTGGTTTTCTCAAAATTTTGATTTTTTTTCTTCTTTATTTCATGTTCCCCAAGTACCACAACCAATGCCCCCTCCATCAGGATTTCCTTATCCAAATTATGTATTCCCTCAGATTAGCTATCTTAGGCATGTTGATGACCAGACTTGTGGAGCTGCAGTTGTCCATTACCTCGACAACCATAGGCATAACATGTCATGGGATGTCTATGTTCGTTGGTCAGAGGAAAGGATGTTACAGACACAGTACTATTCGGCTTAGGAGATGGATCCACCGGAGCACTCCTCTTGGCACTGAGTTGTACTTCCCTTTTATTGTTAGTTACTTTGTATTTGATGTTTTGAATTTAGAAGTTATACATTGAATGTTATGTACTTAAGTAGTTAAGTTTATAGTGTACTTCTCGAACAACTCTACATTTATGTTATGTACATTGAATTTTTTAGCAAAATACATGTGCCAATGTGTTATTTATACTCTAATTAGCTGAGTGCAGAGTCCCACCCCAAAATACTCCCTAAAACTTGTTGAAACTTGGTAGCAAACTTGCACGAAAAAGTCCCAACTTTGCACCTAAGTTTCCTATTTTCACTTGGTCGAAACTTGAGTTTCCCCCGAATTTTTTTCTATGGCCCCACCTAGCAAGTCAAGGAATATCACTTTTATGTTCTTCTTCATTGGTTCTGATCTACCTACCTCTTTGTCTTCACAATGGGATCCTCACTTTCCCAATCGACTCCTAGAACACATCGAGTGAGCATTTTTTCACCTTTAGAATTTTAGGGTTTTTGTTTCAATTGAATCCCTGTTTCCATTAAATGACTTTGACCTTGCAAATTGTTTCCTTTTCTCCTAAATTCACCTAATTTCATTAGGGGTTTTAGATGAGATAGGGTTTTATTACATTTATTGCTTCTGGATTGGGTGATAATGCACACCAACAGATTTTTCGGCGGGGCTCATTCTCTGAGAGATTTAATGGCACTCGTGGGTTTATCTTCATCGGAAGCACCTCATCGATTGATCTCCTTCTCTCAACATCTAAAACCAAGGAACAAATTTCGATCGATATGGGAATTTCGACCTTGCAAAAGGCCGAGATTCCTATGTTTCGGTCGAAATTTCTACCGAAACTGGATACTTTTTTCTGGCAATTGTAACTTCAATTTTGGGCCTCATATGGACTCGAAATGATTTGGATTCTTACATACTACCTATTTCAAACATAGTAAACATTATAGAACCACTAGTTTACCAAAATACCATTGAAAATGTAACATCCAACTTTCCAAGTATATGCTACATATGAGAAGAAGCGAGAATGTTGCTAATTACAAGTCTACTCTATTCAATGTCTCCTTTTTCCGTCTGCACCCCATACAAATGACAATACAAGTCCTATGATGTTTGCCCCATATAGTTGTCGACGCAGTCAACAACTGCAACTCTGTACGTGGCCTCATCCACATGCCTAAGATTTCCTGACGGTGGGAAGTTACATACATGCTTCTAATAATAACCTCATATTTTTAAATATAAAAGAATATATATAAGTATTTTCTAATATATAAATAATTTAAAAATATATAAAATGCACACTAACTATCTTAAAAAGCTCCACAACATGCTCCAAAAATTGCATACATGCTTCCACTAATAGTCTCCTATTTTTAAATTTAAAACAGAAATTAATTAGTTTTTTTAATATTTAAATATTTTTTAATTATTTAAATATATATAAAAAATTCAGTAAAATTACATAATTAACAGAAAAAATTTGATTCAACACCATCACAGCAATATGGTGTCTCAACTCTCACATACATTAATTTGAAGCTCATACATCTACTATACGTATACATTTTTAGCAATATACATAATTTACTAAATAATTTTTAATAACAGAAAAATAAAAAAAAGTAGGAAGAATAAAAAATTAATTTTGACACTACAAATTCATAGATCAACATTCTAAAGTAAACATACTTAAATTTGGAAGCAATCCAAGAAGATTTAAGGCACAAACAAAACAAAAATAAAAAAATTAGGAAGTTGGTTACTCACCTTACAAGATTTGAGAAAATGCACAAATGGAGGAACAAATCTAGTATTTGAATGAAATGGAGTTGTAGAAATTAGGTGAAAAGAGGGATGAAATCAAGAGAAATAAAAAAAAAGTTGAAAAGAGGGTTGAAATGTCTGAGGCGATATGACTCGAAACTAGTCGAAACAGCGATAGGTCGATAAATGGACACTTTATAGCATACCAATGTATTGTTTCGGCTTGATACAGTATCGTGTCTATATTTCATAGCGTATCAACTGAAATTTCGGTCAATACGATACGATACAAGACACTTTTTGTGCCTGTCCTTGTATTTCGTTTCAATGTGAAAATATGCAGGCATTTCGACCAAAATTTCTTTAATTTCGGTTGAATTTTGTTCCATGTCTAGAACCTCTGGTTAGTCCACCGTTTGTCTCTTTCTCTGGTCCCGAAGATTTATCTATCTTCTTCTCTCTCTGTTTTCAAGTGCAACCATAAATACAGCTTACATCAATGCAGATTCTGAGCTCAATGCAGATTCTTGATGATTATTCAATCCAGTCAAGCTATTCGGTTGCTTTAGTTCGAAGAAATTCTGATTATTTTTAATTTTCGGATCTAACTGATTCTCTGAACTCCTACAAGTGAATCTTGAATCTGTATGGCTTTTTAGTTGTTCTATCGGTTCTTTTACCCAAAACAGGTTCTATCGTCTCGGTTACGATTCCCGTGATTGGATTTCCTGATGGTGGTGGGTCAGTTTGAAAATTTACTCGTCTTGGGGTTTCTTAACATTGTAATTTACCTGAAAATGGTAAAATAATTTTCTGCAACATGCACATAAAGTAATATTAGTAGATGACAAATATATAAAATTAAATAAAAGATCGCCAACTAGAAGTTTTAATGAGTTAAGCTGTGACAGGTACAAAAGAAATTTGACAAATTCATGAAGCTAGTTGCAGCCAATTAATTGTAGCAGAGGAATCTTGAAAAGCGTCTGCTAATCATCTCAACAAAAAAATGAGTTAAAAAGCAGCAATTAATATGCAAAAGGTAACTGAGAGAACTGGAATTACACAAAAGGTGAGTGATACTTGTGGTGGTGGAGAAGAGTTGTAGCGGTGAGGTATTTCCGATTATTGAGTCGGAGGACGGTTGCAAGGAACAGAGAATGAGAGTGAAAATGGGTTTTACAATGGGAAGAGAGAGAGACATCTGGAGAGACAAAAGTGTGACTGAGAGCATTTTGGTCATGTTACACACCTTGGGGGGGGGGGTATTATCATCCATCTAAATTCAAAGTTTGATTTTTTTTAACTGTCCAAGGTAGAAAAACTAACAGTGGGTAACAGGTTATTTATGAACTTGTAAAAAGTGGGCGTCCAGGAATTTTTCCTACTTAAGTGGGCAGGTCATAGTTTCACCCCCCTTAAGTGGGCTACCGGTAAAAAACTCTAAGATTTATCATCGTTAGCGTCATGTGAACTATATTTTATTTCCATTATCTTATCAGTTATCATATAACCTCATCATATAACCTTTTCTTTAAAACAACTAGGGACCACATTTGCAGTGTGCAGAGAAATATGCAATTTAACACACTCAATAGTAAGTATCCATTTCTTATCTGTTGATTTATGAACTGTTTGTTATTTTTTCCTTTTCACTGTTTTAAATGTCTGAACTTCTTTATAGACCTTGAGATGGGTCATCGCACAGTTGCAGAGGCATTGGAGACATTTGGAACATCTCAGGCCAATGGTAATTCCTCCTGAGCTTAGATTTTCTTTCACGTGTGTCAATTTATGAATGGCTTCGAAACCGTTGCAGGCAGATACTCTGATAATTGTCTGAGCCTTCAGGGAATGAGGAAATGCCAGCAGTCTTTCAAAAAGAACGGCCTAAATGTTGTTATTTACAAAACTCTTTTCTCTCCTTTATAATGAATATACTATTAGATGCCCTCCATGATAAATTAGCCTGAAGGTTATTAGTAGAATTTCGTTTTTAATCCTTGGCATCCCTAACCCTCAAAAGTGATTGAAAACAAGGAAGTCTTTAACATACCTAGACATGAATAATTGTTCTAGATGACAAACAATTTTGAATAAACTCACTACCAACATTAACTCAGTTATTTATTAGGACAGTTAATTTAAGGTTTTTTTTTTGGGGGGGGGGGTTAAAGAATATCATAATGAACCAAAGGGCAAAGCCAAACCAAAAGCAAAGAAGAAAAAGAGAGCCTTAGCAACCGGTTTCAGGCCAAAGACTAGGAAAAATGGACCAAAAAGCAAGGCAAATTGGCCACGCTAGACTAGGGGCAATCCTAGGAGACTTGGAAATCTCCATCAACTTGGTAATGCTCCTTGGTTATATGGTTGCTTCTCCCACAAACATCTCGATTAGAGGCATATAAAGGCGTAGAGATTTCGTCTTTTTTTTTTTTTTTTGGGGGGGGGGGGGGGCACCCTCAAAGATGTTCTTATCACGCAATGGAGAAAGGTCCTTATTACCAGGGACAGGTAAGATTGGCAACCATAGGGCACCTCAGATTTTGAGCCCCAAAGCAAAAAAGTACATGCAACCTGCGGTGATGATCCGACATCTCCACCTCCCCATCCCCCTAATCCATACTTATTTGTTTAGTATTTGATGAAAGCTCTAAATGGTTGCACATGCTTGATCAAATTCGGCATCCAAAGCCCAAAGGAAGGTGTCGAGAGTGAAGATAAGCCTTGGGTTAGCATAGCACATGCGTTGAGCCTCTTATTCTATCGTCTTCATTGTCCTGGCCAAAACCATAATCCCAGAATTAATATTTATTCAGTAAAAGGATTTTGTAGTGGTTTGGCTGTTGAGTAGAATATTAGATTAACTTTGCTTCTTGACAAGGTTTGGAATCTTGAACAGTTATCTTGACGAGGTTGAGTCTATATCTTTTGACGTGTGAGATAGTGCAATTTTTATGCTTTTGTTTTCGTTTAACTGTTCCAGGGTTCCTGTTTGGGTGGAAAATGGCCATTATTGATTATGAAACCTTTAGGGAAGCTTGTTTTAAGCTTGATAGAGATATTTGAATTATTCATATTGGGGGAAAACACCATTCTTTTGTTATTTGAATTTGCACTCTTGGTTGTTAATAAATGCTGCATGATCTTTGGATATGGATAAGTATGCCTTTTTTTTGGTAGTTAGCTGAATTATAACCATTGCAGCAGCTGGCTTTTGCTATCCTTTTTCAACAGTTGACTTTTTTTTATTGAGCACTCTGGCTTACTTTTGTTTTTTGGTACAGAGATTCCTATCAGGTCTGTTTAATTAATCTTTAAATATCTCGTCACTTCTTCTTCTTGTTTCTTCCCCAAGTGATTCACTGCTTGTGACCTGATATTCTGATTCTATTTTATGTTGAAAAATATTTGTAAATTCAACTTTATTTTTCTTTTTAATTTTTCTTTAATCTCATTCAGCCCTATTTCCTCTCACACCATTTCATGTCGGACCTATCAAACCACATACTTGGCCTGAGATTTTTTTTACTTAAGTTAATTATTATTTCATATTTAATTACTAGTTCTCCTTTGTTATGTCATATCGATTTCTAACTGATTCACAACTAATTTTGATTATCGTCTTCTGCTTTTGACCTGCTATTTTATGTCGAAACAAATGAGTAAACTCAGGTTTTGCTTTTGTTTTTATCAACTTATTTCACTTGGCCTTGTTTCCTTGTACGCCAAATCTGACCAATCACACCACATATTTGTCCTGCTGATTTTTTTTTAAATTATTGTAATATTTATTATTTCATCATTAATTGCATACCTCTCCTTTATTATTTTCATAACTGATTCACGTTCTAATATCTGCTTGATCTAATTTTAAAGTTTCTTACTTTGTTCATCATATCAGACCTTGACAAGCTCATATTGGTCTATATCCACAAGCATAGAGTATGTTTGCTCATAATTTCTTATTTTGTATTTAGTTTGACCCTTTGAATTGAGTAAACTCTTAGTTTGAGAATTTTGTATTTTCTTAAATTTGGTGGATGCAAGTGTTAGTGTCTCCTTTTAGGTCCCACTTTCCTTGGTTGAGCACTTCATTAGTAAATGATTTCAAAGTATCTTCTCTTAAGCACCACCGGCTTATCCTAGTGTAAATTAGCTCACCTTTTTTATGACTCTGTAGTGAGGCACATATCGATGATCACTAGTCTATATTGTGTAGTAAGGTTCTCCCCTTCTATGACCTTATTGTCCATTCATGACAATTTTCCGATCTTCTAGTTTAGAAGAAATCTATTTGGCTAGTATAATGTCTGTTTTTGAATGTAACTTAATGCTCCTCTTTTTTATAAGTGAGTGTTTACAATGGATAAATCAATACCTACTGAGATATATAAGATTGAGAACGCCTTCAGATTCCTCTCTTAAAAAGCATATCCTCCAAGCACACCTTCATAGCCTCTTCAATCTTGCCCACCTTGCCCTTAATATAGCCCTCAATTGAATAGGATTGAGAACCCCTTAAGATTCCTCTCTTAAAAAGCATATCCTCCAAGCACACCTTCATAGCCTCTTCAATCTTGCCCACCTTGCCCTTAATATAGCCCTCGATTGAATAGGATCAACTGGGGGCCAGACTTCCAGGATCTAAATTCAAAATGTTAGGGTTTTAGGATCTTAGGGTAGTTGATTGGGTTACACAAGAACATAGGGCAGCAGTTGGGAATGGGAATTTAGAGGATTAGAAGAAGTCATCCTGGAGTTGGGGATAATTCAACTTACCATTGTCGAAGATATTTTTGAAGCTTGAATGGTAGAAGATATTCTTAGGGAAGAAAGGAGAATAAATCAGAATTGGGATAGCAAGCTTGAATCCATTGCTTAACAATGTCAAATTTCTTAGAAAAAGTAATTGTATAATTAAATCATCTCAAATTGATGGGAAATTTCATACGTATAGGCCTTCTAAAATTCCTAATCTAGTCATAAAAGGGCTTTTAAATTTTAATCACTCTGAAAAGACCCAATGAGGTAAATAAAATCAAAACATAATAATTCTACTTAGCTATCGAGTAACCTAGTCAAACTCAAATATTGAATTTAACTACTAATACCACATACTAACATTATGCTTCCTTTACGGGCCCATAGATTAGATCAATTGCTTCAATTAACCCAAGAATGAAAAGCCTAGTGCCTGTAGAACCCACCCATGGGCCAAAATAAAGAGTATTATAAAGCCAAATTGACATAGCTGGACATCTTTCACTGCTCTTGAAACCTTGCACTAATCTATCCATTTGTTTTATGACTGTAACTTACTACTTTCATCGATTCCTATTTGGGATGCTCAATTGCTAATAATATTTACAACCTCTTCCTCCACAATGGCCTTGATGGATATATTCCTTTATTTGAACTTTTACCATCCATTACATCATTCTTTAAATCTTTATCTACTATTATGCCCAATTTTTTATTATTCTTATCCACCATTCCCAACCCACAAAGCCCTGCCTCCCAAAAAAAAAAATGAAAAAGTAAAAGAAGAAGCTCAGTTTTTTTCTTTCTTTCCTGCATCCGTAATTGCCTGTTCATCACCTCCTGCAGTGCTCCCCAACACTTATTGATTTGGATGTCTTTTTCCAATGAGTCCTTGCTAGTTGCAGTCTCTCTTGATTCAAGTATAAGACTTCAGACTTCTATCCTCTCCTGGACTCTGCCTTTTAGTGTCGTCAGACTTCTGTGTTCTGTACTCTGCATTTTAGTATGTCGAAGTCACTATCTAACCTAACCTGCTAACCTTTTGCGTTGTTTTTTCTTTTCTTTTTCCTAGTGTGTTCTTGTTAATGTCTCGTGTTTTAGTCTGCATGATATTATTAGAGTTTGCAGATTTTTCTATTGTTTTCTGTATTTTTTTAGTCTTCTTTCTGTAGGAAAATGCCTTTTTTTTCCTCCCTAACAATTTGACCTTTTCCTTCTTATTGGGGATTTTTTTTGGTTGGTGGGGGGTGGATAATTCAGTAGATGAATCATTTCATGGCGTCAATAGTGAACTGAAGGAGTTGCCAGCGGTTGAGCTATCCACGCTTCCTCTGATATTGAAGGTTTATTAACATGTTTAGTCTCTTTCCATTGCTTTACTTTCCGTTATGTTGTGGCATTTAATCCTTGTTCGTTCTTTTGCTTGAGTGGGGCCAGTGGGCATGGTGGATCTCTTATTTCTTTTTGAAGTGATCTCTGTTTCCTTGCGTCTTGGAATGAAATGAATGAAGTCCTTACATTTCTCTATGATGTAATGGTGTTGAAAATTCTTTGTTTCTCTTCGTCGAAGGCTTCTTTCCTTGGATATGGATTGGTAGCTATATATATATATGTGTGTGTGTGTGTATATAGTCATGCTTTTTACCATGTTATTATCTTTTTTCAGTTCATAGATTCTTCAATGATGATGGTGATGTGGTCTCCAAACCCCAATTTTGGATCACATGCCTGTCTCCTCAAAGAATTATGATCCAATAAAATGAAGCAATGGCGAATTTGTAATTCAATGGAATTTAGAGTAATTGGTAGTTTCTATATGGTGTCTTTTTTTTTTTTTTTGGGGTGGGTGGGGGGGGGGGGGTAGGGAGATATGTAAGGTGTGGATGTTTAGAGTAATGGCTTATGACTTTATGATAAGGGCGCCGTATTATTTATTATGACATGATTTCAAGAATAGGTATTAAGACTGAGATGCTTCTTTGAAAAAAATACCCTTGAAGCCAAGTTACAACACTCTCCCTTGAGTTGGTGCATACATATTAAACATACTGAACTTGCTAACTAAAGAATAAAGCACTCACTACTAACTCCCCTAGAATATAAGCTAATCTTTTTGATAGGTTGAATAAAAAGGACACATAATAGCTTTTTGCTTTAACTTTTCCTTGATAACATAGCAATCAATCTCAAGATGCTTGGTGTGATTATTGTCAGATTATTTGCAGCACTTATTGCTGATTTGCTGTTGCATTAAGGTCACTTGGCAGTTCATCACCAACGCATGAATCTTAAAGAAATTCCTAGAAATGTTTGCATATTCTATACGCCATTACTAAAAAATTGAGCTTTTAGCAAAACATTGAGCTTCTGACCACTATCCATGGAACAATATCTTGCTTGGTGCTTCTCCAAGTTATCAGGTAAGTCCAATGAAAGTGCACTGGCTCGAAGTATATCCTCTATCATCTGGAAATCTTGCCCAATCAGCATTAGTGAATGCCTCAATCTATAATTGATTCTGAGGAGAAGAGGGGATCTGTTTTCCAAATGAGGACCTTAAATACCTCAAAACCCATAAGCAGCCTCCAGATAAGTGGGACGAGCATCTGTTGCACATCTGAAGATCTAGATCTGCAGGTGCAAGAAACTACCTAAAAATTACCAACAGTATCTGTCACCCCCCCCCCCCCACAAGCAGGATCTGGTCATATCCGAATACCTGTGGGGGTGACACAATATAGGACTAAGGTTCATGGGCAAACCATACTACCACACAACATAGAATAATCAAAGGACAAGAATAAATCAAAGGATCAATATTCAAAAGTTACCAAATATAGTCACAATCATTCATTAATTTAAAGTTAAAATCATTATCTAAAGTCAATCAAATATAATCATCAGAGTTTAAAAGAAAGAATTGTTTGCAGTGGAATTTTAGGTTCTTTGATGGAAGACGACATCATCTCTTTCTCTCTCTATAGGTTTAAAGGCAAAGACATAGCATAAGGCTACAAAGGATGCTATCGTCTTGAAAGACATTGCTGGCTCTTCACTAGTACCCGACTCCATTGGATCAGTCCAGGCACGGGCATGAAGCTCCATACGAGTCCACCTCCTCGTAAGTCACTCCCTCAAAATACTTTACTGACGACGGATTCTCCATTTGAATGGAGTTCTTATAATCTGTAACAAGATCTAAAAACATTTGTATATAAGGAGTGAGTTCAATAGAATTCAGTGAGGTCAATTCAACTATATATCAAGTGTCCATTCACAATTTTCCACAACGAATACATATGAATAAAATTATAAGATGAATAATTAAATGAATATGCAATCATGCTTCTAACCCTAATTATGATGTTTTTATGGTAGACACGCATTAAGCTATACACTAGCCTCATCTAGGTGGTCTCAATCACTCTCTATCAACAAGAGATGTCTATTGGGTTCTTCGCGGTTGTTGGGTTAAGTCACATTAATCCGTGGTTGGGGATATAGGTCACACTCACATCAACATTTGACTTGAGAATTGACGAGTGTCAAGGACAACTTTAGGCCTAATGCATGGTTATACGTTCTTGTACTACATATGGTCTAGATATCATTCCTCAACGGGAGGCATCTGTTGGTCCGATATCCTTATCCACCTAGAAATGAGATCCTCAACGGGAGGCATCTGTTGGATTTTATTTCTCAACCCTATTATCATCCACATGTATAGGGGATGCTCTCGTGGCTTCCCCACAAAATTGCATATTGCGCTTAGAGTGACACAAGCCCAAACTTTAGACATATGCAACCCTCCCATCTCATGATAGCAGTGGGATTGCTTGATGCTCATAGGGCCCAGCCCTAGCCCATCCATTGACATCACGGGTTAATCAACCTCAATACCCCTACCCGACGGGTGGTAGTACTTATGGGGTTACCTAAGCAACACATCTAGACACCTAATATCCATGTACTTAGGTCTAAGTGCATATATACATAGGGTCACCAGGGTAATGGGCAAATCCACAACCCTAGTTGACATATAAATACAAGAGGGCAAAGTCCTACAATCAAATCCACACATTCAAATCATTCTTATATAAAAAATCATAAAATTTGAAGGTAGAATCAAACATAAATGATCTTGCCTTTGTTTGTGCGAAGTTGCACACAATTTATAATAGGATACATAATATAAAAAATAATGAAGCTTCAAATGACACCATCAATCACACAAGATATGATTAAGTATTTTCCTCACCTTTTCAAGTTAATAATGCCCTTCAAGTCCCAAAGAGTTCATCAAAGAGTGTGCAGTTAGACCCAAAATAACCCTAGTTACATAAGAAAGTGAGTAACAATCGAGAATCGATCGGGGTTCAAAAGAGGGTCAAAACACACATCCTGAATATGGCCGGTTGGATAGGTTGACAGGGCTGGTTGATTGGCCAGTTAACCCCCCCGCCATAATGGTCATGAGCAAACACTCTGATTTTGGCTTCGATTCGAAATCAATTCAAAATGGGACTTTGGGGTCTTCAAATTAACAATATTAGGGTCCCTAAAGTACCATCCAAACATCCAAATTAGGTCTCAAACGAAAAGCCCCAAATTTGGGTCTTCATGTTTTGCCAGGGCGTCTCCAGAGAGCTTCAAATCGGTTTTGAATGCAAAGATTCGCATAACCAACTCTCAAAAACGTTGGGAGGCACAAAGAGAAACAAGGGGGAACATTCAATGCAACTAACAACTTCAACAACCAAAACCTAACATTCATCGATAATAAATACCATCAAAACTAGGTTAAAGAAGAGGGTTTTCAAGAACACTCACCGTTCTAAGCATTATCGCGATGATTTGAGCTTCGATGCGATGCCGTGAGGAAGAAATCCACCAAACTCCTTGCATTTCTCTTCTCCCAAGCCCTCAGCCCCACTCTAGCAATAAGAAATACGTTTATAATGAGTTGGGAGCTTAAAATAGGGTTTTTGGTTTGAAATACTGAGTCTGCCCTGACTGGGTGGGGGCGGTCGACCCAGCCGTTCAACTAGCTCCAATGAACCGCCCTCTAACTCCCTCATGTGGGGGCCGATTTTGGTGATTCTTAGATGGTTTGAAAGGTCATTTCACGGCCTAATCAATTGTATATTTTACCTTGACATTTGAGCCTTCCTCTGTGGGTTTCTATACGTGCCAAAACCTTCTATTAAGTCTTCTTGACTAATCTTCTCTCTCTTAAACTCTAATAGAGTGGCCGAGTCTTATACAAGGTCATCCACTTCCATGGAGTCCATTTTCGAACTTTTGGGCTCTACTTGAATGGTTCACAATTGTTGTCTACTTGAGCTTTGGTCTTGCGGTCTTGAAACCATGGGTTAAAGGGTTAGAAATCTGGGGGATTTCACAGTATGAAATGCAGAACCAGCGGCCTAGGATTGCTGCCTAGCAGCCCACAACACTGCGAAGCAGCATGGTTCAACAGCAGGGCATTTTTGTGATTTTAGGCAGTCCACTTCAAGCCCAATTTTGTCTTTGAAGGTGCAAAAAACTGCCTAAGAATTACCGATAGCATAGGATGCAGAACCAGTGGCCTAGGATTGCTGCCTAGCAGCCCATGACACTGCCAAGCAGCTTGGTTTGACTGCAGGGTGTTTGTGTCATTTAGGCAGTCCACGTCGAGCCCAATTTTGTCATTTGGAGTCCAATTCTGTCTTTGATCTAGTCTATGTTAAGTTAGGAAGCAGCCCTATTTTAGTTAAGGGTTCAATATAAAATAGAAGGCTTTTTATTTTTTTGCTTTTGAAGTCAAGTCCTTGTAGGAGTTTTTCAGTAAAGGTTGTTGGTTCACTGCCTAATGCTGGTAACAGATGGAGTTTTGATAAATAAAATTATTGAGGAGTTACAGCAGAGAGTGAGGTTCGAATGAGTACTAGGGTTTCTAATTCAGGAGAACACCTGTGGCAACCTGGTTTGGGTGTTTCTCTTTCAGCAATGCTTCCTTCCCCAACTTCTGATTTGGTAAGCCTTTACCCTGTTCTTCCCCCGTTCCCTTTCCCTGCAGCCAACTTTCTCTTTCCCTGAAATTCTAAAATCCATTCCCCCTCCAAATCTTCTCCCCTTCTAGAATCACTGACCCTCCTCTCCATCTAGTTTTCGACCCCAACCCTAGCCACAATTTCCCTCTATAAACCCTAATCTGAAACCCTCCCAAACCCCAATTTCTGTATCTCCCAATCCTTACCACCAAAATTTCTCCCCTTTTATAATCTCCATGCCCTCAATCCCCTAGCATTGGACTCCAAGTAGCAGCCTTGATCATTGCACAGGAACCAAAACCCTAAATTCATTGAACTTGAATTTGAAACCAAAACAGCTAGGTTCAGATTTAGGTTTTCGACATCCCTAACCCTATAAACCCTAACTGAACCCAGTACATGCCTCCTACAAACCCTAAAACCCTAGCTGCTGGATTTTATAAACCCTAATTTGTTTGTTGATTCCTTGTTAGATCTTGGATTTTGGCCGTCACCTAGTGAGGCTACATTAGTATAGAATTATATACCCAGTTTTATCAAGCTTTTAATTTTATTGATTGGACCATTGTGTCGTGGTTCAATTTGGTCTATGTTGTTTAAATGTTGGTCCAAGTTACAAGTGTCATGTGGCCTCATTGTATGAGGGCTTGTTCTTCTAAGATCTTTTAAACATGGTTGTCAAGGTGACAAGGCAAGGCGAGGCGATAGAGGGCAACGAAACCAAGGTGACACCAGGCAAGGCAACGCTGCCTTGACCCAAAAATGCCTACGCGACAAGGTGGCCGCCTAGGCTCGCCTACGTGGATGCTTTGGCAACCTTGCTTTTAAGAGAACTCTCTCAAATGGGACCAAAAAATGGTTTCTTGAAACTTCTATGGCCTATGAGATCAATAATGGGGTATGACCCAACTGAGTTTGAACCTGTGAGCTTCGAAATTATGGGTATGGCAGTTAGGTTGTAATAGGTATGTATGGGATGGTATGGACTGACTTGAGGGGGAAACGGGTTAGGTTTTGAAGGATGTATCAGGCAATTAGTTGCCCATGGTAGATATGGGATGAATTCCTTGATATGAAGAACTGGTGTCTATAAGTGGTAGACGAAAACTTTCAGGAATGTAGATAATAGCATAGAGATATGATGCTCCAAATTTAGTGGGGTTTGGATGATTAAGTTGGAAGATTTAAGCATTCTTGTCTGGGGGTATTAGGGAGTACTAAAGTTTAAGAAAATACGTGTATCTTGGTATTGGATTGTTGGAATGGGGTCAAACTGGGATCTTAGGTCACTGGGTTGGGGATATGATGCGCCTAAAGTTTGGGATAGATCTAATGGTTAGATTGATTTAGAGCTTTTGGAGTAGCTGTTGAAGTCTATCTCTTTAGTCCTAGCATGGATCTGGTTTGACTTCACCATGAACCTTAGTGTTTCTTCAATCTTGGACCTAACAAATTGCAAAAAAACATTGTTGCAACAGCAATGCTCTCAAAGGGAACTTGAACTGAAAATACTTTATTGATGATCTAAATTGGTATCTTTCTCATTTAGTGCAGGGGCTTATTTATGCATGATAAGCTAGCCTTCTAATCTAATTTGAACTCCTAGTTGAACTCAAACTCAAAATAGAAACTAACTGCTCTAGCCTAGGAAATAGAAATACTAACCTAGACAGGCCTATATATTTCAGACCTTTACATGGATTAGGACCCTGAATTGTGGGTCTTTTGTTGACTTGAAAACTAGTTAAAATAATTAATGAAGTACCCTGCAGATAGGAAATAATTACAAAACTGCCACTTAAATTACTGACACTGAAAAGAAACCCATGGAAAAACAATAATGATTTGAAGTGCTGCTGGGCAGCAAACCTAGGGGACTACTGCTGGGCTTCTAAGGGCAGGGCAGCAAGTCTAAGACCCTAATTAGTGGCTGGATCTGCGTCAACGTGACCGGTCAACAAGTAGCTCATGTGCTTGCTAAGTGAAGAGCTCATTAATGAACTAATTGTTGCCTCCATGCATGGGGAAGACTTCTGTTTATAATAATTAAGTATCCATTTGTCTCCTATAAGTTATTGGATTGTTATTAAGTCGGTCGGCTTGTGTTCAGAAGTTGTTTTCTGAATAGGAATGGAATCAGTTTTAGTTTCCTTTTATAATTTAAGTTTGTAAGCTGATACAGCCTATTTATAAATTATAACCCCTTGTGGGAGAATAAAGTGGGCAAGTTTATGTGAGTTTTCACTTAGCGAGCTATTTCTGTTCTTCGCCTCTGCAAGACCTCTGCTGTTGACAACCAGAAACACCCTTGCCAGTTCTTTTAGATCCTTTTTATTGACAGCCGAAAACGTCCTTGACAGTGCTCTTATGAGATCTTGGCAGAACTCATCCTTGGTTGGCCTTGTTCAACCAAGGTTATGTCACTTGTCTTGTCACTTGTCTTGTTTCTTAGATTCCACAACCAACAAAATTAGAAATTTGTTTTGGGTTGATAAAGAAATCTCCTTCAATACAGGTCGAATCAAGGGGGGAGATATGGGGAGAAAGTGATGTGAAACCCAATTTTAGGTAAGGTTTTTTTTTAATTTCCTAAAATTAAGGGATGCCCAGAATCTTCCTGCAAGTAAGTCTATTATTATGGGATGTTTGGGATGCTTTAGGGTTCATGAATGTCAGGTAAAAGCCTAGAAGAATTCGGCCAGGCTTGGGGTTAAGGGGCAGAGGGTCTTAAACTTGAAACTGTCCTCTAATGATGGTTTCGGGTCTGACTTTAGGGTTATAAACTAGGGTTTTAGTGCTTTGGTTAGGTGAATGGGGCTCTTATTGTTATTTTGTAATTTCAATTTAGTCCTAATGGGCTTAGGTGTAGTTGGGGGATTCCTACTTGGAGTGGGACTGTTAGGGAAGTCAACTAGGGTTAGAACTTGGAAGGGGAAATAGAGTAGGTGTGGGAGATGCTAAGCCTAAGTGGCTTTGGAGTGTGGCTGAGGGTTTATGTGGAACTGGGGTTTAGGTCTGGAGGTTGAAGATGAATTGCAGAATTTTAATGAAGAAGATGAAGTGCAGGAATTTTAGAAGTGTTAGGGTTTTAGACTTTAGATGGAACTAAGGGTAGGGATGGGATGAGGGGTGATACACAATCTAATTAGGAGGGAAAGGGGAGGGGGAGTGGGGACTTAATAGGGGAGGGGTGCTGCTACTGTAGGGAAGAAGAGACAGAGAGGGAGGTTCAAGAAGGTTGGGGAGGTGTTGTAGGTTAGGGAAGGTTAGGGGAAGGGTAGGGGAGGGTCTAAGGGAGGTTGTAGGGGGTTGGGGAAGGGGCTGGGGTGTCTTGGGGCTTAGGGTTGCGCAGGGAGCGGAGCGGCTGTAGGAGGTGGGGAAAGGGATGGGGTATGCTTTATGCTTTACTTGTAGGCTGCTGTAGTTTCTTATACATTTTGATGGAGACTGGAAGAAGAGTGCTAGACAGAAGGTGGTTGCTGATTTTTGAAGACAAAACTTGCTGGAAATCTGCCTTGACAACCCCCACAACCCCCCCCCCCAAAAGAAGAAGAAGAAAAAAAAAGAAAAGGAACCACAGTCCTCAACTCAATAACTCTTATTCAAATAATCAGAATTTTCCTTTACAAAGAAAGAATAGGCTATTTATAGCCTGCTAAAGACTCAAAACCAAAGTGGGACTCCTCTATAGATTAGATCCCATTACGTCGGATCACAGCAGAATAAATAAATAATAAAAGATCTAATGGACTTTAATTGATACATGCTGGAATAAAATCCTAATTAACTAAAGACTGTGATTGACACATGGTGAATTCTATTTAACTAGAGACTCTAATTGACATATGCTGAAATTGAATAAACTAAAGACTCGCATGCTGAAAATTAAACTTTTAATTAACTGATGACACATGCTGAAATTTTTCTAAGGGAGGTTAAGGATAAAATTGCCCCCCTTGGTTCGGCTAGCCTAGGGAGGCTTCCCTCTAGGCGTGGGTTTGGGCCCAACTTAGGGTTTCTTCCAAGGGAAGACTTTTGGTTCACATCAGAAAGTTACCACGATGCAATTTACTACTAGTTAACCTGTGGAGATTCGCAGCAACTGAATTGATGGATCAGATAACCAGGTAAGAATCAAGGTCTGCAACTGAGTTGCTGTGGGAATAATCAGTCCTAAATATTGCGTTTATTCTATTACAGAAGGGTTTTGAAACGCAGCCTTGGTTCTAGGTTGGGAATGGCTACTCCTTTAGAACAGTGTACAAACATGAAATCAGGTGAGCAGTATCTTTAATACATAAAGTGAGATTAAGTAAAGCTGTAAGCTTTTAACAGTAGAAAAAAAGGAGTAGGAGAAGAGGGTTTCACTTGAACAATCAAAACGGCAACATGTTTCAACCGGTTGATCAATTCACTTGATATAAATCTTATGAAGGTTGCACTTATATTTAAAGATGAAATTAGAAGACCCTTACTGTATTCTGATACTGAAATTAAACCTTTCTCTATTTGTGACTCAGACTTTTAAATTCCCTAATACTTCAAACATGCTTGAAGAATAGTCTGGCCGCCTCTTCTGTGCTGCAAAATGTGGATGCGGGGATGAAGGTGGCATACTAGAAAACTGATCAGCGACCAACAGTATTGTGCCATAATTGCCTACCTTTGGCGAGGGAAGTAGCAAAATTTTTATTTTTAATGAGGAAAGTAGGAAGCAATGGCCCCGTACAGCAACACTTGAGATTTAATAAAAAAGATATCCCACTAAATCCAATATCTAACCATACCTGGTTTGTTTTCATATGGGTCCCGAACTGGCAGATATGTGGACTAATTGTTTAATTAGGCTTGTGAAACCTATGGCGTCGACTCATCTTCAAGCTATAATAGTTCTTTAGTAGCCATTGTCTCCTGCCTATCTGGGGTGAAACCTTTGTGGAAAATTTTATACATGTATGTTTTTTGTGTGTTTTTTCTGACAAGTGAACAATTTTGTTAAGAAATAAGGAAGTGATTTGTAGTTTGTAATCTTTTATAGTTGTTTATTCAATGCAATACAACTTTGCTGGTTGGACCAGCATTATAGGATATGGAGACCAAACCCTGGCATAACTGGTCCAATGGTTTTGTATCCAAGAAAGGTTGGATTTAGTGGGTTATTTATCCATGTCTTTTAGGTTGAGTATGTTGAAGTTCAGTTTGAGTTTTGTGCTAGTGATGCTTTATTTGCATATAACACAACAACCTGTCCATGACATTGCAGCCTTGTTTGTTTTAACTGTTTTCCCTTTCTTATACATATCGATTCAGGCATTCACTGCTGGTAGCATGGTAATCCTGCTTAGCGTGAGATCTGATGTAGATACTTTCTATGAAGATAACAGTTTGCTGGATTTGATGGTGTAATGACGTTCATTGTTGCTGCTGTTACAATCATTGTGCTCTTTCTTCCATCCACCTGGTTTTTGAAAGAAGTTGTTATTGATTTGAGCTAAATTTTATTACAGACTGTATTGGAGAGCAGCATTATGGATCAGATGCGGGTGATAGAACTTATATTGCATGATGTAAGTTTCCTAAGAACATTGAGGTCTCTAAGATAATTTGGGATATCTAAGCTTCCTATAAAAAAATTTAGCCCTCAAGATAATTTGGGATATCTAGCCTTGCCTTGGTTTTTTGATGTTCGCACATGTGTATGTTATATATATTATGTGTTTGCGTGTGCTTATGTCTGTGTGTTTCTTCTCATGGGTGTAGCATAGATGGAAACCTTTATAGTGTAAGTGGTTGAACAGGTTTCCATCTCAGGAGACTCATCCTCTAAACCTTTGTGGAACTTCTGATGATTCTTTTACTTTTTATAGTAAATTTTCCCGAAAAATGTTATTGCGGGCAGTTCTATTGGATGGAATGTTGCATGGCTGAAGTAAAGTTGTAAATGACCTTACTTCTTAGTTCATGACTATTACACACACAAACACACCAACACACAGTAAGGAAAAGGTGAACAAATTCTCTACCATGAGAAGAATTTCACAATATGGGTTACAAGTCATTTGAAATGGTAAAATAATTAGGTCAGGAACCCTTGCCCCCTCTCATTTTCGTAGGAGTGATGAAATCCTATTTAGGCATAATTTAGAACTGCAAGGATCTCTATTAAGCCCTTGATTCTTGTTTTAAACAAGAAGGATTTTTCTTCATGATGTGGTGACTAGTTTAAAACTAATGTTTATTCTTGGGGTGGGTGGGTGGGTGGGGGGGGGAAGGGGTTAATGGGTTCCTAATTAGAGGTATTCAAGATACAATCCTTGTTGTTTTGCTTTTTTTTTCTTCTGATGATACCATTTTGGTTCTCATAGAAATGTTGGGAAGATTTTGATGACACTTATCTACAAAGTGAAAATTTATAACAAGTAGGTTGAATCATAAAAAAGGAGAAAAAAGGAGAAATAGAGGAGGATGTTGCACTAAGAATTAAAATAGAGTAGTTGAAGTGGTGGGGTGCATTTGAGTTTGGTGTGGATGTCGTGTCCTTTTTAAAATTTGAACGAAATAGGATGGTCACACCCATCATACACAATTTGATCGAAACCATAGAAATTTCCATTTGGAGAACCTCAAAACAAAACTATGGGGGTGCGGAAAAAAGTCCCAAGTTTCGATCAAAACCCTTGAAATTTTGATAACACGATGCGAAACTAGGAAATTTCTCCTAATTGAGTTGAAACCTAGTTTGCCTAGTTGGATTAGCTGGTAAACGAGGAAAAATTCGAGGGAAACTAGGGAAATTTCGTGGAAATCTGGGACTTTTTCCTGCAAGTTTTGTGGTATTCCCAAATTTTCGATTTTTTTCTTCTTTCTTTCATGTTTCCCCAATTACCACGACCAATACTCCTTCCATTAGGACTTTCCTATCCAAATTGTGTATTCCCTTAGACTGGTTATCTTAGGAATGTTGATGACTAGACTTATAGAGCTGCAGTTGTCGATTACCTTAACGACCATAGGCATAGCATGTCATGGGATGTGTCTATGTTTGTTGGTCGGAGGAGAGGATATTACGGGCACAATACTACTAGGCTCACGAGATGTATATACCAAGGCACTCCTCTTGGCACTGAGTTGTACTTCCATTTTATTGTCTTTGTATTTGATATTTGAACTTAGAAGTTATACATTGAATGTTATGTTCTTAAGTAGTTAAGTTTATAGTATACTTCTTGGACAACTCTACATTGATGTTAAGTACATTGAATCATGGAACAAAAATCAATTGATATGGTCGAAATATCGATCGATATGTATGCAAATTTTGAAATCGAAATGAAATGTAGTTGTAGGAACGAAAAGTGTACAATATCGTTTCATCGATCTATACGAGTCAAAATATCGGCCCGATACCATATCGGGCCTAAATGTTACTTACGCAAGTTATAAAATACCCAAAATCGACCCAGTTTCGACCTACCAACGCTTTATCGCCCTCTGCATTTCGACCCCCTTTTGAAAAATTTGGTGATTTCTCTTGCTTTCATCCCCTTCTACACCTAATTTCTAGTACTCCATTTCCTTCAAAACTGAGAATCTAGGGTGGGGAGGACGACCAACGAGATTCACAGGCGAGAGTCAGTTCACCCACGCGACACAGGATTTAGACCATACTGGAACTGCATCTCGAGGCAAAAATGTATCCTTTATATATTCGAGGAAGGGGAAGGGGAGACAGCACGCCATCATAAGGGTCCTACCGTCCACCCGATGCCGAGAGCTTGGTGGGATCTATGAGATCGATGAGCATTGATGTTGCTAGAGACTCCTCCACCTCCAGAGGGTCCGGATGGCATAGGCCTGCAGAGTCCTCATATGATACTGCTGTGGAGAGTATTGGTTCTACCGAGTCGACTTATGATTATGGACCATATGGTGTCCCTCCTGGCTATCGGATTCAAGGTCAGGCCAGTTAGCCACTATTGGAGCCTTATGGTTATGGAGCAGCCTATAGAGCTTATGGTGTCCCTCCCACTGTCGATTATCGGAGTCAACCACTGGGACCTTATCAGTATCCTTATCCTTCTCCTAGTCCTGAGAGCCAGGGTGCTCTTTCATTTATTGAGCAGATCTTCCACACTATTCCACGGCCACAAGGCCCACCACCACCAGTTCCTTTGGAGATTCACAACTTCCCACTGTCAAGAAATCTTATGCATGTGGATGAGGCCACGTACAGAGATGCAGTTGTTGACTATGTCCAAAACTATATGGGGCAAACATCATGGGAGTTGTATTGTCATTTGTATGGGGTGTAGACGGAAGAGGGAGACCTTGAGGCTTGAATAGAATAGACTTGTAAGTAATAACATTCCCGCTTCTTCTCTGATTCATGTACTATATACTTGGAATGTTGGATGTTACATTTTTAGAAATTTTTTAGTAAACTAGTAGTTCTATAGTGTTTATTATGCTTGAAATAGGTAGTATGCAAAAATCCAAATCAATTTGAGTGCATTTGAGGTTCGAAATTGACTTTTCAAGAGTCAGATAAAAAGTATCTAGTTTCGGTCGAAATTTCGACCATTTTCAAGGTCAAAATTCCCATATCGATCGATATTTTTTCCTTGCATTGAATGACATATCTACATAGATATTTTGCAAAATATATGTGCCAATGTGTTTGTTATACTCTAATTAGCTTAAATGCAGAGTCCCTCCCCAAAATACTCCCTAAAACCTGTTGAAACTTGCACGAAAAAGTCCTAAGTTTACTTTAAATTTCCAGGTTTTCTCCGAAGTTTCCCATTTTCACCTGGTGTCACACTAGCAACAATGATTTATGGAGCTGAATGTTGGGCATGAAGAAACAACGTATGAAAAAAAAATGTAGTGCATTTGAAATTAGGATATTAAGATTAATGATTGATAAAGCTAGTAAGGCATTGTCTGTTTGCTAGATAGGTGGGAAAAATAAACACGTGGGACCCACTTATATTGTGGTGGGGGAGTAGGAAAGGAAAAGATTTTGTGGAAAAGTTGCAAATGTGGGTCCCACTATTATAATCTTTATCAGTTTTTGCAAAAGTCCCACTAAATGTGTGGGACTCCTGATAGAGATGGGGTTGGAAAAGTGGGCTGCCATGTTAGCAGACAGGCTTCTTTAACTTAAGGAAGCATGTTTGCTCACTTTTCCATCCCTTTGAACTAAACAATCCAGATTTTGGATTTCGCTCTTGAGAGAGATCTCACCACCTTGAAAAAGAGAGATCTCGGTCGAGATATACAATTTTTTGGCATCAACTCGATGGCCCATCTCTGTGGGGTTTAGGGTCCCAATTGGGTTGAAATTTGGTATTTAGCTTATTTAAGGCCTTTTGAACACGTTGATGGCCTTGTATTTGTCAGAAACAACCCAATGTATGATTTCTAAGTCTATTCATAGTGTGAAACCGAAATGTAGTAGGATTAGGGAATGCAATGTTATACAACATGTAATATATAACCTTTAAGGCATATAAATGAAAAGCAAGTATATTAAATGCATCAACTAACTTAAATGTTATCAAAATTCCATCCAGATGAATATCAAAATCTCAATTTTCAAGAATAAAATAATTATACAACCATTAGAAGTTCTATATAAGTCATTAAATCATAATTTCATAAGACAAGTAGAGAATGATTGATCTTCCTTGTTGTAGATGTGCTAAGAGTAGTTGCAAGTGAAAATTCAGCCAAAATCCATAAAAAGGCAAAACTTGAGAGTTCCAGCGAGATTCAAGGCGAGATATGGCTAGATATAGCGAAATATGGTGAGATCTCGAGTGAGATATCCTAACTCTCTGCTCTCGACCTCCATCTCATCTCGCCAAGGTGAAAAAAACGAGATATCTCGCAAGATCTCCCACCATGATTGAAACACCACCACCAGCTGGAGATGTGCCTAAAGAAGACCCTGTGGAAAAATGGTTATTGATTTTGAGCATGAGCATGTTGAATTTTCCATGCCACCATGGTTTTTTGCAGAGAAAGCTCCCGAAGTTGAAGACTTCATTCCTATTATTCCCACATTGCCTGATTTTTGATTAGGAATTGTTAAAGCTGCTACATACATGATACATGTTACTCCCCAACTCTCGCCCCTCATTACTGAATTTGAGGATGGCGAATATTGATGCAGGTTCGGCTCCAAAAATTTTAACTATCCTTTGAAATCATCTTTAGATTGATAGATACAGGTGTTGAACCTTTGTTCAGCAGGTTTATATGGTCATGGGCCAATTATATGAACCCATAAGTTTAGTGTTTAGGTCAAGTATGAAAATATGTTTATTTCTTAGTTTAATTGGTCTAATTATGTAAAATTTTCTCCCCTTAAGTTATAGGGGCAGAATATTTTAGTTTTAAGAGCCTTAAGTCAACTTAGGATATGACAAGGAGTCCATTTAGTATAATCATAAGGTTCCTATTTGAATTTGGATTAGTATGTTGAGTACAACTAGGAGAGGCAGTTTCCAAGTCCTCATTTCTCTAGGAGCTTTTTATGTTAAACTAAAAATAAAGCCATGCGCATGTAACAGAGGTCAGATTCAAAATACAATTAATAAAGAGAGTTGCTACCTAAGAGCAAGTTGTTAGTAGGGTTTCTCATCAGTGGTAGGGGATCTCCATGTGATCAAGTAAGCAACCTTGGATTTCTATTTGAAGGATTCTCCTTCGGCTGTGCTTGTAGCCTGCCTCCATTTCCTTCTCGATCACAACTCATTATTGTTTTACAGGGCTGGTGTAACAGTTAACACTAATCCAAGGCCACCAGTGTGTTTAGAAGGCATAAATTAGGCTAACTACCTAGTTTGAGCCCAATCTGGATCCAAAGACCCACTGAGATGGGCCATTGAGTTGGCCCCCTATAAAAGACCATATCTTGACTGAGATCTCGCCAACTTGGTCGGGATCTTGGTTTTTGCAAGGGGGGAGATCTCGCTCGAGTGCGAGATCTTGAACCGTGAGGGTTGGGGCTTGAAGGAAACTAAAGGGGAAGGGTGTGGGATCACTTGCGATGGGGCTGGGGTAGCTTCTAGGTCTTTCAAGAGGGAAGGGGAGGCTGGGGAGGCTACGGTGGTGATGGATGGTGCTCTACGGTTGCGCAGGAAAGGGGGGGGGGTGGGATGCTCTGAACTTACTTTTAGCTGCTGGTAGAAGGCTTGAAGGCTTTGATGATTACTTGAAAACTGCTGGATTGTTGAAGAAGATGAAGAACTTGAACAAAACAGTCTACCAAGGCCTAGCCAACAAGGAGACCTTGGTCCTCAACTCAATCATATTAATCATCAAAACTGAAATAACATTGTATGAGGAGGCTATTTATACCCTAAGAAGAAAGACTCTGATTCAACTTTGAAACTCCTTAACAAATAAGGTTCTAACTTCTAATTTCATCTTTGACTGGACTCTTGATATTATAGCAACTCCACAACTCCTAACAGATGAGATAAGGAATCTTGTCTTATCACAACTAACTTGGGACTGATTCAAAACAACTTTAATTCAAACTGAAACTCTTCCACAAAACCAAACCTAACTCAAATTAGCAAACTGGGTTCAACAAAAATTCTGGAAAATAATTTCAGACATAAAATAAGGGCTAAAATGCCCAAAATACCCCTCAAAAGGGGTTCGGCCAGCTTAGGGGGGGCTTCTTGGAGCCATCTTGGGGTCTCCATTTGGATTTTGGCCGGGGGTCTTTGTGTTCACATCAATTTATCTACCTCTTGTGGAATGGGTTAAAGTATCCTTCATATCCTGAATATTCTTGACACTTTTATCCATCTATATGCCATCAAACAAACCAAACCTCCAGCAGGGAATGAGAACACAATTGTTAGGAACCGTTTGGTAACAACTACCCATACACCCTACCCCCAAAATTTCAAGGAATCCTTTCTTGGTCTTATAAGTTGGTTCTCTTAAAACATCTTTGAAGAATTGGCCTTCATTCACTTGAGGCTACATTGCTGGATCTTGTACTTGTGCTAAAGCATCTGTTAGGCTCTTGTGCATGTTCTCTAAAGCTTGGCTACAGCTGATTCATCCATGGCTCTGGTACCACTCTAGTGTAGCCTCATGTGAATGAGGGCCAGTAAACCAGATCCCCTGATAATCAACACTCTTGTTAGGGTTTACAAGACCCTGCCGCTAATGGATTCAAGGCTGTTTAGTGCTTTTGGATCTCTCTGATGGGCTTACAGGCCCTGAAATTAGGGTTATCGGTCTAAAGTCCAAAAACAAAATTATTGTTCTTAGCCTCAGATTTAAGGGTTTTGGGGATTTAGGGCTTCAAGGTTTTAGGGCTTAGATTTCCTTCAGTATTGATGGGAGTGGGAAGGTTGTGGATCTACAAGTAGGGGGAATTCTGATGGAGGGTTTGTAGATATGAAAATTAGGTTTGAGGGAAGAAAAAGGGACAGCTGAATGGGGTAGGAAATAAAAAAAAAAACCAGTATAAGATGGGAAATACCAGAAAAGGGACTGTCGAAGGAGATTTCCTTCACTCTGAAACCCTGGAAGCTTCACTTGACACCTGGATCTTGCTGCAACAAACTTTCAATAATTGTATTCTGAATTCTGTGTTCTTTACAAGCACATGCTATCTATTTATAGCCTTCAATAATGACTCCTAACAGTACGTAACATTAAAAACAGAATTCAAATAGGAGTTCTACTTCAAATATTCCCCACTTATCTAAGCCTAGACTGACTCAAATAATAATTTAAAAGCAGAATTGGGCTCCTAACAGCTTCTAATTACAATTATGCCCACCTGGGCTTGAGTAGGACTGTCAAAATAACCAAACTACCCTGGTATCGATGGAGCTTCTTATGCTGCTGGGCAGCAGACCGAGGACTTCTTTTGGGCCTCGGGACTCTTTGGTGACCTACATCACCCTCCCTTCGTCCCCCTTCTCGCTCCTTACTCCTTTCTGCTTCTTTCTCTAAGTTAGCCTTCCAGTGAAGTTTGCAAGGTTCAGTTGAGCTGTATGGACAGTATAACCATCTATAACCTTGCTCATGCAACTAAACCTTCACAGCAAGCAGCATCTTGGGCTGCCTCCTCCTTTGGACTTGACCATGTTGCCTCCACCTTGATTTGATTTAACCATGTGGCTGTTCCTCACTGAATCTCCTTTGTTTGAGCAATCCACGTAAATTCATATTTGAATCACTTGGTTCAGCCAAACCAAACCATTTAAGTAAATTATAACACTGACATATGTATAGCCACCTCCTGCTTGACTAATCTCACCTGCTTCACTATTCTCTTAGTGTATAATATCATTTAATCATAATAACACTTTAGTGTATAACACTATTATAAAGTCCTATAATCTGTTAGGCTTTTATGGAAAATCTTAAAATAATCTAAGGCAATGATAATTAAATGATGCTATCCATGCGGGGTGTTAAGCTATAGCTGTTCGTTATTTACCCCCATCATTATTTGGACGCTGATGCGGTTTGGTCATAGTTGTCAGGGTGTCTGGATGCCTGCGTGCCACCTTGACAACTATGGTTTCGTCTGGATAGGATGACTTGTATAATCTGTTAACATCTTCTAATACATGATGTTCACCCTACCACGATGTCTATACATGACAATGGCTTGGATAGTTTGCTTGTTACCGCAAAATGCTTTGTGTGTGATTGTTGGTGTTCACTTCTCTACGTGCATTCTCATAGGCATTTCTTTAAGTTATCAACTTTTCTTTTTTCTTTCAGTAAAACATATTTTCTGTCACATTGCTTATGGGTGATGACGAGGTGATGGGCATTTGAATTTGATATGCTTCTGCAAAATCGTAATGTTATTTATCAGATGTAGAAAAAAAAATTAGGATATACTTATTCTGTCTGGAAGACAATGAAGGATGTTTTGATCCACTTTGGAACTGATGGTCTGGTGCATTGTGTTCTACTTCTGATTTAACCCTTACATTCTCTATTATCTTGGCTCCTTTATTCTTGCTAGTGGTCAATGATTGGACCATGTATCTAAATGAAATTTCTTTTTGTTTTTCATGCAGCAAGATTTCTTCAGGAAGCTGATGGACCTGTTTAGAATATGTGAAGACTTGGAAAACAATGAGGGTCTTCATACGATATTCAAAATAGTCAAGGGGATTAGTCAGTGCTTGGATTTCCCTTTTGTTTTGTACTTCTATGCCCTTTACAATGGTAGCATTATTCTAGGAATCTAGTGCTGATTTGACTTCTTATGGTTTCTTGTCTGCAGTTTTACTCAACAATTCTCAGATCTTTGAGAAAATTTTTGGGGATGACCTCATCATGGATATTATTGGGTCCCTGGAATGTATGTTCTTGGATTGTCAGTGGAGTCTCATTTTCTTTTTCTTCATTCACTTTTCTTTATTGAAAGAAAGAATCCTTGGTCATGTTTTACATGTTGTGAGTTGTAACCCTATCTTGGAGTATGAATTGGTGTTGTAGGTTCATTATTTTTCATATTGTCATGCAAGGTTTTATTTAGGGACACTGATGGAATGGCAAACACAATTAGAAGAAAATGTCTACAGACTGATTTTGCATGTTTCTTAATCCACTTCAATTGATTGAAGTGTATGAACACACCTCAACCCCCAAGAAAAAGGAAACAAATAATAGAAGAAAAAGAGTGGTGTACCTATTTATTGGTTGGAACCAAGACAACTCGATTGCACTTACCCATTTCATTTCTTTTTCTTTCTTTTCTCCCCAACCTGAAGAGCATTTTAAATGATTAGCCATTATTTCCTGATGATGATGTCATGCAGATGATCCCGAAATTGATCATGTCCAACGTCATCGTGCTTTCTTAAAGGAGCATGTTGTTTTTAAGGAGGTAATGTTGCCAAAATATTTTTCATATTTTTCATTAGTGATTCATTTATATTGTTTGGGTTGTGAGTTTCAATGCTTAGTACCATTTTGGATCTATCTGCTTAGCTCTTGAAATATTAAGTATTCTTTAATTTCCTTTTTCCTTTCTGCAGGCAATTCCTATAAAAGATCCTATGGTCTTGTCAAAGATCCATCAGACATACAGAATTGGTTACATAAAGGTATGCTTGATGTTATTTTGCTGTTGAGCCAAGTGGTTATCTAGTATTTTTTTTTGTTTTTTTTTTTTGTTTGTGTGTGTGTGTGTGTCTGTTATTGAAACAGCCTAAGGCTGTGTAGCAAAATTGCCTCCCTGGACTCTGCTTGTGCGGTAGCCTTTGGCACCAGGTTCACCCCCTCTCTTTGTGTGTGTATGTGTGTGCATGTCTGCATCCGTCTGCACGGGTGTGCTGGTGTGTGTGTGTGTGTGTGTGTGTCTGTGTGTGTCTCTGTCTGTCTGTCTGTCTGTCTGTCTGTCTGTCTGTCTTCACTCTTTATTTTGGGTACTGTTGTGATCCTGACTGCTCTTGCTCCATCGTCTGATTGGTGTGGTTCTGATTATTTTCCATCATCTTTTCAGGATGTCATTTTGCCAAGAGTACTGGATGAGGCAACAGTTGCAAATCTAAATTCTGTTGTCCAGGCAAATAATGCTGTCGTAAGTGTTTATACTTTGATCCTTCTAAGCTGTGATTTATTCTACTCTGATTTCTTTTTAATCCTAGTTCATGTTTTTCTTATTTTCCCTATCTTTTCTGACGATTTCTGGTTTTTATAGGTGGTTTCATTGTTAAAGGATGACAGTACCTTCATTCAGGAATTGTTTGCAAAAATGAGATCCCCCAGAACTTCTTCAGAATCAAAGAAGAATTTGGTAATATTCTGGGGTGTCCTTTTGTTGTTCTTTCCAATATAAGTTTTCTTTTTCACCAACTTTACTCTTCAGTCTTCACAAAGACTCAACTCACCTAATCCCTAGAAAAAGGTGATGTACACCACCGCGCCCCCCACAAAAAAGAAATCAAAATATCTGAACCAGCATCTTGGGCCCAAAACCCAAGCCCACTTGGCACAATTAGGAGCTGGTCAAAAGACTCAAAACACCTAAGGGGCAATTTCATCATTTCCCCCTCCTATTTTGTTAAATAGTGTAGCAGAATTTGTTTATTAATTTTGTGAGTCCAAATCTGTTTTTAAATCCTTGTTTGAGTTAGTTAAGTCTAGTCTAGTTAGAGTTGGAGTGCCATTAGGAGTTTATTTTAAATTAAGATTCCTTGTGGATAATTAGGTATCTTATTGCAAATTAAGTTTCTTTTGATTTGTGAATTGTGGCTGATATTCATTTAGTTGTAAGGGGATCCTAGTCTACAAAATTTTCGGCAGTTGAAATCAGTCTTTAATTCCCAGTTATCCCTCCACTTGTAAGGCTATAAATAGCTCACCCTGTTTAGTGTGAATGAAGGTTGAATTGAATACAAATCTAATTATTGGGGGAATTGAATTGCGGTCTTCTGGGAAGGCCCACAGTTGAGGTTTTTGAGAGATCTTCAAGTTCCTGCTGCTTCTTCCAATCTTCAGCATCAGTTCAACAAGTCCAGCACCTTCACAAGTTAGTACAGCAGCCCCCATCCCCTTCCCCTTCCTCCTCTCTCATTCACAGCACTGCCCCAGCCTTCCCTTTCTTGTGCAACCACCTGGGACCCCTCCCCCACCATCGCTGCCCCAAGAAACCCCTCCCCACCATTGCAGCCACCAAGAAACCCTCCCCCTCCCATCACAGCCACCAAGAAACCCTTCCCCAACCCATCGCAGCCTCCAAGAATCCCTCCCTCACCTCCCCTAACCCTTGCAGCATCCCTCCCCCTTCAATTCTCTTTTGACCCCCTTTCTTTTCCCCTTCTTTGTGTTGTGGCAGATCTAAAAAAGCCGAAAAGAAAAAGAAAAGAAACAAGAAATTAAAGAGAAGAAAGAAAGAGGAAAGAAAAGAAAAGAAGAAAGAAAGAATGAAGAAAAAAAAGGAAAGAAAGAGAGAGAATCCAAGACTGCCCAAGAACTTACCAAGAACTTACCAAGAACTTACCAAGAACCCTTCCTTCCTTCAGAGATCAAGCCTAATAGTTCCCCTAAACCTTCCCAAATCTATTCCCCACTATTTCTTTTAACCCTAGGGTGATTCTGGGAATCTCAAGATCATCCCATAGAGATTTGTTACCATCCCATTTAGTTTTGTCAAACCAAACCTTACCCATAGATCCAAAATTTATCTTCTTTTCCGTATCTACAACTCATCAATCCAATCAATTTTTAACAAATTTATCCATCCCATTAGGCTTATTGGCAACCCTTAAACACTAGGTTTGGGTTCCCAACTGCTGTTTCTACAAAAAAGATTCATGGATAACCCCTAAATTCTAGGGAAATATTTCAATAAACCCTAACCCTAGAATTGGGTTACATCAAAGGGGCACACAGTGCACAAGGTTCCCACCACTGCAAGTTGTGGGGATGGTTTAACATATGCTTCCCTGCCTCTTTTTCATGGAGTGGCTGTTTCCCAACTCAATGGAGCAACCTAGCTGTTGCACTGAGGTCCAGCCTCGAACTAATCCACATCCCACTAAGTTAGGTTGTATGGATCCTCTTTTTCTGTTCCTTCCATGCAAAGGTTTACTTCTTGTCATGGTGAGAGATCTCGCTAATATCTCGCTTTTTTGATTAATCGAGACGAGATATGAGTCGAGTTCTGCGAAATGGGATATCTAGCCCTAGATTTCGCCATATCTTGCTGGAACTATCAATTTTGGACAGATTTTTGCGGATTTCAGTTGAATTTTCACTTGCAACTACTCTTAGCACATCAAAAACACCAAAGGAAGATCAATCATTCTCTACTTGTCTTATGAACTTATGAGTTAACGACTTATATAGAACTTCTAATGGTTGTATAATTTTATTATTCTATTCTTGAGAGTTGAGATTGTGATACTCATATATTCATATGGATGGAAATTTGATGACATTTAAGTTATTTGATGTATTTGATACACTTGTTTTTCATTTATATGCTTTAAAGGTTTTATGATACATGTTGTATAATCTTGCATTCCCTAATCCTACAGTATTTTGGTTTCACACTATGGGTAGACTTAAAAATTATACTTTCGTTTGTTTTCTCACAAATCCAAGGCCACTAGTGTGTTCAAAAGACCTTAAATATGCTAAATACCAAGTTTCAACCTAACCGGGACCGCCTAAAACCCATTGAGATCAGCCACTGAGTTGATGTCAAAAAAATCACCCATCTCGACCGAGAAGGCTTGATCACGGTTTTTCAGGGTGGCGAGATCTTCTACCATGCTTCTTGTCAACTTTATCCCTTCCCCATATTTCTTCGTGACTTCTCCAAAAGTCATTTGCGCCTTCTCCAATCTGTATCATGCACACATCCTGGTGCATTGTAAGGTTCTTGCTGTGGTGTATTTCATCCATATGTCTTCATTTTCTTCATTTCTACTTTAAAGGTTACTGCAGCAGGCATATTATCAGATAGACTGCATGTGATAGCTGTGACACAAATATTGTCTTATTCACAGCATCCTTTTTTACCTGTGTGGGTGCATGTTTTTGTGTCTGTGGATTTTTTTTCCTGGTGAATGTGTTTGTGGATTTGTATAGCACTTTACTGTCATTTATAGGATTCTTCATAAACCCAACCTATTTAAGGCTGAATTAAGGATTGGTTTCAAGGCCAACACCCCAGTAAGGAGGAAAAAGCCTCTTGGTGTTTTATGGTATATTCTGAGGATTTACTCTCTTGCATTCTTCTTAACAGGTTTTCTTCTTGCACGAATTTTGTAGTTTGAGTAGAAGCTTGCAGCTGGTCCAGCAACTGCGACTATTCAGGTAGCTAAACTTATGATAGATGCAATGATTGATAGACTAGTTGGAATGGCTGAGTCGTGCAATTTTGGTTATGTACTTAATTTATTTTTTTGTAGATTTTTGTCTACCAGGAATCTCTGATTACATTTTTCATTCATGCTTTCTTTAGGGATCTCATGAATGAAGGCTTCTTTGATATCATAACTGATGTTCTGCAGAGCACAGATAAAAAACTTGTATTAACGGGGTAATGGTTATCCTTGTTATGCCATTCTGTATGGTTTTGAGTGACTTTTGACGCATATATTGTCCTTAATGTTTATTTCTTAGTTAACAATGAACAATGTTAGTAATGTTAATAATTATCCGTTTTATGTGGAGTGCAGGACAGACATCCTTATTCTTTTCCTGAACCAGGATCCAAACCTTCTTAGGTCATATGTGATTAGACAGGAGGGCAGTCCTATTCTTGGACTTCTGGTATGCAAGTTTTTTATCCGTCCCTGGTCTTCCCCCTTCCCCCAATTATTTTATTTATGTATTCCATCCTATGTGATGCAAATGTGTGGCTGTGGGAGTGTGGGCATGTGCTATAATGTTGTTGAAGGTTTCATGGTAGCTGGATGCTTCAGCGTTATAAGTGAGATATTACACAGTTACTTTTTAATTTATTTTATTTTATAATGATTAAGTAGGATGGTAAATGTGGATTGCAAATACTTAGAAACAAACAAAATGAAGTAAATTATCATTTATGGTCGGTCATGAACCCATTGATGAATAATTTTTTTTGCATCACCCATCAAACTTAAATTGACATTGCTACTGTATGTTTATGGACCTTTATTGACAATCATACTTCACTTTAAAACCCAAAGGCCAAAGCATTATGATCAACTTTGGATCAGTCATCCCTGGGTTGTATAGTTTATATTGTTGGTTAATGTAAATTTTGAGGTGGGGGGAAAATGGTTCATAACATGTCTTCTATCGCTTATATGGACCCGTACTAAAATGCAGATTGCTATTTTGGAACTTCCGTGCTAACAGTTTGCATAGTAAGTTAACCTAGAGTTGGGGGGTCAAACTAGGGGAGAGTTTCCTTGTTGTAAAATATAAATGAAAATAAATACTGAGACTTAAAATGAGGATACAATCATAAGCAATACAAGGTTTTATAGTAGTTTGGCTCAATCAAGTCTATGTTCACTCCTCTCTAAGCTTCCTCTAGTGATATCCTTTTGGTTCAATAGGAGGGGAAACAATTTTCAACTCTTGCTTTAGAAAAGCGTGTCAGTCTCTTAAGGATGAGAGAGTCCTAGTATTTACTCTAAGAAGAGTCTAAGATCTAAGTATACAAACAATAGTTCAAATGAAAATGGGGTGTTACCAATCAAAGGAGTAGGCCAGAAAATATCTCAGATTTCCCATGTCCTTGATTTCCAACTCAGCTCCCAAAAGGCCTTTAGAGATGAAATTTCAGCTGCGCTACTTCCAATAATCACAATATCATCCACATACAGTATCATACAGTGATGCAGCTGTTAGTTTTCTTGATGGACAGAGTATGATTTGCATTGCTTTGCTTGTAAATAATGGAAACCATGGTTTTATGGGTTCTCCAAAACAATGTTCTTAGGGACTACTGCAACCCGTATAGAGCATGATAGAGCTTGCAGACCTTCCATGAGTTTCTGTAGTAGTGTATGCATGTAGGACATCCATGTACACCTCTTGAATTTCTCCATGAATTAAAAAAAAATAAAAATTCTTGACATTAAGTTGTTGAAGATCCTAATACTGATTTATTGCACATGAGAGCACAACGTTACTATGTTCAACTTGGCTGGTGGTGTAAGTGTCTCTTGATAGTCATTGCTGTAGGTCTGAGTAAATCCTTTGGCCCAAAGTCATGCCTTATATTTTTCCACAGTACCATCAGTGTTGTGCTTAATCACGACCCCCACTTGTAACCTACAGTCCTCATTTCCACATTTTGTTTCCCCCCAAGAGCCTTCATTTCTCATTTATTCATTCATCGCTTCTTTCCAGTGAGAATGAGCTAGTGCTTCTTGCCAGGTTTTAGTAATACAAATAGAGGACAGGGAAGAAACAAAAGATCGGAAAGTAGGTGATGGAATCATATGTAACAACATTAGCAATACGATGTTTAGTGATGCTCTTTGTTGTTTATACAACCGCAATTGGTAAGTCTAATGAGGGTGGTCGGAAGTAGGAGCAGAAATAGGCTCTCCGGCATTGATAGCTATAGGGCCAGAAAAGTTTGTGCTTTTGATTGACCAGGCATTACTGTGGGGAGGCTTGTCTTATGGTGCTTCTTTCTTCTTAGAATGGTATACCTTTGGTGGAGATTGTAAAGTAGGTTGCTCCCCCTACATACCAATTTCCCATCTGAACCATTGGCTTTGTTCCTGTCTAGCCACACCTTCTTTGAGATGGGCATCATCAACAGGCATCTCTATAGGAGTTTTGATAGGAGGATCAGACCGAAGCCTCTTCAGTAGACTCACTCACCCCCTCAAGAGGTGCAGGGGGAAACTATGGAACAGTTTCCTTAAAGACCACATCACAGATGGTGTGTGATAGCACTTATACCCTTTTTAGGTGGTGACTTATCCGAAAGAAACACACCACGAGGGTTAAGTAAAGGCAGTATGCCCAAAAATTTTTGGAGGCTTTAAGAAGGATGCAAAACCCAAAAGGAGGTCAAAGGGCAGTCGCAAGATGGCATCCAATGAATGAGGTATGCAGCCAATAGTATCACATCTCCCCAAAAACGAGGGGGAACAATAAGAGAACATCAAAGAATGAGAAATCTCAAGGAGATGGCAATTTTTACGTTCAGCCAATTGTGACAACTAGTCTGATGGATGATGCCATGATGAGTTAGGTAAGAGTGATGTTTGCCCACACTGTGCTCAGTCCCGTTATCCGTTTGGAGAATTTTAATGGTCAACGCATTGTGTGGTTAATATTTTATGAATAATTTGGAAATGGGTGAAAACATCACTTTTGTGCAACAAATAAACCCAAGTGGTATGAGTAAAGGAGTAAAATAGTCCATGGGAGTAACAAACTTATGAAATCGAAAAGAAGATGTGTAGTAGGAAGGGCCCTAAACATTAGAATAAATAATAGAAAAATGAACATTATTGCGATTATTAGAAATTGAATAAACATGTCTAGCTTGTTTTACTAAAATGGAAGCATCATTCAAAGGACATCACATATTTTTACTAAATCAGGAATAAGTCTAGATAAAGTAGCCAAGGCAGGATGATCAAGGTGAGGATGCCACTGAAGTAAAGTATATAAAGTAGAAGTAGAAGAACTAGAAGAGGTGACCATAGTGATGTGAACAAGGTTGGCCCCCCTATAATTGGGTCCAAAAACCCAGGCCCAATTGGCGCACCAAGGATGGGCCCGAACCCTTATAGGTTATTTCGTTATTTTGAATAGTTTGGGTGTCTTATATATGGGTCCCATTAAGTCCAGTGTGTCATCTGGACCCTGGATCTATTTTTATTTTATTTTTCTATTTATTATTTTGCAAGTTATTTAAAGAGTCCTTGTGTGATGCCCCCCATATTTTTATATTATTATTTTATTAGTGTGTGTGAATGTGTCAATCTTTAGATTATTAAAGGATATGATGGTTGGTTTGATGGTTTAATGGTTTAATCAAATGATCCGAGTGTAGTTAAAGAATAGCTTAAATAAGACAATATTCCAATTGACATTTTGTTCGAGGTCAGACATCGCTTGTGGGTCCCACAACAATATAATTAGACTGAACTGGAAACGAGGAAATGATCAGTATAAATTTATGAACCTGAAGGTATGAATATTTGCACCTCTGAGTGGGCCCTGCGTAAGTAATAGAGCTGGCCCACGAGCCCATAAAGAAGCCCACTAGGTATATATATATATAAGGTAAAGAGGAGAGAGAGAAGGAAATAAAAAAAATGGGAAATGAGCTGAGTGGAGGAGAGAAAGAGGGAGGAGGTGACACCTCCCACTCTCTCTCCCACCTGCATGGCTGAGTTTTGTAAAAAGGTGGTTTATCTTATGTGTGAGGTGTTAAAGTGAGTATAAGAGAAGAGCAGGGAGTGAAAGAGATGAAAGAGATGAAAGGAGAGAAAAAAACAGACCATGCGTGTAGTAGAGAGTGGAGCTGAGAAGGAGTTAAGAAGTAAGAGAAAGAATGAGAAAGAATTTCAAAAGAATAGAAAAGGAGTTAAGGAGTTAACAGGTGAGAGAAGAAAGTGGAGGAGAAAGAAGAGAAAGAGGAGAGAGAAGGAAAGATTTTAGATTTACAGAAACGTTTGTAAGATAGTTAAGGAGGAGAGAGAAGAAGAAAGAGGAGGAGTAAGAGGAGAGAGATGGAGTGGAGAGGAGAGAGAAGAAATATAAATGAAATATAGAAGTTGCAGAGCAATTGAAGAGGAGAGAGAAGAGGAATAGAAGGAGAGGAGAAGAGAGAGAAGAGGAAGAACGTAGAGAAGAGAGAGAAAATAAAAAAGGAGAGAGAGGGGAGAGAAAATAAACAAAAAGGAGAAATCTCGTATTGGCTCCCGCGTATTCGTAATAGCCGTTAATTGTTCGGGATGCAGGAGGGCGAGCGGATTTTAATTGAACTAGGATCAAGGCACACACACATGGAACAGGAACATGTAAGTGATATCGACCAACCCATGTATGTTATAAGTAGGTGATTCCATTTAGTGGAAAGGTAGTATTCACGTGTTAATATAGAATTGATTTTATTGACTCACGCAATTTATGAAAATGCATGATGCATTGTCTTGTGAATGGAATAGAAATGTATGGGATCGGATGATAGCTTAATGACTTGATTGAATTGCTTGAATTGAAATGTCGATAGTATTCTTGAGATGTTGAATTATGAATGTGAAATGATGCTTATGCTTGTTAAATGTAGAACTATGAAATTATCATGCTTTCATATTTAAATGATTGAATTGTATGAATTGTGTCTAATTTTATTAAGATGAGACTAAATGATGATTGAAATGAAACATGTGCATTGAAGACAGAGCATGTTAATGCAATACTGAAATTGAATATAAAAAGAGTAAAATAAAAAGAAATAAAATGTTATGGCTTTTGTAAGTCCTGGTACTTAACGTACCCAAATGGGAGGGCGTGAAGCGGCTTCTATAAGTCCTGATACTTAGTGTACCCAAATGGGAGGGCATGAAGCAAGACTGAAAAGTGAAAAGAAAAGAGAGGAAATAATAATAATTAAGAAATAAATAAAATGTAATGGCTTCTGTAAGTCCTGGTACTTAATGTACCCAAATGGGAGGGCATGGAGTGATACTGAAAAGTGAAAAGAATAAAATGTTAATGGCTTTTGTAAGTCTTGGTACTTAATGTACCAAAATGGGAGGGCATGAAGCAAGACTGAAAAGTGGAAAGATATACTAGACTGATGATGGCCTTTTGTAGAAAACACCTGGGCTTGTGCCAAAAGATTGAAAAGAGAATCTCTTGATTAGAACCTCTAAGACTGAGACTGAGACTGATGTCACTTGTGTGGTTTAGACTGATGGTGCTCTCTCTACAGGTAGCGCTTAGGTCTGGTTTAATAATGAAAAAGGAAAAAGGAAAAAGGAAAATGAAAAGAAAATTGGAATGCATGATGTTATATGATTTTGATGTGATAATTGATGCATGATGAACTGCCTGACTTACTTACATGGTTGTCTATATTGCTTACTGGGCCGCAAAGCTCACTATTGTAAATGTTGACAGGTCCTCAAATACATGATAATGGCAAGGGTGCTGCCACCTGACAGTACCTTTAAAGTTGAAGATATAAACTCTTTTCTTTTTGTTGCAACTGATGTTGGTTTAACTGGACTGTGAATGTATATATTCATTTGAGACTGTATGTACTTAACTAGATACTGTTGAAAGGTCAAATGTAAACATAAAAGGACATTAGACTGTGTACATATGTTTATGAGTCAAGCTGTCAAACAGGTTGTCTGTTTTGCCCTTGTGAATGTTTAGTTTAGCATTTTGTTTTAGTAGTTATAAAGAGGTTGATATGGAGAGGAACTGTCACGTGCCTTAGTTGAATGTCCATAATGTGGGCCCCACCAAGCCTGTGAAAACTGGGTTTGAGGGAGGAGAGGAAGGCTCCTAAAGTGATTGCAGGGGGTGGGGAGGGGCTGCAAAGGACAGGTGCTGGTTCTTGGTGTTGCGCAAGAAGGGGGAAGGAATGGGGAGAGTTTTTTGGTGTTTCTTGATTCTGAAACAGTATGAGATTGATGTTGCAGGCTAGGGAAAGAAGAAGAGAAGTGGAGCAGGGATTGGGAAGGGGATTGGCTCACTGGTTTGCAGAAAATTCTTGAAGGATGATTGCTGGAACTGTTGATAGGCTGCTGTAGAGTTGCTGGGCTGTTTGCTGGATCACAGGAAAAAGAGAACTAAACAACCACAAAGTCCTACCAACTAGGACCCTGCTGCACCTTCCTTGACTGCAATATCAGTAATTTTTATTCATCCAAGCTTCAGAATTACAATGAGCAATGAGGCTTATTTATAACCTTTACGAGAACATTCTAGACTAATCCAGTTCTAGGGTTAGGTTTTTTGAGGAGATCCCCTAGAATATAGGATTTGCCCAAAATCTTCCAGCAAATAAAGTAAAAATATTATAGAATCTCTTGTTGAATTTCTTACTATGTCCTCTTGTTATGTTTAGCATATTATCTAAATCCCAAGTAACACTTAAAGCTTCAACTTGGGATGAGGCAAGACTGCAAGAGTTGATCAGTGCAGTTCAAACTAAGGTGGAAAGGATGGAATTAGTTCATTTAAACGAGCAATTATCAATTCCGAGGTGAGAACTAATTAGTGTTATCTGTCGTTGTTTAGTAACTTAGGTTAATTTTATAGTAACTTAGTTATTGTGAATTTTAAACGAAGGCTTTTAGGCATACCATTGGGAGTTTCCACCAATCAATGGCAATGTCGGCTCATGAAACCACTACTGTCAGTTAGTATAAAAGTCCAAATAGTGCCTCTTTTAGTTCTATATTTAAGCGGACAAGCTTATTGGTTGAATAGTATACGTTTGTTGCAGCTGAATGGTGGTTACAATGTGAGGGTGACTCACCAAACTTGGCAGTGATTGCACATAGAGTGCTGTCAAAAACATTATCTACCACTAGAGTACCTTCAACCTCATTCACTCGAAGAGGTGGAACCGAATTGTTGTTAAAGCAGTTGGAAGACCTAGTTTATGTGCATTATAACATGAGATTGAGAGACGAGCACATTAAACTGGAGATGGAACGTGATGGAAGTCCGATTAAGTTAGCTAAGATATTTGAGGTGGACGACGATGAAGAGAACCCCTTCTATTTGTGGATTACAAAGGTGAGCATTTGTTGGATGAAAAGGGGGTGACCTAGTACACATATTGCAAAGCATATAAGTGTGAATGTGGAGAGCATATGGCTACAAATGGGAGAGTACATACACAAAACCCATGTCCGTTCGAGCCACACGTCAGTGCATCCTATAGTATTAAAGATCAGTTATAGTGGTTTGATACAAATGATGATGCCACTCAAGTCTCAACCACTTATCGGGGGGGGGGTGATGATGGTATTGGTGGTGGAGCATCAACTGATCCAAACCATAGGTTAAGTTCTCTACTTGACGAAGAGAACCAAATGTATAAAAGACAACAACAAGCTGGTTTGGGAGTTAGGCAATGCTAGTGAAGGTTCACAGGGGAGTCTCAGTTCACTGATGCAACACAAGATATAGATCATGGTGGATGTACCTACAACCACGTTGCAACCTTGGAGTTATATCTATTGAGGATGAGAGGTATGGGTCTCCAATGGATATACTCACCTTGCTAGGCACCATGGGACATGGTGAGAGATCTTGTGAGATCTCACTTTTTTAAGTTGGGAGTCAAGTTCTACGAAATGGGATATCTTGCCCCAGATCTCACTTGCAAGTTGCAACTACTCTTAGCATATCAGCAACACCAAAGGAAGATCAATCATTCTCTGTTTGTCTTATGAACTTATGAATTAATGACTCATATAGAACTTCTAATGGTTTTATAATATTATTATTTTATTCTCAAGAGTAGAGATATGATAGTCATATAGTCATATGGATGGAATTTTGATGGCATTTAGGTTATTTGATGCATTTGATACAATTGCTTTACATTTATATGCCTTAAAAGTTCTATATTACATGTTGCATAACCTTGCATTCCCCAATCCCATAGTGTGAAACTACCCCAATCCCATAGTATTTCAGTTTCACACTATGGGTAGACTTAGAATTCATATTTAGGGTTGTTCTCTCACAAATCCAAGGCCACCAGTGTGTTTAAAAGGGCCTTAAATAGGCTAAATACCAAATTTCAGCCCAACTAGGACCCTAACACCCACCGAGTTGATGGGAAAAAAAATCACACATCTCGACCGAAATCTCGGCTTCTTAGGGTGGCGAAATCTCGCTTGGGAGCTAGATCTTCTACCATGCCGTGGGATTCATGTGCTTGTGGGAGCATTGGGGATCTGGACACTGGTGTGCACCTTCCTTCATTGATACCCATGGCACTACTATGGAGAGCACTGATTAGCACCACATGTGGGTTATAGAGCACATAGGGGACTTGCTAGTGGCTTTTCCTTTGAGAAACTAGAACATGCAGACATTGCAGTGGTTAGGTCATCTGCTACTAGTATGTCTATGCATGGATAGGAGGATGGTTAGGAACATGATAATCATTTGTGACTCCAATTATGGATACCATTGCACCTAGTTCATCCATCATCCTCTGACAATTAGGGTGACACATTCCCAAGGTTGGGATGTGTCTCTCATGTTGACGATGGGGTCTAGAGATGGGAAATTATTATGAACTGCCAAAATAACTGGTGCTGAACTCATGTCATGGGATGTGTATGTGCACATTCAGAGGTGAGGCTGAGATAGATGCAGTGGTATGCGGTTCATGGATGGATCCACCGACGAACTCATTCTGGAATTAATTGGAGATTTCAAACACGAGTTTTTTTTTTGCTTTTACTTCATGATAATCATGTTATTTTTCATGGAATGTTGATTGTATGGAACACCTGAAAGTGCAATAAGTCGAACTCTTTGTATTTGTTGGAACTGCTTATACCTCTCTCCATGTATAAGGATATGCATGAGCACTTTTTGTTGTTTTATTTATTTATTTATTTTTTAAGTACACAAACAAGGTGTATGTAAAAACCCAGGTTTAAAAAACAACCAAAATAGGACCGAAGCTGGGGACCGAAATTTTTAGTGAAAATTCCTTAGTTTTCAGCCCATTCTGCCGAAATTTCAGCCATAGCTGGCCTCAAAATTGAGATTTCGAACCCTGACAGTACTCAACCTTTGCACTTTTATATGAGTGTATGGAGTGAGGCACACTTCCTAGACCACTAGTCCATTTTGTGTGCTCAGGCTCCCCCTTGGTATCACCTTTGCAGTCCTTAACAATCCATCAGGCCTTCTAGTTAGGAAGAAACCAACCAATACACAATACTTTAAACCATGGATGGTGGAATTTGGATGTTTGCTACCCTTTCCAAAGGGAACTGTAGGAGATGCCAAGAGGGACTGATGTAGCCTTAGATGTTGTAAGGGCTGATTACAGGATCTTGAATAGAAACAGATCAAGTTTAGGAGTTAAGATTAGCCCAAAATTGATAGGAGTGTTAGAATTTTGATCTCTAATAGTTGTGAAGTGAATGCTTGTTAACAACATGGGAATATGCAATTGCATTTATGATCTCTAATGTGTAATAAGTGTGGGTTTATTGGATGGGATTTCAAGATTTTGTTGAATTGAATGAAGCTTCTCAATTAGGGTTTGGGTGAATGCTTTACTCAAATTGATGGGGTACGTATGCAGCAGGATAACTTTGTGTTATTTCAAGATTGAACAAATTTGATGGGTAGAGCTTGGTTTCTTGGAATAGTTAGGGTTTTGGTATAGTATGTTGGGTAGCCAAAAACATAGGTTGTAGTGGCTTGATTGAAGTGAAATTTGGATAGAGTATAGGCTATAGTGTATGGAATTTGTGGTTAAATTTGATACAAATCTAATGGGTTGATTTATCTAAATCTGTTAGGAGGTTGAGGTTACTTGGTGTAATCAATCCCAAGAAAGGAGGCCTTTCATTTTGGATTTTGATTGATGAGAGTATCTGGGAAGGAGATTCAAGCAGACGGATTGATATGTAGGTCATGTGGAGTATTTTCTGCTAATCTTTAGTTTTGACTTTGAATAGGTTTTAATGGCTAGGGTTTAGAGAAAATAAAAATTCAAAAAGGAGGGATTAGGGTTTAAGAAAATTATAGTAAGTAGAAAAGAACTGGAGTACTTCAGTTCAGAACTTACTCTGTTGGAGAACAATCACTGGAATGCTTGAGTTGATCCCTGAGATTGCGGAAATCACTGCACATTCGGAGCTTCCTGAGTGGGGATTGAATTTGGCAGTTCAGGGAACTTGAAGACATCTATGGATGACTCTCTCCAATAGTCAACACGCGCACAACAAAATAAACCTTAAAGATGATCTCAGATCTTAGATGAGTCAGATCTCATCTTAGTGAGTTCATTTGATCTCATGGTCTCACCCTCATCACCATCAATCAGCACACGCCATAGAAATCAAATCACAACGGAAGCAAATGCCCAACCCCTAATGCTTTTTTCCCCAAAAGAAGGAAAAAAGCTTTGAATTTCGATTGTTGTTCTTCCTGGTTTCCGCCTTTGAGTTGCGGAGACTTCTTCTTCATGACCTTTTAAGACTTGTCCATACGTATCAATCGGGTTGATAAGTAATGAGTATTGACCTGTATCCAATTGATACACATCAATTTAGTTGGTACCTTTGATATGCATTGATTAAGAAAAATCATATTGTTTTCATTTTAAGTTGACACATATCTTGTATTGCGTTGTCTTGTTCCTTATTGTGATGTATCAATCCCCTTTAAATTATAAATTAAGTTAATTTTTTTATACTTATCAAATGTGTTAACTGTTTGGCATATCACCCGTCTTTTTGAGCTGTACCTGCTGATACATTGAGAGACATGAGAGACGAGATGGAAAAAAAGAAATTTAGAGACATCATCTTGTCCTATACCACGGGCCTGCAATGCTGAAAAATATTGGCTGAAATGATATGGGACTGTCTGATATTTTAAGCCATAGTGGTCATTTGTTTTTCTAAATTGGCAATTTTTTACTCGGGTCCTTCCCCTCCCCCGTCTTTCTTTGTCGTCTAAATCTCTATGTGCCTTGGAAGCTGTGTTGTTGAATGTAGCAAGACCACTTAAATTTAGATGGATGGATTATCTTGGTGTTTTGCAGGTCAAAGGTATGATAACAGACTTTGGGGAGAATATGCATTGCCAGTTTCTGGAAATTCTTCGCAGCTTACTGGATTCATACGCTTCTTCTGGATCTCAGGTGTGATGAATATGCTTGTTCCCCTCCCCGCCCAAAAAATAAAGCTCTAAATGTTGTGCTTGTTTTTCTCTAATATTTGCTTGCATGTCCAAGCACAAGGGGAATAGCTAATATGTTTCTGTGAAAATTGTATTACTTGTTGCCATAAGTTTTTTTGACCCTTCTCCCTATGGTTGATGTTCACTTATAATATTAATTACTTGATCTCATGGATGTCAATGTGTCGCCTAGATGTCCAGGTGTTTTGGTGTTGCCTATGCACTCAAGTTGTCTCTATATTGCCTAGACAATGCCTTGTTCTTGTTTGTGATGCATTGATTTTTTTCACCCCCACTCAGCAGATGCCTGCTTGTCTAAATGTCGTGACAACTGTGCTTGGCGTGAGTGGTTTTATCAACCATCCGTGATCTATAGTTCTTTAGATATTTAGTTTGGTAAGCTAATCAAGCTGAATCTTTTGAGACTTATGGAGGGCTAATATGGCCAATCCAGCTGCTGAGTAGAAAATGTTTGCATTGGGAATAGTTATTTCATGACATAACTCAAGTTTGTGGATGGAGGAGGGGAGAAATTTTCAGGGAATTGTAGTATGACGTGCCTTATTTTCATTAAACTATCTTATGAAATCATTACTGCTATTACCCACGCTTCTCTAGCATATTTATCTTTTTATCAGTTTCTGTTCCATTTTCTATTTCCTTGAATGGCTTTGGTGCTTGGTTGAAATGCTCTGGTAGTTTGTCAGAAGAGAAGTGCTGGACCAATTGATTGGCATGTGAAAGGTCGTGGGTTAATTTGGCTGGAATTTAAAATTTTATAACAAATAGTGATTTATTATTGAGTTGTCTGCAAACATGGAAACGTCTTGGGTTAGATTACTTGGAATTTGAATGATTTAACATGTGAGCAACCTTGGTTGTTAAGTTGTGCAACCATTGGGTTGTTGGTTCAAAACATGGTTGGAACCTTGTGCACTGGCACACACTTTTAAATGTTTTAATCTAACTAAGCAGTGCCCATTTGGTGTTGAATTTTCTCTCTGATTAATTTCTGTTGAGCACAGATGATATATTACACTACACTTGTACCTGACAGACCTATTGACTTCATATTCTATTGTATGAAAGAGATATCTGGTGCTTAATTTTCAACTGTTTGGGATATTATACTTGAATGTCCTGTTAATATATTTCTGAATTTGTCCATATGGTTTTGTGTGTACGGTATCTGCAACCTATTCAAGTTTATTTATGCAGGTAGGACATTGAATATTGATTTGTATTTGATTGTTTTTCTGGTCTGAATTGTTGGAAAAACTTTCGGTGAAATTGACATGTAAGAATATTTCCATCTTCACACCTCTGTAAGCTAAGCTCTTACAATACTATCCTCTGTATATTTGTACTCATTTTGTGAATTTTTTTTTGGGGGCTGGTGCAGAGAGACAATATTATAGAGATTTTCTATGAGAAGCACTTGGATCAATTAATTGACGTTATCACATCGTCATGTCCTCCGAGAAGTGGTACTCATCTGGTTGCCAAATCTGATGGCGCTGGTGGAAGTGCCAAAAGCCAGGCTGTCATAAAGCCTGAAATTTTGCTAAACATCTGTGAACTTCTTTGCTTCTGTGTGCTTCACCATCCTTACAGGATAAAGTAATTATATTTTCATTCAAACTTTTCTGTTTGCAGTTAGATGTTTTGGTTGTTCTTACCATGCAAGCCTGAGTACCTGATCTTTTCCCCTTCCTATTCCCGGTTTTGTTTTGCATGTAGGTGCAACTATCTCCTGAATAATGTGATAGAAAAAGTATTGTTTCTAACTCGTAGAAGGGAAAGATACTTGGTGGTTGCTGCTGTCCGCTTTCTGCGGACTATTATTTCCCGCAATGTGAGTGATTTTGTTTTAATCCTTCTGAGAGATTTTTTTTCATTGTTCATTTTTTTTCGGATTCTATTTAAAATTTTTGCCTGGTGCTGCCTTCCCAGGAACAGATTGATTTTCATGAGTTTGTGGATTTAATTCTCCTGGCTGTTCATCCTTAGACTATGCATAGCTTGTCCTTTGTCTTCACAACTCTAACAAGTCATGTTTACAATATGGTTTCAAACTTTTGACAACACAAGGGCTTTTTCTTTGACTGCCGTATCACCCAACACTGGCAGTTTCATACTTTGCTAGACAGCATGAGATCTCAAGATAAAAGTTTTTAACAGTGTCCTTGATCATCTAGAATTCTTGATGTTGATATTCATGTAGTGCAATTGTTGAATGTTCTTTCACTTAGAAATGATTGTTTTTTGAAATGGAAGGGGGAGTTCGATGACTGTAGGGCATGTAGTCATGTACACTGTTTAAAATTTCTATTTCAAGCATCTTTTTATGATTCTGGTTTATATTATTCTCTTGGGCATAAGTTCTAGACTGGCATGTCTAAAGTAACGTCCCATAGGTTTACCAATCTCTGCCAAGTGGATGTGTGATGGGGCAATACCAACCATTCAATATCTAGAGAATGACCTTGATTGGCCTCATGTTAAACTTCAGGGTGGAAACCAGGATCTAGGGCTAAGGGTAATGAGGTAATTCCCTAGATTTATGATTGCCCAGGAAATTCCAGCAAAGAAGAATGAAATTTCTAGGGTGTCAGCAGGTTTTCACACTTTCACAGCACTGTTATAGTGTAAACAGGGTTCTGGATTTTAACAGAAATCAGAAATTAGGGTTTTCAGATGGTTCGGCTAGGTTGGATTGGGGCCTATCTATGCTGGTTCTGTGATTTCAGAACTAGGGTTCAATGGTTTAGAGGTTTTAGGAGGCTTAAATTGTCTGCCAAATTCTTCCCACAAATAAGGTGAAGTTGCAGGATTTTAGAACTTAAGAAGACAAGGTTAAATAAGAAGGGAACTGTAGGGTTAATACCCAAAGGGTGATGCAACCTAATTGGAGTGATAAGTGAGGTGGCTGGGAAAAGGAAGCTCTACAGGGTTGGTCTCTATGGTAGCTGTGGTTTTAGGGGAGAATTGGAGGAGAGGCCTAATTGGGTAGGGAAGAGACTGGGAGAGTTATGGGGTCTGGGAATACTGATACACAGGTGGGCAGCAGGGACGGGGTTGGGGGAGTTGCGCAGAAAGGGGGGGGAGGGGAGGGGGCAGGGGCTGGGTGTGTGGGGGCTTGTACTTGTTGGAAAAGCTGCTGTGAAGGATGGGTGATTGCTGTACTTGGTTGAAGGCTGCCGGAAAGAATGCTTGTATGCTGCTGGATTGTTGATAAGGAGCTGAAACATGAATGAAGATGCAGGAAGATTGAAGAATTTTTTTCAAAACCTGTCAAGGCCCCCTCGAAAGAGGAACCCTAGTTCTTACTCAATAACTTTATTCAATAATCCACCCTGAAAATTACATTGCATGAATAAGCTATTTACAAAAGACTCTGACTGGGGTTGGGAATCCCTGAGAAATAAGGATCCCAACTCTGTACCAACACACTCAAAACAGGGTCAAATTACTATGAGACCTCAACCCTTAGATTGGAATCTTTCTAACCACACTTTTAAGTTAATTTAAAAACACATGCTAATTAAGATGACTTAGGACTCAAGCAACAACTTTAATTCAAACTAGAAGTCTTTAAACACAACCAAACTCCTAAAAGATTATAATCCCTTTGGACAAAGAATCTTATCTCTCTTTTTTTTGGATGAATAAGTAATATATTAAAAGCAACAAGCAATACTACAAAATAAGAATACAGAGGAACTGAAATAAAAGAGAGGGGGGGGGAGGAGCCAGGAGCTCGAGAGGGGGAGAAGAGAGAGCAGTGAGACCCCAGAAACTAACAATTAACCTATTTCTAGGGTTGTCAGCAACAGGGGATGGGGGAGGGATAGCAATCTAGAAGAAACATCAAAGTAGATGGTTTTTCAAATCACGTGTAAGGATAGAGATTTGGGAGTCTATCTTCTAAGGTTGCGCCCCCACCAAATGTGATGGATGGCGGCACTAAAGACTAGCTTGCCAAGGCGATCGCAAATGGAGTAACCGGCAAAATTCCTCGAGATCCAATACCAATCATGAACAAACCTGTGTGAGTGTCTTGAGCGGGGCCAAATGGATGCAAGGGCTCTGTCCCAAAGGGGACGGGAGAAGGGACAGGAGAAGAAGAGGTTGTCAATGTCCTCTGAACCACTCCAGCAAAGGTGTAACTAGGCTTGGCGAGGACTTGGCGGCTAATGAGGAAGGATTGGGTAGGGAGAGCATGGTTGAGAGCCCTCCAAAGGGTGAGGATATGATGGGGAATGTGGCCTTCAAACCAAACCAAATGGGACTAGGGGACGGGGGGTGGGGGTGGGGGGAGCAGAGAAGATTCCATGCGAAGGAGGTGGTAAAGGATATGGATGGTAAAGGGGACTCAAATGGTGGTATCTCAAGACAGATTGAGGATAGAGGGGAGCGCATTCCAAACATATGTGAGATTGGGGTGGGGGAGAGGGGACCAGGCCCCATGGGAGATGAAGATGTCAAGGATAGCAGTCTTAGGGATGCAAGTCTCATAGACTGCGCAGTGACCAAGAATGGTGAAGAGAATGCCCAACGGATGCCAGGGGTCTAGCAAGAAAATGACGGAGGAACCAAACGAGACTTGTATAGAGAGGGCAGAGAGGGCGCGGGGCCGAAGGAGAGGAATCTTCCTCCAAATCCAAAAAGGATTTGAGGGGCAAGAAGCAGTCCAGATAGAATCCTGTTTGAGAATGTAAGAATAGACCTAGGAGACCCAGATGGACTCATGCTTGGAAGCAATCTTCTAAATGAGCTTAAGGAGGTAGGCCAAGTTAATGTCAAGGATGCGACTGATGCCAAGGCCACCCTCAGCTTTAGGACGACAAACCGCCGCCCAAGAGATGGGATGAAGGAATCTAGAAGCTTCTTGACCTTTCCAAAGGAAGGCACAAAAGAGGGACTCCATGGACTGGATAATGTATTTGTGGATAGAAAAGATACCACTCTAATAAAGGTAAGAAGATTGGAGGACAGATTGAATGAGCACCACTTTCCCAGCAAAGGATAAAAGTTTTCCTTTCCAGAGTTGAAGCTTTTTCCTAATATGATGAAGGATAGGGGAGCAGTGGTGGCGGGTGAGCCTACTAGGGATGAGAGGGAGACCAAGGTAGGTCACAGGTAATGAGCCAAGACTAAAACCTGAGAGCTGCAGAAGAGAAGCTCGAGTAAAATCCGAGACACTGGGGAGAAAGAGGGTGGATTTGTTGAGGTTAACACGGAGGCTAGAAAGAGATTCAAAAAAGGAGAGGGAGGAAAGAATGGTGGAATGGATTGATGGTCAACTTTGGAGAAGATCATGGATCATCCGCAAAAGCGAGGTGGGTGAGGTTTGTGGATCTGCATTTGGGAATGGGAGAGATGAGGAGCTTATCCGTTTTTGATTGGAGGATACGGGAGAGGACCTCGAGAGCCAGGGTGAACAGGTAAGGGGAGAGAGAACAGCCTTGGCAGATTTCCATCTTGGAGGGGAAGTAGCCTGCAGGGGAGCCATTAGTGATGATGGAAAAGCAAGGGGTGGAGATACAAATCTCAATCCAGTGGACAAAGACCTGGAGGGAATCCTACGAAGAGAGGACCTCGCTAATGAAATCCCAACGTATGGAATCAAAGGCCTTGTGAAGGTCCACTTTCAGAAGAGCAGCCGGGGAATGGGAAGATCTATCAAAACCTCAAAAAATTTCTGCACAAAGGAGAATATTGTCCGAGATGCTCCGACCTGAGATGAAAGTAGATTGGTTAGGGCTCACAAGAGAAGGAATAACCTCTTGATTTGATTGGCAAGGATTTTGGAAATGAACTTTTAGATGACATTGTAGAGGGAAATGGGGCAAAAATCAGAAAGAGAAGAGGCGCCTGGCTTCTTGGGAATGAGACAGAGGAAAGTTTGGTTAATGGAGGAGAGATGCGAAGGATTGAGAAAGAAACTCCGGATGGTGTGGATAAGATCATCCACAATGAAGTCCCAAGAAGTCGGCTCATACTAAAACTCTTCCTATAATTAAACATTAGGGCCAAGGGCTCTATTAGCTTTGTGAGAGCGGATGACAAGGAGGGAATCTAGATCAGAGGGAGAAACAAACTTGTTAAGAAGAGAGGGTCGAGGAGGGAGGGAAGGCGGAGAAAGAAGGCTGGAAAAGAAAGAGACAACTTCATTCTTGATACTAGGGAGATTAGTGATCCAGGAGCCGCTCCTAAACAGGAGACCAAGAATGGAGTTGTGGTTTAAACGACCTTTGAGGGAGCGGTGGAAATAGGCAGTGTTTGCGTCCCCAAGGTCGAGCCATTTGATTCTTGCTTTTTGCCGAAGAAAGCTTTCCTCCTAGGAGGAGAGTGAAGAGAGGGCAAGGGAGAGAACACGCTCTTCCTCAACGAGAGAGGGGTTCGAGGGATTCCCATGGAGAAGGAGCTGAATTCTAAAGAGATCGGAGCAGTAAGAGGTGACTTAGGAGGAGATATTTCCAAATGTGGAAGAGTTCTAGGATCGGAGGGCGGACTTAGTGTTTCTGAGCCTGCAGGCCAGGGCAATCGGGGGAGAGAGAGTTACAGTGGGTCGGCTGATTCCAAGCCTTAATGATCATAGGGAGAAAAGAAGGGCTGGTGGCCCACATATCGAAGAATTTGAAGGGCTTGGGACCGGTGGATGAGAGGTCAAGAGTATGGAGGATGTAGGGGGAGTGGTCAGAGAGACTAGGAGGGGAGAAGTAGGCATGGGAGACAGGGAAGGAGGTGAGCCAAGACTCATTGACCAGGAAACGATCTAAGCTTGGAGGGGATACAGGCTTCCTGAATCCTCCAGTTCTACCAAGTGAGGAAATGGCCAGACCATCGAAGATCCATGAGTCTCGTATCCTCGAGGCAAGAATTAAAATCTTCCACTGCCGCAGGGTCCGGAAGGTTGCCACCAACCCTCTCATGCGAGTATCGAACAATATTAAAATCACCCCCAATGCCCCCAAGGGAATCCTTCAGTAGAAGAAGCTAAGGACCGAAGATCCTCCCAAAGAGGGGATCGGTCGGATGGCCGATTAAAGCCATAGATAATGGTGAGAAGGAAAGGGGAGGACAAAGAGGGAATAATAAGCTAGAGGTGCATGAATTGAGAGGACGAAGAGAGAAGGGTTGGCTTTTAGTTGGGTATTGTGGATTGTTAGTGGCTTGGGCCAAGGTGGTTAGGTGGGTTTAGAGTTTTAAAGTTGGTTAAGGGATATATGGGGGATGAATGGATGATGGGCTAAAAAGAGACGGCCCATGAAGGGTCGGGTTGAGAAGGCGGTAATGTTGAAAGAGGGAGAAAAGGTTAAGAGGGGCCCACCCCCCCCCCCCCCCCCAACGTCATTGCAGCTGAGGGTTAAAGAAGGTGGGGAAGTGGGATACAAATCATTAGCTGAGTTCAGAGGATGAGCAACAGGCGATGCCTTGCAGCATGCGATGACTTGAGGCAGTAAAGGCATGGCATACTTTTTGGTTGCAGGTGGAGGCGAAGGTTTAATTGGTGCAACACCTAGGCTATCATGATTGGCATGGACGAGGAGAGCCTGATCTCGCGATGACCTGAAGGCTGAAGCATCGTTTGCATAGCCTTCAATGTGAGGTGAGGGAGCTTTGGCAGAACAGTGTCAGAGAGAGCATTGTCATTCCCCTGAGAAGCAGGGTTTGCGAAGGTCAGAGGAGCAAAACCAAGAGAGTTTTGTTTTTTTTTTTCCTTTCTTTTTCTTGTTTCTTCGGTAAGTTTTCGTCGGAGCTGATGTCGGAGATGAGGCGGCAAGAATTACGGGCACCAAGACTTCTTCCCACAAGTCTATCAAGGGGATCTGAGCAGGATTTGAGAGGTTTTCTTCCATTATTTCTTCAAGAGGCAGAGGAGAACAATTTTCATTGGCATGCAGGTATTCACAATGTTCGACTTGGGCAAAATTCCAACCAATGAATCGACTTTAGGAAATCCAGATTTGCTAGAGGATTCTTCATGACCAAAGGAGGCACAAGCGTCGCATCTTGTAGGGATCCAGTCATAGGCTATAATTTGGTTGTAATGCAGACCATTGTTGTATTCGATGATGATATGAGGGGGTAGGGGCTTGGCTGCAGAAATTTCAACGCAAATCCTAGCATGTGTTGAAAGAAACGATTGTAGTAGAATGGCTTATTGATCCATGATCTCAAGCCCTCTATTTATAATTAAGTGGAAAGTAGACTATTACAAGGAATAGAATTTTACATGAATACAAACTCTAATTTTACTCCTATACAAACTCTAATTGGACTCCTAGAGTCCTAGTAGAATCGTACACTCCCCCTCAAGTTGGGCATAGATAAGTTGAGGCATAAATATTAGTCATGCCCAACTTGCCTACAATAGGAAGGGAATCTCTTTATTTCAATCCCTTAGTGAAAACATCTGCTACTTGGCTCTGCAGATCTTACAAGAAGCATGCAGATAAGCCCTTATTCCAACTTTCCTTTGACAAAAAACTTGTCAATTTTAATGTGCTTAGTTCGATTATGTTGCACTGGATTATTAACAATACTAATAGCAGCCTTGTTATCATAATATAACATCATAGGGTTTGGAACTTGGACTCCAACATCTTGCAGCAAGCCTTTCATCCATAGTAGCTCACAAACTCCACGAACCATAGCTCTATATTCAGCTTCGGTACTAGATAAAGCTACCACATTCTGTTTCTTACTTCTCCAAGTAACTAGATTACCTCCAACAAAGGTACAATAACCTGAAATTGACTTCCTGTCTGGAGATCCAGCCCAGTCTGCATCAGTGTATGCTTATACTTTTAGATTATCGGTGGGTGACTGAAGTATTCCTTTTCCAGGAGTTCCCTTCAAATACTGTAGTATTCTGGTAACAGCCTTCATATGAGCTAAATATGGATCATTCATGAATTGGCTCACTATCCATACAGCATTAGCGATGTCTGGCTTGGTGTGGGACAAGTAAATAAGCTTCCCTACCAGCCTTTGGTATCTTCCTTTGTCCACTGGTTTTCCCTCTTTTTCTTTAAGTTTAGCTCCAGCTTCAATAGGGGTATCAACTGCTTTACACCCCAACATTCCCACTTCTGATAATAGATCTAGGACATACTTTCTTTGGGATAGGAATATACCTTTCTTTGATCGAGCCACCTCAATCCCTAAGAAATACTGTAACTTCCCTAGATCTTTAATTTCAAACTCTCTGCCAAGAAAGTTTTTCAACTTTTGAATTTCTTCACCATCATTCCCTGTGATGACAATATCGTCTACATAAACAATGAGAAGTGTGATGTTAGTACTTGACTTCTTGACAAAAAGTGTATGATCAGCATTGCTTTGCTTGTACCCAATAGAAGTCATTGCCTTCGGAAGGCGTCCAAACCAGCATCTAGGAGACTGTTTTAACCCATATATTGACCTCTTCAACCGACAGACTTTCCCTGCAGTATTGTTATCGGAAAAACCAGGTGGGATTTCCATATAGACCTTTTCTGCTAACTCCCCATGTAAGAAGGCATTTTGTACGTCTAGTTGGGGCAAGTTCCAGTGTTTGTTCACAGCTACAGACAACAGATGTCTGACAGTATTTAGTTTCGCAACAGGGGCAAAGGTCTCCTGATAATCAATCCCATAGGTCTGGGTAAACCCCTTTACAACTAGTCTAGCTTTCAACTTGTTGATTGATCCATCCATATTTTGTTTAACCACAAATACCCATTTGCAGCCCACTGGTTTTTTTCCTGGAGGAAGTGTAACCAACTCCCAAATGTCATTTTTCTTCATTGCCTGCATTTCCTTTACCATAGCTTCCTTCCATCTCTTATCAGCATAGGCTTCCTGCCAACTTTTAAGAACAGATACAGATGACAGAGAGGATATAAAAGCACGGTAGGAGTCAGACAAAGAGTTATAAGAAACATATTTAGCTATGGGATGTTGAGTACAAGATTTGACCCCTTTTTTAACAACAATAGAAAGATCAGAAGAAGATACCTTAGTAGAATCTGATTCTGGAGCAGGAGACTGAAGTGGTAACGTATCACCTTTCTCCACCTGCTTTAGCCGGTTGTATTTCTTCCTCTGATAAGTTTGCACCTCCTTATTCTGGTCAATCTGGTTTTGAAAGACCCCAACAGTGTGTCTCACAAGAGTGGTCTCCCCCTGGCTAGGTTCTTCACATGGTTCAGAAATCGAAGGGGGAGGATTAGAGTCCTCAGGTATACTGGCCGAAGTCTCCCCCTGGTTAGGAAACTCTTCTGGGACTCTTAAGTTGTGTTGGTGTGTGATAGGAAGATCTAGAGTCGGAAAGAACACCTCTCCTCTAGGACTCTCCCCCTGGAGAGGTGTATAGTAAGGGCAAAACTCATGAAAAATTACATCCATAGATACAATGGCTTTCCTGGAAAGAGGATGATAACATTTGTACCCTTTCTGAGTAGTAGAATACCCCAAAAATATGCAGCGTAGTCCGCGGGGAGCCAGCTTACACTGGTGGGTTGTGATTCTGGCATAACACACGCATCCAAAAACCTTTGGGGGAATAACAAAAGAAGAGGCTCCCTGAAGAATCTCATTAGGACATTTAAAACCAAGTACTCTATTGGGCATCCTATTCATAAGGTAAGAAATAGTGAGTATAGCATCACTTCAGTATTGGTCAGATACATTCATAGCAATCATAATGGAACGGGCTATCTCTAAGAGATGTCGATTCTTCCTTTCGGCAACCCCATTTTGGGCAGCCGTATCAACGCAACTGGTTTGATGTATTATGCCAGAGTCAGAACGTATCAACGCAACTGGTTTGATGTATTATGCCAGAGTCAGAGAGATATCTTTGAAATTCACCATCAATATACTCTGTGCCATTGTCACTGCGAAGGATCTTCACAGTGGCATTGAACTGGGTTTTAATCATATTATGAAAATCACGAAAACATCTAAAAACTTCATTTTTTTTTTAAAAGATAAATTCATGTAGAACGAGAGTGACAATCAATAAAAGTAACAAAGTACATATGGCCCAGTAATAGACACACGTCGGCAGGGACCCCACACATTAGTATGAATGAGCATAAAAGGAATAGGTTTTCTATTATGAAGAGAAGGTAAATAAGTAGAACGAGTATGCTTCACAAAAATGCAGGCTTCACAAAAAAAAATTATCCTTATTACAAGAAGAAACCAAATCAGGAAATATTTTCTTAAGAGTTCCTAGAGGGGGGTGACCTAGCCTACGGTGCCACTGATAAAGGTCTGATATTACCGAATGGACCGGATTAGAAGATGTAGTCAAAGCAGATGTAGATTCTCCAATCGACTCGAGCAAATAAAGTCCATTGTCTAGTTTACCACGTCCAATCTCCTTCCTCGTGACGAGATCTTGGAAGACACAATAAGATGGGGAAAAAATCACTTTATAATTCAAGTCATGTGTGAGACTACTGATAGAGAGCAAGTTAGTAGAGAAAGAGGGAACATGTAAAACTTTAGACAAAGAAAGTGATGGAGAATGCTGAATGGTCCCTTTTCCAGCAATGGAAGAATAGGAACCATCCGTAATTCGAACTTTATCCTTTACAAAAGTTGGAGAATATTGTAAGAAAGAGGTGGATAAACCTATCATATGATCTGTGGCTCCTGTATCAATGATCCAAGGAGTAGAAACTAAAGAAGCTTGAAAGCTTGTAAAAGTTTTGCCTTAAGTAGCAAGGTAGGAGTTGGTATTGGTAGTAGAGGAAGTAGTGGTCGAGGCTGTACCGGCAGTAGAAGATTGCAGAATACGTCGCAGAGTAGCGAATTCTTTCTGTGAAAAACCAATGTTTGCAGAGGGTGTGGTGGAAACTGTCTCAGAAAGACTAGCCTTTGGTTTTCCCTTTCTTTGTGCTCGTTTTTGCTCAAAATCAGCAAGCTTCCCATGCAGTTTCCAACAATTTTCCTTGGTATGATATGGTTTGTGACAGTGCTCACACTTGACAATCTCCTTAGCCGGATCAGATTTAGTGCGAACAGACTGTAAAGCTGATTTCTCCATGATAGGAGTATGAAACATGGTTAATCGACGACTTTTAGGAAAGAGGAATGACTTAACACTTGTACTCTAATCTGATCGTACTCCACGTTCAAACTTGCCAAGAAGTCATATACTCGAATCTTATCAATGTGCTTCTTATAAGTCGCCACATCATCTGGATTAGTGGGGTGAAAATCCCCATAATGATCCAACTCTTGCCAAAGAGATCGCAACTCAGCATAATAGTGGGCCACAGTCAGTTCCTTTTGGGTAGTCTCATGAAGCTTCTTTCGTAGCTCATAAACTCCGTGCATCATTCCCCAACCGTCCATATGTTTCAGTAGTAGCCTTCCAGATTTGGGCAGCAGTATCAAGTAATAGATATCCATGGGCAATATTTGGAATCATGGAATTCAAGAGAAATGACATTATAAGAGAGTCATTCGAGATCCATTTATCCTGTGAAACGCCTGTGGTAGTAGGTTTGATAGTGGTGCCCGTAATGTATCCAACAAGTCCTCTTCCAGCAATAGTCAAGTAAGCAGATCGGGACCAAATCAAATAATTTGTCCCATCAAATCTTACCGAAAGAGGATGAAGATTGGGGTAATGTTCAGGGTCGGTGGGAGCAGTAGTACCATTGATAGTGGCCATGTTGAAAAAATTGTCTGCAGTTCTTTAGTCTTCACCTTTTAAAAAAAAACTAAAACGTCGCAAAATGCAATAGCCAAACAATGGTATGAACAATTCTCCCTTCTTTTTTTTTTCCTTTTTTTTTTTTTAACTAAAACCATGGTAAAAAAATTCAAGGGAAACTCAAGTTTCGACCGGGTGAAAATGGGAAACTTAGGTGGAAACTTGGGAAATTTCGAGCAAACCGAGGACTTTTCCGTACAAGTTTCGACAGGTTTTAGAGAGTATTTTGGGGTGGGATCCTGTATTTAAGCTAATTAGAGTATAAAGAATACATTTGTTGTATTTTGCTAAAAAAAATCAATGTAGATATGTCATTAAATGTACATAACATCAATGTAGAGTTGTCCAAAAAATACATTATAAACTTAACTACTTAAGCACATAACATTCAATATATAATTTATAACTTCAAAATAGTTGACAATAAAAGGAAAATACAACTTATTGTTAAGAGGAGTGCCAAGAGTGGATTCATCCTGTGAGCTGAGTAGTACTATGCCTGGAACATCCTCTCCTCCAACCAACGAACATAGACATCCCATGACATTTTATGCCTATGGTTGTCAAGTTAATCGACAATTGTAACTTTATGAGTCTGGTCATCAATATGCTTTAGATAACCAACCTAAGGGAATACGCACTTTGGATAGGGAAGTCCTGACGGGGAAATATGAAATAAACAAAAAAATTGAAAATTTGGGAAAGCTACAAAATTTACAGAAAAAAGTCCCAAGTTTCCACAAAATTTTCCAGGTTTCCACGAAATTTCCCAAGTTTCCACCAAATTTCCTAGGTTTCCACCAAATTTCCCAAGTTTCCACAAAATTTCCCAAGTTTCCATGGAATTTCCCAAGTTTCCCACAAAATTTGGGAATTTTTTCCCTCATGAACAGCTGGTCCAACTGGGTTGAACCAAGTTTCGACAAGTTTCGAGGTTTTGACAATTTCGATCAAAACTGAGGACTTTTTTTCGGTCCTCATGAGTTTCGTTTCGCATTTTCCAAAATGTGAAATTTCGGTGGAAATTTCGCAAGTTTCGATGGAATTTTGTTCTATGACTAAAACAAATAAACTCTTAAAAATATGAACCCCTAAAACATCAATATATGTGTGTGTGATATATATATATATATATAACAAAATAGGATTTCGAACCGGACAATTAGGGAACAAATTATGGTTCAGAAATGTGGTCTGGTTTGGTCCAGGTGGGCTTAATGGGTTTTTAGAAGGGCCAGCTTAAGAAGGGAGACGGGATTTGGAAAGGGTTACCTAGTTCGATGGTAGAGGGTGTGATCAGAATCGGAAGCAAAGGTGAAGGCGATGGCGATGGTGGCTTCTCTTCTTCTCTTTCTTTTCTTCTTCTTTCCTTTTCTTCTTGGTCGAGCCCACTGTAGTGCAAAGAAATTGGTTGCGATGGATTTGTGAGGGTTTGTGATCGATGCAATCTCTAGAAGCAGCAGCAGGTTGTGGTTCTTCTTCTCTTCTTTTTTTTTTTTTTTTTTTTTTTTTTTCTTCTCTGGTCTTCGAGGTGGAACTGAAACAATAGTGCAGCGGTGCGATGGGTTTGAAAAGGGGAAAAAACTCTGCCAAACGATGGTTGCAGAATTAGGTTGTAGAAGAACAAGAAAAAACTGCGAAGGGTTTTGGAGAAAAAATATAATCTGCTGTGGGTTTATGGGTTTTTGAAGAAAGAGAAAAAAATAGAAGAACATCCTAATCGAACTTAGGCTCTGATGCCATGTTGAAAGAAACAATTGTAGTAGAATGGCTTATTGATCCATGATCTCAAGCCCTCTATTTATAATTAAGTGGAAAGTAGACTATTACAAGGAATAGAATTTTACATGAATACAAACTCTAATTTAACTCCTATACAAACTCTAATTGGACTCCTAGAGTCCTAGTAGAATCCTACATATGAGAGACATTCCAATTGTGAAGTTTTCAAATAAGAGCGGAGGGGGCGACTGATGGCTGAGCTGATTTTACCGAGGCAGTCTTGATTCCAGAAGTTCAAAGGGAGACCAGGGAGGTTAATGCACGGGGAATGGTGTTGAAGTCGACCCTGCAAAGCGGCTTAAAAGGCTCTCAAGACTTGATGAAAATGGGAGATTTACCAACAAACCATGGAGATCCTTCAATGGCTTTAGCTTTGCAAGAAGGAGAGATGAATTTGAAGAGGAAAGTATTGGCATCAATCATGTGAGTTTCCAATGAACCTTTAGCGTGCCATTGCTTAGACAATGATGTTTTAACAATACCAAGGGGAGGGCAAGGGCCAAGAAATTGACCAAATACAACAAGATTCTAGTTCAGAAGGGCAGTGAACCAAGGGGGGCAAGTTGGGGGAGGGAGTAGGAGGGATGAATGAGAGGTTGCAGCTGTGGCTAGATAGAGATGGGATTGGCAAGTGGGAGGGGTTAAATAGGGAGTTATGGGCTTTCAAAGGAGGCTCAAGGATGCAAGGGATAATAGGTTCAGGAGAATTCATGGTAAGGGAGATAGCAGGAATCTTATCTTATCCACAACTAACCAACTTATAATGGACTTAGACTCTTCATAACTCAAAATTTACTGACCCAAATAAAGAAATAATATTAAATCAGATCCATTACCCTTGGATTGAGGGGATTCAATCTAGACCTATATTGAGCCCTAAAAAGGCTGGAAAATGACCAAAATTTCCTTGAGGGGAATTCTGCCAGCCTTGGATTGGCTTCTTTGGTCTGAGCTGTGGGCCCAATTATAGGGGGTCAACCGTGTTCAATTCACTTCAGATCCAAGTTTGGTCATATTCCTTATCATGTAATGGCATATTTCCTTATATATTGAGATGTCCATGCATTGCCTATACGCTCTGCAATTTTGAAATTTTCGAATGCGTTGTTTTGCCACTTGGCCAACTGCGATTGGATTAAAATTTCACATGTATTCAATGATGTAGGCTTAGAGTGGAAGGTTCATAATGTAGCTCTGGATTGAATAGGATCAGCAGGGGGCTAGTCTCCAAGATCTCATTTAAAAGAGTATTAGGGTTGTAGATTTTTGGGGAGCTGATTGGGGTACTTAAGAACATAGGAGAGTAATTTGGTATGGAGATTTAAAGGATTAGATGTAGAAGAAGAATAGGGGTTGGGGATAATTCAGCTTACTATTGTTGAAGATATTCTTGACCAGCAGCTCGAATGATAGAAGATTTTTTTTAGGAGGCAGAAAAGAGAAGAGAATAAATCAGGATATCGGGATACCAATCCGGTATGCATTGCTCAATAGCAACAAAACTCTTAAAGAAGTTGAATTAAATCACTGAAACACTGTTACCCAGACGCAGGTCACCCATCTCAAGATTCAACTCCATCCTTTCTACTCTATATTTTCATTCATCAAAACTGAAAATTACAATGTAAGAAGAAGCTATTTATAGCCTAAACATAAAGACTCTGACTGGGGTTGGGACTCCCTAGATAAGGATCCCAACTCTAGACTATCATACTCAAAAAGGAATCATATTGCTACAAGATCACAACCTTAGGTTTGGAATCTTGTTAAGACACTTAACTTAGGATTCAAGCAAACAACTTTCAAATAGAACAACCTCTAAAAGATAAGAACCCCTTTGGATAAGGAATCTTATTTTATCCACAACTTACTTCTAAGGACTTAGACACTTCATAGTTCAAAATTGATTAACCCAAATAGAAAAACAAAAGTAGATCCAGACATTTGGATTGAGGGGATTTTATCAAGATCCATATTAAACCCTAAGAGGGGGGCTGGAAAATGACCAAAATGCCCCTAAGCTGGTTTGGCCCCTCCTGGACTGGGGCTTCTGTTTTCGAGTGGGCTTGGGCCCCTTTTTGGTTCTTCTTGGGATGTCTGGGGCCAGGTTACATCAGTTCTGATGAAACCTCAATTCTAGAGCCAGGTAGTCAGGTAATTTCCTTGGATTCTTAGGGTTGCCCAGGATTACTAGCAAAAGGGGAAGGGTGTTTCAAAGGCTGTTGCGTATTCTAGGGCTCAAGTAACTTGCTGTAACAGATGATTAGGTCTGATAGTTTATGCAATTCGAAATTCCAGATTTGAAATTCTAAATTGAGGCTCAAGCTGGGGTTAGGGTGGGTTTCGGCCAGGGTAGACTAGGGTTTTCAGTGCTGGTTCTGTAAGGCAGAACTAGAGTCAAGGGTTTTAAGAGGGTCTAGTTCTAATTACTTAGGGTTTTAGAGGGTTCGGAATTTCTGCATATTTCTCCCAAGGAAGATGATGAATTGCAGAAAAATTCTGGTTTAGGGATGTAGAGTTGTTTGGGGAAAATAATGTTAGGGGAGTATCCTAATGCTTGTTGCGACTCTAGGGGAAGGGGAATGGGGTCAAGTGGGGCTGAGCAGAGAAGGGGAAAGGGATTGGAAGGGCTACAGTTGGCTTGGAGGAAGGGGTATCATGCTGCACTTACTTGAAGACTTGAATTAATGCTGATGCTGCTGTCTGAAGGAGAAGACTAATACTCAGAAACACTGTCATAAACCCAGTCGCACGTCACCCATCTCGGGATCCCACGACTTCTCTCGAGTCCATTCTTTCAACTCAATTTTTCATTTATGATTTATCAAATCTGACTGGGGTTGGGACTCCTTAATAGATTAGGATCCCAACTCCAGACTACCATACTCACAATGAATCAAATTATTACAAGATCACAACCCTAGGATTGAAATCTTGTTAAGACACTTGGGACTCAAGCAAACAACTTCCAAATAAAAACAACCTCAAAGATAATAACGCCTTTGTATAAGAGATCTTATCTTATCCACAACCAACTTCTAAGGACTTGGACACTTCATGATTCAAAAATTGACTAACCCAAATAGATAAACAAAAGTAGATCCATGACCCTTGGATCGAGGAGATTCTATAAGACCCATATTGAGCCCGACACAGGGGCTAGAAAAGACCAAAATGCACCTGCGATGGTTCGGACCCTCCTGGACTGGCTTCTATTTTTGAGTGGGCTTGGGCCCTTTTTTTAGCTCTTCTAGGGCTGTCTAGGACCAGGCTACCGCAGTTACTGTAACCTAAGGTCTGGGTTAGATCTTCCAGGATCTTCTTAGATGAGAACAAGCACAAAACTAGGGTTTCTGGGTAGTTCGGCTAGGGCAGAATGGGGACTAAGCTTGCTGGAACTGAAAGAGAAGTGAGAGAGGGGAAGATGTGATGGGGTGTGGGTGATCTTCAACTGACTTGGGGCTGCTGTGAGTTGCGGGTGCACTGCTGTGGAAGTGGATGATTGCTGGAACTTGCTGAACTGAGAATTACTCTCCAGCCCAAGCTGCAAGGGTTTCCTTCCTCACGGCCCAAGCCTCTAATTTACTCAAATAATCCAACGTACTGCATTCAGAAATAAAGAGGCTATTTATAGCCATATTACATGACACTTGGACTCAACTTGGGATTCCTTAATTGATAAGGATCCAACTACTGGCCTAACTCTTTAACTTGGACTCTAAATAATTAAAGAATTGGACTCTAGGTGGGTCTCCTTTATAGTTTAGGATACCATCACCTCATTACAAGGACTCTTTAAATAAAAACAACTCTTACTTAAAACCACGGAACAATATATCAGCGAATTTCACCAGTGGGCGAAATAAAAAAGTCATCGAAACCGAGATTTCAAAACTTCACTGGAAAATCGACGATTTTCCAGCGAAACTATGATTTTCTGGCAAAACTTCGAAACCCCTTTTTTTTTTTTTTTTTGACGATCTTCTTATGCTTTACTGTTCTGTGCTCTAAGAGTCTGAGGTGGGTAGGACTGTAGGAGTCCTATTTATCTTCTTCAAAACCCCTTTTATCTTCATCGCTGCCGGATTGTTGAAGGAGAAGACAAGCAGTAGCAGCCGCTGCTATTTTCGCCGGAAAGGAGAAGAAGAAGAAGAAAGAAAGAAAGAGAGAGAGAGAAAAACAGAAGACAAGCAGTAGCAGCCACTGCTATATTCGCCGGGAAGGAGAAGAAGAAGAAGAAGAAGAAGAAGAAAGAAAGAGAAAAAAACAGAAGACAAGCAGTAGCAGCCGCTGCTATTTTCGCCGGAAAGGAGAAGAAGAAGAAGAAGAAAGAGAAAGAAACAGAAGACAGTAGCAGCAGGTCGGCGAAATCTGGACAAGTAGTAGCAGCGGCGTCAGCGCTGTTCGCCGGGTTCACCAGGTGGCTAACCGGCGAATCTCAGTGAGATTTCTTTCCTTGCTTAAAACAAAGTCCTAAAAGACAAGAAACCCTTTGATAAGAAATCTTATCTTATCCACAACTTACTCACTCCGAAGTCCGAACAACTTAAAATGGACCGTAATTCTCAAACTATTAGCTCAAACAAAAAAACTAAAAATAGATCCATGATCCTTCGGTCAAGGGGTTTCTTTCTAGACCCATATTGAGCTCTAAAAGGGTGCAAGGAATAATGACCAAAATACCCTTGAGGGGGATTCTGCGAGCTTTGGGTTGGCTTCTTTGGGTCTGAATTTTGTGCTCAATTATAGGGGACCCAGGTTACATCACTCAATGAGGAAATGAAATCAAGAATGAATTCTATCTAGCTATGAGGTTATTTAGTCTAACCCAAAACATAGATTCAAATATTGAATTCGACTTCTAATTCCCTACTAAGTATAGAACCCACCCTTGTGCTAGAGTACTAGAGCTAAATTGATCCACTTGGGCATTCTGAACTGCATCAGCTCTCTCGATGTTGTGAAGAACTCGATCGCGAGTTTCAAAATAAGATTTACGCCATTCATTTGGCACCTACAAACCTCAGCTTTGGTGAGGGTGATAATCCAACGCTTCTCAAGATTGGCTTTCACAATCTTTTTATGGGGATTAAAAATGGCCTTCTTTAATGGGAATCTGGTCATGGGGCCTCACAAGTAAGAATTGGACATGGTTCAACCCTTCTGTTGCAATATTATTGGAATATGCATTTCTGCCTGATCTCCACTTCCATGGTTTTTTTTTTCCCCCTTCCTTTTCTATCACCATTGATTCATCCTCTAAGCTTCAAGTACACTGCACAATTAATGACAACTTTCTGATATTTGCATTTGACTCTCGCATATCAAGTTGAAGATTGATATTCATGCAGATCCAGCACCAAGTTGGTCTGTCTTGCTATGGAGTCAACCTAGGGTTGAAAGATCTGGGTATTGGGCCTTTGATTTATATGTTTTTGTGGTCGTTGGCTTACAGACCCAAACAGTTTTAAAGCTAAGTATGTAAATAGGTCAATTAGTTAAACTGATCTAAATATATGTATTTTGCCCAACTTAAGTTATAAGGCAGAATAGTCTTTTTCTTCTGTTTTTGTTATTGTTCAAAGTGTCCTAGTACAAGTGAGTTGGTTTCTAATTTTGAGTTAGAGTTCAACTTGGAGTCCAAATCAGATTATGCATCAATAGACCTTTTCACTATAACAGGGATTGATCAAATTTGAGTATCGAATAAGAAAGCTTTTCTTTGAGTAATTCCTCTTATCTGTGTTAGTAAGTTCTGATTCTATCAATAGGGATTTGAAGATCCAAGGCTGATTAGGGTTCTAAAGGTGAAATCAATCCTTGACACTTGCAATTGGTTGAAGATCAGAGTTCAACTTTCATTATTCATCTAAGTATTCTATCCTCAGGCTCCATTTAGGTATCTAGCAGCCTACACTTCAGTCGCTTCTCATATCAGCCTTTCCTTATTTGTCTTGAAATTTCTTGAATTTTCAGACTTTTCAAGAGACTAAGATTCAATATTGGATTTACACTTGTTAGAAAACAAGCTTTGAATAATCAAAACAGCAGCTGAACTTGAACAGAGAAAGAGAGAAGAAGAAGAGAAGAAGAAGAGAAGAGAGATGAAGAACTAGCAGAAGAGGCCTGTGATTCTAGCTAAAGAGTCTAGAATCACAGAGCCTTTTTATTTATAGCTTCTAATTAATCTAATACAACTTGAGAGACAAGTAATTGTTGTCTAGAAAGAAAAAAGAAAAAATTACAGCTTTAGTAACTTTGTATCTCCTAAAATAGAAAGTTTTGAAAATAGAAACTACTACCAAAATATAAACTATGCTTTCTAGAAACTCCGAAAACTTATATAGCAAGACTTTTACATTAGAAATAGAAAGTAGAGTAGCGTCATTAGCATAATACTGTTGACGTGAACAGTTAAAAACAGCTTTTATTGTTCACGTCAGCAGTAAAATAGCCCAAACTTGCATATACTTCAACACTCCCCCTCAAGCTGGAGCATACAAATCTCCCATGCCTAGCTTGCAACATATAGACTGAAAACTTGGTCTGAACAGAGCTTTGGTGAACAAATCAGCTAGTTGGTTAGTAGAGCTCACAAAAGGAGTCTCTATTAGCTTCTTTTTGACTACATCATGCACAAAGTGACAGTCTACCTCTATATGCTTCGTCCTCTCATGGGACACTGGATTACTAGCAATGTAAGTGGTTGTTTGATTATCACAAAACATTTTAATACGGGCAGAAATTGGAAATCCCATTTCCTTTAACAACGAATGAAGCCACATCAATTTAGCAGCGGTGTGGGTCATAGCCCTATACTCAACTTCAGCACTAGATCAGGCAATGGTGGATTGTTCTTACTCTTCCAAGTCAAAATATTTCCACCAAGAAAAGTACAATAATCTGTAGTTGACTGGCGATCAATGACCGATCCAGCCCAATCTACATCAGAAAAGGCAACCAAGTCCATACTCCGATTTGGTTGATAGATGAGCCCTTTTTCGAGCGCACTCTTGAGGTATCGAAGTACTCTCATCGTTGCGTCCCCAATGGGCCTTCCTAAGAGACACTCAACACACCAATAGAATAAGAAATATCAGGGCGAATAATAGTATGATAAATAAGTTTCCCAACAAGACTCCTGTAACGATGGACATCATCCAAGAAGTCACCATCATCACATCCTAACTTCAACTGAGGATCCGTGGGAATGTCGCTAGGTTTAGAAGCAAGCATGTCACTCTCAATCAAAAGATCTAACATACTTCCTTTGTGACAAACTTACTCCCTATATACTGCAGATCACTTCAATCCCCAAGAAATATTATAGATCACCTAAGTCTTTGGTTTGGAAAGATTTCTGTAAGTGTGCCTTGATTGTATAGATTGCATCAACATCACTGCCTAAAAGAACAATATCATCAACATAAACTGCCATAATGACAACACAATCACCTTGCCATCTTACAAAGATGGAGTGATCAGAATAACACTATACAAATCCAAAAGACTCCACAGTCTTGCTCAATTTCTCAAACCATACCCGTGGAGACTGTTTGAGTCCATAAATCACTTTATGAATCCTGCAAACACGAACCTTGCACTCCCCCTGAGCAACATATCCTGGAGGTTGCTCCATGTAAACTTCTTCATGAAGTTCACCATATAAGAATGCATTTTTTATATCAAGCTGAAAAAGAGGCCAATCATAATTCACAGCCCAAGAGATCAAAACACGAATACAATAAAGTCTCGTCAAAGGAGAAAAAGTCTTAAAATAATCCACGCCATACATTTTTGTATAGCCCTTAGCCACCAACCGAGCCTTGAGCCTTTCAACCATACCATAAGAATGGTACTCAATAGCATACACCACCGACAGTGGACCACATCTTTCCCAAGAGGTAAGTGAACCATGTATGACGAGACTGTAAAACATCCATTTTCACATCCATAGCGGCTTTCTAACCAGGAATTTTAAAGCCTCGGTATGATGGGTTGGAATATGAATGGCAGACATAAACAAAGCAAGGCAATAAAAGCAAGGAGGGAGATGAGAGAGACAAAATTGAAAATAGGATAAACAATGTTAGAGCGTAAAGTACAAGTATGAGTACCTTTTCTCAAAGCAATTGGTAAGTCATCTAAAGGTGGAGTGGGATCTCCACTAGAAGAATTCACCGGTGGAGAGGATGAAGAAGGAACATCCGTAGGGCCAAGCCAGCATTAGGCGCCACTAAAGGAGAGCTGCTAATATTGTTAGGAGGAACTCTACTATCCACAGTATGTTCCGCCAACTTATGTCTCCGCTAATATTGTCAGGAGGAACACTGCTAATGGAAGGAACTAAAGAGGGAATAGGAGGAGTATCATCCAAAACACAATTTTCAAAGGACACATTGACTAGGATAATAAGGAGTGTCTTCAAAAGATGTCACATCCGCACTTATAAATTGTTTGCGAAGAACCGGATCATAAAAGCAAAAACCTTTTTGAGTATATGAGTACACTTAATAGAACGGGGGGAGAAGTTTATCCAATGGATGTGGTCTATGAACAAAACACACAAGACCAAAAGTTTTGGGTGGAACTAAAAATGGTCCTCTATTTTTGAAAAACAATTGAAAAAGGAGATTTTTTAAAAAGCAAAGTCATAGGCATTCGGTTAATTATATGATCAACAGTTAAACCGCATCACACTAGTAACTCTTGGGAACATTCATTTGAATCAAAATAGCGTGTGCAACCTCCAAGAGGTGACGATTTTCGCATTCAGCCACTCCATTTTGTTGGGGAGTGAATGAACAAGTGGCTTGATAAATCATTCCAAAAAATCACAAAGATTAGATATATCATGTTGCACATATTCTAAAGCATTATCAAACCGAAAAATTTTAATAGGAAGAGAAAATTGAGTCCGAATTTCAAGAATAAAACTTTTAAATGTAGTTAAGAACTCTATTCGATCCTTTAAAAGGTATAACCATATAAGACGGGAGAAATCGTCTACAAAAGTGACAAAATATTGAAAAGCATGCCTATTGCTAATTCTACAAAGACCTTAAACATCGGAGTGAACAAGAGAAAACAGAAAACAAGGACTCACTATGAGGGATAGAGCGTGGGGGATAGGTGGCATGATGATGCTTCCCTAACTCACACGCTTCACAATTTAATCTAAACATTAATTTAAACGAAGGAAATAAAATTTTTAATCTAGGTAAAGACAAATGGCCTAAACGGCAATGCCACTGGAGAGCATCTACACCATCATCGGAGAGAACAGCAATAGGGGCAACATAGTCCAGATAGTAGAATCTGTTCCTTTCACACCCTCCACTAATCGTCTTCCTCGTGTGAAGGTCCTAGAAAACACAATAAGCGGGAGTAAAAGTCATTGAGCAGTTTAGTGTTTTAGTTAACTGATTAACAGATAATAAGTTAAAAGGAAAGTTAGCAACATAAAGTACGGATGACAAAGTAAGAGAAGGTGTATGAGAAACACTTCCAAAGCCTAGAATAGGTTTGGAAGTCCCATTAGTTATGACAACAAAATTTTTAGTGGTAGATTTTGTTAGAAAACAAGCTTTAAATAATCAAAACAGCAGCTGAACTTGAACAGAGAAAAAAGAGATGAAGAACCAGCAGAAGAGGCATGTGATTCTAGGTAAAGAGTTTAGAATCACAAAGCCCGTTTATTTATAGCTTCTAATGAATCTAATACAACTTGAGAGACAAGTAATTGTCCTCTAGAAAAAAGAAACAAAAAATTACAGTTTTAGTAATTTTCTAGCTCCTAAAATAGAAAATTCTGAAAATAGAAACTACCACCAAAATCGAGACTTTGCTCTTTAGAAACTCCTAAAACTTATGTAGCAAGACTCCTACATTAGAAATAGAAAGTAAAGTAGCATTACTAGCATTATACTGTTCGCGTGAACAGTGAAATAGCCCAAACTTGCGTATACTTCAATAGATTTAAAAAAAGAACTGAAAAGTGATGACTTACCAGTCATGTGGGAAGCGGCCCCTGAATCAATGATCCAAGAGATGGGAGTAGAAGTGAGAAGTGTTGTACCTGCATGAGAAAGTGTGGCTGCAGAAATACCAGTGGATGTGGAAGCGTCGGTTTTAATATTTTGCAATCGGCGAAGGATTTGGCTTACATCATCTCTTAGAGTTTTAGACAAATCCCCTGAAGAAGATCTAGAACCACCATCGTTGTTTGTACATTATCACTACCACCATCAGAAACAACATGATTGGCAAGGGGTTTGGCCCACTCTGGCTTTCCATGTTTGGCCCAACAAGCTTCCACTAGGTGTCTTGTTTTATCGCAATGAGTACAAAGTCGAGATGTCTTATCAAACAGTTGAACACCACGACCTCTAGAAGACCTGCTAACTCCCCCTGAACCACGATCACGTCCCCTTCCACGAGAGGTAGTGAAGGCCGAATTTTCTCCTTTTAGAACTTTTTTTTGGAGAATCCCTTCAAGCAAGGCAATACGTTGAAGTCTACAATATGTTTCACTAAGGGTAGGGACATGCTCACCAGCAAGAAGATGTCCTTTGACAAATTTCAGTTTAGGGTTCAATCTTGCAAGAAACTTGGATACAAAAAATTTATTCCGTTGGGCCTTAAGCTTCTTTATATCTTTGGTGAGAGGTTGAAAGACATTCAACTCCTCCATCATGCTTTTAAAGGAGTTGTAATAATCTTGCAGAGACTTGTCAGCTTGTTGAAATTGAAATAGCTTTTCATAAATACTAAATATCCGAGTCATATTTTTAGCTTGGGAATAGGTCTCTTGCAAGTCATCCCATATTTTCCTTTGCAGTCTTATGGAACATAACATTCACTGCAATATCAGTTTCCATACTATTCCACATCCAAATTTTAATGATTGCATCATCTTGGATCCAACTAGAGTAGGATTTGTTAGTCTCAGCAGGAGGTTCATCCTCAATGAAATTAAGCTTACATTTTGCAAGTATGTACACCCGAACTGTTTGTGACCACAGCAAGTAATTAGAACTACCTTTGAGCTTGATAGATGTAATTGAGCGTTTACATGATCTCCTTGAGATCCTTTAGATTCAGTTGTACTCATGGTTGAGTCACTTGTAAGTGAAGACATTAAACCGAGGTAGATATCACTCAAATCAGTTTTCCAGAACTTGAAGTAGAATGAGCACAAAATAAAATTTCTGCAACATTAGAACCGAATAGGAGAAAGAAAGAAAAAGAGTTTGCAAAGTGCAGCAAAAGGAGGTAATGAAGGTAGGTAGAAAACAATATTTAATTCAAGTTCTGGAACTTGTAAGAGTATGGTAATAGGTAGAGAAGATCAATTCACATGAATACATGATCTAACAGTCCATAATATACAGCATTAGGTGGTTGCGCACCAAGGAAAACAGAAAAACAAAAGAGAACTTCAAAAGAAAATATTGAGAACAACATTTTTTTTATTCAAAAAAGCTTTGATGCCATTTTAGAAAACAAGCTTTAAATAATCAAAATAGTAGCTTAACTTGAACAGAGAAAAGAGAGATGATGGACCAACAGAAGAGGCCTGTGATTTTAGCTAAAGAGTAGAATCACAGAGCCCTTTTATTTATAGCTTCTAATGAATTTAATAGAACTTGAGAAGTAATTATCCTCTAGAAAAAAGAAAAAAAAAATTACAACTTTAGTAACTTCTAACTCCTAAAATAGAAAGTTCTAAAAATAGAAACTACCACCAAAATAAAAACTATGCTTTCTAGAAACTCCCAAAACTTATGTAGCAAGACTCCTACATTAGAAATAAAAAGTAGAGTAACATCACTAGCATAATATTGTTCATGTGAACAGTAAAAAAACAGATTTACTGTTCACGTGAACAGTGAAATAGCCCAAACTTGCGTATACTTCAACAACACCAATCTTTATAGAAAGGTATAAGTTGTAAGGAAGATCCTCATATGATTTTTATTGACCTAGAGAAAGCTTATGATAGAGTCCTTAAAGCATTAATTCGGTTAGTACTACTGTACTACAGAAAAGAAATGTTGCAAGTATATATGTGGACATCATTGAAGATTTGTATGATAGGTTAGTGACAATTTAAGAATGGTGGGGGACAAAGTGTTAGTAAGACTTTAATTGCGTGAAAAATATCTTGAAAAATATAAATAGAAGAAGAAGAATCTACAAGCTGGTGTAGAGAACTTTTATTCTGGGATCTTGCGCAGTTCCCCAGAACCTGCCATTCAGGGTTGGGGGGACATGGAGAGAGAGAGAGAGAGAGAGAGAGAGAGAGAGAGAGAGAGAGAGCTTCCTAAATTGATTATGTTCCAAATTATATACTTCCTCTCATGTGACCTCAAAGTCATTTTTCAAGTAACAAGGACTGCAGCTAATTTTGACGTTTCAGATTATGAAATCATTTGCAACGCATGCATCTGAGGTTTGTTCTTTGGCAAGAGATAAGGTGGACTTAAAATTGGTTGCTTTTATTGGAAAATTAGGGCATGTGTTATTGTTGGCTTTCATCGTAGAAAGAAGCAATTACCTTTTTCAAGTTTCACAATTTCATTAAAAACCAATAATATAATTGCATTATCTTTGTAAGAATGATTGTTTATACAAAGAAGATCTGATGATAACTTTTGTTGGTGTCTTCATTGGAGAAGATCCTATTTTTCATTTTTCTTCTATGGTTTGAAAGATCAGATCCGATTTTTTGGATTGCCAAATTGGTGTTCCTATTGAATCTGCATGATGATAAATGATCTGGACAGACAAATGAAAGGTCTAGATTGGTTTGTTCTGGATGATCCATCCTTCAGTGTTGATTTTAAGCATTTTTACATTCATTTCTTTCATAGAAGAAAATCTTAGTAATAAATCATAAATGTGATGGCACCTTGCCAGATCGCTTCATTTTACAATTTTAACTCATGTTCGACATTTCTAAGAAGAATTGTGTTTAACATATTGCTTATTTTTACAATTTTAACTCATGTTTGACATTTCTAAGAAGAATCATGTTTAAGGTCATCTATCATCACATCTTGACCTCGGTGATTTGCAGGATGATCATCTGCTGCGTCACATTGTCAAGAACAACCTTCTGAAACCAATTGTTGAGGCATTTATTGCCAATGGTAGTCGCTATAATCTGCTGAACTCTGCGGTCCTAGAACTTTTTGAGTATATGCGGAAGGTGCTAATTTTTGTTATGTCCCTCCTCCTGAGTAAATGAATATGCAAGCTACTTCTTTTTTGAGCTTTGGTTTCTTTGCTGCAGGAAAACTTTAAAACTTTAATCACATATGTGGTCAATTCATTCTGGAAACAGTTGGTCAAATTTGAGCACTTACCGTCCATCCAAGCGCTGAAAGTTAAATATGAGCAGGTGCTTGCCTCTTTATCTCCCAGTTTTCAGCCAGTGTGATTTGTGGAAGTGTGAGAGAGAGTAAGAAGCCATTCAATAGTAACTTATATGTCTGACATTTCTTTCTTCAGTCCCTAGAAGCCTGTGAAACAAGAGATGCTGTTAATGTTGTGGATCCAAGAAAGCGCAATGATGAGCGAGCCCCTGAGAGAGAAGAGGAGGATTACTTCAATGAAGACAGGTCTTTACTTTTCCGTAGGGATATTTGAGAATGTAATGGTTCCTGATTTGAATTTTTTTTGTTTCCAAGTAACTATTTGGGTTTTGATGTGATTAGTGATGAAGAAGACACTGCATCCGTACGCACTTCAAATGCCCATGACCAATGTACTCCTCCTGTCTTACCAAATCATTCCAGTATCAGCTCTCCGTCATTAAGGTAATATTTCTGTTAATGTGTAGTAATGGAATCATCTTCATAACATTTTGCTTCATGTCGTTTATCTTTGTAATTATGTAGACCAGTTTCTGGTGGGCTGGTTGACTATGACGATGATGATGATGATGATGACTACAATCCACCTCCTAAACCAGAGGCCTCTGGTGGGGACAGCGGTGCAATGGAGTCCCTCAAGCTGAAACGCAACTCAGCTTCCCAAGAAGAGGAGCTTGAGCTCACGAAGAGGCAGAAGTTGGAGAAGAACTCAAAGAATGGCGGTATATCTGCAAAAGTTACTCATGCAGCATCACATGGCAAGAAAGTGACCAGCACCATGCGTATTATTACTCGCACCGCTGATATTAAAAGCATTTCAGATGTTGGGAAGGAACCTACAGCTCCAAGAAATTGTTCCAATTGTGCGTCCAATGCCTCTGGCACTAGACAATCAAGTGGAGATGATTGCTCATTGATGGCGCCTAATGGCAACAAGTCCCCATCAGAAATGGCTGTAAATGGCACCAATGTCAGTGGCTCAGAACCATATTCAGTACGATGATTGATTATCTTGTGACATTTTCAAGCCATGAAAGTGAAAGTTTACAATCAGCCAGTCAGGTTGGTTTTCCCCTCCAAAATGAACAGCGACTGGTCAAGAAGGTTTTGCCAACATACTGAGGGTTGGCTTAAGTTTCCGTTTCACAATAGGCAAGGAGAAGATATACACCGTACTGCCGGTAAGAGCGGCAAAAGGCTGAAGTTTGATGATGTGGTCTGGTCTATCCCCTGTTTTGTTTTCCTTTGGAGGCAAGACAGGCGATGTTCTTGTATAAAATTCATCAGTTATTGGTTCTCCCCCCACTTTTGTTTCCTTTTTTTACCATTGTCAATTTATAGTGTAGTATAGAAGGGGCTCCAACATTTGCTGTGGCCCTAACATTATTGTCTTTGTTTTCCAATTTTGCAGTCGGGGAATCATTTAGGTATAGGTAATTTCCCTTATGCATTCTGGGGCAATAGGGCGTGGGGATTTGTTCCAGTAGGAATAATTGATGTTCAGATATATCCTGTGTGGAAAATCTGTGAAAAATCATTTCAAAAGGTGATGCTATTTGTACATTATTAGCTATTAGTTGGCCTAAATGCTGCATCTCTTTTGAAGTAGTTGTATAATGTGTAAGTCTGCTACCCAAAAAAAATCATGTGAAGTGGTAAGAGCAAAGAACTTGTTTGTTTCAGCAGCAACCGTATCCTAGACTGAAATTTGTTGAGTTACTGCCATGTTTCCTGCTGACAATGATGAAAATGCAGTTATGAAGTGTATTTGTAATCAAACAAAAGAGGGGGGGGGGGGGGAATGAAGTGCATTTCTGATTAACGAAGCTGTTATATCCAACAGTTGTATTCTTCGGTAAGATAGGTTTTGCAGGAACCATTGACATCTTCCCTGTTGATCTTGAACTATAAAAAACGCAAGAGGTGCTATTCCCTCCTACCAAGTTGTTTCAGCGTTCTCAGAAGAGCGGCAGTGTTGGTTTGTTGTATGGACTTCTATGGACATGCAATCCAAATGAATAAATTGAATCATGTTGATCAACCTAAAATAACTAGTAACAAAACCATGTAACCCAGAAAAAGTGGCGTTGAAAGACAACCAAAGTATGACCACAAAGTAAAACTGATTGAAGCGAAAGGATCCATAAGATAAAGAAAAACCCATTTAATTAGGGCAACTGAGCTGCGCTAGAAACACTCCAAAGCTGTTGAGTTAGGAAAACAACATCAGAACTTGGTCATGATAACCTAAACTAATTTTCAGTCTATAATTGCTTCGAATTACTGTGATTTCTTCTCTATTTACTCGAGGACAGGATGACATTTAAAGCTTAAAACTTCCTGTAGTTCCCCATTCTGAAGAGGGGAAGAGAACCATTATAAAGACAGCTTTAACAGGTTAGTGGCTGCAAACACCATCATTGTGATGATATCATGCTTGATCGAAGTGAATAATACCACATGTTAGTGTTTTATTTTTTTCTCGATGGGCAAAACATTTCTCACAAATTGTGTAATCTCCCCAAGAAGAAAAGATTGTGTACTCCTTTCAAGGTGTGGCTTAAGCCTTTTGTTTTCTTTCGGTGATAGTAATAGGTATTGCCTAGGCTAATGCCCACTTCAATGATATTCTTCTTTTTATTAGCATCAAATCAGTCACAACGATTTGAGGCTCAAAGAAGGAAAGAGCTTGACTTTAGTGTGCGCAGCACTGTGTTGTGAACGGTCAAGATCTATATCTCCACCATTCGCTGCAGGTGCCACATCTCCCAAGCAATTTTAAAAAGGAAATGGAGCAAGAGAAAATGACTAAGAACCCAAAAGCCCAGGGTGTAGAAACGAAAGGGAACAAGGTGTGTGAGACAGAGGTTTGGTTTTACTGCCTAGGAAGCTGCCACCATATGCATTGTCATAGTCTAATTTACATGATTTGCCTGTATAGAGTATCCATAAGTGGTTGTTTTCAGTTTTATTATCACTTGTTATTTTGTGTGGAACTTGTACGATGATGTGCTCTGTAAGAAACAAAACCCCTAATCTAAGGTGGGTTCTAGATTGTGTATCCTTGTGGTTTCTGAATCTTAAAATTCAGCCCCTGAGGGTGGTTAAGGATGAACCCTAATGCCTCAAAATGTGCATCTTGAACACTGTATCTATCATGCCATGCAGAAACTAATTTTTCATCATCATCCTAACTCAATTTTTGCAAGGTACATAAACCAAAGCTGAAAAGAATAGGGTGAATTTTTGGTCTTTTATTTGAAGGATATTTCAGATTAATTTAAATGGGGTGGCACTACTAAATCTTTTGGATGTGTTGGCACTTTTCCTACAATTGTGTGTATTTTTTTTTTTTTTTTTTGGAGCTTTACATTAGGGAGTGGGGACTATTACGTATAATAAAGGGAGCAAGGGCGGAGCAGGATTTAACAGTGGAATGGCCAAGTACTTATATTTCATACAGAACAAAATGAATTTTTTACTCACTATTTTTATCAACAAAAATTTTTTCTAATCAGGGCTCAAATACGATATTTCACACATAGAAGAGGATAGTAAAAATTTCCAGAACTTCAGGAAGTGAATGGATAAATTTAAAAATATATTTTCAAAAGATTAAGTGGTCATTCGTCCCCACTATAGCTCTGCCCAAAAGGTCCATGAAACTTGTAACCCCTTCGATAAAAGTTATCAATCATTACATACTAAGCTACCCATCATATTTGACAATCACCTAAAAATATATCATGATCTATGTAAGCATAGATGACCTTTTTGTATTTGTGAGTAAGTAACGAATTTCTACTTACCAAAAAAAAAAAGAATTTCTCTCCATTAAAGAAAAAATTACATGATTCTGTCCCGTTTCAGCCTGATGGATCTCCTGCTTTGATATGGAATCTAGCTGACGTGCTGGCGAACAGAATGGATCATTCTTACCTTACTCTGACACGGACGTTAGGCAAAATGGGCTGTTAGTTGAGCGGTTAAAAGCACAAATTCCGACTAATATAAACTCGTCAGCTTAAAAAAAATAAAAAATAAATAAAACAGATTATTCGCATTCTGTCTCGACACGTGGTGCATGGAAGCCAGTGAGTTAACACGCACTTGGCCTTTTTCGTTCCACGTGGCAACGCAACAGAGGCAGCAAGTATACGTGTCGCACCACGGGCTCAACCACGAGCTATTCTTTCGTTAGATTACTATTTCTTCTTCGTTCTCACTTCTTCATTTCCCCCCTCCCTCACTGAACTTCTCTTGCAACAATAATCTTCCTTCTCTCGTTGTGGCATTTGCAGATTTCTCTGTGTCTAATTTTCCTGGTTTTGATTTGAGAGGTTAATACTTAACGAAGAAATGATGAACACTAATAATTTGGAGAGTCGATCTCTGCTGGATGATCTACGAAATTTCGACAAGGGCAACCTATTCGATCTCGGCCATCCCCTCCTCAACCGTGTTGCTGAAAGCTTTGTCAAAGCCGCTGGGGTATATTTTTAACCTAATCTTGCTTTTTCTCTCGATACAACTTGTGAATTTGTGGTTGATTCATAGCTATGCACTTGTGGTTTTAAAGATTGGCGCAGTTCAGGCAGTTTCTCGCGAGGCTTGTTTAACAAGCATGGAAGGTACGAAATGGATTTTTCTCCTTGTGATGGAATCATGGAATGTGGTTTTTGAATTGTGATTTTAGATTTTCGTCTATACATGAAGTTGGTGAAAATGTGTATTTACAGGTTCAGGAATGGATTCGAGCGGGATTCCAGAATTTGGAGCTAATAAGAAGCACCATCTCCCAAACCTCAAAGGTAATATTTGTAGGCTTTTTTTGGTATCAACTATCAGATGATCAACTCACATTCTAATTTTGACGATTTTTTTTATTTATTTTATTATTGGGTTTGGTATCTATTTTAAATCCAATAATTCATAATAGACAAAAATTCTACTTCAAATCCTAATCTGTTTTCAATTGTCATTATTTTCTTATCAATTTTTTATTTTGACATACCAATTTTTATTTTTTTTTCTTATTTCCTAATTGAGTTGGAATGAAAGATACCAAACTATTTTCATTTTTTACCAAAAAGTGAATTCTTATATGCATTTCTAGAGAATAGAATTGAGAACAAAAAGGCCTGAACTTTGATTGCTATCTTATAAACCAGATCATAGTATTAATTAAGTATTAACATAACTGTTTGGTAGTTTTAGATAGATTTAGCAATCATAGTTACAAAGCATATAATTCAATGCTGCTGCCTTTTTCTTGCAGGGGAGACAAACAGGAAATCTCTTGAAGCAATGGTATGTATATGATTGAATAATCTGAAAACTAAATATGAACTGGTAGTGTTTAATTTTCTCTCATCTTAATTTCCCTTCTAGGTGAAAAGTACAGGCAAAGAATCTCTGCAGTGGGGTAAGGCTCACCTGGGTCATTGTTTCTCTTTTATGTTTTTCTTCATTGAAATTGAAATGGACTGGTTCCTGCTTTCCCTGAGCATGGAATGATAGTAGTCATTATATATGCCAGGACTAGCTGCTGGAATGTATTCAGGCCTCACATATGGACTGAAAGAAGCTCGAGGTGCTCATGATTGGGTAGTGTTTCAGAACTCAAACCCCATCTTCCTTTTTGATGAGTTTTTGTTTCTGAGTTCTTGATGTCTAAACCCTACTGGTGGTTGGTGCAGAAGAATAGTGCAGTTGCAGGTGCAATTACTGGAGCGACATTGGCACTCACTTCAGAGGATCACTCGCACGAACAGATTCTCCAATGCGCCATTACAGGGGCGGCAATCACTACTGCAGCTAATTTACTGTCTGGGATATTTTGAATTCGTGATGAAATCGGAGTCCTTATCTGCAGGAACTGGTGAAAGTTGGTTCAAGGCTCAAGTTGGCATATTTTTTGTTAGGAGTCTTGGGTTAATTTCAGTAGCTTCTTCCACTGGTTTTTTTTTTTTTCAAATGAAAATGCTCCAATTGTACTGGTTCGCTTGAGAACACACAGCGGAAGTACAATCAAGAGTATGAAACCAATTCTTGTGTTTGCTTTTTAAATCTCAAGAAATCGATTCAGATGCACAGCCTCATTTTCCTGAACCACTAAACTGATTATTTACTGAACATATGATCAGGTGATGCCATTACTAAACATTTCGTGATTACATCACAAATGTCATCCTTTGGTAGATGCCCTATCCAATCCTACTAAGGCATTTTTGAGCAACTTTACTCATTTTGAACAACCTATTTGGGTTTGACCCATTTCTGAGCAGATTCACGAATTCACTATTTCTTTAATAATGAAAGAAAAACGAGTCTTCTTTCTAATTAGATCACTGAATTTCAGTCTCATATGAGAAAGTCATGCTCTTTCAAACATACGAAAGTCAATCTGCTAAAATAGAGTATTATCATATCATTTCATCACCTTGAATGGATTTGTCTGAGCACGAATTTACTTCCTCATAATCAGTATATACAAATAAGAATCAAAATGGAATCCCCAGTTGAATCATAAATCTAGAACTTCATGTAAGAAGTCATTCTTACACAAGTCTTAAGCTTAACCCATCTTTCTTTTACTTTCATCATCATCAACTCAAAATCCAAACCATCAATTTCTTCACAACCATCCATTACAGTTTAGATCTTCATTTCAAATGAAACTAATCAAAGCTAAAAACAGAACTTACTTGGATGGAAGACTTCAATTTACCAAAACTACCTTCCAAGCACTTGGACCCCCTCTTCAAACCTTCAAAATTCCATGGTTTCTCTTCTCTTCTCTTCTCCTTTCTTGCAAACGATGGCTTTCCCAAATGAGCTTAATTCCTTTTGTTTCACAAGAACTTCTAGTGGCATGCAATGTAAATTTGCACCTCCTAACCTTCTTTTCCATTTTATCCCCATATAATTTTTATTCTCACCACCCTTCTAGACCAATGGATTTAATCCAAAAGTCATTCAAGCTCATTTCTTTCATACTAAGGCCGTTGTTCTCTTTGCATATTACAATAAAATTCAAGATCACTTGGTTGGTCCAAAATGATGGCAAATTTATAGTTGTGTGGTTACTTTGCTTCTTTCCAATTATATCCCTGCAAGATTCCTCTCCCAAAATCATTCCTAAACACAAGATTGTTAAAGCAAGCTTCATCTAACTCATTTCTTCCTCTTATATCCTTGGTCCTCATCACATATTTCACTTAAACCCTCAAATGGTCTTAAATTAAACCAAGAAAGAATCAAACCTATGGTTCAACCCAAACAAAGTTCCTCAAGAAATTGGGTGGTTTAGGTTTTAGAGACTTGTATAATTTTAATAAAGCTCTTTTAGCTAAACAAAATTTGTGCATGTTAACCCAACCCAATTCCTTATGGGCATCAACAATGTGGGGAAAATACCTAAAGAAACGATCTTTTATGCAAGCCCAAGTTCCCAAAGGAGCTTCTTGGGGTTGGAAGAGTGTCATGGTAGTGAGATACATTCTTAAGATAAGTCTCTTGAGAAAAGTTGGAAATGATCTTTCAACACATTTTTCAAAGACCCTTGGATTCCTAGAGAATCTCACCCATACCCTACCCACATCCCTTAAAGTCCCCATCCAGTTTTGTTGAATGAACTCATTTGTTGGAACATTCCCCTTTTGAGGTCTCTTTCTACATCCTTAGAGGTTTATCATATATTTACCCTCCCAATCTTTTCCCAACACACACAAGATGAATGGGTTTGGCCCCTCACAAAACATGGGAAGTGTAGTGTAGATCAGCATCTGATGCCATCACTTCACTCTCACACACTTCTGGCCCTCAACTCTTTTGAGTTCAAATAACTCTCATTGGGCTAAATTGTGGAGGATCAACACCTTACCAAAGGTGAGGAACTTCCTGTGGAAGGTAGGTCATGATGCACTTTCTACAAATAAAAACCTATGAGCGCAATGTATTCCTAACCCCATTGTGAATCTTATGCATGTCACAAGTATAGTCTACATTTCATGTTTTATATAAATAAATAAAAAATTTTAAAAATTTCTTAATTATTTTCAATAGTATAATTGAACTTTTAGAAACTTGAAACTTCTCCAATGGCAGCTGAAATCTTGGAGTGATGAAAGTTGAAGAGATTGATAGACTTTTGATTGAAATAGAAATACGTCTAGGTCTTTAGGGTTAGTGGAATACTTGATTATTTAGTTATTTAAACTCAATTTATATATGATTATAGTCTAGTATAATCCTTTCCACTTGGTTTTTTTATTATTTTCTCTCCTATTTCTGATTATTATGGACTGTTCCACTAGTTGACCCCCCCCCCCCCCCTTCCAACGTGAGAGAGAAGGATAAAAGGGGATCGAAAGTGTTCTCAAAGAACAAAGAATGAAACCCACGAAAAAGTTTAGTGTTGTGAGAAGCAGAAAAAAGTGGTTATCTAACGAGAAGAACGGGAGGAAGGGGTAGGGGGTTAACGGGAGGAACCAAGAAGAAGGGGTAGGGGAAAGAGGTAAGTAAAGGAGGTTAGCTCTCAAAGGTAAATTGATATATTTAAATTCTGCAATATAATGATCCTTTAGCGGAAAAAAAAGCAAAAAAATTAGCTGACAGTTATGTAATAAAACCATTTTGTTTCGCATGATTTTTGCAAAATAAATGATTTTGTTTTAAGTGAGACAATTTAAAAGGGATAGAAATATAACATAAACAAACAAAGCAAATAAAAAAAAAGTGAGAAATAATTTAGGCATTTAGAGCAAAAACACTTGGTGAGTTATCAAGTGAGTCTTAAATTTTCATAAGTTTTATTTTTCCTTGATTTAGCGGCTAATTAGACATACCTATATGATGTGTTTTACTGAAAATAAACTAACAAGTATATTGTACATTGTTTAATAACGGTTTCAGGCCGGTGCGGTTTGGGTTCAGACTGAATAATAGTTTTAGTTAACGGTTTAGAATTAGGTTTACTAACAAATTGGGTTCGGGATTACTAAGGGTATGCTTTGAGTACCTTGTTGACATGTGAAATTTATCAAGAGCATGTGAACACATATAAATATATAATCATTAAATTCTTTCCAAGTCTTTTGTGTTGGGTGTTCAAAACTACAAAAAAAAATTCTATAAAGAAGTAAAAATTATAGAATTACTATACAAAAGAAAGTTGGCATCTTGATGAATTTTAGTGGGTTGTTTCTGCTTATTCTCCTCCCCCCTTGCGACACCAGTAAAAATGGATCAAAATAAAGCATTAAAAGATTTTCAAATGAAAATACACTTGCTAAATATTTACTAAGCCCAGGTTCCAAATGGTAAAGGCTTTGATAGGCTTGTTGTTTGTATATTCCAAAGCAAAACAATTAAGAAAAACAATAGATACTTGAGGGTTTTCTTGTCTTTTACATTTAAATTTATTTTATTTTATTTTCTTTATTTATAACGGGTTTAACAAGGCTGGTTCTGGTTCGGGTTCGGGCTAGGGCTAGTTTCGGGTCAAATGGTCTGGTTTGCAGGCCACACACAACCTGGCCCAGACCAGCCCAAACACAGCCCATTAAGATTCGGTTCGGACAAGTTCAGTCCAATTTTAACTATTCGGATTAAGTTTTGACACCCCTAGATTTTATCGAAAAAAAAATTTTGATTAATTAAACTTGGCATTGAATCCTTATCTTAAGCAGGTGAGATTTCAGAAAGCTTGTTTCTTTTTAGTGGAAGATGCCATCACGTCTTATGTGGATGTTTTGTTGATGTAAGTGCTTTTTAAATCACCAAAAAAATAATGAATTGTTTATGCTCTTCAAAAGAAGTATTGCAATTTGCAAGAGCTTCTAACCTCAAAAGCCATTGAATCTAGTCGGATTCATTAAATCATTTAAACACGTTTTGTCGGTGACTTTTGTCACCTTACGTTTAGGAATTCTCTTTTTTCTTCCTGCTTAAGATGGTTTTGGCAGAAAAAATAAGGACTTTGAAAATGAATTCCCACCATCTTATGTCAACCAACCTTTCAGTTTTACCAATAAATATTTCATGTAAAATGTTTTGTGTGGAAAGGAAATGACTTTGACCAAAAAAAAAATCTGAAGGTAATCACATAATCATATGGGTATTATATGAGATTTATTTTTATATTTTATTTTTCCTTTATATACTTATTGTATGAAAATAAATATTATCCAAAAACAAAAACATTGAAAATTTTATTTTTAAATTATATACTATATTTAATTATCTTATGTATTTTTCTGATACTATGAAGTTTTTTATATATAAAGGATGTGGTATTACACCAAGAGTCATTTCTTACGAATTGAGCAACTTTGAGTTGGCTAACAACATCATATTTGGAAAATTCTTGTTTTTAATTGTCCTAATTATAGAGGGGGAAGCTCTGGTTAGTGAACTATAGTTGTGACCTGAAGTCAAGGTATCAAAACATCATCTTAATAAAATCAATTAGAATAAGATTGCATAGAAAAAAATGTCCCCCAAACTTTGCTTGTATGAAAACTTTTACACCATATTTTTTCTTATATATTTATTAATGTAAATAAATATAGATGCACATAAGAAACATTTCATGCAAACCATTACAATAATGAAGACTCATCAGACTTGGATCAAAGTCTATCCAAAACAATGCAAAAGCAGTTACTTCACAATATTTAAAAACTAGATCAATCACAATTTTTACACAAAAAAAAAAAAAATCAAAACCGATTCCAACTACTTCATTGTGGATGGAAAGCAAAAATTATACATCCCAAGTCAACCGTTGTATGGCATGTTATGTTATAATTTATGACCCTCGTGCTGATGCACAGCCATCACCTGTGAGGATAAGTTCGACTTCAATATTATGTAATTAATGTGCAGTACTGTAGCTGTAGGTGTTGTGCATTAATTACACAGCACTCAAACAATACTTTGTGAGAATTACTGTAGTAATTTATAGTTTAAATTAATCTTTTAGGAATTGTTATTAAGTTGATCACGCTTTTTAATCCTTAATAATAATTGTTTAAGTATGAAAAACAGTTTAAAAATTCTCCTGCTTCCAAAAACAGAAAAAAAGAATAAAAAAGAAAAGAAAAGAAAATTTAAGCAGGAAGAGCGATGTGGAAAATGGAAAGAGTAAGGTTGAACCTTGATCGATCGGCTTGACAAATACACTTTACATGTCAAACTTATCCATCTCTACGTCACCGTTAAAATTACTGGATGGATCTTCAAAGTGTGAAAGCGACGACTTTCGGTTCGTTTGAGTGAGTCATTGAGTGGAGGCTGGGGTCCACCTCACTTGGAAAAGACTTTGACGTGGAGAGGAGCGGATGACTCGGTGACTGATTTTGAGTTGTTTGGGATCTTTTTACTACAATATGGATAGGTTCTAACTTCTATGTAAAAATATAGAAAAAATAAAAAGATCATTGTGGCATCTTCCAACATCAAATATTAGAACCATCATTAAAATAATCATAGTGACTAAGAGCCCATAAGCCTCAGGGGGAGAAGAAAGTTGTGGTAAGGACCTAAACTTCGAATCCAAACTTGTTTGGACTTAATGCCTTTATATAAAAGGTTGTCACCGTTCTGCTAAAAGTATATTGAATTTACCAGCCCTTATATCGACCTCTTTAGCAAAATTATTTACTCATAAATGCGTCAAGATAGGTTCAAGTGAAATTTCAGACCATCGACTCTAATATTTCGACCAAGTTCTCGATCAGAGAGATTGAAATGTATCACACAACGGTATGTGCATTCACTAAGGCTACGTTTGTTTGCTGGAATAAAGGTGGGGTGGGAAAAAAAGGGGTAGAAACTTTTTTTGAAAAAAGTGTAAATTTCTTACTTTTCCCTTAAATCCCAAAATGGTAGATTGTTTGATTGCTTGTGATGGGAAAGTGAGCTTGTTTGGTGATGTGGCGACTCAACTTTCTCACCCCACCTTATTTTAAAACTCCACATATTTAGTGGGACTTGATAAAAAAATTAAAAAAAAGTAAAAATAGGGCCCACCACTATCACTTTTCCCCCAAAACCTTTTCATTTCTTTTCTTTCCCCACACCTCAGTATACATGGAACCCACATTTTATTTTTTTTTCAACCAAACGCAGCCTAAAGCAAAATCCCCTCTTCAACTAGAAAGCTATGGGTTATTTGATGCCTTTGACGGTGTATTGCCACAACTTAAAGCATGCGCGGAGGTGGCGTGCATGACAAAGCCGACGCCTAATGCGGGCTTCCTAATAATCAGCTTTACCTAATTGCCGACGGCTCTTGTCTTTTAAGCTTGGAGGCGCTGTCAAGTGTGACAACCAATCATAGAATTCCACTTCTATTTCCTTGCGCCGCTTAATTCTTCTTCTATTCCTACTATTTTCTGAAAGAAGCCACTCGTGGACTATTTACTTCTTCTTGTCTGTTTGGCTTTTTCTCGTTTTTCAATTATATATATATGGCTTCCAATGGGAATCCAATTTTTTCAAGGATGACGAATTGACAACCTCTCTGTTTTGGTTTGTTGTGAAGAAGTGACAAATACGCTGATGGCTAGTTTCCTTTCCTATTTGTCTCAGCTCTTTTTCAATTTGGGTTTTTTTTTTTCCGCAGAAAATCTCGCTTTTCCAATTTGATACTGGCTAGGGATTCTTACATTGCAATCCACCCAAATTTTATGATTGCATCCGTGAGGGGAGGTAAAGCCGTAAAGGTGTCAATTGTGTATTGAAATATTATATTAAACCGTACCGTCTGAAATTGCATTGTATTGCACCGTTCAAAATCCAGTATGATATCGGTTTTGATGGAATCAAACTACAGTATGTCCCGAAACGTACTAAATTTGCATAAACGGTATAGTATCATATAAAATCGTATACCATATCAAATAGAGCCTATATATATAATTTCACACTTATAAAGTATCTTTCTACTTTGTGACAGAATAATCTGGTGTTTAAAGTCTATACTAAATATTATTTGCTTTGTGTTTCAAGTCAAGTAAGTTGATTAGCCCCCGGACGTTTAAAGTACACACTAATGGAGGTTCCTTGAAATCTAAACTCCGATTCTCCCAACCTACCGTAAAACCACCCTTCCACTTCAACCTACAAGCTACTGATTGAAGATCATATCCACGGTGATCTAATAAAAATATTATTTTGAATTATGCTATTTTTTATTAAATATTTGATGATATAGGTAAAAAGTGTTGAATTATATTTCGTGATCCTATGGTCATAAGCACAGATACTGTCACTTTGGACAATAAGAACTTTCATCTAGAGTATAGGATTTTAATAAACCCATAATAAAAGTGAAATGGGTTCTTTGGAACCGAATTTATATCGCACTATATATCATGTTTAAACAGTATTTTTGCATTTATTTCATACCGAAACATACAATACCGCCATACCGTATAACAATTATGGTTTTCGATATTTAAAGTTGGTACCGTACCGAAACCGTATTGATTGACACCCTTAGAGAGAGGGTTAACCACTTGTCATAATTTATTTTTATAAATCTGATGCAATAGTGAAATGATGTCACTAGACGAGTTAGAGCACTTTAAGTAACTTTTATAGATGAATGTATAAACTTAATATCAAGGGAAAGAAGGGGAGGAAAATACAAAGAGAATTAGGATGGTTCAATTTGTAGCACTAAGCTTTACAATAAACTTATAAATGGCATAAATAAAGAAGATAGAAACCAATAAACAATACAGCTCAGAAGAAAGCCAAGAAATTGAACTTAGTGAACCAAACTTAACAAGGATTGCAAATGGTAAGAGCATCAAATTAGAGGGGTTTCTTAATCTCAATGCTTCCAAAGCGATTGGAGCAACATCATGGGTTCAGGAGGTTATAGTAGCATGGCCCAAGAGGGCTGTTAGAGTTATTGCAAGGCTGGTGAATGGCTGAAAAACCCTAATATTAGCAACCTTAAAACAGAGGATAAAGAGGTTGCAACTCGTGCAAAATCTTTATCAGAAGCCTTGCATCCGAATACTTTGATACTTGTTTAATTAGATCTAACAACATTTAGAACATAAAAAAAAAAAACCAGTATCACCATCAAATAGATGAGGACCCCCAACAAGAATACATAGTCAAATATGGTCAAATATATCAATGTTATAGTTATACACTATCTTCAAAGAAAACAGAAGCGGATTCTATTTCAAGAGGAAGAAAAGAGAAACTAATTTGTGTGAATGTCATGTGTCAAGTACTATGACTCTAATTGATATGTTAATTGATTGACACCTGAAGTTACTGTAACTTCACATTCACATTAAGAGTAGGCTGCGTTTGTTTGCAAAGGTGGGGTGGGAAAAAAGGGGTGGGAAAAAAAACATGTGGGTCCCACATGTAGTGGGGTGAGGGAGAAGAAAAGGAAAGGAAAGGGTTTTGTGGAAAAGTGATCAGGTGGGTCCCACTTTTTTACTTTTCCCAACTTTCCCACAAAATCCCATCAAATATGTGGGGTTTTAAAATAGCATGGGTGGGAAAGTGAACCCCACATCCAACAAGGTTCTGATTCAAGGAACCTTACCCACCTCCAAGCAACCAAACACTCTACCTTTTAGGATTTAAAGGAAAAGTAAGAAATTTACACATTTTTCAAAAATTTTCCCACCCCACCTTTATTCCAGCAAATTTCACATTCACATTAAGAGTCAAGCTGGAACCATGTCTTGTATACAATAACAAGACAGTTGATCTTTATCATTGCCAATCAAAACAAAAACAACACTGCAATTCCTTTTGGATTTACATTTGAACTAGAAGCAATTTGAACCATTTTGCAAGTTGCATCTGTCATCATTGCGTAGATGTCATGTTCAATATTCTCTGTATCATTTCAATTTTATCATGTTAATTTCTATAAGCTTCTCTTGTTATAGGCTGATTTACCAAAAAAAATGTTCACCTCTGGAAAAAAAAAAAAGTGAAAAAACGAAAGGCAAAGATGGCATAAGAGATTGGCTTGAAATACACGCAATCTCTAAAGTGTCCGAAAGCGAGTAGGCTAAAGGGAATAAAGACGCAACACGTAGCAGACATTTACGTCGAAAGAAGCTTGTGACGTAGTTCAAACTTGGACTTATGATGAGCTGAATCCAACTACGGAACCTTTGCCCATGGAGTTTATTCTATTATTAAAGCTCTTCATTTCCAAACATGGATAGAACGGTTTCAAACGTGAAATCAAAACCCATTTCATGTCTTCCTCTCCCGCCTTCTCTGCTATTTTCAATTGTTCTTGCTGTCCTGTTGATCTTGTTTACGCGTCCCCTGTTTTTTCTTTGTATTAGAATCTGAAATTAATCAGTTAAAAGAAAAAACCCATTTCTATCTGATCAACAAATAAATTTAAAGAAGGGCTTGAGAAAAAGAAGAAGGCCACTATGGTTCAATCTGGTTCGCGATTCGAACGCTCCGAAGCTGATTTCAAGCGTGTTAAACTCATGAGTTCTCATCAAAAGGTGGGCGTAGAAAATAACCAGTTATTCTTCATGGGTTCTGCTTGAATCTTCTAGTTTTATTAAATGGGATTCTTATTTGTGTTTGTTCTTTCTTAAAAATCTAGCAGGTTGAAGCCGGAAATGTATTTGAACAACCTAGTCCTTTGGGATTGACACTTAGGAAGACTCCATCTTTTCTAGACCTCATAGAGATGAGGCTGTCACAGGGAAACAATCTTAGTCGAAGCCATGGAGATTCTGAGACCAGAAGGGCGATTAAGGAAGATTCTTCCCAACCCATTTCGGAAAAGCTGAAAGCTTCCAATTTTCCTGTAAATTTAGTCAGAATTGGCACCTGGGAGAGAATGTCTATACATGAAGGCGATTTAGTTGCTAAGTGTTACTATGCGAAGCGTAAACTGGTTTGGGAAGTGTTGGAGCTTGGATTGAAGAGTAAGATTGAGATCCAGTGGTCTGACATTTCAGCCATTAGAGCAATCTTCCGTGAGAATGAAGCTGATGTACTGGAAATCGAGGTTAAAATTCTTCTCTTCTGATGCTTTTTTCTGTTGAAGAGATCGTTTCTTATGCTGAAAAAAATCATATGCTTTTTCAAATCCTATTTCGTTATCCATTAATTGATAAAAGATGGGTTCTCTTTTGCAGTTGTGCCGTACTCCATTGTTCTTCAGAGAGACCGATCCTCAGCCCAGAAAGCATACTCTTTGGCAAACCACATCTGATTTCACAGGAGGTCAGGCTCCCATTTACAGGTATGAGTCATCCCACAAAGCCACCTGGGTCACTCAATCAGAATTTACCTTGTTATGTCATGACCTGAATTCTTGTACCTCCTTGGGAGATATACTCAAGCCCGACATATTTTGGTAGGCAACCCAAATGAGCCAAAGAGTTATGCAATGGAATTAGAAAGCCTATCACTCGATCTCGGTGTATCGAGGAGTGCAGGGTACAACCCGACCCAATGGATTCACCCGTTGACCCGGTTGAAGTCTTATGTATTCGTACCTTGTCTCGTAAACGAGGTCATTGAGAGATTTGGAATTTTCGTTTTTGGGTTTTGGGGAGAGAGTTTTTGTAGCATCGTTCTGGGATTGGTTGAGAAATCTCCTTAAAAGTTTTTATTCTTTGCCCGTTAGCACACTACATTGGTGCATGAATCAAGTACATTAAATCTCTGTGTGTTTTATATTTCTAAGCATTTGTTTTAACACATCTAGCCTTAAACAGTTCAGTGGTCTCTGCCACTCAACTTGGTGTCTCTGTTTCTCTCTTCAGGTTGCACTATGTTGAATTCCCTGGAGGAACCTTTGAGAGGCACTATGATAAGCTCTTGCAATGTGACAACCGGTTGCTAATGTTGAGCAAGAAGCCTTTCCCTACAGGAAACTCTCCATACTTCTACTCAAGTCTCTATGAGTACTCAGACTTATCTTTGGGCTTCAATGGTCTTCAACCAAGTTTACAATATAGCGATGTTAGTATTCCTTGCTCTAACGCAATGCTTCTGCATCAACGTTGGAATAATGAAATAACCAGACTTTCCCTAGCTACCAGTGATTCAACTTTTCCTATGTCAGGTATAATCTATCTTCTACTTGTTCCTGTTTTGTTGAACTCAACTCTTCTCATGGCCTTCTTTATTGTGACTCAACTGCCAACTTCATTTGCAGTTGGTGATCACTACAGAAGACAGTCTCGAACTGCTCCATTATGGGTTCAAGAAATGATCAATGGCCAAAATCTTGGAAGTACAGAGGAAGAACAAGTTGGAGCACTACCCTTGACTGTTTCCACTAGACAAGGGACACAGTTTTCTTATGGGGATGAATTGGTGAATAACAACCCTCCTCCAGACAATTTATTACTAAATGAGATTGCAGATCATTTGCTAAATGACGCATTTGCATCGGGTTGCTCCGATGAAAAGAGAATTTTAGCCAAGGTGAAGTCTATGTGTAATGTTCTTGACATGTCAAGAGAATCACTCCAACCTGGGAACCTGAACAAATTAGACATTGATATGAAATCCAAAGCTTATGAAGACATTGTATGTTCATCAAAAAGCTGGTCAAGTTAGAACTTCAATGCATGCTTTTATCTGGCCAGAGCTAACTAAACTCTTTGCTGAATTTTGTCTTACAGTTGATGGGTACCTATGAGGCTCCAGAATTTGGGCCATAAGTAGCCCAAGTATGTCATTGGGTCTCAGGTTTTAACAAGAGCAAATTTGTCTTTGTTTGGCTAATGAGACAGCTCCATAATGTTAAGGAGAAGACCTCTGTACCAGTTTTCACTTATAGTTCCTTTCTCTCTTTTTTTTGTCCAAACTTATAGTTTTTTTCTGTACAGTTAGTCTGTTGTTGGGACAAGTTATTTCTTGATTTTATGAGTACATTATAAATCACGAATCATATCATTTTATCATCTGTTTTTGGCTCTCATCCCTAGATTCCTAATTCTTGAATTCAGATCCTCTCCTCTTGTCCGCCATCTAATCATTGGATAGGCGATGCATGAACGGAGAGGATGACAACTGTTGGATGCAAGATTGAAATGGAATCACACGTTTTGAAAACAAAGTAATTCCATTTCAGCCATTTCTAAATGGACTGTTTCTATTCAACCCTTGGATCAAACGATTATCATCATCTTCGTCCATGCATTGCCCATTTGACAATTGGACAGATCAGATAAACAAAAGCTTAGACATAGAGGATCTGGATCCTTGATTCTTGGGTTTCTTGCTTTTCTTCCTACCTCTACCCTTGTTCAACTCAATGTTTAGGCTTCATTTTCGCTCAAACTCAGCTAACCATCTCCTTTGGCAAGTAATGTTTAGTCCTGCTACTAACTACTAAGTAGCTACTTTAGATGGTTTTAGTATTGATTTATTCTAACGAGGGAAAAGCAAGAATGAAAATTGATATAAAAAAAAACCCTTAGATATAGATTTTTAATTTTTGAATTTTATATACAATGAGGATTGGGATTGATACTTCAAATTTAAAAAACTAACCTTTCTTTTATTCTTCTTAAGCCATGGATTTGTTTGAATTCAATTACTCTTTTACATATCACACAAGAGCGTCAAACTCATGAGCTTTTCACTAAAATATTGATGTCTATTTTGATTATACATTTGCATCCTTACTTTGAAATTTTGTTGTTTTAACGTAAATTTTTTCCCATAATGACAATGTTAAAAAGTGATTCACATACATCCAACGAAAATACCACCCCTTAGGTGATTATATGAAATTCATGTTTTGGAAAAAGGGAATTTTTTTTTTGGTAAGGGTAAAAGGGATTTTAACAACACCACCCAAGTTACCTCCTAATTTTACTATAAAGAAAAACATTTATAGTAAAAGCCTAAAAGGGAATCATACAACACCAAATTTTACTTTTTTTTACTAAAAAAAAAAAACACCTTTCCCAACGATTCTAACCTGATATGAACCGGGCTGCATTCCGATTCCGACACTGCGACGATCCCATTTGCTTCCCGCCAAAACGCATAGAGCTGAGCCTCTTTTCCCGCCAAAAGACAGAAGGTCATGCTCAAATTTGCTCTCTGATACTCCGGTTCTTCTTCCGTTCATCTCTATCTCATATTTCTAACGCAACGCGCACAGAAGAAAGCAGCCTAGAAGCATGAAAGATATCGATTTCAGTGCCGACAAAGGTAATCATACGACACCATTAACGATTTATCGCTTATCTCTCCTGTAATCTAAAGCCGGAGCTATTTGTCTGTTGCAGAACTGGCAAAGGATTTCCTGAGGAACTTCGCCGATGCACATGGCAATCCCAAATATTTCAACATTCTCGTAAGTTTGTTCTTGTATCTCTTAGAAAAAAAACTAGATTTTATGTGTGATTCCTAACACCTGACATCTTTCGATGTTCCTCAGCAAGAAGTCGCCAACCGTAAAATGCGAGCTGTCCAGATCGACCTTGAGGATCTCTTCAATGTACACTTCCACACTTCCCCGAGCTTCTTCTTTTTCTTTCTTCCAGATCTTATGTTCGCGATTTGCAAAAACCCTAATTTTACTGCTATGTTTCCTCTTTCCCCTTCCCTTTTTTAGTATAAGGATTTGGACGAGGAGTTCCTTGAAAGGGTTACCGGAAATACTCGTCGATACCTTAGTATTTTCGCCGAAGCCATTGATGAGCTCCTTCCACCGCCAACAGAGGTATTTCCCGACGACGACCATGATGTACTGATGACTCAGAGAATGGAAGAAGGAACTGAGAATGCAGATGGCTCGGATCCACTCCAGAGAATGCCCCCAGAGATTAAGCGTTTTTAGTAAGTCGAAGGACAACCATTTCACCGCTGCTATTGCACTTCATACATTCATTGAAGTTTGAACAAAATTATCCTCAAACAAGCTGTTTAGTATTTGTAACATGTTAGTAGCAAATTTGTTGTCATTTGATAGCCGGTTGGACACGAATTTTGACTTCTACCAAGATGGTTGTTGTTTTATTCAGATGAAACTGGACTATTGGCTATATGTGTTTGATGCTTACTGACTCACCTTCCCCAACCCTTCAACAATATCCAGTACTTAATGTGAAAAGCATCTCTTTGTGATATCTTGTAATGCAGTGAAGTCTACATAAAAGCTTCTTCTAAAGAAAGACCATTTTCACTTCGAGAAGTTACAGCTTCCAATATTGGCTGTCTTGTAAGGATTTCCGGGATTATAACTAGATGTTCAGATGTAAAGCCATTGATGCAGGTGGCTGTGTATACATGTGAAGAGTGCGGTTTTGAAATTTACCAGGTATTGAATCCTACCTTAAGTACATTCTATTTGATCTCACAAGATTTTTCATTTCGTGTAATCAAATTGTACGGTTTATTTTACTGGAGAAATATCCATAGACAGATTTGAATGGAAGAGCATTACTCATGTAGTATGAGTTTGTACAGGGCTTGGTTGAATTGTTCCACAAGCACATATTCTTATTTCTTCTTTTTATCATGATATTGATAGGTTCCAAACCCTTTGTCATAATGATTGATTTTTCTCAATCCCCCTTTGGTTGTTCTGAAAAACAGGAAGTAACAGCTAGAGTGTTCATGCCCTTGTTTGAGTGCCCATCCACCCGTTGTAAAGTCAACAAAACAAAAGGGAATCTCATCCTTCAGCTCAGGGCATCAAAATTTTTGAAATTTCAAGAGGTGCTGCATTCCTTCTCCCCATAGAGCTCTCATAATCTGGAAGTCTATGTCCATGATTTTGTAGTGCAAAACATTATCTGTGATTTATATTCCATTCTTATGATGTCATGCATCAAGCGATGCTTTTTTCCCCATCTCTCTTCTGCCTCTTATAAACCGTTGGAAGCAAATTTTTGCAGGCAAAAATTCAAGAATTAGCAGAACATGTTCCCAAGGGGCGCATACCACGGACAATGACCATTCATTTTAGAGGAGAGCTCACTAGGAAGGTTTGTTGATATATTTTCTTACAGTTTTGGGAAGGATGGGGTTACATCTTGAGTTTCCTAGTGGACATTTACATATATTTTCAGAACTTCTTTTGGTAATTATATTTCAGAATTTATAACTGGTCATCTCAAAAGTGGAGATTGAAGAAATTATAACCTTGTTTTCGGGGATGAGGGTTAAATTTTTCTTTTTCAAATCCTAGAAAAATTAACAGGCTTTGTGGGTAATGCTTCAAATCCCAAGAGAATTTAAAGGTGGATTTTCTTATCTATCACCTCCTATTTTATGGGTGGACAGGGGTGAGATTTAGGGAGGCTGCCCTTCACTGAAGTTTCCAGAATTACATTATGCTTACTGATTTGCACCTGCTTTTTCCTTCTCTTTGTTGGTGTTGACCAGGTAGCCCCAGGTGATGTTGTTGAACTGTCAGGAATATTTCTTCCTATGCCATACACGGGATTTAGAGCAATGCGGGCAGGCTTGGTTGCAGATACATACTTGGAGGCCATGTCTGTTACCCATTTCAAGAAAAAATATGAGGAGTAAGTTGTTTCAAACTCTCTGTAAGCATATGAACTCAAATAACCCAAATGCCACATCAAAGATATGCAGCATTCCTATCACTTCATTCCCTTATATATATAATTAATGATACCAATATATAAGCCGCTCTCCGTATTGCTTCTTCCCTGTTGTTTACTGGATGGATTTCTTTTGTACTTGGCAATTGCCATATCTGTCCCAGAAAGTACTTGATGACACATTAGTAAGATGAGAATGCCTGAGCCTACACTATAGCTATCCAAAATAATGAAAAATTGAAGCATTTCTAATAACAAATTGGAATAATTAAAAAAAGAGGCAGCAGTCCATCTTTATTCCTGTAGAATGTTGTTCCAACAGATTTGTTGGCATTCTTTGCACTTTGGACCATTTCAAGTGCTCTTTGTGGAGATTTGTTTCAACCAAGCACCATGACTTCTTGTGGTGGTTGCAAGATGGCTGTCATTTGAAGAAATGGGTTTGAGTCTGAAGGAGAGAGCTTTGTGCCAAATAAATGCTGAGTGTCTAGAATCATATTTCTCCGACTTTGGAGTTGGGTCCTTGGGACAGGTTACACTTCCTTCTTTTAGGTTAAACAAAAACATTTATTTGGGAACTTAGAAGGGAAAAAGCTAACCTGTCATATCAGGATCCTGTCTAATAGAACCAGCAGTAGTTTAATCTCACTGTTTCAGGTCTAATCTTAGTCAATTCTCAAGGGCAGCAGCAAGGTGAAATATACCCTGCAGTCATAGGTCTAGGGCTGGCTAGATGGTTCTAGGGTTTTAGGAGGGGTGGGCAACGGTTAGGATCGTATGTTTTATAAAATTCAGTCCACATTTTTGCTGTAGTTTGGAATTCAAGTCTAGGGTTTGGGAAAAGGCTAGGTTTATGCTTTTAGGGTTTCTAGGGTTTAGGGATGATTTAGGGTTTGATTGGGAGTAGGTTTCAGCCAGCAGGATTAGGACTTGGAAAATTAGAGGATCAAAGCCATTTCTGTGGAATACCAGTTTCAGGTTTGATTCCCAAGCTGGGGTCTTAAAATTAGGTCTCCTAATGTGTCTAGGATTCTAGGGAGGGTGGGTAGGGTTGAGAGGAAAGGGACTAAGGTTTTGCCAGGGGTTTCTGATGAAGGATTGGACTGAAACTGAAAGTTGCATTTGCTGTTTTTTAATTTCAAATTCATCCTAGGGTTAAGGTTTTGTTGGAGGCTAGATTATAGGGTTTTAGGGGGTTAAGGCTGGGGTCCTGTCAAGGTCAAAGGTTACTTCTTGTGGGTAGGGGTTGCCCTCAAAAGGAATTAGCATTTGGTGGAAGGGGTTGGGATTTCTTAGAGTTTTAGGATTTCTGGTTGCTGGATGGAAGAAGATGAAAGTGGAAGAGGGAAAGGGCTGCACAAGGGAGGGGAAGGTAGGAGAGGATAGGTAGGGGTTTGGGAAATGTTTGCATTTCTAGAAGGTGTTCCTTGAAGAAGTTGAAGAATTCAGAAACTGAAAATGGTTGCTGCAGACCTAGGAAGAAGAACCACAATTGCAGAAAATAATGTAACTCTAGAACCCAGGTTGTGGGCTGTCTTCCACGACTCCAAGTCTTCCCTCAACCCTCTTCATGATTTTATTCATCAAAAGCCTGATTTGTTACATGGGGGTGACGGCTCTATTTATAGCCATATTACATTGAAGGAAAATAAATAGGACTTGGTAAAGAAAACCAACTTGGACTAAAAAATAGAAAACAAAACAAACAAGGACTATTGAATAAAGGTGCAAACACATAAGGACTTCTAATTCAGAAGGAATCCCTTTTAAGATTTGCTCCAACTTAGAAACCAAAATAAAGGACTCCTACTAGACTAGGGGGACTCACTCCAGCAAGGACTCCACCATAGCTTATCAAGGAATGGTCCAAATTATAAAATAATAGGAGATCTAGAATCCTTGTAAGGAGTAAGGAGTGGACTCGAACCAAGGGAATCCCTCTCTTATTGACTCCTAACAAGACTGGGACTCTTTGATGACTTGACCAAAACAAAACCAAACTAAAAAATAAAAGTAGATATAGGCTTCTAACAGCAGTCTGCATCTAACAAGTCCTACAAGGCTCCAAGAGAGGGGATAAAATGACCAAAATACCCCTGATCAGATTCGGCCAGCCCTTGGTGCTGCATGTTTGTGGACTGAATCTGGACCTAAAATATGAGGTGCCCTACGGGTGCCAGTCATGGCTACGTCATCTTTCTTGGGGATCCTTCTAGTTCTACAAATGAAATTGTCAACACAGAAAATGGTTACTCTGTTTCTTTGTGCATTCCCATTATTTCCTCTTGCACTTGTATATAACAGCAAGGCTTTTGCATAGATCAAACTCCTTTGTCTGAAACATCCTTATTCAATTAAGGATCTTTAACGTTCATTCATATTTTTTGAAATAGAGGTTGAGAGTTTTCTTTGTATAATGTCCGATCCCCCTTTCCTACCCCCCCCCGATAGTGGCATCGCCATCTTCAACTATCTTGAGATGAGTTTTCCTCGCTTCCTCACTAAATCTCCCTCCTATGTCTCTCACTCCATCATTGGTTAGTGAAGGTTTGAGCATCGAGGGTTTGGCTTTAGGGACTTCCCTATTCACCAACGTCGAAATTCAAAAGACTGATAGGCTCACCCTTGCTCGTATTTATGTTGGGGTAGCGACAGATTCTCCTTTGCCTTTGTCTATCATTCTCAATGAGGAAACGTGCTTATATTTTCACCCAAGAAGTGGCATCTTAATGGAAGCCTCCTCATTGCATTCTTTACAACTTTTTTGGACACCATCCTTGGGAGATTATGCTAGAAATGATGCTCTGCGTTTGAATTCTTATGTCACCAATCCTTCTCCACCGAATCCAACATTGTGACTATTGTTGTGAACCTTGAACCCTAGAGGAAAATAGGTGGTTTAGTTACCACCCGATGAGCCTTCACTAGAGATGCTCGGCTCCTCATTGCTAGCATCAGTGCCTGTTGCCTCTTTAAACACTTACAGGGAAAACTAGTTCTCCTCCCTATCCCCAACCTCTAACAATCCCTTAGTGAGATGTGATGATGCCTTTGATTTTGCTTCATCTCACCCTATTCGAGACCTGATCAAAGGCAATTCTCCCTCTTGGCTAAATCCCATCTCTTCACTGCTTTTGACCCCCAAATCCTTGCCATTGTTGTGTGGTTGTGCCTCTCCTTATCACAATTATTTTTGAGCCTTCCATTGCTGCCTCTGTCATTGATCACCCCACATTAACTTTCCCTTCCCCTAAATCTCTCTTCTCTCTCCTTAGACCCTACCGCCTCCTATGATCTTTACATTTTCCCTTTCTTGTGTTTCCTCTATCCTCCCTTGCGGTAAGCCTTCTCTCTTAATCCCTTTCATCTTTCTCACCTAGTCTCCCTTTTCCATGTGGCCTCTTCATGGCCCCACCCCTTTTACCTTCCCTCAGCTAGGTCGTTGACCTGTCTCTCTTGCTTTTTCCCCCCTTCAATCTCTAGGTCCATACTCCCTCCTATCGCACTCCCCTAGCCCACTCGGCCTGCTCTATTTATCCAGCCCATCGTTTATTTCCCAGCCCCCTATCCAGCACTCCCTTCCCGAATCCCGTTTCTTCTTCCCAGCCCACTTGTCTCTTCCCCCTTGCAGCCCAGAGCTCCACGCCCCTCCCATCCATTAATTCTTCCCTTTTGTTTGTGGTTCTAAAGCCTAATCTTGATCCCATTTCGGTGTTCACAAGGAATTTGCCTCTTGTAATTCTAAGCTTGGGGCTCTTCTGAATCTGATACACTTTCCCCTCTGCTTCAAGGTAGTAGGAGAAGCAACTGTTCAAATAAAGGGTGCCACCACCTTGGCGAAGACTTTACTGTTTTGTTTAAGTCTTCTAGGAAGAAGAAAAATAGGAAAACCTAGCTTTGTTCCTTGAGTTTGTCTTGGTTCTTTGTTTGCGGCCTTGGTGCCTAGTTCGTTTTTTTCTTTCTTTGCTTTTGCTTAGGGCCATTGTTGGCTTCGGTTGGTCTCTGCTCTTGCTTTCTTGTTGTCCCCCCCCCCCTGTCTTTTTTTGGTTAATGAATTATTTATTCATCTAAAAAAAAGACCTCAGTTGGTCATTTTTCATCAACTCACTGTATCTACTGTCTGTAGACCTATTTTGTTGTCTACCCATATAAAATTTAAGATATTTGGATCACTGGATGATGCCACAGTGTAAAAGAATGGTGACTTTATATCATGGCTTCCTAATTGCAGTTATGAATTTAAAGATGATGAAGAGGAGCAAATTGCACGCTTAGCTGAGGATGGTGATATTTACAATAAGTTGGCAAAGTCATTAGCTCCTGAGATTTTTGGCCATGAAGATGTTAAGAAAGCTCTTCTTCTTCTCCTTGTGGGTGCTCCTCACAGAAAATTGAAAGATGGAATGAAGGTAATGGCATGATGGCTATTCAATGGACATTTTTGTTGATTACTATATTGGCATCAGACAGGATATCACCATCCATGTAAGGCTAAGTAAGTCTATTTCATGGTCGATGAACAACCAGGATGCTCACATTCTAGCATTTGCATTTGTAGCTTTGACTTTTTCTTAATAGATATCAAATATTTGGCTTGTAGAAATTCATTGACTGGGTTATATGATTGTAATTAACCTGATATTCCAGCATTCTTGTCATACTTTCTTTTATCAACTTGGGTGTTTGTTCATAAATTTAGTGATGCTCACATTCTAGCATTTGCATTTGTGGCTTTGACTTTTTTTCTTAATAGGTATCAAATATTCGGCTTGTAGTAATTCATTGACTGGTTATATGATTGTAATTAACCTGATATTCCAGCATTCCTATCATACTTTCTTTTATCAACTTGGGTGTTTGTTCATAAATTTAGTGACACTAGGCTCATTCTTCACGAATTATATCTCATTCAGTATCATCAGTCATAACAATTGCATAAATAAATCTCTTGTTGGGTGCAGATCAGAGGTGATCTCCATATTTGTTTGATGGGAGATCCTGGGGTTGCAAAAAGTCAGCTTCTCAAGCACATAATCAATGTTGCACCCAGGGGAGTGTACACCACCGGGAAAGGAAGCAGTGGGGTTGGTCTAACTGCTGCTGTTCAGAAGGATCCAGTAACAAATGAGATGGTCCTTGAAGGTGGAGCCTTGGTGAGAATTCTAACTACTAGGTGCACTACAGCTCTTTCATCTTTCCATCCAAGCATGTCCTCATGAAGCATAAAATTGTATCTGACATGTGTATTCTACTTGGGTTACACCATTTATTGATTCTTTTAATGTTAGAAAAATAGTGCAGATATGGACGTGAACAACCTAACCCCCACCCCCACCCCCAAAACCAAAAAAACCACACCAAATATGTGTGATATATATATCAAGAAACAGCCACTCTACTATGTGGGTGCATGGCCGTATACATTATGACCCCAGACCCCGCAGTGGCAGGAGCCTCTGCATTGTTTATGCAATTATTTCTGTTCCTTTGCTCTTTGTTACAGTAGATAAACTCACATTATATGGATGAAAAGGTAAATCAGCAATAAATATAACTTCAGCAATTGAGACAGACGCTTGGATCTAGGTTTATTTCTGTGCTGATGATATCAGTAAAGCAAGTCCAAGGAAATGATTGACATGAAACGTAAGAAGGAACGATGACATTAAAATATGACAATATCGAGCTATCTTATATGCAAAGAACATACCAGTGACTGAATGTCTAACTGTCACGACATAAATGCAAGAGCCTGTAAGGAAAAGTCCCGCAAATCATAGTTTGGAAATGATGCAGCTTAGTGCCAGGATGTTCTTAATATAGCTGACAATTTCTGGCCACATCATCTTACTGCAGTTCTGCCAATGATGCAGATAAGTCACTTAGAGATGATTTTTGTACTTGTTGGGCATTGGATTTCATCAGTTTTTCTTTGAAATGGACTGTTTAATGGGCCTACATATGGCTAGAAAATAGGAAAATAGGATTTGCTTCATTAGTTTAGTTAAAGTCATTCCGAATCCATTTCTTTCATTGTTTTAGTTTCCTAGTCGGTTTATGTTACCGTATTACTTTAGAATTGAGTTAGGCATTTCTTTGTGAAGTTTTAAATCTCTCTTTGAGTCTTCCATACAAGTTTGTAAGGGGTTACAGCTTTGTACATGAATTTGGTTAATGATATTTTGGATTGAGCCTTTTCTTTTGACGTTGAGAAAGTTTGCATGCTGCGAGTTCAGTTAAGGGTGGGAAATCCTTGGGATCAGTGTGATTCTGATCCAAGACTGCTGGTGGGAAACCAAAGTTCATATTCTTCCTTTATTATTTAAGCTCAGTTCTGAATTTTCCACAACTCAATACCTGAATCTAAAATTTGCATGCGGTTTTTTTTTTTTAATACGAATTAGATTTAAGATCCAGAGATTAGAATCCTCTTGATTTTTCCAATGTCCTAAAACTTGAGAGGAACTCAACTAGAATCCATCTTAGCATCCTGATTTTTGCTCTATATGATTTTTTTTAACAGCCCAACACTTTGCACCAAACAACATAATTGGTTGAACGGTCATATAGAATTTTCCTTTGAGCTTTAAAGGAATACATTGATCACACAAGACCCCGGACACACCTCTCCACTTCTCCTTCTTGGATGCATTTGTTCATTTATTTTGATTGGTTTCTTTTTTAACTTAATTTTAATTTTATCTCAATTTTAAAGTAAATAGAGAAATATTTTAGATGTATTTTTGTTTTGCTTTGACATATGGAAAAAATATACCATGGAGTATTCACCTAGAGGAAATTGAAGGAAGAAGATAACACAATAAAAAAAGGAATATGAACTTCAAATTTCAAGTAAACTTAAGTAACTGTTAAGCTTAAAATTTAGTATTCTATTTATGATACTATATATAAATACATAAAATACAAAATATAAATATAAAAATAATATTAAAAATATAAATATAAAAGTATATATATGATAGAATTTGACCTTCATCTGAGAAGGTTGATTCTTTTGTGTTTGATGTCTCAGTCCTATTCAGAGGTGTTTAGGTTTAATCTGGGGTTCTTCATCTAACTTAACCTGCCAGCAAGAATATGTAGTCATCTGTGATCTGTGACCTTTTTGGGAATGCAAAGAATATTTCACTTGACCCACACAATGGAAAATAGTCACTAGGTTAAGCTTCATTATTAGAAATATGATCTTTTGCTGTGGAGACGTGCTACTGAAATTTCCGGGGGACTTCCAGTGTTTCATTCTAGATTCAAGAAGGATGAGTTGTGTTGCAGGTGCTTGCAGATATGGGTATATGTGCTATTGATGAGTTCGACAAGATGGATGAATCTGATCGGACATCGATACATGAGGTGATGGAGCAGCAGACAGTCAGCATTGCCAAGGCTGGAATCACCACATCTCTCAATGCTAGAACTGCTGTTCTAGCTGCTGCAAACCCTGCTTGGTACAGAACTACTCTTTTTACTAAAATTCTGTCACACATTCATAATATTAGACTGCTTCTCAAATTGAAGTGGTACCATTTCCTTTATGACAGTAAGTACAAGTTTTTGTTTCCTTTGGACATGGATTGAGCAGTTATTGTGTAATTAGTTCTCTCAGAATAATGCATCTAAAGCTTTATCTTTGATATTGAAGGGGAAGATATGATCTACGGAGGACTCCAGCTGAAAACATTAACCTCCCTCCGGCCCTTTTGTCACGTTTTGATCTCCTGTGGCTTATTCTGGATCAAGCAGATAGGGATAAAGATCTGGAAATGGCTAGGCATATCCTCTATGTACATCAAAACAAAGAATCTCCTGCTCTTGGGTTCGCTCCGCTTGACCCATCTGTTCTTCGGTAATTCTTGCTAATCAACCTGTAGTTGAAGTTGCTGTTGTCTTTGATACATATACGTCTTGATTTTAACTTTGCATTAGTGAACAAAACAAGTGTGATAATTCACAACTTTGCCACCATATTGGAGGATCACTGGCGTCAGAATAGTAATTTAATATGCTGGGATTTCTTCTCCAATTCTTTATATGATTACTTAGTGTATTCAAATAAAAGAGAGCAATGCTCATCATATACTTTTGTATTAGCATGTACTAATACAGTTTTAAATTGTAGAAATATGAAAATGTGTATGCTGCTATTGATGTAGGACAGCCCTAACAACTGCGGTATTCTACAACGGAACAAGATCCAAAGCTAACAAAGACACTAGGAGGGGTTGGGAAGGGGATTGCACAACACTTACACTCTACTAGCAAGATGTCCATATTTTTGTATTAGCATGTATTAATACAATTTTAAATTGTATAAATATGCAAATGTGAATGCTGCTATTGATGTAGGACAGCCCTAGAAACTAGGGTATTCTACAACAAAACAAGATCCAAAGCTAACAAAGACACTAGGAGGGGCTGGGGAGGGGATTGCACAACACTTACGCTCTACTAGCAAGATGTCCACGATATGATTTTAACCAGCAATGACGAATGTAAGAAAAGTGAATATCATAAAGACTAAAGGAAACAAATCCGATTTCATGTGCTATTAATCCAAAGTTGGGCAAAGAGATTAGAGGCAATACATTCAAGGTAATAAAAATAACAACAGGTCAATGATCAATTTTCATTTCAATAGAGAATAAAATATTAAATCCAATGTAAACGCCTAACTCCTAAACCAAGCCAATCAGCATGGGGCATCAAACAAGTATGCCAGTGCATGAACAAGAATACCCATCAGCTATGTTTTATGTATGAAATGAATAGAAGTGCTTACGAGTTAATTAACCATGTATGACCATGTCATCATCTTATTCAAGATTTTATATCACAAATGGGTATGGAATAGAGAGTACAATTACATTTTGATCTTATAATTGACTCATTTTTTTATTTATTTCTAGACTAGGAATAACTTTCCTATTGGTACTTATTCTTATACTTGATTTCAGGTCATATATCTCAGCTGCAAGAAGAATGTGTCCATCTGTGCCAAAGGAGCTGGATGAGTACATAGCAACTGCATACACCAGCATTCGACAAGATGAGGCAAAATCAAGTGCTCCTCATTCCTACACAACAGTGCGGACCCTACTCAGTATTCTCCGGATATCCACCGTGAGTTATTCATTTTCTCTTTAGATAATCTGATATTAAAAAACAGTGCTGCTTCTCCTCTATTCATAGAGAGTAATTGTCATTGCTGATTAAGCTACAAACAGGCGTTAGCAAGGCTCAGATTCTCAGAAACTGTGGCTCAAAGTGATGTGGATGAGGCACTGAGGTTAATGCAGATGTCAAAGTTCTCACTCTATTCAGAAGATCGTCAGAAATCTGGTTTGGATGCCATTTCTGATATCTATTCTATTCTCCGGGATGAAGCTGCAAGGACGAACCGTTTGGATGTGACCTATGCCCATGCACTCAATTGGATCTCCAGAAAGGTTAGTTGCTATTTGTAAAAGCTGGAAGATTTAATTGCCAGAAGAAAAAAACACACACACACGAACCAGGTTACACCACAGTTACCTTTGTCAACTGGCTGGTGTTAATAGGTACACATGGCCCCAATATCCTTTTGATCACATGGTGAGAAATAGCTCTAAACTTCTGTTTGAGATTATGAGTGAATTAATACAAAATCCATGCCACAATTATTTGGCCAAGCCATGTCCAAGTTGGTAAAATATTCTCCGCAATCACTTGTCGAAATGACATCAATAACAAGCCATTTCTAATCTTGATCACTTCATTTTTCTGCACCCATCAGAACTTTTCATCCTGTGCAATGGCAGCAATATCAACAGAATTCCCTTTTTGTGGTGCATGGATTAAGTGTGGTGTCAACCTTGCATTTCTTTTTTTTTTTCTTGGTTAAAATCAGTGAACTATAATCTGACCCTTTCTGCTCGTAAATTCTAATTGTTGGGACATTGTTTGCATGTGTGCAGGGATACAGCGAAGCTCAATTGAAGGAGTGCTTGGAGGAATATGCAGCTTTAAATGTTTGGCAGATCCATCCAAATACCTTCGACATTCGTTTCATTGATGCTTAGTCTTTTCCACGGTTATTCTTCTAGGGAGAGAGAGTTGGGCATTCCACCTGCCCCAGGTAAGGTGGCAACCTTGGCCAAACGAGGTAGAGTGATCCTTTCTCATGGGGAGGGAGAAGAGAACTGAGAGAAACAGGGTGGGAACTCTATTGCCTTGCCCACCCTTTTTCCCTTCATTTAAATGAAAACCAATCTTAAAGTTATGGCAATTGGAGCTGAGGCGGCTGGTAGAATTCTTGATCATGCTACTGTTTTATTCACCAGATATAGTTTTCAAGGATGTGAGTTAGAAAATCATTCTTGATCATGCTATTGTTTCAGTCTTCCCCTTTTTTTTTTTTTGGGTAGAATCATGCTATTGTTTCAGTAACCGGATATGATATATAGGATGTGTTAAAAAATCAAGCAATTCAAAGATCCTTTGTTATTATAAAAACAGTTGCTGGTCGATCAAGTCATTCACCAAAAAGTGTTGGTTGTGACTAATGAGGGTTTGAACCAACAAGACTGAACGAGTGCAGGTTTCTGAGGTAACTGATACAAGAGGATGTGAAGAGTTAAGTCCCGTTTCTTATTATTCTTGAAATGCAAGAACTGGAGGTGATCACCATCAGAACGTGAACAAGCATTGACCCAGATAATGTTTCATATTTCTTAGTATCTGATTGAAACACCAATTTCAAAACTAGAAACCACTAAATAAGATTGGTAGGGGCCGTTACTTGGGTTGATTCTGGCTGATTACAATTCGTTGCAGAATGAAATTTCCATGGAACGATTAAATCCTCAAATTTTCCTATTTTGAATCTTATTCCTTTATTTCTTTTCAACTGCTAGTCACTATGTAGTGTCTTAATAATCCTACTGAAGCCTTTGAATCTTGAAGATATCTTGTGTTGCAATCTTAGGACGGCACAGAATATACTTTTACAACAAAAAATGAAACTTCTTTTAGCCCTTATCTTTGGTTGTTTAGTTTAATGTACATTTGTACACGTGCATTTGTAATAAATGTTTGATATTTCACCAGAAAAAAGATGTTTGTTTGATCTTGTGGGACCGATTTACACTGAGCCCTATTAACCAGATATATCCTGATGGGAAGTGGTTAAGAGAAAGAGAGTTTGCTGATCATCTCACATGAAGGGAAAGAAAAGATATTTATATAATGTAAATGGGTCTGCCAAAAAAAAAACTGTGGGTGAATAAATATTGGAATCAGGTTTTTCTTCACCTATGTAAATTAAGAATTCTTTCTGTTATTGGGCATGGATGTGTTTTGATAAATATGAAATATATGAAGGAATATTAAGTATCTAATATGTAGAAAAGATAAATATGAAATTATGAAGGAACATTAAGCATAAATATGGCTGATAAAAGAAAGCTTCTTGTTTATTATATGCGGTGCTTCAAATTCCCCAAAAAACTTTTGCTCCCAAATGGATTTCTTGTGCCAAAGATTTTGGTTGGAAAATCCAACAAAAAAAAACAGTTAACGCTGATTTTTTGGGATCAATGTTGTAGACCGAAAAAGAGGAAGGATTAGGGTTTTAAAAACTGGTGAACATTAATGATGTGTTACTACTCAAGCAAGGGTGGAGAATGCTCACCAAAGATGAATCACTTTGGGTATAGGTCGTGAAAGGAAGATACTTTCCTAAATCACCTTTCAACCCAAAGATAAAGAAAGGATTGTGGACATGGAACATCGTTTGCAACCTGCTCCCTACTCAACAACAAATGGTGCTCAAAAAAGTAAGCAATGGGAGAAATATTTCCTTCTAGTTTGACCCTTAGGTATCTGCTACTACAAACCACCTAGTGAGGGACCCATGGAATGGTCCCTGGCCTACCAATTCAACCGTGGAACAAGTAATCCACTCTATACAGTTCAGAAACAGGGAGTACCCAAATCACCTCTCTTTCGCACCTCAAACATCCTTATCCACCTCTAAGGATATCTAGATATATATAATCTCTTGTAATGAGATCTTATCAACAAAATCTGCAGAAAAGGCTCTCTCAAAGTTAAGAATTTGGAACTCCCAATCCATCCTAAATTTAAACCTTTCTCTTTGTGACTTCTCAATGCAGTGCTTCCCCTAACCTCCACTTTATCCAACTGGATGTCAACTCCATCACAATGCAAACTATGTGGCAATGGAGAAGAAACATATTGGCACCTCTTTATCTCATGTGACTGGACCAAATAGATATGGGCCGTTGGACATCTAGGTCTTAGAATGGAAAACATGACCGCTACTTCAGATTCCATCCTAAATCTATGTGTTTCTATGATAAGGGATTGGCAAATAAATCACTCATCAAAGAGATGGATAATGTCAATCTTTATCATCACTTGCTACTTCATGTGGAAGGAAATAAATTCAACCATCTTCACTTAACAACCGCCAAATCCAGGGACAGCCTTCATTCCATCTCAAATTGGGTGGTTGAATAAAAAATTTCACCTCTAGTACATACCAATAATCAAGAAACATAGAACATGCAGTTTGACAATGTCAATTTATGTATATGTAATAACATCAAATCCATACACTTACCAATTCTATTATGTGCAGGGGTACATAACTCAGAGCTAGAAAGAACAACATGGTGTGTGGGAGTAATTTATAATGGGAAGGTATAGTACCTTAATAAAGACGCTCTCAACAAAGGGACAAAATCACAGGCTATTGTCTATGGACTGTAACAAGGAGTCACCTTCACTTCTCAAGTAGGAGTTCAACTAAAGAAAAGCTGGTGCAATGATGAAAACATAGCCCAACTCTTCCCTCACAGGCAAAACCCGAATTGGCCTATTAATCTTATCCCCATTTTGCTTGACTTAAAGGACTGTACTAAAATTAATACTACCATGTTTGAATCCCCCACCCTAGAAAAAAACATTTAGGTGGCTAGCTACTATGACATACAATAACTGCAATATGAATGGTTTATGTAGTTGTATCTCATAACTTTATTTTTAATGTTTTTCACTATATAAAAATATAAAAAAAAAAGCTTCTTGTCACCGTTAAAAAGAACTTAGAAAATTACGTATACATTATTTGAGTTTACAGTATATTATTTACACTTTTTCAAATTTATTCTATTATATTTATGTCCCTTATATCTTAGATTGTATGTTTATCGAATCTTAATCATCAAAATAATGGAATTAAATGATGAATCAATATCTATTTTATCTTCAAAATTTCCATACTGCTTTCACTTTACCTTCAAAATTGTTTCAATTTTTCTAGAGAAAAAAATAAATAAAATTCAAGTGTATAAACCTAATAGTTTACAACAAGGTAGGTACATATAATTTGCTCTAAAATTATTTGAAATCTATTTTCAGTTTTTAAAACTAATTATGTTTAATAATTTGATAAAAAGATCTCGTAATTTTCATAACAAGGACGGTGACATCACTATTTAATGAAATAGTTCAGCCATCCAAATCATGGGATAAAAAGGGAATAAATGGTTGACCAAAAAAGGAGGTGGGGTTAATGAATATATATGTGTTAAATGGATAAATCAAGTTTAATTATAAAATCATAGTATGATAATCCCAATCTATTGTTCAATTGGTAAAGACCTAACGAGAATCCTCTGGTAAAACTCTTCAATTATATTCATAGCACACAATAGTTGAAGTGTAGTGTATTTTGTGTACAGTTTATTTATTGGAAGGCAAAAAAAAAAAAAAGTTTCCCCACTCCTTTTTTTTTTTTTTTTTATTTCTATAGTTTTCATTTGAGACATTTGAATATATAAATAACTAAATAATTTGATGGTTATAAAGCTCTATGATGTGCTATTAACATTATTTTACGAATACAATTAGGCTTAATTGATCAAATCTGTTTTAGGAAATATCCTAGAGCAATAGGAGAAAAAAATCACTTTAAAAATATATATAATGCATTAAGTCATTTATGTGGTTAAGTGAAAAACCACACTATCACATTATAAAGTCAAAATAATATTTTTCCTTATAAATGAAAGATAAAAAAAAATATTTTTAATTTTTATATATCATCACAAGGTTGCTTAATTGGTAATGATCAATACCTCTTAGTGAAAAAATCATGGGTTTAACTCCTCCTGATGGTATATATAATGTCCCACACTTTATATACGAAAAACTCCCTTAAAAAAAAAAAAAAATGTATAACTTGTCCGGAGTCTGAACTCAAGAGTTCCCTTAATTTTTCCTTTTATCATTGTGACCTTATTCCCCTTTTATATTTTCCAACATTCTAACTACTATGACCCAGAGGCTAGGTGCAGTTGGACAAAAAAATTTACATTTTCATAACCGTTTTATTTAAATATTGGAGGGTATTATTCAATCATTAGGCTTTTAAACCATCAAGGTAATTAAATTATCTTTTATTTTTATACTAGTGATTTGATTTATATCCACCTTTGTCATATTATTTTGTCGTCTTTTTGCCAAAATTAATGATCAAGATCATTAAAACATATTTAATCATCTTAACGAAGTAATCATTGATATTTATTAGAAAATTAAGTATTATTCAATCACAAATATGATCATTTATGTCAAGAGAACTGTTAGAAATTATTGCTACATTCTTAATGATAAAACAAGAAAAATATAAATAAATACATGAAAAGAATCCCTTAGCATTTTTGGTAAAAATATTTCCCCTAATTACTATGAAGAATTTTATTTTTAGTAGAAATAATATTATATATATATAAAACCGTGAGAAACACAAGGGAGCATTACATCAAACTCACAAGCCATAGAGTGGAAACATGCCAAACCGTCAAACACGACATTGATAGGGCCATCTAAGCCAGGAAGTTGGCGAAGCTGTTTTTCTCTTTTGAATAAAAAGAACATTACATGTGGCAAATAAGGAACACAAAGATACATCATCATAATATGTCATAACTAAAATTAAGTCATGCACTTTCCAAGCCAATGGTTGTGCAACTAACTATTTGTTGGTAACTAATCAATGTTAACTTCCGTTGATGATTGACTATAGGAAATTCCACAGGAACTACTATCAACTGCATACTGAAATTTCCGTTCTTTGCATTTTTTCTTGTATTCTTGTGATTATAAATGATTCGAACTCTACTTTGCAATGGGAAAGATGACAACATCATAGTGGCACTAGAAAAAATAAGCTATTGGAAGCCAATGGTTTAAAAACAACTGCTCATGGAAGCAAGATAGTGACCAATCTAGTAGCAATCACAAAGATCATGTTTTTTCTTGTCCCAACAAGAACAAGCACGAGAGCCAGAATATAACAAAGAAAAGAATATAAAATAATTATACAAAAATACAAAAAAAAAAGGAAATTTAGTGGAACAATGGAGCGAAACCTCTGTTCCATGAAGACGAAATGCTAAAACGATGATGCAGAGAGTAGTTGCAAAGATGGGAAATTTGTTTTTGCCAGAAAAATGAAACTTATGATAAATGATGCTCTACCTGAAATGTTAAATGATGTCACATGCTCTCATTGGCCGGGAAAAGCTACTTGAAATGTTAAATGATGTCACATGCTCTCATTGGCCGGGAAAAGCCATTTAGCGTCACTTCCATGACTTATTTACTCCAAAATTGTTTTGTTGTAAAATATTCCAGAAAGTTTTAGCGCTGCCTCCTGAATTAACCCTTATAATTAACACCACTCACTAATTCAATTTATCAATCAGACCTCATATAAGATAAAAATATGAAGACACACCCTTATTGTTAGAAATTTGTAATAAATGCTAATGCAAGCAAATTAAATATTTTAAAATGACAAAAATAACCTTAAACGAAAAATCCATGCTCAACTAGTTATTTGTTTCCCCCTATCATCAATGAGTGCTTCCTTCGTCAATCATAAATCTCACAAAATTGGGAATATATGCATCATAGATAGTGGTTTTAAACTTATATTGTGGGGTAACATGGGAAATAGATAAGTAGAAGCTAATTGAGACTAACTGTGTTAATAATAGGAAGATTGTCCAACAAATTGAACAACCTAGAGGGTGACATTAATATTTTGAGTTTTTTTCTTACTTGGCGCCCCCTTAAGTTGGGCTGAAACCCTTGATTGCCCTCTTTACACGACTTGATAAATTGTCTGTTACCATTTGTTAAGTTCTCACATTTTCTATCAACTTTGAATTTGAAATGACCATTTTGCCCATGGGGTGTTTTGACTAAATTACCCTCTATATCCAACCCTCAGGTGGCCCATCTTCTTCCTATCCTCACCGGAAATCACCCACCACCATCCCCTGTAAACAGACCTATTCCAACTTGAATCTTTGTGGCTTCCCTTCTTTGTTTTCATCCATTCAAATACTTTTCCTTTTTCCATCGCCTTTATTGTTGGCGAACATGGAGATAGTTCCATTGTGTTGTGATTAAGTAGCGATTCTTATATGGCTTTTCTATAAATTGTAGATGGATAAATCAAGGAATTCAGAGAAATCACATGAAATTTTGAGAGGGGAAATTCCACCAAATCAAACGAAAGTTTTGGGAAAGAATAATTTGCGAGCTGCAACCCAAAGAAAATCAGGGGCAACCTTTAAATGATGATAGACTTGCCTTTGAAATCATCAAATTACCAAATTTACCATTGTTGCATCTGTTGCTACTTCAATAAACCCTCGTCTTCATGCTGGTTAGGTTTGTAAAAGCCTTGTCTGCAAGGATGCAATAGGGCATTTAGCCAAATTAAAGTCTAATAAATTCTATGTGATTTGGTAAATAGATTTATTAGATTTATTGAGCTTGCTATCCAACTTTCGCGAATCAACGCCAAATCCCTAAATCCACTTTCATCTCAGAACCCAATCGCTACCCCCACAAAATGATATAAAAGAACACTACAACAATTAAAACATTTGAAGTAGTTAATAACCTCATTTACCTTTATAAAGAAACAATAACATTGTTAGATTGAGTTGTATTTTAATTTGATCAATGAGACTAAGTTCAACGATATATCAAAGCAGATCCCAAATTGCACGGAAGTTGGGTAGGAAGAAATCCTAGAGTAATTGCAGCCTAGAGCAAGTGGGGCTTCTAGTAGCAAGGTCAAATCTGCTGCTCAAATAAATAAGTTAAGAGCGAGGAAGAAGATAACGGCAGTGGTCACCGGTAGAGGGAAGGGTGGTGGTTGCTGGCAGTGATTAGGTTTGAGTGAGAGTGAAGGGGTAGAGGCATTAAAGACATTTTACATAACAAGGGCAAAATAGTCATTTGAGAATAGGGGCATTAAAGACATTTACATGATGAAGGGCAAAATAGTCATGTTGGGTTTAAAATTAACAGAAAATTGGTCGAGAGCTAACAGGGAATGATTGGTATTTATAAAGTTATGAAGAGGGGGCAGTTATTAATATTCTCCACTTAAAGGGGCGTTAAGTGAAAAAATTCAATTATTTTTCTTAAATATTGTTTTAGTTGCCATCGTAAAGTCTTCCAAGAAGTGTGTCTTAAAATTTTTTAAAAGGTGTTCGACCGTCTCACTCCTCGCTCTCTTCGTGCAGGAAAACAAAAAACGAAAGAAACAACAGAGTAACAACAGAGTAGAGGAAAACTAAAACAAGCAAGGCTAGCTCGATCTCTCTCTTTTACAATTTCTTGGGTAACCTCAAGTTATAGCTCGCGAGTCGCAACGCGTTTAACAATCGCCGATTAATTTGTCACATTTGCAGCACTGCAATCTGTTGATACACTCAAAACTTCACTTACCAATTCACCAATCGAAGGTAGTGGTGTTCTTCCAACTCGCGGGGGAAAAGAAGTGCCCTTTGGTCTCTGAACCAGCATCATTGAAGGTATTTTAATTTCAGTTGGATAAGAGAATCAATTTGGTATATCAGATAGGATCATCTCATGTTTGAGAATGAATCTTGGATTGCTTTCTATAGCTTTTGTCAGATGTATGGTGAGTTTATTCTTCTTCCAACTGTTCAGTGATAACAGCTTAAATTTTGGGTTCTTTGTCGTGGCAGAGGAATGTATTATGGAATTGGGCATATTAGGGTTTTGGAAGCTTAGATACGAGTTACGGATTCTGGACAGTCACCCATCCGATAAGAGTCTTCGGAGCACCCTCAAACTACGAGGTTTGATTTGATGTAGAACTTTATCTTGACTTTTATCTGCTTCTATTCTTTCTTACCTGTAGTTGAATTGGTAAGTTCTGAAAAGAATTTCGTCAGCTGTCTCATTAAGGTCTGTTTTTGCTGCGAGAATGGGTTCACACTTTTGTAATGGTTGCGTTTTTTTTTTTGCTGCTTTTATTTCTTCAGATTGCTTGATGTGGTCAATTGGGTTTGGATCTGTCACCATAAGTATATTTATTTTCTATAACTTGGGTAATGGGGAGTTAAGCTACAGCAAATTCTACGCCGGGGTTGGTGACTGTGTTCTACGCCGGGGTTGGTGATTGTGTTCTTCACCTTGTAAGGAATTGTACTTTGCTTGCCCTTTTGATATGCATCACAAAAGTGATTTTTGTCAAATGTGTGTTGTGGCAAGTCTCTCACAAGTGATTTAGAGGCTATATTTTTCAACAACTTGGTGTTGGCATCACCAAGCTTCCTATGCCATTGCCATGTAAGGATTTTTCATATGAAACTAGGCAAGTCATGTTTTGAGAGGCATTAACAAAGGTACATATAAAAATGTTGCCTTTTCTTTTGCCTTTGAGTATGAGGGAGTGGTGTGAACCAAATTCTAGGGTTTAGTTGTGTGAGTATTGCCCTGAAGTCAAGTTCACTCCAGGATCTTCTCTGTTGAGAGCCAGCAGTCTTTCTAAGGTTGTAAGTGCCTTTGGTGTGTGGGTTTTGGAAATGTATAGGGCTGGTGTAGGTTGGGTTAGGGTCTAGTAGAATTTGGCCAGGCTTAGGGTTGAAGGTTTCTAAGTTTTGAAGCTTGAAACCTTGCTGTAATTGTGATTTCAGAACTGGATTTCATGGTTTAAGGTTTGAATTCTAGGGTTATAAGGTTTTGAAGGTTTGTAGGGTTTGGGAGTTATAGGAATTTTAGAAACACTAGGGTTTAGGGTTTTTAGAGGTTGAAGATGAAGTGCGGCAATTTACAAAACCTAGGGGACGAAGGCTTACTGGTGAAGCTAAGGGTAGGGATAGGGTATAGGGGAGGGTGTGATCCAAATGGGGGTGGGGGGAGATTGGGGTTGGCGATTTAAGAGTTTAGAGGGGAGGTGCTGCTGCCGCAGAGAAGAAATGGGGGGAGCTCTTGGGTGGTGGGAAGGAGGAGGGAAGGGCTGGGAAGGGGCTGGGGTAGGTTGTACTTGCTTGGGAATGGAAGGGAGCTGCTGGAGTTGATGAAATCTTGCTGGAATTTGAAGAAAACTGCAGAATTCACACATTTTAAAGCTGCTGTAGGTTTTCTGACTTCTCTTCCTCCAAACTCTCGATCATAATATTCAATTCAACTTGCTGATTATAGAGAATGAAGGCTTATTTATAGCCTCTTAAAAAAAGACACTAGAACTCAACTTAGGAAACTGATGTGGAGTTCAAACTAGCAATCGAATTATAATTAAAACTCTTACTTGACGGATGATTTTGACTCCAGCAAGGATTTTATCACATCTCACTTTAAAGGGACCCAATTTGGAATGTAAGAGTAGATATGGAATTCCTCCTAGGAAGTAGGAAGTAGGAAGTAGACTGAAGCTAGGGGCTCCTTCACAACCTAGGAATCCTACTCTAACAAGGACTCTTCAATAAGTTACTAGATAATGATTAAAATTCAAAGGCAAAAGTAGCTCTTTGGTCTTACTAACATGCTGGACTCAATGATATCCTAACTTGGACTCCGTGAATTTTATCAGAAATGACCTAAATGCGTTTTGTGGGATTAGGGACCATAGGATTTGGGGGAGTAATGCTAGGCCGTATGCTACCCCGGAAAATGATTTACATCAGGGAGTCTTTAGGGTCTTTAACCAAACAATGAGAAACTCAGAAATTCAAAAAAATACCTTATATCTCATGATGCACAATTGACTTACGCTCCTAGATTGTATGCCAGCTTGTCCACAAGGTATATGTTCAATATTTTGGTTCCTCCAATGTTTATCTTGCATTTCCTTATGATCTTCCCTTTATTGTTGTCTCCATAGGTGACATAACCCCTGTTATAGTCTCTTCTTTTTGTAGCTTTGGGGTAGAAGTCATGTGCTTGAAGCAGCCACTATCGATTCTATGCTCTTGCTGTTCTCCAAGCACACCTACAAAAGACTAAATCAAGCTTGTATTGGTGCCCATTGTCTTATGGGCGCACTAGTGTTAGATCCATTTATAACCTTTGGAGTCCAAGTGGGTTGATATTCCTTAGGTCTTTGGAACCTTGGGTCACATCCCTCATCAACACTCCATTTTTCAGCAAGATACTGAAAATCATAGTCAAGTAAGGTAGGTTAGTGTAAAGGAAGCAAAAGTATCCTTGAGAATGATGAAAGCAGGAAAGACTTTAGGCCCATGTGAGATTCTAATTCAAGTATGTAAAACTCTTGGAGAGTGGAGTTTATTGGTTGACTAACCTGCTTATTAGGATTACGAACAAAAAAGAGATGTCTAGTGAATAGAGTAGAAGCATTATAGTCCAATCTACAATTTTAAAGGTGATATCCAAAGCTCTTGTAACCACGGAAGTATAAAGCTTATATGTCACTGTATGAGACTTCAAGAGTAGGTTATTAAAGCTTGTTTGAAAGAGAAACTCTTATATTGGTGAACCAATTTGGCTTAATGTTAAGGTAGATCCATGACAAAAGATATTACTTACTCAGGAGGTGTACGGGAAGATATAGAGATGGTAAGATAATGTGTAAAAAGCCCATGACCGGGTCCCTGGAGATTTAATTGGAGATGTCTAAGTCTTAGTGAGGCGAGTAGTTTCAAGTAAAAAGTTGGATATAATTGAAGACTAGTAAGGTTGTACGTGCAAATGCATGCTTATTTTGTATTCAAATATGAATAACTTAAATTAATTACTAATAATATATTGATGGATCAATTGGTGTATGTAATTATTGTTATGTCCTTGTAATGAATTGCTTTGACTTGTTTAAGAAATTTGGAGAGTAGAGGTGTCTACTAGTATAGGAGGATAGGAAGGATACATGGGAAAATTACAAAAATAATATAAAGTAATTTAGGAATTGGTTAAGTATTTGATTAGCTACCACTTAGTTTTACAATAACTAATGACAAGTAGAATTTCAATTTTGCTTATAGTAACCTACTGATTTATTACTATATTTTTAAAAGAATGGGATGGAATTAATGTTAATTATTAGAGCAAATTACATATACATCCCCTGTGTTTGTGGACTATTACATTACAACCCCTGGAATTCATTCTATTACAAATGTCCCGTGCGCCTTACACAGTTTTAAATAGTGAAAGGTATATTTATCCTTGCTGAATCTTCTTATGAGTGACCAAAAAAAACTGAAAGAAATACATGAAGAATCAGTCATTTGACTCATTTTTGCTCTTCACCCTTCCCCTACTTTCTTCCTTTTTTTTTCTTCTTTTTCCTTCTTCTTTTCACTTGAAAGTCGAAACGGGTTTGAGTGTAGATGAGAGCAGTTTAGGAATCTTAAAAATACAGTAGCTGCTGAGTCATCACAGAACTCCATTATTCAAACAGTAGGGGTGCGGTTGATATATAATTTGAAATATGGGGGCGTAAATGTAATAGAAAAATCTCCAGGGCTTGGACACTTATTTTGGATGAATGCAATTTTGGACATTAATCAGCTATTTCTATTCAATCAATGTACAATAATTTTTTATGAAGTGAAAAAGTAGCCTTGACTCTTTAGTTCATGCTTTTATAATGTAGTATGGTATGTACGAGGATGGGGTGACTAGTCTGAGAACTGTGGAAGTGAAGAACAGATTCCCAATTACGATTGGGTCAGACTAGGGGTCAGCCTTAAGCCCATGAATATATTTTTTTTGCACTTAGCATGGGTGAGCTGACCTTAAACATCCAAGACAAGGTCCCATGCTGCATACTCTTTGCTGATGATATCATTTTTGTGGATGAGACGAAGAAAGTAGTTAACTATAAACTAGAGCTTTAGAGGTCGACATTAGAAACAGTAGGATTTAAGATTTTATGAATGAAGACAGAGTATATGATGTGTAATTTTAGTGACGATATGATGCGAGATCTTTTTATTTTTTATTTTTAATTATAATAAAAGTAGCAAGATGAGTTGAGAGGTGATACAAAAAAGTATGGAATCTTGATTGAGATCTCAACTTGAAATCTTGACCCATCTCAAAGAAAAAATCAGGTGCATGGGACTCAATACCACCAATGTGAGGAGTTTTGCCAGTTTCTTCCCTTTGCTTGCTGCCACTTCACTTCCCCTATGTTCACTGGATTTTTTGCTGGATTCTTGGCCAGAGTATCTATTGGAGTGGATAACTAGCACTTCTGTGGCATATTTTCTAGGATTCGACTCATTTTCAAGCTAGTCTACAAGAAGCTAACCTTGTGCTGCCAAATATGTTTTTGCAGTGAACTCGTGAAGTTTCCTCTTTTATCGAGCTTCACTATTTTGGTATTAGATTTGTTTGAAATTTGAGAATTAATACATTAGTATATGATGTATTCATGTAATGATGTGTACAATAGTCCATCATAAGGTTTCTCTTCAGCGTAATGGTTTTCCAACTTGGGGTCTGAAGTGGAACTCACATTTACATTATCATGTTCATAAATCGGAAGGCTTCACTGTGTTCTGAAAGGCATAAATAGGCTGGAGAGTAAGGTTCAGTCCTGAATGACCCCTAAACCCCTTGAGTTGAGGAAAAAATTCCCTCAGCTTATTGAGATCTCCCCAAGATCTCAAGTCAACTTGCTATTTTGGGATGCCGAATTTTCCTTGACACGGAGTTCTTGAAGTATGATAATGATATGAAAGAGAGATAAAACTGAGTTAAATACTTGGAATCAGTCATAAGTAAAGAAGGTAACATATTGGATGGTGTTTTTCAAGTGAGATGGATGATGTGTTGGGAGTGTTATGTGACCAAATTATCTCTTTAAATCTTAAAGGGAAGTTTTATATAAACCATCGTCACTGGCTATGATGTAGGGGCATAATGTTGGGCACCTAAAAAGTCTCATATCGATAAGCTATGTGTAGCGGAAATGAGGATGTTGAGATGGATGTGGAAAGGGGGGGGGGGGGGGGGGGGGGGGGGGGGGGGGGGGCACCAAAAGGGGCGAAAAAAGTGGAAGAAAGGAAGGGGGGGGGGGGAGGGGGAGGGAGGGGAGGAGTGAGATTATGGACTTGGAAATCACCTCGATCAATGATAAGCTTTGATAGAGCCGTTTAAGTTTGTAGGTCATATTCATTGGGGGCATAGAGATGCCCTAGTTAGAACTTAGAAGTGATATGATTCTAATTGAAGCAGCTAAAAGAGTTGGGGGTAGGCCTAAAATGACCATAGGAAAAATTGTGAGAATGGGCATGCAAAGTTTTGCTCTTGTTCCAAGTATGAATTTGGGTAGAGCCTTTTGGAGAGCAAGTATCCGTGTAGCACTAGTCAAAGAAGCATCCCAAGACCCCCCGTCCCCCCACAAGGGGTCTACAAGATGGATCTTTGCCTCCAAAGTCCAAACAACTGTATTTGCCGTTAGACGCGAGACTGATGCAAGACATATTGGGGGGGTGCTCTACTGCTACTAGCCTTAGCCTTAGCCTAGGCTCTATTGCTACTAGCCTTAGCCTAGGCCCAATAACTTACTACAAGAACTACCATCTCAGGCCAAGCCCAAGCGTAACTCCTTCCAGCTTGAAATTTAGTTCTTATTCAGTTATATTAGTAAACTCAGTTTTGTTTCAGTTTATTATAGGCATAGTTCCTTCTAATATGTATTCCAATTGTTGTTTTTATTAGTGGTCTGGTGCATGGTTATCAAAGCGTCCGCCTAGGCGCGCATTAGCGTCCGCAAAGTAGTTTTTGAACCGCTTAAATTGTTGCCGCTTTTTTCTTAGGCACTACCGCTTTGCCACCTTTTGCGCCTAGATGCTATAGTAACTGTTTTTTTTACATTTTGTAATTTGTGCATATTATTTTTCCTTTTTTTTTAATCATAATTTATTCTACAATGCCGTATATAAATTTAAATATGTTAGCCATTTCGGTATCGAGGCCCAAAGTGCCTATCGGCAACAGAATGTGAAGCATGAGCCATATTCAACATTGATAATCAATCAATCATTAAATAAACAATGACTTGGAAATCGGAATAATGAGATCTATTAGTTTATCATGTCGGCAATTGTTTGGTTAAAAAAGAGAAAAATGGATACATCAATAATGATTACTGATCTATGCACAAGAGTACAAGACACTTATTTGGCGTCACACTATCATAGAGGTAAGTAAGAATGTAAAATTACTACTTTCATTTTCATTTTTCACATTGATTATTGATATATTACATACTATATAATTATTTTTATGAATCTTATGATGCTTGATGAGATGAAGTTATGTTTTTAATATTTTTTTGGATAATTTTTCATAATTGTGATTCTTGAATTTTTTTTATTCCTATGAATGTGATTGTTGAATGTTTGTTTAGTACTTTAGTTTATTATAAAATGTATTTGTACTAAAAAGTAGTTATATTAAAAATATTGACTAAACCACTTTGGTCGCTTTATTGCCGCCTAAGTGCTGCTTAGTCGCCTAAACGCCAAGAAGGAGCCCCAATCGCTTTGGTCGCTTTGCCGCTTTAATAACCTTGGTCTGGTGGACAATTATGACCACCCCACAACAAGTATATTGACATTTCTTTAGGGTTTACCTTGTAATGATGTTGCCCTAGATTTAGGTTCACCCCATCCTCTGTATTAGAATCAGCGGTCAACTAGGGTTTAGAATACCCTGCGGTTGAAGGGAATGGTTTGGTTGTAGGGTTGTAGGGTTAGGTTTGGCTAGGGTTCTGGAAATTTAGAGGATATAGGGTTCCTTGTGATATGTCTTGTGAAGGTTAGGTTAATGTTTTATGAGTCAAATATGTTGAAGATATAAAACCCATTCCATGGGAGATATGGGATAAATTCCTTGAGATGGGAGCTTGGGTCTATAGGTGACGGAATGGGTTGAAATTTGGAGTAATGTACATAATAATAGAGGGATGTGATCCCCCAAGTTTAGTGGGGTGTTTGGATGGCTAAATTAAAAAATATTAAGATTTTTGTTCTTAGGGTCTTAGGAAGTACGAAAATTCAGGAAAATATTGGATCTTGGAATCAGACAGTTAGACAGGGTCAAATTGGGACTTAAGGTCACTAGGTTTGGAGGGATGAGGTTCTTAAAGTTTGGGACAGATCTAACGGTTAGATTGATGTAGATCTGATCTTGAAATTTGGGTGTCTAGAAAAGTCCATAAATTCAAGAAAATGAAAAAGAAGGGTGCAATGGATGGGGGAAGAAGAGACAAGGCTAAGGTTGGGGCTGGGGATGCGGTAGTTACTTGTGAAGGTTACTAGTATTGTTGAGTGATTTGCTGAAAGTTGCTGGAGTTTGAAGATGATGGTCATTTTACTCACTCTAATACTGCCGTGGTCCTCCCAAGGAAGCACAGTTTTTCCTCCAAACTCAGAAATTTTATTATTCAGTTTTAGAGAAAACAGAGCCTCTAAAAGGGAAAACATAAGAGGACTTAAAATTGGAAAACCAATTAGAACTCTAATTGGCTAACCAATTCTGATTCTTAACTGTTAATTGACCAAGACTTTAACTTGCACAAGGAACCTCCATGACTTATCTAGAGGACTCCAATAACTTTTTAGAGTAGATATGGAGTCCTAATAAAAAGTAGAATCAAAGTGGACTCAAATTAGGGATCCAAACACAACTAGTACTCACACCTAGACAAGGACTCTTCAATAATTTGCAAAATATATGCTCAATGAAGAAAACAAATTTAGATCTAGGGTCTAGACAACAAATTGGACTTAATGGGTTCCAGACCTAAGACACCCGAAATTTGTCAAAGTTACCAAACTACCCCTATACCTGGACGAGATTATTGGGGTAGAGTGTTGGTAAACCTCTTGGGCCCTTATTTGGTGGTCCTGAATTTAGTTTGCATCATGTAGCCTCATTGAGAGAATGATGAACGATTGAACAGAATAAACTGAAGCCTAAGCTTAGTGTGTGTTCTCTTTTCTTCCTAAACACCCCCCACATGTTTTCTTCTTGTTATGTGATCTCTCTTCCCCCACCCCCTGCAACTCTTAAGTCCTCAGGTTTTCCCTCTCCCCCCCTCCTTCCAACTTCTCCTTCTTCATCTTCTTCTCCACTTTGCTGCCCCCATTAGAGACCCACTTCATGCTATCCTTTGGTACTTCCTTCTCTGGGAGTCATATTAGGCCTACCTCTACATCTTTTTGTTCCATCTAAGTGAACCATGTCACTCTTCCTTGCTCATTTAAAGTTCAGTGAATGATCCTTTTTCTTTTTTGTTTCTTTGTTAAATTTGCTTTGTTGCATGGAACATTGCCCTTTTGTAAGTGTGATGCTTTTTCTAGAATGAAATTAGGAACTGTTGCCTGAAGTTATGTATTACTTTTCATCTTGCCTCTGGCTTCATCATCTTTAATTAGATCTGGAAACTCTTGCTATAATTTTTTTTCATGCATTCATAGTCAGATTTAGTTCCTCTCTTTTCAGAGTCTGGACTTTCAAAAACTTCCAACTGAAATTTAAATTAACTGGATTTTCTGTTTATTCCATATGAAGATCGTGATTATATGTTCTTTCTGTTACTCCTGGTTTTACATGGAACAACTTTAATTATTTTCTTCCTCATCCCCCTATGATTGGCAGGCTTTTTTGCATGATTCATGGCTCTGTGGAAGAATGTCGCAGCTGGTGACGCACCTTTGAGTTTTTCTTGTAGTGTTCGTGAAAAGGCTCAATATGCCCAGGCAGAACCAGCTGCATGTCCTCCTGTGGAAGCTGATTTAGATATTGACCTCAGAGAAGTTTACTTTCTGATTATGCATTTTCTGTCTGCTGGGCCATGTCATAGAACTTACGGACAGCTTTGGAATGAGCTCCTGGAACATCAACTTCTACCCAGAAGATATCATGCCTGGTATTCAAGAAATGGTGCCCGCAGTGGGGATGAAAATGATGATGGGCAGTCCTTACCCTTGAACTACAATAAGTTGGTAGAGAGGTACATTATATTTTTGAAAGTTTGTTTGTCTGAGTGCTTTTGGTATTCTCGAGATTTCCAAATTTTCTCAAATAGTTTACTCTAACTCTGTTGACTGGTTAATTTATTGGATTCTTTTCTTCCATTCTGGATGCACTTTGATACTTGACAAATTGCTATAACAAAGAGATGATTGAGTAGTTTGGGATCAATATGCTTCCTTATGCTTCCTGTCAGTTGTGGGCCTATTGCTAAGCTGATTTAAGAGAACCTCAAGCAAGAGTAAATTATTGAGTAAATTATTTTTCCGTACTTACCTGTTTATCTTGAAAGTTTGATGTTCCCTTTTCAATCTAGGATTTAGATAGAATCAAGCTTAAGGTACAAAATGATCTTGCTGAAGAACAAAAGAAACCCAGCCATGCTATTTTGCATCTAATCCATGAAAGTAGATCATCTTGGATACTGTTGTAAAGAATTTTTGCTCTCCAAGGGCAGAAAACAAATTCCCAGGATTTGAAGTTGAAGAGACAACCTGGGTTAACATTGCTTGTTAATGGCAGTCAGAAGGCTTCTTCTCTCCTAAGATTGGTGTTCGGCAAGGCTGCCCCATTTTGCCCCTCATTTTTACTCTTGCTTCATTTTGCCCTTCATTTTTACTCTTGCTTTGTGTTGGATTCTATTAGGAGTCTAATAAGAGTTTGTATAGGAGTTAAATTAGAGTTTGCATTCATGTAAACTTCTATTCCTTGTAATAGTCTACTTTCCACTTAATTATAAATAGAGGGCTTGAGATCATGGATCAATAAACCATTCTACTACAATCGTTTATTTCAACATGGCATCAGAGCCTCAATTCGATTAGGATTTTTTTTCCTTTTCTCTCTTCTTTCTTTTTTCTCTCTTTCAAACCCATTGCAGTTAGGTCACCATCTACCGCTTGCACTATCTTTTGGGTTGCAAACGAAGACCAGAAAAAAAAAGAGAGAAGAAGAGAAGAAGAGCCACCGCTGCTACTAACGCACCTGCTGCTTCCAGTTACCGCCGTCCGCCGCTGCTGAGAAATTCTTCAGTTCCGACTGATATCTATGGCTGCTACTGTCATTGCTGCTACAACTGCTGCTTCCTGCGCCATCAGGAGAAAAAAGAGGAGAAAAAGCAGAAGAAAAGCCGCTGTTTCCTGCGCCTCAAACTGGTATCGTTCTTCAGTTTTTCTGCCACTGAAAGAACAACTAAATCAGAAGGAAAGGAGAGAGAGGACGATAACCACTTCAGCTACCTGTTGCTGCTGTTTTCTGCTACTTCAGGAGAAAGCCGAACAGAATCGCTGCAATTCGTCGCCATCGCCAAGAAACCAGGTACCCTTCGTCTGAAACAAAACCCCTCTGGTTCCCTTTACACCCTTTAAACCAAACCAAATATTACACCCTTTGTCTAAAAGTCTTTATATTTGAACCAAACCACATCATATTTGGACCAAACCAAATTATATTTGGTTTCCTTTACATTTAGACCAGACCCAACCAGACTCATTAGTCTTTGGCCGAACCATATGTTTGGTTCTATTGTTTTTTTTTCCTTTTCTACTGATCTAATAAAAAAAAAGAAAAGAAGAAGGGTATTTATAACCTTTTTTTTAGGTGGTTCGGCTATTGCATTCTGCGACGTTTTAGTTTTTTTTTAGAAGGGGTGAAGACTGAAGAACTGCAGACAATTCTTTCAACATGGCAGCCACCAATGATACTACTGCTCCCACTGGATCCGAATATTTTCCCACTCTTCATTCTCTTTCGGTAAGATTTGACGGCACAAATTACTTGATCTGGTCTCGATCTGCTTACCTGACTATTGCTGGAAGAGGACTAGTTGGATACATTACGGGCACCACTATCAAACCCACTACCGCATGTGTTTTACAGGATAAATGGATATCAAATGACTCTCTTATTATGTCATTCCTTTTGAATTCCATGCATCCAAATATTGCCCGGGGTTACCTATTACTTGATACTGCAGCCCAAATTTGGAAGGCTACTACTGAAACATATGGACAGTTGGGGAATGATGCATAGGTTTATGAGCTACGAAAGAAGCTTCATGAGACTACCCAAAAGGAACTAACTGTGGCCCACTATTATGCTAGGTTGCGATCTCTTTGCCAAGAGTTGGATCATTATGGGGATTATCACCCCACTAATCTAGATGATGTAGCGACATATAAGAAGTATATTGATAAGATTCGAGTATATGACTTCTTGGCAGGTTTGAACGTGGAGTACGACAGATCAGAGTGCAAGTCTTAAGTCGTTCTTCCTTTCCTATACTAGAACAATCTTATGCTCTTGTTCAATGTGAGGAAAGTCGTCGATTAGTCATGCTTCATACTCCTATTATGGAGAAATCAGCTTTACAGTCTGTTCACACTAAATCTGATCCGGCTAAGGAGATTGTCAAGTGTGAGCACTGTCACTAACCATATCATACCAAGGAAAATTGTTGGAAACTGCATGGGAAGCCTGCTGATTTTGAGCAAAAAGGAGCAAAAAGAAAGGGAAAACCAAAGGCTAATCTTTCTGAGACAGTTTCCACCACACCCTCTGCAGATGTTGGTTTTTCACAGGAGGAGTTCGCTACTCTGCGACGTATTCTGCAGTCTTCTACTGCTGGTACAGCCTCGACCACTGCTTCCTCTACTACCCCTACCAACTCCTACCATGCTACTTCAGGATCTGGTCCCGGGGAAGGAGATTGGACATGGTAAATGGATTTTATTTGCTCGAGCCGATTGGAGGATCTACTTCTGCTTTGACTACATCTTCTAATCCGGTCCATTTGGTAATATCAGACCTTCCTCAGTGGCACTGTAGGCTAGGTCATCCCCCTTTCAAATTTTGTCATTTTCTTTTAGATTTGTTTTCCTGATACTTTCATCTTAACATTACAATTTCTTCCTTTCCTTTGTTATTGTTTTCCCACGTGTAAAGCTACACGTGAGGGGGAGATTGAAGATGTCTACAATTCAATGCTTTTCATGTAGACTTCCTTATGTAGAATTTGATCTTTGTTACCTTTGAAAGTTTGTCCCTTACCTTCGCAATCTTCTACTTTGGAGATCTAACATTGCTATAGAGCTATCTTTTTTATTGTGCAGAACTTGATCTCTGTTAACCCTGGAGATTTGCCCCTTAACTTGACTTCCCTTCGGAGATCTAACATTGCAAAAGATTTGTCGTTTGACCTTTGCAGAACTTGATCTCTATTACCTTTGGAAATTGTCACTTATCTTGACAAATTTTCCCCTACCTTTGGAGATTGTCCCTTGGCAAACTTTCCCTTTAAAGATCTAACATTGCTACAAATCAAAAGTTTCACTTTGGCTATTTTACCCTAGCAATTGTTACCCCAAAAATATATTTTCCCTCAGATTTGCGCAGAAATTTAGTCTTCTCAACATTTGAAGATTCTACCTTTTTTCTTGGGCGTTCTTCCTTGGAGACATAAAGTTGCAGTAAAGATGAGGACAAAGCAAATGGAAGTCTATAAGGCAGAAGTAATCTATAAGTTTGAAGACCAAATTGCAGATGTTTACCTGGACAGATGTTTTATACTCTTTTGGTCAAGTTGGGCATGTGTGATATCCATGCCTCAACTTGAGGGGGAGTGTTGGATTCTATTAGGAGTCTAATAAGAGTTTGTATAGGAGTTAAATTAGAGTTTGCATTCATGTAAACTTCTATTCCTTGTAATAGTCTACTTTCCACTTAATTATAAATAGAGGGCTTGAGATCATGGATCAATAAGCCATTCTACTACAATCGTTTATTTCAACACTTTGTAAATTCTATTGAGACTGATTGAGTTCATGACTACCTACAATACATCTCTCCTATGTCTTAAGTGCCAGAATCTAAAGGTCTATCTCGCTTAGCTCTATAGGCAACCCCATGATATTCTTAAAAGCAAGTGCTCAATCTATTGAGACAATTATCACCTGCCTCTGGCGCTAAAAGAGCAATACTAAAAAATCTCACGTATTTTTGGCTGGTCTTTGGTCTCTGTGACGCTGAAAAGCATCACCTTCAACAGAACTCCCCCCCCCCCCCCACCTTCTTTCCCCCCCCCAGTTGGGTCTGTTAGAAGTTTAACTGCCCTTGAGTAAGGGTAGCTTTGTCACTTGTCTACTGGATGTCATGTTAAGTTGTAGTTTTGTGAGACTACTTTCCAAGATGAATCAAATAGGTGAATGTATCAATCAGCTCATTCATGATTGTGTGCCTTCCTATGCTTTGTCTCTTTTCTTCTTCCCATTTCCTTCTCTCTCCTTTGTCTTCTTCCTCTTTTTCTAGTGTTTTCTATCATCACTCTTAATTTCTGCTATGCACCTTGATGTAACCCAGGGTCTGGCCAGTCTTTAGGATCCTCTCAAAGAGAACCTGCAGCAAATTAGGGTTTAAATCCTTGCTGTTTGGATTGAAATCTCAGTGGATAACAGCTGATAATGCTTCAATTCACCCTGCGGATAGGCTAGTTTGAAGACCAAGTCTGAGGGTTAAGTTTAGGGTAGTCTAGTGTTGACTGGGGGAGATTTGTTTTAGGTCTGAAAGTTGAAGAAAATAATTCTGTTTTATCAGAATTTAGTCTGGAGAATTAATCTTCAAGCTATGGTTCAAAATTAGGTTTCCTACTTGGCTTAGGACTCTTAGTTGGGGTTAGGGTTTGGAGGGCAGGTAGAGAAGGTAATCCTAAGAGGATTTAGGGTTTGGTTGAGGGGTTGGGAGTTATGAGAGTTTCACTAGGATTGGGGTTAGACTAGGGTTTGGGTTGGTCCAATTGGTATGAAATTGGGAGGTTGCTCCTAAAGTTTGGGACAGATCTAACGGTTAGATCGCCATAGATAGACTTTGAATTTTAGGTGTAAGAAAAAATCTGAAAATTACAGAAAATAGAAAAAGTGTGATATGGGCATTAGGGTTATGGTTTTAGAGTTTGGGAGGGTAATTAAGGTTGGGAAAGGGGCAAGGTTGTCAAAGTGGGCGGCCGCCTAGGCCCCTTTTTGGCTTGTCACCTTGCTCGGTGTCGCCTTGGTTTTCATTGCCCTCTATCGCCTCGTCTCGCCTTGTCGCCTTAACAACCATGGGAAGGGGTAGGGAATGAGTTGTACTTGGTTGAGAGAAGGCTGCTGCTGGTATTGATTGACAGCTGTAGGTTGAAGAATACTTGCTTGACTTGAAGAAAGAAAGCTACAACTTCCGCTGTGGTCCTCCCAAGAAGACCACGACCTGGGTTCCCTCGATTTGTGTTTCATTTGACATCAAAATTACATAGCTGGAGGGCTTTATTTATAGCCTCAAATAAGAAATAAAAAAAGACTTTTTAAGTTGGGAAACCAACTAGTACTCTAATTGGCTTATCCAACAAAGTCAACTACTACTCAACTATTTTGACATTAAAAAACACTATAACTTAAACTAACTTTAGAGGACTCCAATCCAATTCTAAGAGTAGATATGGAGTCCTAAAAGTAATGAGATTAAGGTGGACTCAAGTTGTGGGATCCCAACCTATTTGACTCACCTAAACAAGGATTCTCAAATGTCTTGCAAAACAATAGCCAAATATATATATAGATACTATATAGAGAAAAGGATCTTCAATGGTGTACAATGATGAAAATAAGATGAAAAACTACAAGTTGTTCATGGTGAACGAGTATTCTAAAGTGAAGTCTTCTGAAGTCGCCCCCCTAAATGCTACGAATGTTCTTCAATTTATTGATGAGATTTAACACTGCATTGTGCTTTGCAATTGTTCAAATCATGGGGTCCACACACGTGGTGTGTAGTGTAGAAACACAAGATTATTCTGCGCAGCAGCACTGTAGATGAATAGTGTTTTCTGTGGGAGCATCTTTTGTTGACAACACCTTTTGTCCTCGTTGATTGAATTAATATGGCCGAAAGTAGATGAATATTGTTTTCTGTCAGAACACTATTTCTGAAAACACTTTTTGTCCTTATTGGTTGAATTACTGTGGCTAAAAGTAGGTTGTCTTCTAGCCAAAGGAATGGTAGATTACTGTGGTTGAAAGTTGCTTTGTCTTCTAGCCAGTAGATTGATGGATTGATGTGGTTGAAAGTTACTTTGTCTTCTAGCCAATGGATTGAAGGAGCAATTAAGGCCAAAGGCATCTTCATTTGTGGCCATAAGATTTGTCTGCCAAATCTTAACTGTTGGTTTGATAATTGTTCTGTATTTCTTTTAGAACCTCTCTAGGGCATTTAATGTGTCAAAGACATTGTTTTCCCTATTAGTTCGGTTCAAATTGGTTAACCCAATTTAACTAGGCCAGGTTTTGGCTAGACCATTCTTAACCTAGAATGATAAACAGGGTTGTCCTTTCATTGATAGGACAATCAGACTATTAGTGCCGGAGTAGTAACGATAACCCATATCTAACCTTGGGTAATAGGGTGCCGATATTGACGTCATGACTTATGTGCCATTCTTTAGTGTCATCATGGCTAACAATTACCCAACTTCAAGTCGTGGGTACTAAACGTATTGTTTAATCATGCAATCATTTCATTGATCTTATACTTAGCTCTTGCATAATATTGGGTAAATGTACCAAGATTAATGGTAGCAGTCATGAGATATTTTGTCTCCATTTTAGGTCGGAGTGGCTTGTTGATGAGCTATTGAATGGCTTGTTTGAAATAAAGTATTCGTTTTGATCAGTGTTTCATGCCTCGACGATGAGTTTGAAAAAATTTCATGATGATGGGTTGGATTGGAGTATTGGTGCAAGCATTTATCGAGTAAACGGGTTTGTAACCACAAATCCTTACAAAAAATGGTTTGTTAATTAAACCAAGAACAAATCACATCTGTTCATCCCCCGATGGAATGAATTAAATTAACAATCTCAGGCGAAGAAATTTTAGCTGCCCCTTTTAAAAATAAAGAAGGAATCAAACGAGGAAGTCTTAAAAGTGTTGAACAATTAAATTTTGCTAATTCACACCGTCAAACAAATTAGTGAACAGCTGACTAGAGTTGAAAACTTAGTCCAGCAACAAAAAGAAACAACTAAGCTTGCCATTGAACAAAAACAATCTTTTAATACCCCTTTGTTTAAACCCTACAACAACAACAACAACAACAACAATAAGCCTTGTCCCAACTAAATGGGGTCGACTACATGGATTCTTGCCTTCCAATCAGTTCTGTTCGAGGCCATGCTAGTACAAGGCCTAAGCTATGCATATCCTTTCTCACCACTTCTCTTAAGGTTATCTTAGGTCTACCCCTAGCTCTTCTAGTTAATTCAATTTGGATTATATCACTTTTCCGTACAGGGGCATTTATAGGTCTCCGTTGAACGTGGCCGTGCCATCTCAAACGACTTTCTCAAAGCTTATCACTTATCGGAGCAACTCCCAAACCAACTCTAAATCCTACCAAATCCCTAAAACTCATGCAAAAGAATTAAGCAAATCTGAAATGCTTAGCAGAATTGAGACTTGGTTAAGCAATCTCATCATTCCTGATACTCTAGCTAAAGCTGCTGAAGCATCTCCATCCAATACTCACTGAATTGAGTCCAGGTTAAGCAATCTCATAATTCCTGATACTCTAGCTAAAGTTGCTGAAGCATCTTCATCCAAAATTGAGTCCAGGTTAAGCAATCTCATCATTCTTGATACTCTAGCTAAAGCTGCTGAAGCATCTTCATCTAATACTCACCGAATTGAAACAATTTGGGATGATTATTCAGAGTTTGACTCGTCTGACTCAACTGAGTTAATACCTGAGTTAGTGCGAGAAATCGAATTTGTTAAAAACAATACCCATCAACTATTCCATTATTTCCGCAGGCCTACTTACCTTGACTTGCTCATTGAATAACAAGGTAAAGCCCAAGCCCAATACCAATCTGGAATCATTTATGAATGGAACATAGATGGTCTGACCGATTACCAAATCAACAATAAACTCCTAACAAATGACGGTGTTAGCTAATGCTTACCGTTTACGAGAAACAAATGACCAATTCATAGCCATGCTCCTTGTAGCAAGGTTTACTGGTCAATTAAAAGGGTGGTGGGATCACATCCTCATCCTTGATCAACATTTGAACATTTTGAATGCCATTCGATTAGATGAAAATGGCGAACCAATCTTTGAAAATAATGAATCTCGGATGCTGTAAATATTTTAATTTACACCATCATCGTTCATTTCATAGGAGACCCTTCTAGATTGAAAAATAGGTCTTTTGAATAATTGTCAAATTTAAAATGTAAAGGACTTCACCGATTCAAATGGTATAAGGATGCTTTCATGTCCAAAGTCCTAATCAGAGATGACGCAAATTCATCGTTCTGGAAAGAGAAATTTATCACAAGATTACCAACAATGTTTTTTGAGAAATTAAAACAAAGATTAAGAAAAGAGAACAATGGAGAAATCCCTTAAATATAACTTACGGTAATATCATAAGCCTAATACATGAGGAAGCTCTTGCCTTGTGTGTAGATATGAGATTATGAAAACAAATCCATAAAGAATCCAAAGCCTATAAAAACGAATTAGGTGGATTCCATGAACAATTTGGCTTTGCCCCAATCAAATCCAAAAAAATAACCATACAACATCCAAAAAAATCACCATAAAACATCCAGTAGGTATAAAGACAAGGATTGATATGTCTTATTGAACCCTACTACAAATCCCACAAATACAACAAGAAAAATACTTCTATTAAAAATGAAACACCCACCAAAGAGGAACAATCTAAACAACCTAACAATGAACAGAACCGCCCATTCAAAGGCAAATGTTTCAAACGCAACAAATTTCGACACTTGGCAAAACACTGTCAAGTAGTCCAAAAGATCAATCTTATCATCGATGATGAACAAACTAGAAATACCGTTCTCCAATTATTCGTTGAAACAGATAGTTCATTTGATTTAGAACATGAAATTAACAACATAGATACAGAAAAGAAGGTCTTGTTCCAACCAATATTACAAAAAAACCACTCACCGACTCTCTAGAGCCAATGGGCAAAGTCTCAATGTAAATTACAAATTATCAAATGTTCACATATGTAATAATCAAATATGTCTAAAACAAGTCTTTATCCTTGTCAAAGGTATTGTTACACATGTCATCTTAGGACATCCCTTCCTAGAGATTATCAAACCTTTTACCTTCACTGATGATGGTATAACTACCAATATTCAAGGAAAAGAAGTTTTCTTTGAATTTTTAGAAAAATCACAAACCAATAAAATCAACCAATTAAAAGACCTTGTAGTTTCTGCCATCAACCAACTTCAAAGTAAACAACAACTACTCCAATTCTTGAAATGAAATCAACTATAAATGTATTGAAGAACGTTTATCTGAACCAAAAATAGAACAACAAATCCAACAATTTAAAAATCTTTTTGAAAAAAGATTTATGTTCGGAATTTCCAGATGCCTTCTAGCATCACAAACAACACATTGTAAGGTTACCTTACATAAAAAGGATTCATTGAAAACAATATCCCAACCAAGGCTTATGCCATACAAATGATCCATAAATTACAAGAAACATGTAGAAAATAAATTGATGAATTACTACATAAAAAAACTCATTTACTCTAGTAAATCTCCTTGGAGTTGTGCATCTTTTTATGTCAACAAAAATGCAGAAATCAAACACGGGACACCTTGCCTTGTTATCAATTACAAAGCTCTAAATAAGGTACTACAATGGATCCGGTATCCTATCCCCAATAAAAATAATCTTCTAAAAATCCACCAAGCCACAATCTTTTCCAAATTTGATATGAAATTTGGGTTCTGGCAAAGCCAAATCCATGAACAAGATTGTTATAAAACAACTTTCACTGTCCCCTTTAGACATACGAATGGAATGTGATGCCCTTTAGCTTAAAAAATGCTCCTAGTGAATTCTAGAACATTATGAACAATATCCTGAATCCATACCAACACTTCACTTTGGTGTATATCAATAATGTTCTCGTATGTTGCAAATCCCTTGATGAACATATCAAACATTTGAACAAATTATCAGGAACAATGGTTTGGTCATTTCACTTAAGAAAATGGAATTAACTAAACTAAAATCAGATTTTTAGGTCATAACATTTGCCAAGGAACTATCATACGTATAGAAAAATCTTTGACCTTTTATGAGAAATTTCCTGATCAAATCCATGATAAAACACAGTTACAACGGTTCTTGGGAGCCCTCAACTATGTCTGGGATTTCATCCCGCAAATTGGAACAATCTGCAAACCCCTTTATTCTCGGCTCACAAAAATCCCAAACCATGGTCCTCTGATCATATTACGGCTATTCAAAGTTCAAACAGTCAAAAATTTGGTCAAAACAATTCCTTGCCTTAACCTGGCCAATCCTGGCGTTCCCAAAATTGTGAAAACTGATGCCTTATAACTTGGTTATGGAGGTAGAGGGATGACCTAGGATTTTGGATTTGGGGAGGAATTATCATTGCCGCAAGCTAGGGGGGATGCGGAAGAAAGGGTGTTGTGAAAAAGAAGAAGAAAGAATACGAAAGAAGAAGAAAGAAGAAGGGTAGGGGGCATTGGGGATGGGGTCTAATTGCACTTACTTGTGAGAGAGAAAGGGGGTAGCACTCGGATAGCAGAAACAATTAGAACTCCACAACAGCCGTAGGCTTCCTTCCTCAAGAAACCCATGTCTCCAATATTCACCTTCAATTCTCAATTTATTCAATAATCCAACTTCTCCTTTACAAGCGAAAGATGCTTTATTTATAGCCTTACACGAGTGTATCATATTAGGACTCAACCTTAGAAGGTGACTCGAACTAGAACTCTTTATAGACTTGAGACTTTCACTTTAACAAGGACTCTGTCATAACTTCTCCTAGGATGACCCAAATTACAAGAAAATCCCTTTCTGGATTGAACTTCTTTACCCAAAAAATATTTCAATCTTCCCAAGTCCTTAGTTTGAAATTGTTGTTGTAAATATAATTTCAATTTATCTAACCCTATAGAATCATATTTAGTGATAATGATGTCATCACTATAAATGTTGAGAAATAGACTTTTTTGTGCTAGAGCCACAGTAAAATACTGAATGATCATTGTCACAACGAGTCAGTCCAAAGTTTTATCACCATGGAAGTGAACTGACCAAACCGTGCCCGAGGTGATTGCTTCAACCCATGCAAAGACTTTTTAAGACAACACACCAGACCACTCTCCCCCTGAACAACAAATGCTGGAGGCTGCCCCATATAAACTTCGTTGTGGAGATCACCATTGAGGAAAACATTCTTAACATCAAGCTGAAATAGAGGCCATTGACACATAGCAGACAAAGAGATCAAAATCCTAACCGATGTCATCATTGACACATGGCAGCCGAAGAGATTAAAATCCTAACCGATGTTGTCTTAGCAACAATAGAAAAGGTCTGCAAGTAATCCACACTGTACACCTGAGCATATCCTTTCGTGATGAGTTTAGTCTTCATACGAGCAAGACTCCCATCAGGCTAACTTTGATAGCAAGCATCCATTGGCATTTGATGGCTTTCTTCTCAGGAGGCAAAGGCACCAATTCACAAGTATGATTGTTATGTATGGCGGACAATTCTTTCATCATAACAACTACCCATCTTGGACTAGTTAAGGTCTCTGTAACAAACTTAGGGAGAGAATTATTTTCAATGGTAGATAAACAAGTGTGGGATGTGGAGGATATGTTAGCATAGGAAACAAAACTAGAGACGAGATACGGAACACAAGTTAGGTTAGGGTTTTAGGATTTTGGGTCAGTTTCTTCAAGCTCTCAACTGGTAAGCACTAAGCAAAACATCCCCAACCTTCCCCCCTCTCTTCTCCCCCATCGTACTTAGTCTAAAACCCTTCCCCATCCCGGTGGCATTCTCACTTTCTTCCCTAATCTCTAATTCCCATATCTCTTGATCCCTCCCTTCAACTCCCACCTCCTTTGGATTCCTCTCCCTTCCCCCTCTCTAACCTTCGACCCCTACCCTCACCCTAAATTACCAACTAAAACCCTAAAATCTGAAACATCCTCTTCTTCCCCAAGAACCCTTACTTATCTCTCAATTCCCTCACCAAACACTTTTCCCTTCTAGGATTTCATTCCCTCTCTTCCACTTAGCATTCGATCCCTACCCTAGCCTTCACTACCCCTATAGAAACCCTAGAATTCGACAATTCATCTTCTTCCACCTAAAACCCTAATTCGACCACAATCCTAAATCCCGTAATTTCCAATTCACACCAGAGAATCCCCTCCCCCTTTGGGATCCTCTTCTTCTTCCCAACCCTAGCCTTCGGTCCTAAGTTGCCACCTTAACTAATCCCTGAAAACCCTAGATCACCTGATGACTCTTCCTTATGCATCCTAAAACTCTAATCAACCCCCTACAACCCCAACTGGAGGGCTTGAGAAGCCCTACGTTGTCTTTCTGTCTATTGTTGACTGTTTTCTACTGACTAGAAATAATGTATTGACCGAACTGCTTGACATGATGATGAAGCATGTTTGTACTTGTGACATGGTAGGGATTGTACCATGTGGCTAAAAACCGTAAGTGAATATATATATTATTTGATCTTTACTTAACTAACAAGGTCTGTCAGCATAGCTAAACATATTAAAATGGAAAAGAAATCTGTATTGGCAAATTACCTGAGTGCCAACATAAAGGGGAATCTGATTTTTCTATCACAAAAGTCAAATCCCTATGTTTTGGCTTCTGCAAGTCACCAACCTTTGAGTCAACCACCAACACATGAACATGGTTATATTTTAATTGTGTGGATATTATCACATGATCATATCAAACATGTATTGCTAAGGCTTCCACATCATTCAATATGCCAATATCTCACTTTTTTCTCCCATATTGGTTTCAATGTAACATTTCTGGAATATAAATAATTTGATTTATTATGTCGTTTTGTGTTTTTAGGTATCCTCATGTTGAAAAGGATCATTTGGTAAAGCTTCTAAAGCAACTGATACTCAATACGGCCCCTTCATTGCATGGTATGATGGGAGGAAACGCACCAAATGCTGCTGATGTTCCGACACTCTTAGGATCTGGTTCCTTCTCACTATTGGAATGTATGTGATATGTATATAATAATCTACTTTTGGCATTTCTTTTATTAGTGGCTGGAATTGTGGTTTTTTGAATATGCAGTCAATTACTTCAGTCCTTTTTGTATAACCTGGTCTCGTTTTTTACTGCATTTCTAGTATCCTATGTATTTCTTCCCTTAAACTGGTGTATTACTTTATTTCTTTGATTCTCCTCCTATTTTTGATGCATTATCTGTTTCCATTCAGCGCAAAGGAATAAAGATAAGCAAATCTATCAGCTGCCTAGCTACTTGCGTTGGCCACACATGCAGGCTGATCAGGTGCATGGTCTAAGTTTAAGGGAAGTTGGAGGTGGTTTCACAAAACATCATCGTGCTCCATCCATTCGTGCGGCATGTTATGCCATTGCTAAACCATCAACTATGGTACAAAAGATGCAAAATATAAAGAAGCTAAGGGGCCATCGGGATGCTGTCTATTGTGGTACTATTTTCTATTTCTAACTCTGATATTTGCAATATGAATCATGAATCCAAATTTGGACTACCCTTTCATATTCTTTGATGAACAATGGTATGCTTGGGTGCACTCCTTAGGGTTATGAAACGTTCACACAAAAATGATAAAGGAAAAGAATTATTCTTTGCTATTTGATTGGCATCCACGGTATCTTTTGCTAGTCACTTTTGGGTAGTTATTGGACCTGCTACTTTTGATGCTCTTTTAATAGAACTAGAGGTGGCACATAGAAACAAAAGAGCTGATCATCTGATTTTTGCTTCCACTTACAGTCATTTCTTTTTGACTTCTCCCAACACTCACCAGTCATTTCTTTTTGCTTCCACTTATAGTCATTTCTTTTTGCTTGCACTTATAGTCATTTCTTATTGTTTTTCATTTACTTTTTTTTTTTAAACTTCTCTTATGCATCCCTTCTCAAATGTGAACGTTGGGATATCTCTAGGTCTCGATTCTGTTTCTCCTTATTTATCGTGCATTCTTGCACTACTATTAAATTTTGATCACTTAGTGGCTCTCCTCACATTTTCTTCCTAGTTTGTTGCCTATATTTTGTGTCTTTCTGCCAAAGACCTTGTAGGATTTTAATATTACAGCAAGGTGGTGGTAAACTTAAGTTCAATGCAGGGGAGGGTGCATAAGACACCCAATGCATAATTATAGAAGATAGTATGCTATGTTTCCCATGTTTGAAGGCCTGGGATCTATCATTGAAGATCTTTACATAAAACAAAAGGTCTTTTCCTGATAACTTGGTTACTGTTAGCGTGTGATGTGCAGCCAGCACAATTATGTTGTTCAGCTTACAAAGTTCGGCACATGATTAGAAGAGTAAACAGGCATGCACAGTGCACTAGGTTTCTACTGTTGCAGGGTTTGGAGGTGATGGAAAGCCCAATTTTAGGGTTAGGGTTTCTTGAAGGATGCCCTAAAATTTAGGGTTGCCCAGGATAATTTCTTTTTGAACCAGCAAAGTAATTATCAGGTCTAGGTGGGAAGGATAATATTATTAAAAATAAAGATGGGGATCTAAATGTAAAGGTTATGGGTGGGGTTGACTAGAACTAGATGGGATGGAAGGGAATTAAGTTTGAGGCTTGACAAATTCTCAATGGGCTGTCCGAGATTATTCCTAAAGAAGGGTGAAATAATGGTGGGAATAATATGAGCTGGATTTAGGATAAGAATCTTCCTTATTCTTCCTTGCTTTCCTCTTCTTTTCTTTTCTTTCTTTTTCTTTCTTTTCTTTCTATTTTCTGTTTCTTGTTCTGTTGCCAGGAAAAGGAGACAGAGAGAGGGGCTGAGAGGGTAAAGAGGGAAAGGGAGAGGAAGGGGCAGAGGGAATTGTTGCGGGTAGGGTAGGGGGTTGGAGGTATCGTGGGGGCCTAGGGATGCTGCTGCCAAGGTGCGGCAGTAGGGGAGGGGATGGGGATGCTTGTGCAGAACAGGGGAAGGTGGGGGGGGGGGGGGAGGAGGGGCTTCTGTGATTGAAGGGAAAGGGGTGGGAATGACCTGCGATGGAGAGGGAGAGTGGGGAGAGGGGTTAGGGCTGGCTGTACATACTTGGATCTTGCTGGAATTTCTGGGAAGAAGAGTGCTAGACAGAGTTGCTGCTGATCTTGAGAAGCACATACTTAAATCCGCTGTGGCCCCCTCAAACAGGAACCATGGTTCTACACTCAGTATTCTTGTTCAATAATCAGACTTCCCCATTACAAAGAAAGAATAGGCTATTTACAGCCTACTAAAAGACTCTAAACCTAAGTGAGATTCCTTTGTAGATTAGGATCCCATTACAATTAATCTCAACTGCCAAAATTATAATCAAAGATTCAGTGGAATCTCCTTGAAAATAGATTCCCCTGGGACTTTAAATACTAAGAATTCTTTTTGTAAATAAAGATGGTTAAGAATATTATTCTTAAAGAAGAATCCAAGACCCAAGAACTAATCTTTAACTTGGTACAGATTTTGCTGAGATTTCGGCGAAATATAGTACAAACATGTACTATGTTTCAATGCCATGTTTCGGTGGGTGTACAGCCTAATTTGAGTTGAGGCTCATAAACACAATGAAAGTGTTATTTTTACATAATAGGCTAATACCTAACTCAAAGTGGTGTTCTTGATCTTCATGTGACTGACTGTATGAAGGAGGAACTGAAAATCTGGGATATGCATTTCCTCAAAGAGTGAATTTTGATATTATGAAAGAGAACACTAAAATTTTCATTAAATGCAATAACAAATACAAGAACAAGTAGAATTCAATATACAAGTAGAAGTGTAGAACTCAATACTCGGTTAAAAATTACAAACAATGAATGAATAAGATACATTGTTGAGAATTGCAGCAGCCTTGGTGCACAAGTTGTACAACTTTCTATTTTGGAGAAGTTTCTATTTTAGAGAAGCAGTCTTGGTGACAAGTTTTAAAAAATTAGGGTTTCTATTTTGGTTATGCTCTATTTTAGTTATTTTCTATTTTGGTTACTTTCTAATTTTCTTATTGCTTGGTTGACAACTAATCTCCTTAGGATAGTTTCCTTTTTAGTAGATTGAGAGATTCAATGCAATATGTACTTTTCCTTTTTGCTGCAACTCAATTTAGGAAACTTTTCTAAACTAAGACTTGGTTTTACATTATAATAAAGTTCCAGGGGAGAGCCCAACATACATGCAATCTCTCTCCCTCTTCTCCTTTTTCTTCTTCAGTCTTCTTCTATTCTTCTTTTTCTTTCTGAATTTCTTTTCAGTCCCTATGCTGATTACAGGTGCTAAAATTCGAACATACATCCTACAAGATATCAACAGTCCACAATAACAATACATAATGAATGAGACATAGTCTTATCTAATAGAAGTTGTTGTGTCAGGCTGGATCCATCCCCTGAGTCCATGGAGTTCGACATATATTTATTCCATCACGATGCAAGTTGTATATCATATATATTTCTTAGATTTTCTATGTAGGAAAATAGATTTTTAACATAGGGAAATAAGAAAAACAATCCACTTTGGGATTTTTTTTTGTCTTGGTCCACGGTATTAAACATATATTGTTTTTGTGCCCATCGAACAACTGCCTAACATGCATTTAAAAAAATTTAGTTTAGGAAAGAATGTTATACCTCTAGGATTAAAAGTCCCCAAATCTAGCTGAAATGAGGCTCGATCCACTGAAGGCACGCTTTTGCTGCAAGTTCCACACAAGAACAAGAAGATCCATGTAAGAAATCAAAAGATTTTATGTAAAATTTATCAAAATTCAAGTTTGGGGGTGAATTTTTGCCCTTCCCCTGCTGTCTTTTGAACGAAATTTTGTTGAAGTGTGGGTTTTGAAACCAAAATTACAGAGGCTGCCCTTGGGGTTTTCAATTATTGCCAATTCTCGCTGGGCATTGAAATGTTGCCGAAATCTTGGCGAAACGTGTTTCATTTCGTTATTTTGCCTTGGCAGTTCATTTCACAAAATTTTGTTCCATGGGCACTACTTAATAGCTTGGGATTTTTTTTTCAATTGCTTTGTAATGCAATCTTTCCTATGGAATTGACACATTTTTTCCCCTAGGAATTGCATTCTCTGTTGGAATGCAATTGAAGGCTCAAATCATTTTTTCTCTGCTTGCCCTGTTTGCCTGTGCTATTTGAAAAGGAGTCCTTGCAAAATTCTGGTCCTAAACCATATGCCTTCTCCCTTTGGAAAGGGATTGGATATGGGTTAACATGACTTTTGGAGGTCCTACTTTGTGTGACCTAATCGGGAAATTGGGCTTTTGTGCCACTATAAATTGCATTTGGATGTGGTGAAATCCCAAGAAATGGACCACTAACTTCAGACCTCTTCATTAGAATGGGGACTCGATCTACTTGAAGTCAAAAGGAAAGTTTCGTTCAACCTACTTGTAATCATGATGGGAGATCCTGTTTTTTCAAAGAAGTGAGACGAGATGGAGATCAAGAGCAGAGAGTTGGGATATCTTGCTCGAGATTTTGTCATATCTCATGATATTTCGCCCTGAATCTCTTTATAGCTTGCTGGAACTCTCAATTTTCGCCCTTTTTTTGCTGATTTCGGCTAGATTTTCACTTGCAACTACTCTTAGCACATCTACAACATCGGAGGAAGATCAATCATTCTCTGCTTGTTTGATGAACTTATGATTTAATGATTTATGTAGAACTTCTAATGATTGTATATTTTTATTACTCTATTCTTGAAAATTGAGATTGTGATATTCATATGGATGGAATTTTGATGACTTGTAGGTTATTTGATGCATTTGATACACTTGCTTTTCATTTATATGCCTTAAAGGTTCTATATTACATGTTGTATAACCTTGCATTCTCTAATCCTACAACATTTTGGTTTCACATTATCGGTAAACTTAGATATCATACTTAGGGTTGTTTTCTGACAAATCCAAGACCAATGTGTTCAAAAGGCCTTAAATAGGTTAACTACCAAGTTTCAGCCCAATTGGGACTCTAAAATCTACCAAGATGGGCCACTGAGTTGACGCCAAAAAATCACATATCTCGACGAGATGGTCGAGATCTCGGTTTTTCAAGGTGGCGAGATCTCGCGAGAGATTGCCCCAGGAAGAGGCATATTCTTTCCTCGGGTTGATCACCCCCTCTCCTCCCCACTAGGCTCTTTAGCCTAAGGGTAGGTTCTGGTTTTATTAAAACCCTCCATGGTTTGAGATCTAGATCTCTATAGGGATCAGAGTGGCTCAGAAAATTGGGATCTTGCAAAATCTCCGTTATGATATTTTTGGCCACCTTAATTTGAGCCAATTTAGTGCCCATCTCGGTGGGTTTTAGGGGGCAATTTGGGTTGGAATACCCTATTTTAGGTTTTCTAAATACATTGATGGCCTTAGATTTGTGAGAAAGCAAGTTTGGACGTGAGTTCCAACTCAACGTTAGCTTTGAAATCGTTATGTTGAAGGAGTGAACATGTAGACTTATAAAACATGAAGTACCTGATATATATGAAAACATAAAGGTTTAAGGTCAAATAATACAGCAAACATGTTCGGTGGTTCACAATTTTGCATGACAAGATCGCTGTACTTAAAAGTGATCATGAGAGGTCGAGAGCACATGTGTAAACTAAACAAGCCACTAAGCTACTCCAACTCCTGCTCCCCCAACACCAGCACTAGATCCACCAGGTTCTCACTTGATCACTGCTGTAGATGCTCTAAACCTGATGCAGATTAGGTGGAGCTCCGACCAAGCTTCCAGTGAAAATGAGCAAAACTCTGGGGGGTGTGTGTGTGGGGAAAAACCTGCGTGAGAACAATGGAGGTGAAGTAATAGGGGTTTTGTGACTATAGGGTCTTGGGTTTAAATAACAGAAACTAGATCTTTCAAGGCAATTAAAAAGAACTGCCTTTTTCAACCTTATCCAACTTATCCAACCTGAAGTTCATTGGGGATTGTTCTCCAGATTGCTTCAAATCATCTCAGGCTTTTAAAAACTGGTTGGAGAATATCTGTAATTCTTTCTCATTAATTGAGAAGTTGTGAATATCTTGGTAATCTCTTTTCTTTTCTTTTCCCCCTTATTTTTTGGGGGGGGGGGGGGGGGGGGGATTGTGAGACAAGATGGCCACTAGTTAATTTCTTGGTAGGATCTCTATATTTCTCGGTATTTTATTATAATTATGATTGTATGCATCCAACCAAAACCTGGGTTCCATTTCAACCGAATGAGGTGCACCAGTTTGGTTAGACCTCATTCCAACTTGTTTATTTTAGCTGACTGAGTTGGGCTCTGAAATCGAGTTCTTAAACTATGTTCTTTCCTTGATCCAGTCCAGATCAGTGAAACACCAACCAATACACAATGATCTACTGACAAGCCTCTGAAATTACCGGCAGTGATAGTAACAACCCACAGTTGCAGGTGATGACTTCGACGATAAGGGGAACTCTGACAATTTACTGGAATGTGGTATCTGGTTGTGTTGAGGAACTGAAGGAACTGATCTGTTATCTGGAGCACCAAGTCAGCTTGAGTTTCCTTGCAGACTTGGAGTTCCATTTAAGTCAACCAAATATTGTAACAGTGATTCTTTTTTGGATTAAAGCTTATAACAGCGATTACAGTAGCAGAGGAAAAATAAATGGAAATAGCGAGAAAGGGGAATTAGGAAGGAGAAGAGGGAAGAGACTGCACAGTATGACTCATGCACTCCTTATTGTGTGTTTATTATTGACTGTACCAGGATCACATCCTTATAGGAACACTCGTTCACTACAACAACAACAACAACAACAACAACAGTAAGCCTACTAACTCTATGATAATGCAACCCATTGATATTCTTCAAGAAGAAAGATATTATTGAATACCCAGTGGATTAGGCGTTTAACCAAAATAAATCCAAAGCTGAGCTAGCTCATCAGAACATGAATCTGCTACAGAGAGAATACCGTTTGGTAGGCTGAAATGTAGCCGATGTTACTTACAGGGATAGTGTCCAACTGCCCAGAAACCAAGTCATTGCGATTTTCACTTTTTGTAACCCAATGTAAAAAAATAAATATTGAAAAACGGGTAACTTGTTTTCTCATTCCTTATGCAACATATTTTAGTGAAATAAAACAAAAAATAAAATAAAATAAAGAAAGGTACTGGTTGCGCTGATGGTTGTATCATTTTGCCATGATTTAACTCAGCTTAGGATTTCTCATCAATCATAAACACCTGTGCAGACTTAAGTTTCTTTTAAGTTCTGCAATCTGCACTGTGGGTTTGGATTCTTGTCTGACCATAATATGGATCATGTTTAACATCTTTTTTGAATCACATCTTCACTCCAGTGGAGTATCTAGCCTCCATCCTGGCTCTGTCAGTATTTTTGCTTTTAGTCTTTTCCCCTAGTTAGTGTGCATTTTGAATTTTGGCACGAATGATTGGTACCTAATAGATTATTTTTTGATGGAAAATCCTGTAGCAACATTCGATCGCACTGGGAGATATGTGATTACAGGTTCAGATGATCGCCTTGTAAAAATCTGGTCGATGGAAACTGCATTTTGTTTGGCTAGCTGCCGTGGGCATGAAGTGAGTTTAGACGGTTTATATGTTAGACATGCATGCATGGTTTGTCTTTGTTCCTTATGCTAGTATACTTCATTTTTATGTATAAATGCTTTTTGTAGGGGGACATCACGGATTTGGCTGTCAGTTCAAACAATTGTTTGGTGGCATCCTCATCAAATGATTTTGTCATTCGAGTTGTAAGATTTGTTTTACCTATGGTGACCAGTCTTGTTTGTCTTCATTTGCTTTGATAATTTAACAGTTTCTTGTGGTCTAATACAGTGGCGTTTGCCTGATGGGTGTCCAATATCGGTTTTGCGAGGACATACCGGAGCTGTTACCGCCATTGCATTCAGTCCTAGGCCTAGCTCCGTTTATCAGCTTTTATCGTAAGCCTTTTTCCTCGATTTTACCAGTAGTTGCTATTCCATAGAACCCCCATTTCGTCTTCTTACTAAATTTTAGGCAATATTCACACCTTTCCAATAATTTATCTTGTTGATGTTTTAATATTGGGAGACTAAATGTTTGTCCTAGGATAATCTCTGGCAGTATGTTCCATGATGCATCCTTAAATGGGGAGTTTGAAAAAAGGTCATCAGCTGCAGGTTGAACTTAAAAACTTGGTTTTGGGACAAGATTGTTACACAATCATTAGAAAAGCCATCTGGTATCATTGGCTTTTTCTTCTTCTTCTTCTTCTTCTTCTTTTTTTTTTTTGGGGGGGGGGGGGGGGATATTTTGTTTGGTGATCTATTTTAAGTCTAATTTGTACTTATGGTTTCACCTAAATACCTTTGTGCCAATTCTTTTATTTTTATTTGGAAAGTTTATCCTGTTCCTCAGCCATCTAAGTTTTTTCAATATCTCTGCTTTAATGCATGTATTTACATAACTTATGGCAAAAGCTTCTTCTTCTTCCCCCCCCAAATTTATATTTCTTTAATTAAAAAAGGGATAGCACTATACTGTTGGGAATACCTTCCCCCCCACCAAAAAAAAAAAAAATCTCCTTTATGTTTGTGATGACGGTTTTCAGCAAAACTACTTGCGTCTCAATTATTTGACATTGTTTGGAACCTTTATTCTCTTTTTGTAGTTAGATAGATGAAGGATGTTATTAGCTGTATTCATATTTTTTATCTTCTTAGTGTTGGAATCAATTAAAGACGTTATATCCTTTACCAAGTAACTTGAAAATCAAAGATCCTGCTAAACAGGCCTTATTTATAACTTTAAAGCAGCCACTGGCTGGGTCCACAAGCCCCCATATTCCTAACATTGGCTGGTAAATCCAGTTATTAACTAGTTATTCAATTGCCTTTAGACCCCCCCTGGGCAGACCCTAAAACCCAAAGATTTCCATATTGCTTGAAAATTGTGTATCAGTTTTGTAGAATGGACACAATTTTTAGTTAATTTTTCAGAGTTTGTAAGAGCCAAGAGCTCCTACTACTTTATTATGAAAAAGTGCTTCTCTTCTCCAATGGACTGCTGTGAGACTTAATTAAAGGAGGGAAAAACCTTTGGAATCAGTGGGATCCTGATCCAGGTTTGTTGGTGGGAAGCCATAGGTTGCTTTTTCCTTCTCAATTATCAATTTGTACTGTTATTGCCATTCTGTTGTGCTTGCTGGGATTTGTTTAATCTCAGTGTCATTTTTTTGGGGGGGGGGGGGTGGAGCGTGGTTCGGTGGCTATATTCTGTTTTTCACTGCTAGATGTAGGATTAAATTGTTGGAAAAAACCACCTGAAAACCCTGATGGATGCCTGTTGGGCCCTATCCTTGAGATCAATAATGGGAGTCGTAAGAGATCTAGCTGGGAGATCACCACGTTTTGAGGTGTCAAAGGCCCTCCTAAGAGGCACCTTTGACCAGAAAATAGTGCAGATCGACAGTTATCAGAAATCACTAATCTTAGTTTACAGGTTTCAAACTTTTGCTGTTTACTTGATTATTGAAGCCTTGCTGTATTTTTGGATTTGCTTATTCTAAGTTGTGACCTTGGTCAAAGTCTGACCTTCATCAGAGAAGGAAGACTTTGACCCTGTTGTTGACCTAAATTCGTCCCCAACCCCTCTGTTTTTGTTTTGGGATTTGATGTCCGGTGGTACAGGGTGTGTAACCTGAACCTAGGGTTCATCCTCCAAGAGAAGAATATTGAAGGAGTTAATTATTTGTCTGATCAGGGTTGTGGGAGTGAACCTTCGCTTTTTTCTGAAGATGTAAATAGGTGTAGAAACTTCCAATAGTAAATCATTGGTGTAGTTTATTACAATTTTACTCCTTAAGCTTCTTAGAAACTTCCAATGGTAAATCATTGGTGTAGTTTATTACAAATTTGCTCCTTAAGCTTCTTCTGGAGAAGAATTGCAAAGTGATTTAATGATGGATGATTTGATGAATTTTTAAAGTCTTATTTTATTTTTTTATTTTAGGGGGGTGTTTTTTTGGGGGGGGGGGGGTCCTCCACCACCCATGAAGGTCAAAATCCATGTTCATTTGATAATTGGTATTGTTAATATATCAACTTGCTTTTATATTTTTGACTTTTGATTTCCTATTTCATGTAATGGCTGATACCCATCCCTGTCAAAATTTTTTATTTATACTTCTAAGATTGTACAACAGAAAAAGAAAATGAATATTTATCAGTTTATTGTAAGGTTAATTGACCTTGCTTTGCCCAAAGAAACTAGCCTTCGTTTTGAATACTTCTTTTTCATAGTCCAGCAATTCAAATTGCTTCTCAACCTACAATGATTCTTTTTCTTTTTAGGTCATCAGATGATGGTACATGTCGGATATGGGATGCTAGAAACTCTAACTGCAGCCCACGAGTTTACGTTCCAAGGCCTACTGAAGTCACAGCTGGTAGTTTTTGTTATTTTATTTCTGGTTATGTTGGTTAACTGGTGGAGTTGCCTGACAGGTGCTTACATGGGAATTATGAAACTTGTAGGACAAAGCAATGGTCCTTTGTCAAGTACTGGCCCTCAGAACCATCAAATACTTTGTTGTGCATTTAATGCTAATGGAACCGTTTTTGTAACTGGAAGCTCAGACACTTTAGCCCGGGTACATCTAGGCATTCATACTTTTAGTCATGGATTTTGCTTGCTAGTCTATTTTTCAGGCCCATTTCATCTGAATATTGATGAAAATATAGATGCTTTGATACCAATGATCAGTTATTTGCAGGTGTGGGTTGCTTGTAAATCTAATATAGAAGACTCAGATCAACCAAATCATGAGATGGATGTGTTATCTGGCCATGAAAACGATGTGAATTACGTGCAATTCAGGTAAGTTTGTTTGGTATTATATGGTTGATTTCAGTTTTGACACAAAACTACAATGTTTCGCCCAAATTTGGTCGAAACTGTACTGTTTCGGATGGAAGTTTCAGTGAAAGGTTTTGAGGCCCGGTTGGCTAAATTAGGTCTTGAAACTTGTAGGAAATGGTATATTTGGTCCTCTAAAGATGATGAAACCCCTACAACAACATTAAGAAATCAGTCTTATGGCAAGTAATGAGGTCGGCTGCATGATCATTTTAAACAGCATAGGAAACACACTGAGATTCACACAAAGTAAAGAGAATTGAACAACAAAGATGAAGAAATGAAATAAGGAAAGAAATGAAACTGGAGAAGCACAAATGACAGCAAGAGGAAAGAGGATAGCAGTCAATCAGGAAAATACTAGCTAAATTGTGTTGACAATGTTGATCCTTGCCCTCCAATAGGTTTCACCTGAGGTAATACTTGGGACAAGGCCTAGACTATGATGTCATTCTTTACTACCTCTCCTATAATTATTTTAGGCCTGACCCTAGCTCTTTTGGGCTTTTAGCTTCTCTAATCAGAGCCAAATCACTCCTTACTGGTGCATTCTCATGCTTCTGTTGCACATGGCTAGACCATGTTCGATGACATTCTCTGAGCTTGTTGCTGACTGGGGCAACCCGTGCATCAGCTCTAATTCGTCTGTTCCTCTCTTCATCCTTTTAGTTTTGCTTTGTTCCCCACTTTATCCTTCATAGTTTTGTTGCACATCCATCTTAACATCCTCATATTTGCAACACATGGGTTCACTATTTTGCACCTTTTAACTGCTCAGCATTCTTCCCTATTAGTCATAGCAGGTTGAATAACCCTGTATCCCATTTGAATTCTTTGTGAAACTTCATCATCTATGTCACCTTTTTCTGTGTTTGATAGACCCCAAAAATGAAAGACTTACTTGGCCTCTGGTGTAGTCTAGATTGAAAGGGATTAACTAGGCGGCAGGCCTTGGTGTAATGATCAGTGGACCACAGTTGTAGCCTGAGATGGCATTAAAAACAACCTCTTAAAGGAATTGCTGGTTAAGGCTGCGTATGAAAGTCGCCCCCCTTGACTCTGTTTATGTGGAAACCTTTGGCACCTAGTTTGCCCTTTTAAGTTTGAATGAATCAGAATAGAATGTTGGGCCCACTTAAGGGCTAGGAGTTGATGGTATGGTTATGATCACTAGGTGTTGGGGAGTTTATCGACGAAGATTCATGGCTTCGAGGATTGGATTTGAATGGTGAATCGGAGTTTTTATTTTTATTTTTAAAATTTTTTTTTGCAACATTTAGGTTTTCCCATGTTTAGAAATTTGAAAAAAAAAAAAAAAATCAAAATTTTGGCACTGCAGATTTCAACCAAAGTTGAATGGTCTTGTTAAGATTGTGTAAGTAGCTTGTGATCAACTTTTCAAAATATGGTGAGGTTTGAATGGCTGGATGAAAAGTAATTTGGGTTTCATGGAATTAGAAGGTATGGAATGGATTTAGAATTTACATTTTCTGCTGGTTAGATGTTGACTAGCTTTTGGTTGAAGGTCAAGGTGCTTGCATGGGTTGAATGTTCAGGGTACAGAAGGGTTTTGATGGTAAATGCAAAATAATTGCAAAATTATGGTAGAGATTGAGAAACATGAAATTATTGGGCTGTGTGGTAGAATGTGTTCACCATACTAGCAAACCTATTTGTGATGCACCTAAATAGATACGAAAGAAGTAAGACTTCTATGAAACTAAGCCTTGATCCTGACAGAAACTTATTTTGACAATAACAGTAATAACAAAAGGCCTAAACCAACTATGGAACCATAATAGGGGGACTTCCCCTATCATTTTACATAATATCTTGTCTCTCTAACAAGAGTGAAATTAGGTTGGCAATGATTTGCCCTGGAAAATACAAAAATTAGGTTTTCCCCTCTTCCTTTGCAAAACCTGATAAAACAAATGAAAAGTGTCAAAATTTTTTTCCATTTTGATTGGTACTTTGCTTTAAGTATAAAGGCAATGTAATGCTTCACCCCAAATAGCACTGAGATGAAATATTTTTTCATCAGCAATTTGACTGAAACATGGTCTATCATAGGTATCAGATATCGGGGTCAAAATGAATTATTCTGTAATATTTGATTAAATTACAAACTATATGTAATAGAGATCTATTTAGTATGAAATTTAACCTGCTGGTTGATTTTTCCATGTCCCTGGGCAGTGGTTGTGCGGTGCCTTCAAGATCATCTACAGTCGATGCTTTGAAGGAGGAGAATATTCCGAAGTTTAAGAATTCCTGGTGTGATGTTTTTCCATTTATATATAATCTGCATTACTAGGCCTTATATTATACTATGTAGAAGCCAATGCATGGTTTGTGTTGACCTCCTTTTAGGTTTACGCATGACAACATAGTTACTTGTTCTCGTGATGGAAGTGCAATCATCTGGATCCCAAGATCACGTAGATCTCATGTGAGCTCTTATTTTCAGGCTTTTTTTTGGGTACATTTTGTCATTTTTAGTGGGACGTATGGTTGTTCTTTTTAAAGAGGCTTTTCAACGAGGATGGTTTTGTAGTATGATTTCTTCATTTAGCTTTGTGTTTCAATGATGTCAGATACGTATAATATAATGTTTCTGATTTTAACCTATCCTGGTTGCAGGGAAAAGTTGGACGGTGGACACGGGCATATCATCTGAAGGTTCCACCCCCACCAATGCCTCCTCAGCCTCCTCGTGGTGGCCCGCGTCAAAGATTACTTCCAACTCCTCGTGGTGTTAATATGATTGTCTGGAGCTTGGATAATCGTTTTGTGCTAGCTGCCATCATGGGTGAGGCATTTACTCTTTGTTGGTTGAGTTTGGTATAGGTATGAATATAATGGTATGACGTTGAGTTTTTTACATGTAACTCACTTAAGTGGGGGTGAAACTCTTGTTGCCTCACTTAAGAGGGGAAAATTAATTGAAACTCACTCCAATATTACATGGAGCACACACATAACATCCTCAGTCTTCGTTAAAGAATTCAAAATTTGAATGTTAAATGACGAAATTTCCCTTGTAGAATGTGTAATGACTAAACTAACCCCACCATTCTCCCTGTAATTGCCCTTGTGTCTCATTCCATACCCAACCCTTTGGTGGGTGAAGGGGAATCCCTTTACCTATCTTCTTCCTACACCTTACCAGAAACCACCCACCACTGCCAGAAACCACCACACTCCCTCCCCTTGGCGGCCACCACTGTCCCCACCTTCCCCCTGATGGAAACCATCACCACCCCACTGCTACACACACACACACCCAAAAAAAAAAAAAAAACGCCATTGTTGACCCTGCCAAAAACCTCTGAAAAATGCAACATCGCTCGATTGGAAAACAATATTTTCTTAGTCATTTGATCCTATTTGGGATACTATCTAATTCTAAGCTGAAATACTTCAACCACTCATAAAAGTCTCTTTGCCTTCTCTGCAATGGATCAAACCCTCCCACCACCACCATTGTCGCTGGATACTTCACTCCCCTTAAATCCACCGTCCTCGGCCCAGACACATTCACTGCTTCATGTTCTCTGTTTTCAAACATGGACGACATTTCTAATTGCCCTCTGTCTTGTGCCCCAATCGTTTCTAACTCCGAAAGTTTTGGGCGTTGTCAGCTGCTACTAAACTAAACTTGAGTTGTTAGGGTACAGTGGATGAAACCTAGTTGGGAATTTCTTCTGGGGATGGTGCTTCAAGAAGCAATTAGAGCGGTGAAGGTGGGATTGGTAACGATTGTGCTATCAAACCTACAAATTCTGGAATTCAGATTGTTAGCATCGATTTGGGTGATGATCGTCTGGAGGAGGAAGGAATCATCCAACCTGTAAAAAGGTCTTTCATGTTGAGGCTGGGCCTTTTGTGTGGAGTTCCTATATAGCCGTTGGTAAACACCTGAGTTGTGTTTTTGGAATTTCTAATTACTTTTGTTGGATTTAATTCTTCAGATTGCGTGTTAATATTGTGGCTGTTTACATTCTGATCGATTTAGGGTTTTGAGCGGTTGATTTCATGGGTGATTCTTTTTAGAAAAACTCAGGGCTTCATTAAGTTTATTAGAATCAGAGACTGCAAAGGCCTAATTGTTTTAGAGTTTTGGGTCTTTGTAAGAATTCAATGACTTCTTCCCCTTTTGGTAATGCTAGGATGGTCTCACTGTCCATGCCAGTGAATCATACAGCCCAAAATAATTTCTATTTTGGTGGTAGTTTCTATTTTCATAACTTTCTATTTTAGGAGCTAGAAAGTTACTAAAGCTGGAAATTTTTTTTTTTCTTCTTCTTTTCCTTTTTCTTCTAGGGGACAATTATTGTCTCTTAAGTTTTATTAGATTCATTAGAAGCTATAAATAAAAGGGCTTTGTGATTCTAGACTCTTTAGCTAGAATTACAGGCCTCTTCTGCTGATTCTTCATCTCTCCTCTTCTCTCTTTTCTTTGTTCAAGTTCAGCTGCTGTTTTGATTATTTAAAGCTTGTTTTCTAACATGGTATCAAAGCTTTTTTAAATCAAAATAGGAACCGAGGTTCTTAAAATTCTTGGTTGGAAAGCTGCCATGGATGTGGAAATGGATGCTTTACAATCTTGTCATACATGGTCTTTAGTAGACTTACCTCCTGGGAAAGATGTGGTCTACTGTCTGTGGGTGTATATTGTTAAGGACCATTATGATGGTACGGTTGAAAGGCTCAAGGCCCGCTTGGTTGCTAATGGCTATATACAAACATATGGTGTGGATTATTTGAAGACTTCTCTTGTGGTGAGACTTAATTTTGTCCGTGTTTTGATCTTTTTGGTTGTGAATTATGATTGGCCTCTTTTTCGGCTTGGCATAAACAAATGCATTCTTATATGGTGATCTTCATGAAGAAGTTTACATGGAGCAACCTCCAAGGTATGTTGCTCAGGGGTAGGACAATGTTCGTGTTTGCAGGCTTCATAAAGCAATTTATGGACTCAGTCTCCAAGGGCTTGGTTTGAGAAATTTAGCAAGACTGTGGAATCTTTTGGATTTGTACAGTGTTATTTTGATCACTCTATCTTTGTTAGACGACAGGGTGATTGTGTTGTCATTATGGTAGTTTATGTTGATGATATTGTTCTTTCAAGTAGTGATGTTGATGCAATCCATACAGTCAAGGCACACTTACGAAAATCTTTCCAAACCAAAGATTTAGGTGATCTACAATATTTTCTGGGGATTGAAGTAATCCGCAATAAACAAGGAGTAAGTTTGTTACAAAGGAAGTATGTGTTAGATCTTTTGACTGAGACTGGCATGCTTGCTTCTAAGCCTAGTGACATTCCCATGGATCCTCAGTTGAAGTTAGGATGTGATGATGGTGACTTGTTGGATGATGTTCATCGTTCACAAAAGTCTTATTAGGAAACTTATTTATCTTACTGTTACTCGTCGTGATGTTTCTTATTCTGTTGGTGTGTTGAGTCAGTTTATATAAATCTCCTATGAAGGCCCATTGGGATGCAGTGATGAGACTGAGAGTACTTTGGTACTTCAAGAGTGCGCCTGGAAAAGGGCTCATCTATCGACCAAATCGGAGAATGGATTTGGTTGCCTTTTCTGATGTAGATTGGGTTGGATCTATCATTGATCGCCGGTCAACTACAGGTTATTGTACTTTTTTTGGCGGAAATCTTGTGACTTAGAAGAGTAAGAAACAGTCCACCATTGCCCAATCTAGTGTTGAAGCTGAGTATAGGGCTATGGCCCACACCGCTGCTGAATTGATGTGGCTTCATTCGTTGTTAGAGGAAATGGGATTTCCAATTTTTGTCCCCATGAAAATGTTTTGTGATAATTAGGCAGCCACTTACATGGCTAGTAATCCATTGTTCCATGAGAGGATGAAACATATAGAGGTAGATTGTCACTTTGTGCGTGATGTAGTCAAGAAGAAACTTATGGCGACTCTTTTGTGAGCTCTACTGACCTCTAGCTTATTTGTTCACCAAAGCTTTGTTCAGACCAAATTTTCAATTTATCTATTGCAAGTTGGGTGTGAGAGATTTGTATGCTCCAGTTTGAGGGGGAGTGTTGAAGTATATGCAAGTTTTTGGGTAATTTTACTGTTCACGTGAACAGTATTATGCTAGTGATGCTACTCTACCTTATTTTTAATGTAGGAGTCTTGCTACATAAGTTTTGGGAGTTTTTAGAATGTATAGTTTCTATTTTGGTGGTAGTTTCTCTTTTCAGAACTTTCTATTTTTGGAGCTAGAAAGTTACTAAAGCTGTAATTTTTTGTTTCTTTTTTTTTTTCTTTTCTTTTCTAGAGGACAATTATTGGCTGTTCAAGTTGTATTAGATTCATTAGAAGCTATAAATAAAAAGGGCTCTATGATTCTAGACTCTTTAGCTAGAATCACAGGTCTCTTCTGTTGGTTCTTCATTTCTCTTCTCTTCATCTTCTTCTTCTCCTCTCTTTTCTCTGTTCAAGTTCAGCTGTTGTTTTGATTATTTAAAGTTTGTTTTCTAACATGCATATTTTCTTCTCTCTAGGCTGCCGCAAGATCCCTCTTAGGGAACCCACGACTCTGGCAATGGGCTTCTTCAAATCTGAATTTTGTTTAATAATCATCAACTTCTTGTTATAATGTAGAGAGGCTTATTTATAGCCTTTAGAAGAACTCATACTAGAACTAAATTTTAAAAAACAATTCAAACTAGAACTCTTACTTGGACTAAGGACTCCTACTCATACAAGGATTCTTTCATATCTCACTCTAGGAAGTTCCAAATTGAAAACTAATAGTAGATATGGAATCCTTGCAAAAAGTAGACTACAAATAGGGGACTCCCTCATAACTTCGAAGTCCTAAGCTATCAAGGACTCTTCAATAACTTATCATATAGTGACTTAAACTCTAAATTTAAAAATAAATCTAGGGTCCCACAAACATAATGCAGCCAATTAAACCTGAAGTGGACTTAACCATATTATAGCAAAATTTCCAAAATACCCCTTCTGGTACTAGAGGGCTGTAGGTTTTTGGGGATGCTACCATAGGCCCAAGTTCGGCCCTAATTCTGGTTCACATCACGACTGCTCTGTTCTTCTCTCTCTATCTGTTGGGCCTTTGAAGACATCTGCTCTTGCAATTCCTGCACGATCAACTCGAGTTCATCAACCCTAGACTCCATTCGGCTTCTAATAATTCCCTTGATCGAGCACGCTCCAATACTACGTGATAAGACCCTCGATGAAACCTTGGTCAATTGGATAAGATCCCCAGTAATGATGCTAGCACCTGCAAATTCACATACCACATTCACACACTGCAATTCAATGGTAAATCAAAGCGAAAAGACTATAAAGATATCACTCAATTAATCTGGCACTGAAGTTGGTCAGTACGGGTCTGTAATACAAGAAATTCCCCAGCCTGAATCCCTACCCGTAATGCCCCTTAACTGAGGGTCTTCCCTCCCCTATGATCTAAGCTCACCCACACAAAGCACACTATCTCCCCCTTTTTTCTCTGTTCCCTGATGTCCCTCTACGTAGCCCAACAAATCCCAACAATCCTAACTAATTCCTTATCATATAGGCCAACATGAGAGTGGCTGCTCAGGTAGGCCTGTCCTTATGTGGGGAGTTGTCTTTGGACCATATATTCAATAAAAAACCTCTTGCGAACATTTACTATACCATCAGTGATAGTTGCTGGGTAGGCCTGTACTGTTGCAGTGTTGTATCTTTTTGGGCGATTTTGTAATCTTTTATTTTGTCTTTTATCACTGAATCTACCCTATGATTTCATTTTATTGTTCCAGATTGCAGAATATGTGTTTGGAATGCTGCTGATGGCAGCCTGGTCCATTCTTTGACTGGTCATACTGAATCAGTAAGTATTTTCACCTCTTGTAACTAATGTTTTTTTATTGCATTGTGAGTTTGAGCAGATATACCCATCCTTAGTTATATTAATGAATTATAATATGGGAAATATCATATGGCGGTCTCAATACTTCACCCTGAAGTATCATCTTTGTATCTTAGAGCCTGCAGAAAGTCCTTTCTCTGGTGAAAAATATTTGATCTATTCTGCAGGTTAACTCATTATGAAGGTTTAAAGTATCTGTATCCAGTATCATATTGGAAGGGTATTTAATGAGATGTATTATATTGTATTGGAGCGACTCAAGATGCTCCACAAATATGCCTGGAAGCAGTCAATAACTACATGGAAATGCTTACACTACATGCATAATAGAATATTGAAGCATAAAACATTATAAGTTAGTACAGCAAACAATAACAATGACAACAAGTCAGTCTCCCAACTTGATGTAAGCAAACCCACCCCTCTTTCCTAACCCGCATCTTGGGCCCGAAACCCAAACCCACTTGACGCAACTTGTAGGCTGGTCGAACCCTACCAGGGGTATTTTGGTCATTTTCTACTTTTGATGGTTATTTTAGTCCAGTAAATTTAGTTTTAATTTGTGAGTCCATCTCTTGTTTTATTTCTCTGATTGAGTTAGAATTGAGAGTCCTGGTTAGAGATGGAGTAAGATTCTTTTTGGGTAATTAGTGGCTATTTTCCAAGATGGTTTCATTTTTATTTGTGGTTGTTTATTTATGAATTTTAATGGGGTTCTAGATTTCTAGTTTATAAGGGAATCGCTAGTTGAGTCAAGATAGGTTTCTTTATTTGAGTCTAAGTCTTTTGCCTCCAGTTTTAAGGCTATAAGTAGCCCACTCTACCTCATTGTAAAGACAGTTTGAATTGAATATATGTCTGAATTTGAGGGAGTTGAGTCGTGGTCTTCTTGGGAGGGCCACCACGGGTTTTGAGAGCTTATTCTTGAAAGTTCTGTGAAGATTATTCGAATCTCCATCATCAGTTCAACAGACCAGCAGTTTCTTCAAGTACAGCAGCCCAGCCCCCTTCCTTTTCCTCCTTTCACTCTGGATACCTTTCCCCACCATTCCCCTTTCTTACGCAGCCTCCCCCACCCCCTTCCCAACTATGCGGCAGCCCAACAGCCCCCTTCTACCCTGTGATCACGCCTAGACCCTTCCCCCACCCCTGTGGCAACCCTAGAAAGCAACCCTACCCTCCCCCATACCCTGCGGTACCTCCTCCCCCTGCTTTCTCCCATTCGGCCCTCTCTTCCTGGTCCTACTTGCGGCAGATCTGAAAACCATAAAAGAAAGAAAAAGAAAGAAAATAATAGAAAAGAAAAGAAAGAAGAAAAAAAAAGATCAAGGGAGTGCCCAAGAATTTACCGAGATCCCAAGAATCCTCTAACAACCAACCTCTTTATCTGTTCCATCTTTCATCATCCCTAGACCAGCCCATAGGGATTTGTTAAAACCTTAGTCATCCCAAAACCTACCGGTATCAAATTTGCCCACCCCTAACTTGTTCCTAAGATTCACCATAAATCCTAAACTCATTACCATCTCAATCCCTGCAACCCATTTTGATTTTTGTTAATCCCTACTCTTACCCTGAACCCTAAATTTATCGAGTTTAATCATCCCATCTAAGTTTGTTAAAAGCTCCCACTCAGATTTGTTAATTACTTTGCTAGTTCACAAGTGGAAAGGATTCTGGTCTGACCCTAATTCTAGGGAAACAATCACAAAACCTTTTACCCCTAGAATCTTAGTTACATGACAACTAAATGGGATTGGCTACATGGATCCTCGCCTTCCAATCAGCCATTTGAGGTCATACTAGATACATGGCGTAAGTTGTGTGCGTCTTTTCTTACCACTTCTCTTAAGGTTATTTTATCTCTATATCTAGCTCTTTTCAATCCTTCAATCTAGACTCAATAACTCCTCCATTTGGACCATTTAAGGGTCTTAGTTGAACATGGTCGACTCGTACCACCTCAAACAACTTTCTCATAGCTTATCATGTGTAGGAGCCACTTGCCATCCCAACTCTAATAAGATCATGCCTTACGTTATCTGTCCTACTTTTGGCATTCATCCTCCTCAACATGCTTATTTTTCGTTTACATTGAGTTTATCTATATGATGCTTCCTAACTGTCTAATACTTTGCACAATACATTACAAATTAATATTAGACAGTCTCTAATGTTTCTAGAGCTACAAGAGCACAATATAAGCAAAGTTTTTGTGGATCATATAGATAAATTGTCTCGCTCCCCTCCAACCCCTCCTAGATCTGGAGAATGCTTTTACTTCTCCACGGTCGTGCTCTTTCTGCCATTTCAGTCCAGGTTTCAATTGGTGTCACCACTTCCTTTTGGCTCAACCCTTGGCATCCGATGGGTATCCTGTTCACTCTCCTTGGCCCCAGAACCGTGTACAATTCCCGTATCCCAAAATCCATAACCCTCCTTTATTTCCATTGGATCTTGGTTCCCCACCCGTCACCTAAGTCTCACACAGGTTTGAAGCCCCCCCCCGCGTTCATCCCACATCGATGGCCGCATTACATGGCATCATTCCCATTCTACTGCCTCCGCTTGGAACCTCCTTAGAACCCCCTCCCCCCTGTTCCATGGACTCACCTTGTTTGGTTTAAAGGCCACATCCCTCGCCACTCCCTAATTCTTTGGAGAGCCCTTAACCTTGCCCTCCTTACTCAAGCATTCCTCATTAGCCGCCACATTCCCACTAGCCCCAACCGTACCATTTGTTGGAATAGTTTAGAGGACCTTGACCATTTATTTTTCTGTTGCCCGCTCTCCCGCTCTTTTTGGACCTTAGCCTTGGCCTCCATTTGGCCCAGATCGTGAAGTTCATTTGGCTTTGCCCGAGATTGGAAATGGATCCTGAGAAACTTTGCCGTTGCCAAGTGGGTAAGCTTGTCTTTGCCGCCATTGTTCACCATCTTTGGTGGGAGTGTAACATGAGAAGATGGACTTCCAAATCCCGATCTGGAGATATGATTTGGAATACCATCTATTTTGATGTTTCTTCGAGACTTCGCTCTCTTCCCCATTTCTCTGTTGTTGATTCTCCAAGAAATAGGCTGATTGTTAGTTCTTGGAGTCTCACTTCTTCTATCTAGTCACTTCCTTGACTGGTATTCTCCACATCCCCTCTCTTTCCCATTTGTACATGTGCTCTTGTTTGCTTTTAGTAATTTAATTAATTATTCATCCAAAAAAAAAGGAGACAAAGCATGGTGGGATCTCGCGAGGTATCTCGGTTTTTTCATAAACCGAGACTAGATCAAGGCGAGATCTTGTGAAATGGGATATCTCGCTCGAGATCTCGCCATATCTCACTATATCTCCCCAAATCTCGCTAGAACTCTCAATTTTTGCCTATTTTTTTGTGGATTTCAGCCAAAGTTTTACTTGCAATTACTCTTAGCACATCTACAACATCAAAGGAAGCTCAATCATCCTCTACTTGTCTTATGAACTTATGCGTTAATGACTTATATAGAACTTCTAATGGTTGTATACTTTTATCATTCTATTCTTGAAAGTCAAGATTGTAATACTTGTACGAATATTATCTTGATGACATTTAAGTTATTTGATGTATTTGATACACTTGATTTTCATTTATATGCCTTAATGGTTTTATATTACATGTTATATAACCTTGCATTCTCTAATCCTACAGCATTAATTGTTTTATATTACATGTTATATAACCTTGCATTCTCTAATCCTACAATATTTCGGTTGCACACTATGGGTAGACTTAGAAATCATACTTAGGGCTATTTTCTCACAAATTCAAGGCCACTAATGTGTTCAAAAGGCCTTAAATAGGCTAAATACCAAGTATTAGCCCAACTAGGACCCTAAAACCGACCGAGATGGCTACTTAGTTGACGCCCAAAAAATGGCATATCTCGCCGAGATCTCGCCGAGATGGGTCGAGATCTCGGTTTTTCATGGTAACGAGATCTCGCTCAAGAGCGAGATCTCCTACCATGGAGCAAAGTACATCAAGACAAGCGTGTTCAATTGAATATGTATAATGGGTGCAATTTCTTACGCAGGAAACATTGTCTTTTTCAGTTTGGGGAAAGTCTAGGATTATACACGTTACTAAAGAATTTAATTTGGTGCAATCATTCAGGTTATTTTCCATTATATATTAAAATTCGAGTAAAAATTCAAAAGTTCGATGTATAACTGTTCTTGCAAAATCTGGTTTCAGTCCTTGATTGCAGAGTATTTAACTCTCAAAAGAGTCATTTTTATTTACAGTAGAGGCAAATAATCAAGTTGATTTGCTAAAGAATTTATGATTAGAACGCGTTACATGTAGCAAGTATTGTGCCTGGATGGATAATGTTATGTAGTTTATGAGAGATGTTAATGCTGTTTAGGATGTCCAGAATCCAGGTGGGTCAATTTGGCCTTAAAATGCTTTATTTTGGCCCATAGGTGGCTTATATAGACATTAGACTTCTTATTTTTGGGTTTATTCATGTAATGGAGTTAATATATAAGGAAATGAAGTGGGGGCAATGCCAGTACACGTGATTAGTAATTTCTGTATTTAAATTAGTGTTTGAGTGAGATTAGGATCTTAATAACTAGATATAATTCGGTTTTGAGTTTATTTACTTTATCGAGCCTTTTGCATGAGTCAAATAAGGAACTTTAGGTCCATGTCTATGTAATGCATCCGTCAATGGTGATGATTTTATTATTGACTAGTAATGACGAATGTGCATGTGCACGTGTGATGTGTTAGACAAATCACTCATATGTAATAATAATAATAAACAAATTGAAATATCACAAGACAAATGAAGCGAAGATTATCATACCTCTACAGTTGATGAAGGTGATTGTACCTGAATACCAATATGAATTTTCACCGGTCACTTACACTTGAAGAAGAAGTTGGGAATTGGGAAGATCTCCAAACGTTGACTGGTTGTTTTGTGAAAGTTTCTTCTACAAGCGTTTAAAGCATCAACAGTGATTAGTAACTTGGGTGGAACACAACCATACATGCAAATTTCTGATCCCATGCAACTCTGGTCATGTGAGATATACACAGAAAAAACTTACAAAGAGGAAGACTATAAAAAAAGCAAAAGTAGTGAAGAAAAGAAGAACGTACCTCTCTACTTAGATGCACATAGTTGGACGTAGCTGGATAGCAGTACCAAGTTTCACCTCTAATGGTTCAATTCAGTTGATAAAGAAGAGTTAGGATAAGTAAATATAACTTAATGGGGCAAAGGGATAAGATAGAAACTGTAATGTTCAATATAGAATGGGATAAGATAGAAAATTGTAATGTTCAATATAGAATGGGATAAGATAGAAAATTGTAATGTCTTGAACCAAACAAAAAAAAATAAAAAAAAAAATGTAATGTCTATTGATGATTGATTGAGGCTATGGAACGTCGATTTTCTAATTATTGGAATACTAATGTTTCAATATTCATTATTGTTTGATTTGATTGAGTTTTTCATTTATCATTTATCATGAGTAAAATATAAAATAAAGAGGGATTGAGATGAGATAGAAAATTGTAATATTTCAATTTGGAATTGATTGGCATGAGTAAATATAAATTAATGGGGGGCAATGGAGTGAGATAAAACTGTAAAATTTCAATATGGAATGGGATAAGATAGGAAACTATAACTTCTATTGATGAGTGCCAATTTTCTAGTTGAAAAGTATTGTTATTGATTTTAATCATACATGTACATATATCTTCTATTTAATTTGATAATGGACCACCAATTCTCCCCTTGCATATTGAAATTTCAATTAGGTAGGGGTAAATACCAAGGATGCCTATTTTTCAATAGGTAGGGGTATATTGTATCGTTTTATCTTTTGTCATGTAAGTCATTTAATTGATGATTGATTGAGGCTATAGAGCATCAGTTTTCCAATTATTGGAATACTGACATTTCAATATTTATTATTGTTTGATTTGATTGAGTTTTTCATTTGTCATTTATCATATATAATATTAATTATTATAGAATGTCATTAATATTAGTTGATTACATATTTAGTATATGTAAAATTCCAATTGTAGACATCATTTAGTGATGTCAACTATGTTGATAACTAAGGGATTTTAAGGAAAAAAAAGTTTAGCCATGTCCCTTGAGTATATGCTTTTTATAATAGTAGTATATAGGGTTTTTTACGTGTGGGTCCTTCTAGTAGAGTATAAACTAATGTTTGGTCCTCTTAGTGCAATCAATTACATTTGGATCCCAAAGCAACTAATGCCATTATCTACCGTTAAGTTTTTTCAAATTTCAATCCTGAAGGGACCAAAATACCCCTCAGGCTGTTTAATGACCAAAATAGCCCTTTGTGAATATCATATTTTCATTCTTATGCCAATGATCTTAATACCTAATGATTTCTCACTATCACTCTCCCTCTCCCTCTCGCAACTCTTCATACCTCTACTTGATGTCATGTGCGTCGAAAAGGAGCAACAGGTCTTGACTCTCTATTCCTAAAGATCTTAAACGGAAACCAAAAAAAAGTAAACAATCAAACAGCTCACTTCGAGTAAGAACAAAGAACCATTAATCTGATGCAATCCAACTTGACTGCTCAATAAAATTTGTCGAAATTGAAACAGAGATAAAATCACATAAAAGATGTATGATAGAAAATTAATGTCACATACCAAGCCAAAGTCTTTGGTGACTGGTGTAATTAAGAACTGCACGGTTCTCAAACGAGAAGCTGATTTGAGTTCCTGTGGAGCTGATAAGGCAAAGCCTGGAACAGATTTCAAGATATCAGATTGAAATAGAGTAGAAAATGCAATAGAAATGACATTAACTGAAACATAAACAAAGCTCCACGTAGATTGAAGTCAACCATCACGAATTTTAGGAACCATTAAAAATTCAAACATAGTTCATGCAATAGCAGATAACAACATAGGTAAAAAGTGATAAGATTTATTCTAAGTTGAACTTAAAAGACAAGTATCATGTGAACTAAGGTTTCACGTACCAATTCAAGTCCTTGTGAATGAAACCGTTGAAGCTGTGCAAGGAATTTGAACAGGGAAACACAACAAATCCGTGATAGTGAAACTTCAATCAAATAAGGGTTTTGCATGAGAGTCAATAGGTATTAGGATGGTAGGCATAAGAATGAATGTAGGATATGTAGAGGAGGCTATTTTGGTTATTAAACAATCTAAGCCTCTGAGGGGTATTTTGGTCCCTTTAGTTTGAAATTTAAAAAAAAACTTAAATGTGGGTGACGGTGTTAGTTGCTTTGGGACCCAAACGTAATATATTGCATTAAGGAGATCCAACATTAGTTTATGATCCACTAAGAGGACCCATGCGTAAAAAACCTAAGCGTAATATATTGCATTAAGGAGAACCAACATTAATTTATGCTTCACTAAGAGGACCATCCGTAAAAAACTCAAATATGATTTTTTTAATAATTGTACATGGGAAGTTGCTACTCTTGAAGGAGTGTAGTGTATAGGTTTTAAATGTATTTGTGGAGTTACAACTCTTGAAGGAATAGAGTCAGAAGATTTACCCTTTGAAAATAAAACGTTGCTTTTGAGAGGGAGTACTATTAAGGGTTATGGCTGTTGAAGATATGTTGTGGTATGTTGATCGAATAAAAAAATGTATTATAATTTGAGTTTGTAATTTTATACAATAGTATGACTTTTATTAATGGTGGGCTACTGAGGGTGCTTTGTTTTGAAAGTGTCACATTCCCCCAGCCGGTACCCTAATTCTAATACCCGTAGGTGTGATACACAGCCCTGAAGATCGAGTCTCAACAATCATCCTCCCACATAACACAATAATATAACTATAAGTAAGAAATAATTATTGTATTTATGTAATTAAAAAGAATAACAATGAATGGATCTTAAAAGGATCTTAAAATAATATCAGAGTGCTGAAAAATGATACCAAAGTAATCAGAGTAAAAGAGTATGCGGATGTAAACTCTAAAAGTCAAAGTACGGAAGAATAGTCAACTAAAGTATTACATCTGAAAGAATTAAAGAAGACTCGAAAACGTTCTAAATACTATTCATAATTAGTCTCTTTATCAAAAAGGTAATATCTATATTCAAAGATCTCTGTATCTAGTACGGGATACTCCAGCTCCAAAATTGGACTAATCCTGGTACGTGTAGTCATCACACAGACATTATTCACTGTGATGTTCATGATCGCCAATACTTTGTATATCGTACGAATCATTTGAAGATGTCTCGTAGTCTTAGGTCTCGGCGTCATCAACACCTGTATGAAAGTCTAAAGCAAACATTGTCCCCGAAGGGTGAGCTCAAAAGAACTCAACGAGTAATTCAAATATAGACAACAATTTACAATCAATATTCAAAAACAAAGCATGATGCAATATGATATGAGACAATATGCAAGTATGCATTTAACTCTAACATATGCTAGTCTTTAGTGGCGGACACGCATTAAGATAGAACACCATACTCCTTTGGGCGGTCTCAGTCACTCTCCCTCACAGCTCTTAAGCATGTCTTTGGGTTCTCCGCGGTAGTTGGGTCAAGGCATCCATCTCAAACTATCACCGTGGCTGGGGTTTAGGTCACCACTCTCTCATTCCACCATTGGTATGAGTATTGGCGCGTGTCAAGGTTATACCTAGCCCAATGGAAGTCATCTACGGAGTTATATCAACTTAGGGTTGGATACTTCCCTTCCTTTGCTCTCGCAATCTGTTTCAGTATCTTTCCCCCTAAAGTCATCGTATCCTATGGCTTCAACCAACTCGGACTACAGACTCTTAACCCTATTGATCATCCACATATAATAAATGGGAAGCTCTCATGTCCTTTTATGGGTTGTTTACTGGTCTTGAACGCCCATGAGCCCAGACTTATTATAATGTGACCCTTCCAATGAATGGCCCCCACAATGTGATTGTGTCTTGTCTTCTCACGGGTTGGATACCGGTCTTGAGTGCCCACAATCTCCATTGCTGTCATGGGTCACTCGGTCTCAATACCTATGCCGATAGGATGAGATATGACAAGGTTTCTAACCAAACACTTCTAGATAGTCCTAGGTATGACATCCAACAATTATGGAAAGCGCCAAGGGGCATCATAGGAATGCGTCCATACCACCTCCACTGATGTCCCAAGACAGAAACACCCAATTGGCATTCTGCCCAGTCCCCATTTCACAATCACAACCTAAGCAATCACATTACGATATGATTTCAACCATAACATCATATGATAACTCATTCACATTCCAACATTCACATATTCCACCAAAGATGCATATCATCATTGCTAATAACATTATGAAATTACAGAGGCATATCTATCATGAATAAGTCTTAAAACAGTAATATAAACCATGCATTCAAGTTCTATTACAAAAATGGAAAGTAACTCATGTTATTTGTAAGTAGACGTTCTCACCTTGTTGTCGACTTGAAACCATTGAAGAGTAGACCAAAAGATAGAATCAAACTTTCCAAAGAAGCCCTAATATTATGATGATTGAATGTTAGGAACAAACCCTAAAGGTTCGAAAATGAAAAGAGGGCAAATCAAGGCATTCTGCTGTCTCGATACCCATTGGTCGCCTAGCTTGGTTGCTCGGGGCTGCCAAGCCAATTGACCAATGCTACTGTGTACAAACAGTAAAACTTAAAATCGATCGAAAACTCATCGTTTGGGTTCCGAATCACTCCGAAATTAATTAGAAAACTCTGAAATAATGGTAGGACACTATCTAGTATGATTTGGCATCAATTATGGCCAAAGGAATGAAAACCTAAGGAGTCTTAAATTAAGTTTCATCCAAAATCAAACCGCAGATTCACAGATAGACTAGAGTGAATGGAGATTCACTCCAAGACTAAGAGAACAGTAGAATAAGGTTTGAAAACAACATATAATATGGTCTAGCATGGATTGGAAATCAAACTAATCAAAGAGAATAACAATCATATAGATTCATGCTAGGTCTTTACCGAAATCACACCGTGAAGTTCACAGAAGAGTTAGAGTGAATGGAGATTCACTCTAGAACTAAGAGGATGGAAGAATAGGTCATTACAGTAGCTTTAGACCTTCTTCAAAATCTCTACAGTAAGTAGAAACAATAGAGAGAATAGATTTAGAGAGAAGAGAGTGATTGCTAACTTTTTAGAAGAAGAATCGTTGGACGGAAAACTTTACGGATGCTTGGCAATCTTCTTTCAAAGAGCTCTAGAGTGTCTCTGACGTTCTTTGACGGCCTTATGACATATTGAGACGATTTAGAACGAAAAATACTTAAATAGGGCTTGGAAACCTAATTTCCCAAAAGTTACAATTTTGCCCCAAGACTGGTTGGTCGCCTGGGTTGGTCACTTGGGGTGACCAAGGCAGGCTGCCAACTGTCCCGTTTTTGGTCAAAATGCAATTTTGGTACTCCAAAAGCTCTAACTTCCTCTTGGGTCGTTTTCCAAGTTATAGAAGGGTCTTACCTGGTTTTCCGGGACCTTCTACTTGTTTCATTACTGTACTCTTGGTCCATCTACCAAGTCCGTCATCATTCAAGCTAGATCTTCCGAAATCCGACAAGGTTGCTATCTTAGCATCGTCTCCATCTACTTCCATTGGTTCTAAGTCACAACCAATGGGTTCAATTCGGATGACCCACAGTTGTCTTCTTCTTGCACTCCGGGTTTTGGACCTACAATATAGATTTTCAGGTTAGGGTTGTGAGGGATTTCACAGAAAGGGTGCATCCCATGGTGGAAGGTTATGTTGCTTTGAAGGAAGGATATTTTGGTCGGGTTCTTAAGGGGTGTTGTGTTTTGAAAGGGTGCATTCTATGGCAGAGGGGTATGTTACTTTATGTGAAGGGTATTTTGGTTTAATGAAAGATCGTCCATAACTAACTCAAGGTTTCAGTGTTTCACCTTTATATAGTGTATGATTTGACTTTTTGGAGTATTGGTGCTGTTGAGCATTGCATATGGGATTGTTATCCCTTTACTTCTTTTTCCCTTGAAGAGTTTCTTCTATTGTTCAAGAACATCCTCAACAGTGGTAAGTTGAATCGTCTCCATCCCTAATTCTTTTAGCCTTCAAATTCCCAAACCCTATTTCACTTTCTTCTTCTCTTTTTTTTTTTTTTTTTTTTTTTTTTTTTTTGTTTTGGGTCCTTTTCTGTTTTTTTACTCCCTAAAAATCCCAAATTTCAAAATTAGATCTACGCCAATTTGCCTGTCTGTTAGAACCATCCCAAACTTTAAGAATCATCTCTATATATCATTTCCTACCCTCCAAATTTCATCCCCATCCAACCACTATATAACCTATGTTCCTGCCTTCTGCGAGAAACTGCCCCAGAGTCCTCAAATCCCTAAACCCATAAGTTTTGAATTGGGATCCTTGAAGACTGGCCCCCTAATTGATCCTTTTCATTCCAGGGCTACATCTGGTGTATTGAGCTTATTGTGTGTGGTTTGGTTTGTCCTACCATTTACCGTCATATCAACATGTTGCAATTTATCTTTTTTTTTAAGCCAAAGTAACTGAACCTTAAAGATATGGTGCATTTTGGCCAATTCACTTGGATACTTACTCTTGCTATGTTGAGTTTGATTGGACTTGGCTGATTATATCTACAACGAATGATGCCACGTCAAACTGACCGTGATTTATTGTTTGTTGAGTTCCAATACAGCCAATTCTGGTTGAGTCTAGATGGTTTTGGAACAATTCAAATTGGAATCAATGGAGACGATCCTGCGTCCAATTCTGAGATTTTGACCAACTTGGAGGGTATTTTTAATTTTCAATTTTGACTGCTGACACCTTGGTTCAACTCTTTTTTAATTTGTTCCATATTTTAATGTTCTGCGTTTTTGCATTCTTAGTTTGCAAGGTTGCCAATTTTTGTAAATAGTCAGACCCTGAGCAACTCTTCCCAGTTTTTTACTGAAGCTTTACTTTGTGTTGGTTTTGACATGGTACTGTAATTATTTCTTTACTGTTTGTTGGGGAATTATGATAGCGCTATTCATTGTTTCTGCATTATGTGCCTATAAAATTTGATTTGTCGTTGTTATAACTATTTATTATTGAATAACTTTAATTTTCTGTTTCTCCTTGAACCTTGATGCATATATTCATATTTGCTTGGCACTTCCTGAGCAGAGTTCTTATAGTATGAAGTTGTCTGCTTGGCCATATCTCAACATGCCAACTCCCTGGTTTCTTAACTTGAAAAATTGACTTTTGTCCAATTTTCACTCATTGTGTCACCTTTATAGATACTGTTTTGGTTAGCTCATGGATGTGCTTTGACTATTGGATATTTAGGACACTACCCACATACTTATCTTTCTATAATGCATTCTAATCGTTTTCCTTTTGATATTCTTGGTAGACTTATGTGTTGGATGTTCATCCTTTCAACCCTCGGATGGCTATGAGTGCTGGTTATGATGGGAAAACAATAATATGGGATGTGAGTTTTCTCGTTCTATAAACTCCTTATAGCCTATTGTTTTGTTGAGCGCTTTTTAATTTTTTTTTTTTATTTTGTTTTAGATATGGGAAGGGACACCCATTCGCGTATATGAAACTGGACGCTTCAAGTTGGTGGACGGGAAGTTTTCTCCGTAAGTTCAATTTCATAGGATTAAGCAGACTGATCTTGTATATTTCCTTCCATTAAGGCTCTCTTTGATATAATTTACATATATTCCATAAGTCCAATTTGGTCGTCGTTTATATTTATGGCTATAAATTTCCAGTGTCAGTTTATTGAGGAAACCATTAATAGCATGTACAGAAGTGCTACTTAAGTGAGGTTAAAATGGTAAAATGAAAACTAGAAGAGAACCTCTCTTATCCTTCACCAACCCTCACCCACTCACACCCTTTCTTTAACATATATTAGGGTGTCAAAACTTAGCCCGAACTGACTAGAACCAATATGAGCTTATTGGTTTGTTTTCCAGGTTGCAAGGTTTAGAATCTCGGTTTCGACCAGGTCAGAAACCAAGATTTGCTGGTTTCAACTGAAATTTCAGTGGAAACTTAGAAGTTTTCGACCCAAGTTCCGACAACAAGTTTTGACCCGTGTATGATGTGTTTTTCATATGATTTCTTGCCTCCTACCTATTTAAAGCATGATGAACATGATGGAACTTGCATTTTGCTAAAAGAGACAACTGAAAAGTTATCATTTAAGTATACTAACACATGAGAGGTTTTGAGAAATACAAACTTTGTAAAATTGAACAAATTGTATTGCATGCACAAAATATTCTATAGAAAATTACATATACAACAACATACAATAACCAAAACAAAGTTGCAGGCTTCAATTCCAAGATGAGTGCCTAGCTGAAATCGGTGGATCCATCCCCTGTCTATAGTAGGACTCTGAATACTGGATGAAAGCTTTCCATGACATGTTATCCCTAAAGTTGTCTAGGAACTGATTCAGTGTGTTTCTGTAGGTGGGATCATCAACATAATGTAGACATCCCCTCTTAGGAAATGAGTCATTAGGGAAAATACTCCGTACGACACTTGCTCAAGGTATCAACAAAGCAAAAATCTAGACCATTCAAGTCATCAACAAAGAAAAAATAAAAATTGGGAAGTTTGGAACAAACCTTGCAAGAATCTTCCAAAATCCCCAAAAGGAGGAGCGAATGGTTTGATTGAAGGTAAAACAGTTACTGATTTAGGGTTTTTAAAAAGGGGTTGAAATCACAAAAAACCAGCAAAAAAATGGTTTAGGGGTCAAAACTCAAAGGTTGAAATTTGACGGGAGCTGATTTCGCAGGTTTCAACCCATCTCGGTTGAAATTTCAACCTTTTCATTCAAACCATGGTACTTTTTCGATTCCACCCAAGTTTCATCTCTTTTTCTTCAAAAACTGAAAATTCAGTCGAAATTTTGGTGGTTTTGACCGAAATTCATACCATGCTAGGTTGAGGTTTTCATATACCAAAATCAAACTGGACTGCACTGAAACTGATATAGCACAGAGCTGAACCTCAAACCGAAACAGATATAATCTAGTTAGAAATCATTACCAGCCTCAAATTCATTAAAAATACTATTTTTTATGCTTTTAAATACCTCTATATATTCTCAAAATTATTTATTATTTCCTCTCCCTCATATTTTTGAGTCAAAAGTGTTTCTTAACATTAAATTCATTAGTGTTAATTCAGAAAAGCATCAGATATCAAGGATGGTCTTCAGTTAACCGTGGAGAATGGTTGGTTGCCTTTGCATGTGAAGATTCTTAGAAGGCCGTATCCTTTCTTGATCCTAGTTGAAGGGTTCATGGAAAATTTGTGAGATTGGTTGCTGATATTAAATCATTGGCTTGCTCTAATGGTTTGGTGAGTTTTAACCACATCTGTGGGGTGGCAAACCATGCTGCTGATTGGATGTCTAAGATAACAATGAACCTGGTTAATCTTTTGGTATTCTTTCCTAGTCCTCCTAGTGACCTTGAAGGGATTCTTCAAAGCAGATTTAGCTACCTGTGTCCTGTTAGTTTGTAGTTTTGTTTCTCTACCCTGATTTTTTATACCCAAAAAGGTAAAAATAAAAAAAGTAGCAAGTATCCTCGTGCAGTTGAATGTGGGTATTAAATAAAATATTAAAAAATATTTCATTTGAGAAGAAATGGGATGAAAAGAAATAATAATAAGTACTAATTTTAATAAAATTTGAGGGTACTGAAACATGCTGATTTCCTATTATGCTTCCTTAGCTCAACTTCTTTAAATATCATATGCAATTTTTGTTAACCTTCTCTGTTTCCTACTGTTACCATTGTTCTCTTTTTTGTTGCCTTTACTTTTCTACTGATTAAGTGTTGCTCTCTCTGTCTCGCTCAGTCGTTTGTGCTCTCACTCTCTCTATTTTTTAATAACCAAGCTGATGGTGATAACATTTGTTTTTTTATTTTTCGTCCACGCCACTCCTTTTATAAGAAGTCATTGAATTGTATTCATGTGTTTCTTTTTAACCCCCCCCCCCCCTCTTCAATTCCCCTCATTAGCAGGAACTATTAAAATGGAGGATTCTATATTGTTTCCATTGCTTCTCTTTTATAAATTCATGTGTAGTCGTCCATTATTTTGTAATTTCTAATTTTCCCCTTATATGTTTCTAATGGGTATGGGGAAGGATAAGACCTTTCTTTCTTCCTTCTTTCCCCCCCCCCCCTTCTGGAGAAAAATGTAGCTGGTAAGAAAAGAGAGAGATGTGTTGCAAGCCAAAGCAGCAGCCTGCAGTTAGGTTTATTTTCACCTAATCGCAGGCTATTTTTTTATATTGAAATAAACTCATGTACAAGTCCAATTGTGCCACTGACTAATGGCAGAAATACAAGTTATAATAAAATTAAGCAAGCATAAGACCCAGAGTAACCTAGCACGACACTACGACAGAATTTCCCCAAATAAAACCGCCAGAACTTTAAGAAAGCTTGAGGGTAAGTTGTGTTTTAGAAAAAAGGAAGAATATCCTTCACCCCACTCTGAGTTTATGAGGTTGTGTTTTAGGGGTATTTTAGTCTTTTAACGTGTGGGGTTAAATTGACATTTGCTACCACTTAACAGGTAAAATTGATGGTAGGGAGGTTATTGTCAGGATTTCTATGTTAGAGAGTGGGTACATGCCATTTGCAAATTATGAGGGGAGGTAATTGTCATTCTACCAATTAAGGAGAGATGTAATTGTCATTTACCTGACTTCCAATGATTTCAGTTACCATCTTATGCCAGTCTCAGGGAGTGCTATTGATAGGAGTTTGTGGATGATTGCTGTATTGACTTGATTGACAATGACCTGTTCTGGATGGCATTGGTACTTGCAATAGAATTGTATTCAACCTTGATCTGCTTGGGACTAGCTCAATTTTGAGGGCCTAAACTAAACCTAGACCTAGTGTAATCTATCATAGTACAAGGGTTGGGCTAGCTGCTTCAATACACATAACTTATGTTTGGCTTGGAAAACTGAGGCCTAAGATCTGTTTGGATACCCTCTGGCTGGGTTTAGGCTGGCCTCCAGACCTACATGAGTTGCTGCCTAGTTGAAATGGTGTTGTCTTGATTTTGGCCACTTGGATTTTTATCATTTATTTCATAGCTTGAGAACTGGGTCAGCTTTTCGTGCTGCTACTTTGTTCGTACATTTTCAAATTGGGTTAGCCTTCATGTTCCTATCTATGTTTTACTGCAAAGTAGTATGTCCTGTTTTTATCTTCTGGTCCTCAGGTTGTAGACTTGGCTTTGAGTGTAATGTTTCCCTTTGTATTGTAGGGATGGGACGTCAATTGTGCTTTCAGATGATGTTGGGCAAATTTACATATTGAACACCGGTCAAGGGGAATCCCAAAAGGATGCCAAATATGATCAGGTACTACAACTTTCAGCCTCCTGGCTTTTGATGAGCACGTTTGGTTCCATGAAATTTTGCCTGCAATACTTATTTGTGTTATGGTTGTGACAGTTCTTCCTAGGGGATTATCGTCCCCTTATCCAAGACACCCATGGGAATGCTCTTGATCAGGTTGGTTGACCGTTCGTTGTTTCATATTAGTTGTTGATGTTGGTACTGATGTGCCTGTGCTTCATGTTAACACAAATTTTGGTTATATGACTTTCTTAAGTTAATGGCAAGGCTTAAACAAGAAATTTTATTAAAACTACAAGCATAGTCTTGTCAATTTTTATCTTAAACTTTTCTACTGTAACTAAATATGTACTTCTTAATCAACGTAAACATTACGAGAAAAGATCTGCATTTTGTCATCCACTTCTTGTATTTTTACTAGTGTTACATGTCCACTTAATGAATGGCATGTTTATGTCAGCCTGATGTGAACCGGATCTAGGATCACCCAAGAGGCCCAAGGGAGGTCCCTGCGGCCCTACCAGCAACCCAGGTAAAGAAGTTGTTTTGATGACCCTCCGTTCGCGTGATCTGCTTAGTCTCTGGCATTTGGGTTTGGTCCTAGCCTACTGTAGGATCTTACGTCATCTACTTGTCTCCTAGTAGTGTTCAGCTCATGCCCCTCCCCGGAGTTTCACTTGCTACACATTACGAATGTATATATATTCTCGAGGGGATTCCTAATGGGGGAAGGATCCCCGAGAACCCCTTCTCCCTATTCTTGCGCTGCCTAAAGGGTATATAAGAATATGTACTTTAGTCTATGAGGGGAATGGGTGTGGGAAAGGGCCACTTCAGCCAGCATAGGGTCATTTTGGGTACCCCTAGTCTGACCCAATTTGATTTAGCCAGAATCAGAATCTTGTTAGGAATGCAAAACTGTCTTTATATCGTTATTTGTGTTGTTCGTTAAGTTATGAAAGAGTCCTGAATAGAGAGGGATTCCTCTAGCAGTAGCCCAAATTCTATTGGGAAACCAGTTTTACTTCGGTTTTGAAGTTTGGTTTGTTTTGGCCAAGTTATTGATTAGTCCCAACTCCCAAATCCCAATTAGAGAGGGATTCCCATTAGTTGTAGTTCAAGTTCTACAAGGACTCTAGTCTTACCCATGTCCTGTAATTAGAATCATCCTAAGATGAATTAAGTCAGAGTCCTTGTTAGAACAACAGTCCTAATACCTATTTTGACTCACCTAATTTTGAGTCTGAGTGTTGTGTCCACTCATGTAAGGCTATAAATATACCCCCATAACTGTAAAGAGGACAGGTTTTCAATATTGAAATAAACCGAGTATTGAAGGTGAATATTAGAGTCGTGGGTTTCTTGAGGAAGGAAGCTTTCAGCCGCTGTGGAGTTCTAATTGCTGCTCTTATTTGAGTGCTTCTACCTCTGTTTCTCGCTTACAAGTAAGTGCAAACAAACCCCACACCCCCAGCCCCTACCTTTCTGCTCTTTTCTTCTCTTTCACAACCCTTCTTTCTTCAGATTTCTGAACTTAGGGTTTCCGTACCTTCTTCCCAAACCAAAACCCTAGATCTCTCAAAACCCTTATCTATTTTCCAGCCCCTCTAGGATTCAGATACCCCTCATCTTTGATCCTCACTACAGCGCCATTCCTTCATCGAAAACCCTGGAAGATCCTACCCTTCCTCTTTTTCACCAAACCCTAGAAACCGTAACCCTCTTTCATTCATATTTGTCAAACCCTTCAACCAAAACTGTTTGCTTTCTAGAATTACCATCCCCTACCCCTCCCCTCTCTACCTTCATCCTTAGCCCTAACCCTGCCCCCTCACTCCCCCCCGCCCCCGGAAAAAAAAAAAAACCCTAATTTTCACCAAACCCTTAAATTCTCAAACCCTGGGTCTGAATTCTAAATTACAGCAAGGTTCAAAACTGAAGTTCTACAAGCCCTAATCTGAACCTTTGCCAACCCTTTCAAAACCTTAGAACCCTCAAGTCAGCCCCTATTCCTCAACTGCAGGGTTGGAAAACCCTAGCTTTACTGCTGGTTCGCTCCAATTGATCCTGAAGACGAACCCCAGATTTGGGGTTTACATGGCAGCCACATGTTGGATTCTGACCCTACAAAACCATGAGAGACTTATTTGTTTCATTTCATACTTTGGGTATTTTCTTCCACACAGATGAACATATCACAACTAGCAAACTAAATGTTGTATTATCCCATAAAAAATTTCAAGGTGTAATATTAGATTAATAATAAGTGACAACTTATGTATATAACAATGTTTATTCTGAAATGCTATTCTTGGTCATGTCCTTGAGTAGCTTTTTTTTTAGTCTTCTTAGCACATTAAATTCTAGATGTTGTGTCTAGATTCTTGCGAGTTGGCCCAGCCTTTCACCATTTTGATGAGGTACAAACAACAAGAAGAAGAAGCTTTGTCTCAACCATGGAAGAAATTTCAGTCGAATTTGTAGAAATTTCCACCGAAATGAAATTCCAATTATTTCGGAAAAGTTACAGGTTTTGATCGGAATCGGTCAGATGGTTGAAAATTTTGGAGGAAAGGCATTCTTAATAAGAATTTCTTATTGGCCCAGGATAGAAGCAGATGTCCAACGGTGATGGGTTGTGTTTGCTCTATGCAGCACGTTGAAGCCGTCCAGCAAGAAATTCCAATTATTTTGGAAAAGTTACAGGTTTCGACCGAAATTTCGACCATTTCAACATTCCAACTTGTTTTTCCTTAGTTTTTGTTGATTGCTAACCCATTTCACCTAACTTTCATGACTCCTTTGCCTTCAAGCGCCTCTTTTGCTCATCTTTTTCCTCCAAACACCTCCTAAGCCACAACAACTACAAAGGAAACTCTGGCAGCAATAGAATGTGAAGCATGAGCCATACCCAATAGTTCCAAACTTCCCTTTTTTTATCTTTGTTTTGTCCATGCCTAAATGATCTTGTATTGTCTTGAATATATGTTTAGCCTAGGACTATAATCTATGATTGTGTTTTGTTAAACTTATTTTTTTATTATTTGCTAGCATTTTTTCATTTTCTGATTTTTAATAGTTATTTTCTAAATTATGTATTTTTATTTTATGTATATATGATACATGGGCTTCAACTTAATATATGTGAGACATCATCATTTGATCTAGTTGGTCATTTTATTTTATTGACTTGTTGTATATGTAACCATTCTATCAAACAATTCATGTATGTTGATGATTTTATGCTCGTATACAATACAGTTTGTACTTGTCGGAACCAAACATTTGTTAGTATACTTGAATGATAAATTTTCAATGGTTTTTATTGGCAAAATACTGTTTCCATTGTGTTTATTATGCTTTAAATAGGTAGGAGGCAAGAAATCAGATGAAATGCACGTCATATAAGACCCGAAACCTAGGGTCGAAATTTCAAAAAATAAAATAAAAATCATATGGGTCTTTTCCAAAAAAAAACTAAAAATTTTGGCCTTTTCTTGGGTCGAAAAGTTTTCCTTGGTCCCAACTAAATGGGGTCGGCTGCATGGATTCTTGCCTTCCAATCAGCTCGGTTTGAGGTCATGCTAGATACAAGGCCTACCCCTTCTATCCACTTCTCTTAAGGTTATCTTAGATCTGCCCCTAGCTCTTCTAATTCCTTCAATTTGGATTATATCATTACCCTTGGCTCTTATAATTCTTTCAATCTGGATTGTATCACTTCTCCGAACAGGGGCATTTATAGGCCTCTGTTGAACGTCGTCGTGCCACCTCAAATGACTTTCTCGTAGCTTGAATTGATTGCAAGAGAAGAGAAGAGAGGGGAAAAAAAGAAAGAAAAAAAAAGTGGTTTAAGATTTGTAATTTGCAAACTCTTGGAATCTTGATGGTAGCTAAGTGTGTCTCTTAGGGAATTTGTCATGGTTAAATACCATTTGGGTTATTTGGTTTATGTCATATTGTTCAAACACCATAAAGGTTATAAATGCCTAAATATGATTTGATTGAGAGGATGAAGGTATAAACTTAAAGGTCTTAGATGACGGACTTAGTGATCATTAAAGATGGAAAAGATGGAACTGTGGGTGAGGGTGTCATAATTGAAAACTAGAAGACAAAAAGAATAGGTCTAGAATTTTCCTTGGTTGAGAAAAATCCAACTCCCTATGAAAATAAGTTATAACTTTATTTATTATCCAAATGGTGTAGTTCCTCCCCCCCCCCCCCCTTTTCTATATAACCAATAGCTACTTAGAAATGCTCTTGAATGATGCAACATTGTGATTACTTGATTAGTTTGGATATGTGAACTGTTTTCAGGAGCAGCATAGGGCCAAGGGTTACTTCCCTGAACCCTACAGCTCCAAATTGAACCAGGGGCATTTTTGGTCATTTTAGTAAATTTTGTGAAGTCCATGGTCAGGGTTTCATTGGGTCCAGCTTGTTATTAGGACCCTAGATCTACTTTTGTTTCTTAATTTGAGTCAATATTTTGTGAGTTATTGAAGAGTCCTTGTTAGGGTATGATTCTTACTTTCTTAGGTTATGTTGGAATCCCCTAGTTTCAATATACTTCTTGTTAGGATTACATATCTAATCTTAGATGCAAAATTGGATCCTTCTAGAATGAGATATGATAGAATCCTTGTTTGAATTAGAGTCTTAAGTAAGAGTGTCATACTTCGAATTAGAATGTTAGTTTCAAATCAGTTGGTTTCATAAATTGAGTCCTAGTTTGCTTTCTTTGAGAGGCTATAATAAACCTCCAACCTTGGTGTTTGCAGGTTGATTTGATTAATAAAATTGAGAACGCACTTCAAGAGGTGATCTATTCAGCAGTTTTCTCTTTACATTCAGCAAGTTTCTTCCACTAGAGAACTCTATTTCTTTCCCCAAGTGACTACCATAAACCCCACCCATGATTCAGCCCCTCTTCCTCTCTTTTCTCACCCCACACACCTTCCCCAATCCCTCCTGTCCCACGGCAGCAGCCTGCCGCCTCCTCTCTGAACTTCTAGATCCCCATCCCCTATCCACTCCTCCCACTCCCTATAGGAGCACACCTACCGCTACCCATCAGTTCTACTTTTAGTGTCATGAAAAGGCCTTCATCCATAAGGTTTTAAAAATCCTGCACTTCATCTTCTTCATTAAAATTCTGCAATTCATCTCCAACCTCTAGACTTAAACTCTCGACCACAATCCAAACCACTTAGGATTAACATCTCCTACACCTACTCTACTTCCCCTTCCAAGTTCTAACCCTAGTTAACTTCCCTAAGAGTCCTACTCCAAATAGGAAACCTCAAACTAAATCCAAACCCATTAGGACTAAACCTAAAATTATAAAACAACAACAGTCCCATTCCTAACCTAGCAAAAACCTTGAGACCCTATTCTCTAAACCCTAGCCTTTAAATCCACTTCTGAAAATACCAAACAGAAGCACCCGAACCTTAATATCTTTCAACTGAACCCTAAAATCCCCTAAAGCCTAACCCTAATCATAAATTCAGACCTGAAACTGCAAGGATTCAAGTTTAAAACCCTTAGTCCCTTAACCTTAAGGCTGGCTGAATTCTTCTAGGCCATTACTTAACCCTTGTGAACCCTAAAACCACCCCAAACACTACCAACGAAGGCATTCCTCAGCCCTAGAAGACTGCTGGTTCCTAAGAAAGAGGATCTTAGAGTGAGGTCAATTCTAGGGCATAATTCTAACATCTAAACCCTAGAATTTGGTTCACGTCACTTAGGACTCTGTGGAGGGCCTAGTAGGCCTAGAGCCAAGACTCTTCAGGCGTTGCTGTCATCTATTCTTTTTCGATATGCAAGTGTCCAGGAAAGTTATTGGTTAGTTGGTGATTGTGTTTAGTGAGAATGGATTGGTAGGGTCAATGATGTAATTGCCTTTCTAGTTTCCAGTCTTTATCTGTTTGGTGGTCCTCAAGTTAGTCTTTTTTTTTTCTGCCCCAAAAGATAATTACCTCAAGTAGTCATGTGGAACTTTCGTTTAAGTGTCTAAATGTGTATGCTCTTGAAAATTGTGGAGCGATTATTGGTGATGATCATCTTTTGAGCAAGGCTCACATGTGAAACCCAAAGCTGGTTAGCATCTCTCTGTTCCTTATTCTAACTATTTTTTTATTCCTTTATCTCCATGTTCTTACAGTATTTTCTATTGTACTGCAAATCCGATTGAGAATTGAAATTATCTATGGTGTATCTTCATAATACATGAGATGTTCCATATTTTCAGTATTTTATGTGCTTAAATTTGAAAATCCTGGCTAAATTTGATGCAGGAGACGCAACTTAATCCTTTTCGGAGGAATATGCAGGATCTCCTCTGCGATGCCAGTATGAAAATTATTCCACAGCTCAATTAACATTATGTCCTTAGGATGATCTGTCACTTTTATGATGTGTTGGTTGTTATTTGATCCTGCCAGGCATTATTCCTTATCCGGAACCTTATCAGAGTATGTATCAGCGACGGCGATTAGGTGCATTTGGTTTGGATTGGCATCCTCCTGCTGTAAAATATGCTGTTGGAGCAGATATTAGCCTTGGACTTCACAATTACCAAATGCTGCCGTTAGCAGATTTGGACAGAATGATTGATCCATTGCCAGAGTTCATAGATGCAATGGATTGGGAACCAGAAAATGAAGTCCAAAGCGAAGATACTGATTCAGAATACAATGTGGCTGAGGAATATTCAAGTGAAGGGGAGCAAGGAAGCTTAGGTAACAGCTCTTCAAGTGACCCAGAGTGCAGCGGAGAAGACAATGAGGTTGAGCACAGCCACAAAGACAGCCATCGCAGATCAAAAAGAAAGAAACACAAAGAAGTAAGTGATGCTGCCCAAGCTTCCATCTCTTACTTGTTGGGCCTTCTTGTTGCTAAATTTATTTCTACTCCTCAGGTTGAGTTCATGACTTCTTCTGGGAGACGTGTTAAGAGGAGGAATTTGGATGAGCGAGATGGTACTCTATCTAGGACTAACAGGGCCAAGAAATCAAGAAATGGCCAGAAAGCTTTGAGGTGGAAGTCCTCTACTTCAAAATCATCACGTCCCGTAGAGTTGCTGCACGGAATGCTCTTAATTTGTTTTCTCGAATCACTGGAGCTTCAACTGATGGAGAAGATGAAGAGGGTTCAGACACTGATTCATCAGAAAGTAAATCAATGAACAGCCAGAGCTACGACTCTGACAAATCCATGCCGAACGAACATCAAAAACATCCTAGATTTCAAGAACCTTCTTTTCATGAGAGTAACGATGTGGGCGAACCTTCTGAGTTTCCTGCATCTGTTAAGCATTCAGGAAACAGAAAGAGGTTAGTCCTGAAAATATCAAAGAAACCTCCATTAGATGCAAGATCTGATATTGAAAAACTGGTTGGTTTAGTGGCTTCATCATCCAAATGTCCTCCGGAAACTATTAAAGCATATTTAGGCTCTGAAGATCCAAGTTCTTCTGGCCATGCAATTGACCCTGTGCTTGGAAGTAAAATTAGAGTGGGAACACCGTCTGAAAGGATCGAGGACCATTTGGATTTGCCTGCAGGGTACAAGGATAATAAAATTAAATGGGGTGAGGTCAAGGCACGCACATCCAAGCGTTTCAGATTAGGCACGCCAACTGATGCTCCTGGATCCACTGTGAATCATACTCCTGTAAATAGTGCTGATGAACACTTGAATCCTGAAAACATAGGAGGCATGACATCTCCTTGTGCTTCAGAAGGTTTGGATGGTACAAGAGATATAGAGCTTGTTCCTCCTGTGTTGTCACATGAGTCCAAAGTATTTGAGCTGCCTTCCCTTGATGAACAGAGAAGAGTTGCATCCCCAGATAATAGTAATGGATATGTCAATATGGGTACCAATGACCAATCTGAGCTTTGTGAATACAGGGAATTTGGTGACAAGGTAAAAGCAGAAACCATTGAATCTTCGGAGTTGTGCTTTAAGAGTAGAAGCAATGATTCTGAGGAAGCAAGACAAGGAAAATCTGTGCCCAGTTTTACCAGGTTAAGGATAAGAACGAAAAGGATCGTGAGGGAAGCTGAAAGTCCTCACAAGCAAAATCCTGCTACTGGGACTGAGGATTGTAGAAGTTCTGCATGTGATTTTAAGTCCAAAAGTCCTTCATCCATGGAACTGAACCTAATTTCAGGAGAGCATGGTGACGAGGAAGGTGCTAATGGAGTCGACCCAGATCATGATTTGGATGGATTAGGGAGATCGGAGGTTTTAACTGATAAAGGCTTTCAATCACCTGTTCTACAGGATTCAAAGGGGTTGCATTCAGGTTCGAACAATAAGATGTGCCATGTTGTTTACAAAAGATTGAAGTCATATAAGGCTACACTTGATTCAGAAGGCGATGGTGATGGTATGGGACAAAGTTCAAGTTCTAATGCAAGCAAGCATAATCTAGGCGGAAGGATGGACCTCCCAGTGGATGCATCTGATGGGGTCCGTAGAACAAGATCCATGGGAATGAATGCAACCATTGGGGAAACTAGTGCTTTGAACCAAAATGTTGGAGCAAGGGAAGGTTATGAGCCGGCAGAAACGTCAAAAAATGCAGAGAAGTTTGCCAGGAACACGCATGAGCAGCTCCTATGTAAAGAGTGGCGATCACATTCAAAAATGCCTGTTGGCTTAAGGTCTGCTAGGAACAGAAGAGGCAACCATTACAATGGTGGCATAATTCATCCAGATAAGCGGAAGTCACATCATTCAGTGGGAAAACTCTCTTGGTTAATGTTAACAGAGCATGAAGAGTGCTACAGATACATTCCTCAGTTGGGCGATGGAGTTATATATTTGAGACAGGTAATTGCTAACTATGTTTATATGTTTTCTGATTACTATCATCCTCCCTCCTTTTGGATGATTCTTTTACTCTGAAGTGGTTCATGTGATTGTTTTCAATTTCAATCCAGAGGTTGCTTGTCAGAGCGATCTTACAAGGCTTCACTTTCTTTTTAGGGCCATCAAGAATTTATTGAAATGTACCAGTCATCAGAAGCACGACCATGGAAATCAGCCAAGGGTAATGTGAGAGCAGTGGAACTTTGTAAAGTTAATGAACTTGACTATTCTACACTTCCAGGGTCTGGGGAGAGCTGCTGTAAAATCAAACTTGAATTCATAGATCCAACATCGAGTGTTTTTGGTAGTGAATTCAAGTTGACGTTGCCTGAACTGACTTCCTTCCCAGACTTTATTGTTGAAAGAACACGATACGATGCTGCAATCAAGAGAAACTGGACACATAGAGATAAATGTCAGGTGTATTGGAGAGAGGAGAATGAAGAAGGTGGGAGCTGGTGGGAAGGTCGGATTGTGGCTGTTAAACCCAAGTCTCCAGAGTTTCCAGACAGTCCATGGGAGAGATGTGGTGTTTCATACAAGAGTGATCCTGCTGGCCAGCATCTACATTGCCCCTGGGAGTTGCACGATCCTGATATCCGATGGGAACACCCACATATTGATGATGAGACCAGGGAAAAACTGTTGACTTCTTTCATGAAGTTAGAGCAATCAGCCAGCAGGAAAGAGGTGGGCCTTGATTTCTTGTTAGATTCTGCACTGACGTTTCCATATCTCTTTCTTTTTTATGCTTTTTCTGGTCAATGTTTTAGAGGTAAAGAATTTTAATGCTCGAAGTTTAGTATTGTTTTAGTAGAAAAGACTAACTATAAAATTTGTAATGAGATTGTTGATTCAGTTATTAAACATTGCAGGACTCTTATGGAATTCAAAAATTGAAACAGGTTGGTCAGAAGTCAGATTATTTAAACAGGTACTTTTCCCTGACTTCCAGCATTTATATTTTCTCCCTTCTCTGGTAGTTAGGAAACCATGATCCAATTATGTCAACTCATTGGCCGGCTACACACCTAGGTGAGCCCCCAAGCACCCATATGTGTGCCTAGGGTGTCATTTTGAATAGTGTAAGCAATTATCCAGTGGATAAATGTTTGCATATGCTCTTCTTCTTGGTGATTAGCAAACATGCATGTATTGATTTTATTTTATTTTTCTTTGGGAGAGTTTTTGGGGGGAGGGGGTGTTAAATGCATGCCTTTCTTATTTTAGGTTACTTTTCCATTGCTTTTTTGTACGCTATTTCTGTTATGTTGTGGATTTGTTTTCTGTTTTTTTGGGGAAATTTTCAGTGACTCCAAAATAAATAGCAAAAAACAAAGACACCCCCACAAGTATGTCATATTGTCAATCATCCCCATTTTTGTTAGAATGGTAAATTGATTAGAGGAAAAAACAAATATATCCTTACCAGTATTTGTGTTCTAGAATTAAAAACTACACCCTATTCTATATATTATGTTCGTGAAATAAAAGTAACCACAAGCGCACGGTATCGTGTAGCAAACTGGTCGATCTTAGGGAGATATACCACTTTAGAATTTAACCTCTTAATAGTAATGCGAGAGTACAAGGATTCAAAATTTTTAATGAATTAATTAAACTAAATTAAAAGATCTACATAAGCGGTCCTAACACATACATCTAGTTTGATCGAATTGAGAATAAAAATAAAATGGACATAACCTAACCATTCATCCGCTAATAAAAAAATGCATAAATAAACAAAGGCAGGAATAAAAAGATGCGAACAATAAATAAATAAAAAAATAAAAGGAAAGTGATTCGAGTGTTAGCTCTAGATCGAGGGAAGAGGAGTATAACTAGGATGACTTTGACCGTGGACCCTTTGCCATAACTTACAGTCCACTAATCAAGGGAACATATATTAAAGAAAAAGAAAATCCAGAAAATAAATAATAAAACAAATAACAAAACAATAAATGGAAAATGGAAACCTGAACCATAGAGAGGCACGACTGTAAGCATCTTTGATAAGGACCGGGGGAAAAGAAAACAATAAATAAATACTGAAAAATAAATCCTAAATTAAGAATATAGAGTGGCAAATAGTAGTAGGAATGGAGAGGGGAGAGAGGGTTACTAACGAAAGCTACTTGCATCCTTGAATCTTGAATAACAAAAAAAACCTTGAATGATCGATTCGAATCTCAACCAACCCTAACAACTAGATATAGAATGATCCAAATCTGCAATTGCTAGACCCAGAGACAAACGAATCCTCTTGGAAATTGAAACTTGAAGCTTAAACTCGAAATTGATATTGAAATTGCATTGATCAAAAGAAATAAAATACGCTTGCATAAAAGAAACTAAATAACTTGAGTAGCTGTTGCATTACATAGAAAAATTAACCTAAACATTGAATCTAAAAATTAGAACTTCACAAAGCAATCAAAGAACTAGAGAAAACCTAAACAAACTAAAGAGAAAAAAAGTGTAGAAGGCCTAAAAAAGCTAAATAGAAAAAAGAGTGTAACCTAAATATAAGAGAAGAGGGGTATTTATAGGGTTATGAAGGGGATTATAAATTAGGAAAGAGAAAATAAAATAACAATAATGATAATGTTAATTAAATAAAGAGTGAAATGGGAAGGAAAAAAGTAACAAATAAATAAAGAAAGATAAGTAATTCGTTTGATAATGGAAGGGGGGGAAGAGAAAAGGAAAATAAATAAATATTGAATTAGAAAACATGGAGAAGAAAGAGGGAGGAAAGAGAAAAAAAAATTTCTAGGAAAAGAATGAGTTAGTGTGAGAAAGAAAAGGAAAAATAAAAAATAAAAAGGTAATAAAAAAATAGAAAGTGGGTGGAGAGAGAAAAATAATTAAGGAATGAAACAAAATCTAATAGAATAAAATATTGTAAAAAAATCTATGAAAAAACTAGAAAATCCTAATATTTGACTACTTGTGGGTCCTATACATGCACTATTTTTTTTTTAATAACAATAAAGTAAAATAAAAATCCTAACTAATCTCAGCCATCGATCAAAATTGGCTTCTTTATTTCTAATATATTTTTGAGTTGGCCCACAATCGTATCTCTAGCCTATCACATAGTTGTCAAAGCGGCAAGGCGACCAAAGCGATTGGGGCTCCCGCCTAGGCAGCAAAAAGGCGACCTAACCGGTTGGGTAAAAATATTTCAATATAACTTATTAGTACAACTATTTTCTATAATAATTTAAACAAATATTCAATAGTCACATTCATCCAAAAAAAACAAGCATTCAAGATTCATAATTATGAAAAATAATTAAAAAAAAAAGACACAAACATATGTTCATCTCATCAAACCATGGTTGTCAAAGCGTTCGCCTAGGCATTTACTGATTCATTAATTCTTGATGTTGAGTATGGCTTATGCTTCACATTCTATTGCTAACGGGCACGAGGTCCCGCTCTCCGGTGAGCAAGCGGGGGTCCGGGGAGGCCACCCCGGCGGGGTATGGGGGCAGCACCCCCGGAGCAAAAAATAGGTTCTATGTCACTTTGGGCCTTGGAGTTTGTTTGTAGATTGGGCATCAATTAAGAGGTTCAAAACAAAGCAATTGAAAAACTGCTTTACCGCCTAGGCATGCCTAGGCGGACGCTTTGACAACTATGGCCTATCATGCTCCAAATCTGGCCTTTTTCGCACTTGAGAATTTGAATTCAACCTCTTAACGTGTAAAATTGCATGTTTCATACCCAAAATTCCAAATATTTGCTCAAGTCCTAAAAAATCATAAAATATGCAAAAACAACATAAAACCAAAGGTAGCTCCACTCTAAGTGTATAAAATACATGCTTTATGTCCTAAGATTTCACACATAAATGTGCGTATCATATTATAATTTAGAAAGACAATATTCCTTTTATCTCATTCGAGCAACTATCACCTAGTCAATTTATAGTTTTTTTTCCCTACCCAGTAGTTCTTCCTAGTTTTATTATAGGTTTAATAAACTCCAAAGATTGTTTCAATTTTTACTTCATTACTCTAAAGTCCTAACCAAAAATTCTGGATAGTAGGAGTTTGTTTCTTGAGTTGACGTGGTGAAGTAATTTGTCCAAATAAAAAATTAAAAAGTTCACAATATCTTTTTTATTCATTGTATCTTAATTTTTATGGAAATAAATAATTAAAATTTTGGAATGATCTTTCTTTTAAGGAGTAAATTATTAAGAAAATTTTAAATTTTTACAACAACGTTTTTTAAAATAAAATTGAATTTTGACGACGACTTTTTCTATTTATTATATTTTATTTTTCTTTTGAGTGAATTATCAAAAAAATTAGAAAGCATGAGGATTGGTAACAAAATTATAGGAGTAAATTATTAAGAAATATTTAAATAAAGCATGAATACCAAAATTGTAGGAATAAATTCGTTGAAATTGTTTGAGAAAACTTGAGTAGTAGTTACTAAATTTTAGGAGTAAATTATTGAGGGGAAAAACTTTAAAATGATATTTTGGGTAGTTAAGGTTAAAATTTGTATTAAGAGGGAATGAAAAGCATTAAAATAGGTATTAAGTTAGTATTCTTAAATTTAAACCCATCGAGGTAAAAAAATAAGAAACAAATTATGAAGTAAATTTTTTTGAATACAATAGATTAAGGAAAATTTTCCAAAGTATGGGCAATTGGTTAAGGGTAATATTGTAAAGTCGTAAAACATTAAGGGCAATTTAGGAATTTCAAGATTATCTAACCATGACTTGATGAAATTTTCTAAGGGAGTGTACTATTGTGCAAATTTAAGAGACATTTTGGGTTGTCGCTGCCAATTTGATGTATTTTAGTGGTGTCTATGCTTTTCGCTATTTATTTTGGGGTGTTCTTGAAATTTCCCTTTTTATAGCATTGGGGATTTGTATTGTTTGTTGACCCAAATGTAGGGCTACTCAATCAATTTTGGTTATTGATTTGGATACATGGATTCTCACCTCCTCCCCCCCCCCCCCTTTTTTTTTTGTTTTGTTTTTCCCCTTCTTGTACTTAAAATCACGTTAGAGGGGGCCTCAAATTGGACATGTTCATCCTATAGGATGCAGATTGAAATTGAAAAAGTCAACCCTCTAAAGTGGTGGCAGTCACAAGTGCACATATCTTTATTGTTTGAAGTATAATAAATTGTTTAAAAGATGGGTCAGTTAACACATTGCACAAGAGTACCTGTGCAATTAGAAATTGCGAGTGTTGGGCAAGTATAGAGAGGGAACATAAGAATGCAAAAAGAGTTATCTACATTATGAAGAGAAAGAGAAAGATGACTGTGAGTGAGGACTCTGGGAGTTTCTATTGTCTACGTAAATTTAATACAAGAGAAATTGTGAAATCATTAAGAGGGACGTGGAAATGATATATGTTACTAGGTATTTCTGATGAGTAAAGAAGGTAATACCAAACAATCATTAGGCTTTTCTACTCTTATAGAGTATGATATGGTACAGTATGAATGATTTACTTGATCAGTGATCACACACAAAACAAATCCTGTTTATAAAAACCCAGAATTAGGATCCGGATTATATCTGACCTGGGAATCCTAAAGTTGCATGTGGATCCCTAATCCTTCTGATACAGTTGAGATCAGTTTGATCCATTCCATTCAACTTTTAATCCCTTCCATTCCCCAAAGAAATTTCCAAAATTGCCTCTGTACATCCTGTAAACTTGGTGGAACCTTCCTTTGCCTCTTAAAAAGTTAGGAAACAGCTATGTTTTGGATAATAGTTGGAGAGTGGAGCAAAATTTCTTGATAGTCTCGCTTTTAATATGAAATTTAGGTAAGTTGGTTGGATAGTGGAGTAAAGTATGTTCATTAGTTATAGTCATCGGTAATAAATAGAACTTTCCCATTATGTTGCATTTTGGCTTCCTATTTGTTTCTTGTCGAAGCCATGTTGAAGAAAATTATCATGTAAAGTCAATTTGAGAGTTACAAATTTTACTTCAAAACTTTTCATTGGAGTTCTACCTAAAAACAATGGAACCTTAAGTCCAATGTTCCGTTTGACTGTGCATTCGTGCTGTAATGTATTGTACATTTTTTGTAATGGAACTGCAGAATCTCCCATTACCATTGTCCAGATGCACTGTGAGCAAGGAGGACAATGGTCCTCATGTTCTCCTAAATATGTTGGAGATTGAAAGTGTGGACCGTCCCTTTCCTCCCCCCCCCCCCCCAAAAAAAAAAAAAAAAAAAAGAAGGGAAAAAGAAAGGGGATTGAATGGGTTTTAATAAAACTTGATTTGCTTGAATGATGTCATACAACTTATTTTGCAAGCCACTTTGAAAGTTTCACATTTTCTTATTTAATTTTTTCAATATTCTTTATCATCTGGTTGTATACTATAAGCTTCATTGAACTGTTGCAGGTTTCCAGTTCCGCTGTCTTTGGAAGTGATCCTGGAAAGGTTGCAGAATAACTATTATCGCAGCTTGGAGGCAGTGAAGCATGATATTTTAGTGATGCGGTCCAATGCCGAATCCTACTTTAGGAAAAATACAGAGCTTTCGACCAAGGTGAGGAAGCTATCAGACTGGTTCTTACAGAAGCTAGATTTTCTCCAGAAAGTTTTGTAAAAGATTCAATGGTCTTGGAGGGGGTTAAAAGGTACCCCTGTCAGGTTATATTTGTATATAGCTCTTTTCTTCTTTTTATTTATTAAAGGGATTTGGTTTTTCCTTTGAAATATTGTTATGAGGGGAGGGGGTTCTTGAGTAAAGAGGAAGTAGTAGAAAACCACACCCACCAGTCATTCTTTGATGTATAGAGAGTACTTCCGCCATTATACAATAGCAAGAGAAAGAAGGGGGAAATATTCCAAGACCTTACTGTTTTGAATATTTTTTGCCATTTTTTCTTCACTTTCAGTTCAGATAATATGTGGCTACTCATTTTCTAGCCTTTTTTTTTTTTTCTTTCGGTAAAGATAATTTTCTAGCCTTCCACCCCTTGAGAAATCAGACCCAACCAAAAAGAGCTAGTTTTGCTGGTTGAATGGATCCAGTTGATTCTTTCTAGGGTCCTGATTTGACCACGTCTAGTCGGTTGCAGCTGGATTCAGAATCAAAATCGAAATTCATGAATGCTGGTTCTTCTACTTTGGTGCAAATATGTTTGATTGGTACATTCAACGAAAATACAATATTTTTGTTATTTAACCAACTTTCCGGAGAAGCAAATACTAAGTAATGTAATATTTTTGTTATTCAATCTGCAAGATTAATGTAATAGTTATGTAAACTTGGAGGCAAATCTCAACTATCCATTTAGACCCCAAATAAACCCCAAAAAGAGGATCAGACCCTCGAGACATCAAGTCAGGATTACCAATAATGTGCTCTGCTGATGCTTTTAAACCACACCAATGGATCCCACCTCTAAGTTATTTTATCTGCATTAAGTGATGTATCCCACTTCTATTCTATAGTTTTAAAAAAATAAAAAACCAAGGGTGCAAACTTTCTTCCCTAATGCATCAGATTTGGAATCAACCATCCCCCAGAGCCACATTAGGTCTCCGGAAGCCTAGTAGAATGCCTGATTCATTTCGTAAGAACTTAGACCGATACAAATCCTGTATTCGGTGCCAAAACTCAATTTATTTATTCAGAAAAAGGCTAGGCACACACACGACCGAGAGACGCAGAGAGAAAGAGAAGTAGCTTTCCAACAGTCAATTCTAAAATTGGACCTTTTCTGAATACTTGTAAGGGTAAAATTAATGGTTTCTCCTGAAATTTGTAACCAAACATTACGACCATCATCTATCAAAAATGTAACGACCATCTGACAGATGCATGACCAAATTACGACGTTACATGTCTACATACTTCAACAACATCAGTCAAGATCATACATGTGAATCAATCTCTCCAACGATGGCCACAATTGGGGTTGCAACAAACGAAAAATAGTGTCATTCCTTCCTCTCCTCTAACAGTTGCCTGCACATGCATCAACAGGATTAAAAAATGACCATCATAGACGATAGTAGATTAATGACCTGTATGCCAAAATATTAGATACCTACATGAATTTGATACTGATATTGAAAGAGGATAGTAACAAATACTAGCCCACCCCCAATTGAGTTTTCATGAGGTGCAGCAGATTATTTTCATCTCAAAACAATTTCAACTCTTTGGAATTTTGGATCTTGAATCCTTGATAACAAATTGCTATGACAAAGAAAAAGAAACCAAACTTCATTCTCAGAATCCAGCTAGTGGGGAATTGCACTATGAATGTGGGATCATGTACAACTAGTAATAAGGACTCTGAATAGGCTCTGAGTTAGCAAAAGCTCAGTAAGTGCTACTACTTGAGCAAATCTAAGAGTTTAACCCTTGCCATGGCATAGCAGATAAATGCTGAACCTTGCTCAGAAAGTTCTGTCAACCACTTATGCATGAATGGGATGGTTCACAATGAAATGATACACCAAAAGATGCCTTGTCCCTACTACACGGGATTGGCTACATGGATCCTTGCCTCCAATCAGCTCTATCTGAGGCCATACTAGATTAACAATAAGCAACATAATGAGACAAAAAACCTAATTGAATGTGGGTATTTGATGCACTATAGCAATTAGGCTTTCTGCATGGGATTATATCTCCTAGATTAACTACTAAGGGCCAATGTTGTCGAGCCAACAAGGCAAGGCGAGGTGATAATGGGCAACAAAAACCAAGGCGACAAGGCGTTGCCTTGACCAAAAAATAGGCCTTGGTGTCTTGGAGGACATTTTGATTACCATGCTAAGGGCACGATGAAGAAATGAGCTGTGCATGCTTCCAAATGTCATTTTATGGGCTGTGTAGAGGAACCTCTGTGATTACAGCACCTGCAGGTCCAATGTCAATGTTTTGACTGTGTAACAGATGATTTCTTTCTATCAACATGGACAACATAATATGAAAATGTGCTCCATGGATTCCGGAAATTATTTGTTTGGTTTCAAAATGTCTAAAATCACTTGTTATTTATTAGTTGTTCTTGGCATTACTAGACATACATTGGACATAAACAAGGAAAGTGCATACAAAACCCCTCACAAATAAACATTCTGGCCTCCAGATAATCAACTTAAAAATAATTTCAGGACTGATTTCTTTGGGCTCTAGAGAAAAATAAACATTTAGTAAGGTTGTAAGTTGAAACCAATCTGGCTACAATAGATTCTTCTAAACATTTCATTCCTTGTCGAGCAATATAGGATAGGGACAAATTATGTTATTTCAACTTTTGATTCACATGACTAGCTTATACATAAATGGCTCAGAGTGAACTGAAGCCATATAAATATTGGTGGCACAACTTGAGCCAAAAATCAAGGTATTGAACCTTGATAATATCAAACTCAAGCTCCGATAGGATCCAACTCAACCTTGGATGATATGGAGTTGCAACTTTACAAGATTCATAGCATCAAAGAAAACAAAAGGTATTGAACAAGAGATGCTATTGTTTCTCTCCAGCTCTTGGAGCTTAAAAAGACACCAAAAAGGTATAAGGTTTCCAAGAGGGAGTGGTCAACCATACTCACGCTGCTACAGATGCCAATCTCATCCCGGCTTGTCTTGATGAAGTTCTTCTGCCATAAAACATCCTCTTGAACTTCCCAAGGCTTCCAAGCTTAAGCAGAAGCGATCCCAATGGGAGCTCTTAATGTTTTGATTTCGCGGCGTAGCGCCCACCCCAAAAGGGTCAAGATCGCAAGAAAAGAAGGAGGAGGAGGGGGGGGGGGGGGGATGAGGAATTTCGGGTCTCACAAGCAGGGCTCTCAGCCCTTAATCCAATCAATCAATTGGGTAAAAGAATCTTTGGCTACTAAGGCTTTTGTATAATAGGATGTTGAGTCAAAAAGAAAATAGAGTATGAAAACTAGGAGATCATGAAAATAGCAGTCTCCTTAGGAATTGGATTTGCCATACATAAATTAGAACTCTAACAACTTGAAGCCATCCATGAGCAGATATGGATTTCCAGCCATCAAAGTTACTATTCCTAAATCAGTCTTGCCTAGATCCAAGCACATAGTTAAGAGAATAAATAAATGAAATACGTGAGTTGTAGAAAAAGGACAAACCCAATATATGATCAGAAGGGCATAATCTACAACTCGAACTAAAACTCTTAAATTTAGTTCCTTTGCTTCAACACTTAAATTCCCTGTATTCATAATGCTAGGTATTCAAGATAGTAAAGAAAGATATTTTGTGTCATATTGGTTCCCCTACCCCTCTTCCTTCATTGAAGTATGATAGACTACATAAAACATTTAACCTACAAAAACACTAAGGTTTTATTTACTTTGCTTCACCATCTTCAGCATCTATTTCCTCTCAGATGTTAAAAAAAAATTCAATCAGCTGAAAAGAGTTTTACCAATCAATCGGTTTATAATCGAAACACATATATCCTATTTTATTTGTAACCAACTCAAAAATAAGTGGCTTCTTCCAAGGATCAGTATAAAATATAGGAAGTTAAAATTACCTGGAAGAACACAGCTTCTCCATGATTGCACACAGCACATCGAACAGCTTTAGTTCGAGGTAGAGTTGGATCAGCTGCAACATCCTGCAAAACTTGAGTGCGCTCACCAATAGAGTGATGTATCTCATTTCTGTAAACGCAATTGTTCTCAGCATCTTCCTGCACAATTCAAAGAAGAAAAGAGTTTTTAAGGGTTTAATCCTCATCGGGCTTCATTCTCTTCATTTGAACCCATAAGCCAGTGAATTCGTCGCAGACATACCGAAAACTATGGTAAACCGTGCCTTCTATGAACTTGGAGAGACTTGCCTCTACCAGTGGCTCTTTAATGAGGAAGGTACAACTATACAAGCATGAAAATTTATTTTCTTTGCAACCCTATCTGTTTTACTAACATTGTCTGGGTAACTAAATTTATCCGGGCAGACTCACTATCAAATCCAACATTTAGGGTTCTCTACAACTCTGGTACTGGGAGACAATGTAAATTGAGTAGAGAAGATACTACAGAAGAAAACCCTAATTCCGTTAAAGCTCTGCGCAAATGTTGTAATGCCTAGCCAATCAAAGCAGAAATATTATCCCAATTTACGCAATGCGAAAAGAAAAGCAAAAACATGGAAAAGAGAAAGATCGGAACCTGGTGATCGCAGTTTCGACAAGCGTATTGAAGTATCTTCTCCTCCTTTTTTTCCTTAGGGTAAAGAATGTTGTTGCTGATAAGAGAAAGCAAAGCAAAATCAGAAGAAATAGCACCAATCCGATAAAGAAAAAAGAGAAATCGCTGTGATTACTCAATCGAAACGTGAAAAATTACGATCGCATTAGAAATGCAATATGTATACCAAGATGAATGCAGGAACAGATAGGAAAGGAAAGGATAAGAAGCGTTACCATTCGCGGCAAAATTTCATAGTACTCATTTTGATCGATTTGTTCTGTGAGTTTGATTTCGGGTTTGAGTTCGAGACTTAAAAAATCTGTTCAGTCTTGATTGAGTTTTTCGACACCTGCTGCGAGGGAGCCTTGCAGTTCCTACTTTCCTTCCCAAATCTTCAGCAACTAAACTTGTGCAGAGCGTGCTTCGCGAGTGTTCTAGCAGTTCTAACCGAGCCGTGAAGGCAGCTTTTAACGTTAGATCGGCCGAATCGGATTCGAATTGAAATTGGCCGACCCCGCCTCAATTCCAGAAGCTTCCTTTTCCCCCTTTGGACAATCGTGATTGAGATTTGAGAGTCCGGATCATCTTCCCGTCATATATTAGGGGTAGGATCTACCTCTAAATTAGTGAGACACCTGAATCCGAATCAGCGAACTTAATGGAAAGCACAAAGACGACCACGAGTATGGGGGCCCCACAAGGTATCACTATGGATCCCAGTCCCCTTAAATTTTTTAAATTATTTTTCATTTATAGATCTCACTTGATTTTGTGGTTGAAAAAGTGTTAGGGGAGCGTCAAGGAAGATGATCCAGATTCGAGACATTCAGTGAGTCTTACATGTATTAGGTGGTGGAGAAATATCGAGAAAGTAATACATTGTTCTCTCCTAACGAAAGGAACTGATCTGAACGCAGTTCCAGATGCTTCCATCAGACCCACATATGCTCTTTTAGATGCTTGTTCTTTCTCCCTTTGGACAATTAAGATTGAGATTGGAGGAGTCCTAGATCATCTATCTGTCATCTACTAGGAACGGGACTTACCTCTAAATTGGCGAGACACCTAAGATTAGATCAACGATCTTAATAGGGAGTAAACAGACGCTTTCTGACCACAAGTATTGAGGCCCCATAGGATATCACTCTAGGTACCACCATCCTTAAATTTTTTTAAATAATTTTTATTTATAATTATCACTTGATTTTGTGGTTGAAAAAATGTTAGAGGAATCATCACAAAAGATGATCCAGACTCAGAGACATATTCTTACATATGCCTTAGTCAGATCAGTGATAGAGCATAAGCACCCCCAACTTGTGCTTCCCTGCAAGGATCGGATAAAACCTGTTCCACCAGCCCACGGACCCACATTAGCCTGGCATCAGACAAAGTGTTTGGAGGTCTAGAACCAACACCTAAATTATATAATAATGGGAAGGTGACTAATAAATGGTCCAATAATATTTAAAACCAACGGTTCCAAAAGCAGTGACGGAATTGATGTACATATATTATAGCTGTGTTCCTAAACCGTGGAATACGAACAAACTTGATAGCATCAAAGCACAGCACATGGGAAGTTTTCTAATGCCTAAAACCAACCTATATATCCAAAGGCAATAGTGGGATTGATGATTACTGTACTTCGCTGCAAAGTGCTGCCAAAGTGGTAGGGTACTGATGTGGTTTTCCCTTGGCTTATGCCTTTCAATGAAATTAAATAAATAAATAAATAAATAATTATATTTTAATATCGAGGAGGGCTGTTTGAAAAATGTTTACAACTTCTCTATCTTATTTTAATATATGTTTTATTTATGACGTTGATATTTCATCTTATGATTTTTATATCGACACCTTTAGTTTTATGTTGGACAAAAATGAGTTGATTATTTGGTTTATATATAGTAAATATTTAAGTAATATATTTTTAGGATTAAATATCACACTTATGTAATACGTTGCAAACCTGGACCCTAGTTACATAACTATATATTAATTAATATTTTTATATGACTTGGGACTTGGGTCATAGACTTTGATCCGAAAAGTTCATTTTGTCATGGGCTTTAATCCGAAAAGCCTATTGCTGGGTGGAAGTATAGAGATGTCATTAGAGAGACACTCTCCTGTAAGGAGGCCAACTAAATAAGTATTTCCTATAAAGAGTTGAGCTGAAAGGTAACCTCACAAAAGGAGGTGACTTTACCTTTTCATCCACAACTTTTTAGACTCTATATAAGCCTATTTTCAAGCTCATTTCTAACAATAAATTTTCCTTTTCTCTCTCTCTACCCCTATTGTCTTTCTGTTAAGCGGTGAAAACAACCTGATTACAATTGAAGTAACCTTTTAGAGGTACAACCTGATTACACCTGAAATAACCTTTATGAAGTACAACCTTAGAGGTTTAGGTTGACTAATCATGGGGGTGAAGATACATTTGGTACCTATATTGCACAAACTAGGGTGTCTAAATACTTTAAAGAAAGTAACTCTGATATGTTTCAGCTTTGACTAAGTTCGTAATTACAACTAATCTTTCACGTGTTCATAAAGATTCCTCAACAAGTTTCTAATAGGATCAAGTACTTAGATATTTCATACATAAAAAGAGGGCTAGAGGAGAAGATTCAAAAAATCAAGAAGAGAAAGGAAAACTCAAAAAAATTGAGAGGACGAGGTGGTAGTATTTCACACACTAAAAGAGGACCAAATCAAAAATTTCAAAAAGTTAAAACAAGATGGAGGAAATTTCAAGGATAGTTGCACCAATAAGACGACTTACCCCTTTGACCATAAGTTTTTTTTTCTTCTTCTTTCTTGGCGGATAATTGCAATGTGGTTCAACTTTTCTTTTTCTTTTGCCATTTTTTTTTTCGTAAATAGAATAGAATATATGGTGCTTGCTGATAGAGTTGAACTTATAAAAAGCTACATCGTTATCTTTAGAGCTCAAAACGTCTTTTGGTTTTCACACAACTAAAATTGAAACCTCCTTTTTCTTTTTTCTTTTAAATTATATTTTATAATTAGAGTTGAAACAACTTTTCACAGATCTAGGGGAAGCCATGGTTTTGCAAATACCCAAACAATTAGACTCTAGTTGGACTTCTTCAGAAATTTTTTCTGGTAAAAAAGAAACAATAAGAAAAAATTGTAATTGATTTGTCAAGCAAAGGTGTAATTGGTAGTCATACAGATTCTTGAAATGCATACCAAAAGGTCATATCAAACAACTCCTTCGTTTCAAAAAATCATTTTATGTGATTTTAGATACTTTCGACATATGATTTAGATGGCTGAAGACACCAAAAATGACCACTCATATAAGTTTGAAGAAGATTCATTGATAAATCTTGAAATTATTAAATATTAAAGCATGGGTGTGAAGTTTAATTTGAATGGTCTAATCTTCATTCAATCCCAGTATGAATCAAGTCCATGTAGTTATGGAATCAGTATGAATCAATAGGAATAGTGAGGCCAAAAGCCTAAGTACCCATAAGAACAACACCCAACTACAGCTCATATGGCTCAAAGGCTCAAAGCTCTCTGTAGGATCTTTAGCAAGCAATAAGCACTTAAATAATACAATTCAAGTGTACCATCTTCTTCCTATTGGCCTCTTGACCGGCGGAATGGTCCCATCCTTAGCCCGTAATTGCATTTCAAAGAGTCACATTACATTTTGAGGCTGACTGGCAATAGAAAGAGAGGCTGCTTCCTTGACCGAAGTGCTAACCTTTCCTCAATAGCCATCTTCCTTCACTCGAAGGCTTCTCTCGATGAGTGGTGTCTCATTATTCGTTATTTTTGAGTCTTTTCCTTGCATTCACTTTCATCAATTAGATGAATTTTTTGAAAGAACTGTCAAGGTGCGAATATGGGTTTATGATGTTGGGACCTATCCAATGTGAGATGCGAGCTTGAGTGAAACTTCAGTCATTCGGAATGCATTGTTACACTCCCTAGAAGTAGGTTTCTTCAAGATTAGTCTCTTCTTTGATTGCTTGTAAATACCAGTCTCCCCCTGCCCCTCCAAAATAAGATTTCTTCGGCTCTTTCAGTTGGTATGGTGTCTTTCATATTTCAAGAATGCAAACTTATTAGCACATTGCCTTGCCAAAAAGGTCCTGATGTTGTCAAGTAAAACGATTTGACCGTTATCCTCTCCATGGCTTCACAGACCTATTATAAGTGAAATCTCGTATTCTTCTTGAATACGTATATCATCTTTTGACCCAATAAATATGTATATCAACAAAAAAAAATAAAATAATTTTTTTGATAAAGTTGAATCTTTGAAGATGTCCAAGATCCATGGTATGCAGATGTTGAAAAAAATGTGATGATAATTATACTTAAAATATACATAATAGTTTCACATGTTCAACATAAAACATGTGTTTTTGATCTAAAAGTGTTCTCATTCGTGTACGGTCACTTGACCCTCTAATTCTTAATTAGCAAAACCCATAAATGATTCATGAATATGGTCAATGTCTAAAGAGGTTGGCTAGCTATACCTTTTTTTCTTTAGAGCTCCCAAAGCTATATTCTAGTTTTACTCATGTTGAAATTGAAATTGAACTTCAACTTCAAACACCCTTTCGCAGATTCTAGAAGAAAGGCCCCACGGTTTTAAAGTCGCCCAAAGAATTTGAATCAATTTGGAGGCTGGTGGTGGCAAAAATAGTCTATGTTTGGTAACTCACTTTGCAGGCTATTTTAAACTTTTAGTGCACAAAAATTATATTATCATCAATTATCCAAAAAAATAAAATTATATTATCATTAAGAAATTTAAACCTAACAATGTCAGAAGGGTAGTTTTATATTCTTAGATAAGGTGTGGCATGGGCACCTAGTTAATTGAACTTGTTTTTGGTCTCATATTAGTGGGTCATTTTTTAATGAGGTTTTTTCGATCAATTTACATGCATATAGACTAATTTTTTAGAATCTTATATATTTATTACATTTTAAGGGGATTTTGAATTCTTGACCTTGACTTATTTATGTAATTTCTTGTATTTGTATCCAAAATAGTAATGGGAAAAATTTCAACGTCACTCCTAAGTTACTTTCTAAAATTAATGTCACATCCTCAGTTATCTAGTTTATCAATGAGACCCCTTATTACTAATAGTGCTAGCTTAAGAATTTTTTTTTTCAATATTACCCCTATATCTTAAGAAATGATGATGAAAAATAATAGAAAAATAAATAATTGTTATAAATAATATTTATATTTATGGATGTTCATTATCCCAAAGAAATTGTACTTTTAATTGAAGATCTCAACTACTTCAGAATACAATCTTAATGATTCACATTCTCATATTATTGAAGGTCACAGCCATCTCATTACACAATGTTGGCAATCAATATTTCCGTTCTATGCACCTTTTAGCTTGAGTGGCAATCTATCCTTCCATATCAAGATTATTTTATTGTGTACGAGAATCATATATTATATTTCTTTGTAGACTTTGATATTACCATATCAAAGAAGATGCTAGTTCCATTATAAATATTTAATGACTAACTCAATAGAAGAGTTAAATTGATCTTGTCTTTATTCTTTGTATTCTATATTTTTTCTTTATTTTATAACAAGAATAAATTCAAATTTTTGTGAGAAATTAAAAATCATGTAGGATATGTAAGAATGGAAGAAGATGAGTAGTTGATCAAAACGTAAAGAAATGTAAAGACTAGTCATGTGGGATTTTCATTCAAGAATGTTATTGTCTTTTTGGAATTGTTTTAACTTATATTAATGTTTAACCATTATTTCCTACTAGCAGGGGAGTCATTGATACAACTTTCCCCCTATAGAAAATCTAAGTAATAAATTGAGTACCTCAATGAGTGATATTAAATACAAACAAAACCCTTTCTTCTAAATATTGGAATTTGGAATAAATGAGTATTGGATATGGTTGGAGAGTCGTATTTGGGTTTCCTACTAGATATACTATATTAATATTTTAAGAGTGTTTATCTTTTTATTCACATATATAAAAATAACCTATGTTTCCAAGGCTGTTTTTAGGATTCAAACTTGTGGTACCAAATACAGCCTTTAACATATTTTAATGTAGATGGTTCTTACAACATTGTGAAGATCATATTTATGGAGCTAAAAATTGTGAATATCATATTTATAGAACCGGGTAAGGTAGGGCTAAACTGACCATTACATATATAATAAGAAAGGATATGCATATGCTAAGGCTAGATATTCATATAAGTATTGATAGAATTGTCTGGAAGACTAATTCGGCTAAGGTTACAGTTCACGGATAAGTCAATATTGTACGATAGAGGCTTTAAAATTAAATGACGAAAGTCCCAAAAGTTGATTCACTTGGCAAATACTAACACTTTATAGTTTTATATGTAATATATAAAGTTATCTCGTGTAGATGCAGCTGAAATGCACGTAAACTAGGTGGTATTTATCATATACTTCTCTAGCTAAAGACTTGAAGTCTGAAGAAACTTTTCTATTATTTAGTTATGAATGCAAATAAAATTATTAAGTTCTTCAAATCAATCTTCTTTTACCTTCTAGAAATAATTTAGTTGTGTACAAGCATCAATGATCAAAATGCATGGAATGATCCTATTTAATATTTTAAAACCAATTTAAAAGAGATTATCATGTACGTAATTACATCATATTTGGTCTAGAACTCATTGTGGTCCCTTTTGGGCATGGATTGTAGATGTGTTATTATCATTAGAATAAAAAACTCCTAGGATTTAATTGGTTAGATATTAATATCAAGATAAGTAAGATAACTTTCCTTAGAACTTTAGGTAAGATAACTTTCCTTAAAAGTTTTGACTTTAGTGAACTCAAATGCATGACATATCTATCCTTTGCAAAATTTAATGAAAATTCATTAAGTAAATGTTTGATGTCACAATTGGACTCTTTGTATTGACAATATATTATATCAGTTGACCATTCCTCTTATAGATAAATAAAAAATAAGAAAAATCTTTCAGATGGTCAGATTTTAAAAGAGATCTATTCATTAAATATTTTTAAAAAGTTTTACTCATATAGATTTTATTTTTAAAATAATTATCAAATCTCAAATTTGGTAATAATTTTTCTTGTCTAACTAATATTCTATCATGAACTGTCCAAATTACTCTTAAGTTTTTCATTGCAAACGATGAAACTAACGAATGATAAGACTATTGAGAACTATAAAAGACAAGATGTGACCCTAAAATTGCCAAGAGATTGAAGGATTGGTAAGTACTTCTCAAAAGTTTTTATATAAAAGACTTGAAGGTAATTTGGGTAGTTTATAGTATAATATTAATTGCCATGGAAAAATATTTCGGTGAAATTCACCTGAAATGTGAAGAATTTCAGCCGGTTCGCATACTACCAAAATAAAATATCATCGAAATCGATATTGACAAAAATAACCGGAAAATCGAAGAACTTGTGAGAACCGGCAAATATTCTGAAAATTTCGCAATTTAACATGAGATCTTTTGGCAATTACCTCTCATTACGGTAAAATATAAATATTATTTTTCTCTCTCTGGATTTTAGGGTTATTAGACGGTCCTTAGCCCTTGCTGGCGTTTATCGGAGGTGGTATGCAAACTGGTGCAATTGCTACTTTGTCACCGTCGCCATCCATCTTAATCGTTGTGTTCGTTGTGTTCGTCGTGTTCATCTTCTCCATCATTCTCCACCTCCTCCTCCGCCACCTAAGAGATTATTGCTGCAACAACAAGAAGTCTTCGTTCTTCCTTTGGAAATCACGCGACGGTCACCGATCACTCACATATCTCTCATCGTGTCTCTAGTAGATGCATTTCTCTTGATTCCCGGTCCTTGATTGACTGAGTCTCTCTAATCTTCTTCCACTCAATCATCGGACTCAAAAACCCATCTCCGCAAACTTGGGAATCTTCGAGTTTCACTTCACCTACAATGACATTATTGGACGAAGATTTGCTGAAATTTCTGCGAAGTTCGTTGTTTTTGGGGTTTCATCGGAGGGCGAATCCACGAACTTCGCCAAAAAGTCACACCGTATTAGTTGAAGGTCAAAATTATCATAACATTTGGGATTTGATAGTTATTTTAAAAAATAAGATCTATTTAAAATGAAAAAATTTATAAAAATATCTTGAGTAGAATTTTTTTTTTCATTTTAAATTAACTATGTCGAAAAATTTTCCTAAAAAAATTATTACCTAAATTAAGAGGATGGTCAGATGAAATGTCTTGTCATTTTGATTTTGGTATCAATTTCTCTGTTCTTATCCAAAACAACCAAACAATGGAGTCACATCATAATAGAAATTTGTCGCAAGGGATGAGCAAAGCAAAACATAAATAATTTATTTACTAAGTTAGTGGATTTAGTGTATAACGGCTGCCATATAAAAAACTATGGTTTTAGGCTTTACCCATTATCTTTCATTTCTTTCTTTAATCCATCTTTTCAAGTAGTGTTGGAGCCATGATTCATGAATCATCCCTCTTTATTTCTCCTGAAAGTTCATTATCAAACTGTGTCTTTTGAAACTGACGTAAGAGCTTAAGCAATTAAATTAAGCTTTCATAACCTAATTTTACTTAATTACCTTATTTATTTTTGGTAATAACACCGACGGCGACAATCTTTTAAGATCAAATTACTTCACTACCCTAGTGCATGATGAAAATTAAATTATTTCAAAAAATAAGTCAACAACCTTTACTAAGAAAATAATTTCTAGCAACCCTAAATGAAGGCTTTAAAGCACTGACATAGAGGCCCCAAAATTAAATTTTTTTATTGAATATATTTGTAATTTATCACTAAAAATCGTTCAGATTATTTATTATAGGAATATCTTTAAAATTGAAACAAAATAAACACTGATTTAATTATTTTTAGTAATAAATTAGACAAATATATCTAATAAAAATCTAACTTTTAGGTCTTTATATTTTTTAAACATAAAATGGAGTTATCAGTTCTTTAAGACTTCCATTTTGGGGTGCAAATAATTCTAATTTAGATTTGAACAAATCTATATATCCAAATCACAAGGAGAGGACAGGAAAGGAAATATGCAAAAGTTGGTGGCTATATGGAAGTTCCAAACTCTAGCCACATGCAAACAATCGTGCTATAATGTACGCCAGCTGTTTTGGAAAATTCTCAGATGCTCCATTATCTAAATCTTCATCTTTCCATTTGTCTCTCTAGAAAATCTTTCTCTCTCTAAATTTCAGTCTTCAATTTTCAAATTAGAAAAATCCTTCCACAAAGCTTTTTCTAGAGAACTTCGGCAATTAATTAGGATAATTAAGATTAATTAATAATAATAATAATAATGATGCTTTAATATTTTAATTTAGGAAGCCACCTCGTTTACTTCGTTCTCTTCGTTGTCTCGGTTTTCCATCTCTCCCTCTATAAAAAAGTGAAGGACTTCTTCAGGTCTCATTACTTACCTTCTCCCAAACACACATACGCGTTTTCGTTGCTTCTCTTCGTTTTCTCCTCTGCAATTCCAGCTCAATTTTAGTGTTCAAGGTCGATCATCTTCCGATCCAGCTAAGTATTCGTTCTTCTTTTTCAGTTCTCCTCGGGAAAAATCTGTTTTTTTTTTCCTGATTTGAAGGTTTTAGGGTTTGTTTCAATCCTTCGAATTCCGATACTAGATAGATTTTCTTCTCATGATATTAATCGAATTAGGTTTTCTTCGTAGGAAATCTCATGTCTAGATGAGCTACGTTACCTTATTGCGCAGGCTTCGTCTTCTTCAGTCTTTCTCTGTTGTCTTCCTCTACTGGTTCTATTTCGTCTCATGATTGTGTTCCTCTCTGTTTGATCGGCTTTTTTTTGAGTAATTTTTTTAGCTAAGTTAGTAGATTTGCATCACTATCAAATCGAACTTTTTGGAAAAATTTTGATTCCTGAGAAATAAAGGAAAAAGGAGGAATGTCAACTTTGCAGCCACTGACAAGCTCTGGATCTGAAGGCGATCAGCGTTACGCAGGTGTCGATGACCGGAAAAGGAAAAGGATGCTTTCGAATCGCGAATCTGCGAGGCGATCGAGACAAAGAAAGCAGAAGCACTTGGATGAGTTGATAAGTCAAGTAACCGATCTTGAGAAACAGAACGGTGAAATAGCGCAGAGAGCCGAGACCACACTGCAGCGTTATGACCAGATCGAATCCGAGAATCAGGTTTTGAAGGCTCGAATGGCGGAATTGAATGAAAGGTTGGAGTATCTCAACACTTTCCTTGGTTTTATGGAGGATACGAGCGATCTCTTCATGAACATGCCTGAGGTATCAGATCCTCTGCTGAAACCATGGCAACATCCATGCCAATCACAGCCGATAATGGCTTCTGCTGATCATATGAGCCCAATGTTTTTCTAGTGCGCAAGTTGCTCCTCTGAACTTCAACCATGTCGTTTCATTCTATAAAGTTAGTCTTAGTTTAGTATTGATGTTCATCTTTATGTGAATAGATTAGGTACATGTAGGTGTCTGCTACTGAATTTCTGGTTCTGATTTCAGATAGTATTAGTATGTTTTATTATGGTTTTGTAGCCTGGGTTAAGACATTGTTGTGTTTTAGTTGTTAATGATCGTTTGTTTATGTCTTATGGAGATGGGTTGCTTCCTAATTCTTAAGCGTTGCATGAAAGATGTGGTTTTATCATTTATGATCCGTGAAAATTGAAGTGCAACTTAACTGGGTTTGTTGTGGGAAGTCATGGATGGAATGGCTTCGTCTGCTGTTTAATTTAGGAGGTTTCTGTCGATCTTGTTGATCGAAGACAATATCGATGGATTAAATAAGAGAGCTTTATCACTGTATGGATCTGGAAGAGATTTGCTGCACCAATTTAATTCCGAAGATACTTCTTTTCATAACCTCATCACTGAATCAAGCAGGTTCGTGTGAAATGCTTAAATCGTTGGATTTTTTTTTCATTGGACAGAAAAGATGATTAATTAAAACGAAGAATTTGACAAAGAGTCGTCTTAACTCTAAATTTGTCTAGCACATCCAGTAAGTCTTGTCAGGATTTACAGAAAAGAGAAAACATGTTTGGTCAGGGCTTTGGAAGCTAAATCCTTGAGCTAAGTTTGCAAAAAAAATCACACCCAAAAGGGTAGAAAGGGCTTTCCCTGCTTGAGCAAATTTCCCCCGGCTGCAGATTTTAGTGTAATCGATTGTTAAATCGTTTATTGATAAATGGATGGATCTGGTAATCGATCATGGTTGATCTGATATGAGTTTAAAATTTAAATTTGAATAAAATTGTCAATGTAAAATGCAAATTTGTGTTTGTCTCATTTTTTTTTCCTGGTCAAATCTGGGTATGTCCGGATGTTTTTCTTCCTTTAGTTTGCATTTCTTTTCTATATAGATTTTATGAAAATGGTGTTTCAAGCCATTGGCTAAGTCAACTCATCAATCTCCTCAGTTGTTAGATTTCATGTTCTTTTTAGGAGTCTTTGGGACTGTGGCACATCTGCACAATGACGAATTTAGATGTGTTGATTGGGGGAAAATAAATGGTATAATCCATAGAAAAAGATGAAGAACATCTTATCTGCTACACCATATTTGGTGGACATGACAGGAGGAAAGCTACGGATGACCTAATCCTATCTGAATGTGTGGCTGAGCTTATGTTTTCATGTGAATGAAGCGGTTCGTTTCCTGTGAGAGGAGGATTAGTGTACATTTCATCTAACATATGAGTTCCTGTCATCTAGTAACTTACTAGAGACAAATTTTTCTTTGGATTAAATTTTTTTTTTTTAGGTGGTCAGGAATAAGACATTCATATACTGATATCAAAGCCTCTTGGAATTTTACATAAGCCTCTTGGAATTTTACATCTAACGTTATCATAAAGTAAAACCCACTAAACTAAAACCCACTATAAGAACAGAAACAATCTTGTGATATAGTGGCACTTTTGGCGAGAACATCTGTAGCGAAATTAGGGCCGTGAAGGATAAAATGAAACTGACATGTTGTGAAAGTTGTGGCAAGGGGGAGAATATCCTTCACAAGGTAGTAACATTCCGAGAAGGATGTATCTGTAATGTGAGAAATGTCAATGTCATTATAGGGCTTGATTATCTGTTTCCATAATGATGTGTGAGAGTTGAAACTGTTGTGCACACTGGAGAGCCTTGCACATTGCAAGTGCCTCGGCTACCATAGAATCTTGGACACCTCTACCTTGCCCAAAAGAAAAAAAGGACCTAATGATCATAATTTCAAGTTAAACCTCCTAAGCCGGAGAGGCGGAGATCAACAAAAGAAGAGCCATTTACATTGATCTTTACCCATCCCAATTGAGGAGGTCTCCAATGAACCATACGTTGAACTTGGGGATGTCTTAGTGTTGGAGGTGGTGGAATAAACTCAAGCAAGGCTCTTCGTATAACCTTAATGGCTTCCCAGAGGAGAGAATGGTTGTGAATTATCAATTCGAGATGGATAGATGTCCTAAAGTGCCCAAAGAGAAATTAGAAGTTGATAATGTTTATCATTTTGTTGTGTCCTATTTCAAGATACCCAAATGTAGTAGTAGCATAATATTGATAGAGAAAGACCAGTTCCTTAATTAGCGTCCTATTATAGCTAAGAAAATCAAACAAGAAAAGACAGCTCCAACAGGTTTTTCTCAATGAAAATGTGAAAGTCCATTTCTCAACAAACCACTTCTCCAAACATGAGTAGTCCAAGGGGAATAGAAGAACAAGTGCATTGAAATTTCCTCCTCTAAACAGCACATTGAACACTCACATTTTCATCATGCTAAGCCCCAGGATTAGGAATCTCCAACAACCAAGGAACGTGGAATCAGCAGGGCCTTTCTTCATTTCATTTCTTGTCATAAAGTCAGCCACAATATTGACTTCTCTTGGAATATAATGAACAATGCATCAGTTGAGATACATCATCTAAAATTCAAATCCTTTGTGTCGAAAGTCTCTGTGCATTTATTTTTTCAATTGCTGGATGGATGACATCTAGACGCACAAAGAGCTGAATAGTTAAATGTTTGAAAACACATTACAGATCCAATAATTCAGTTTTTATACATCTAGATGTCGTCCATCCAACGATTGGATTGACTGAACGCACAAAGACATGAACGCAAAGAATCTATATGCCTAAAATACGTATAACTTCCCATGTATTATGGTATTTGTATTTGAAATTGAACCCCTTCCTTCAATTCCATGCTGATACGACACCACCAATTGCGTTATCGACGTCACTGCATGCGTAGGCAATGCAGGGCTTGATGAAGAGCACCACCGTACCTTTCAGTGGCAATTAAAGCTCCAGTTAGGTACACGTTGGAGAAAGACACTGCATGAATACGGACAGCAACGCGCAACACCTGTTGGTGAATACAAAAAGATCATGTAAGTTAACCCAGCTCACCACTTGGATCAAAAGCTCTAAAGCTCGATCGCATCACCACGCACTGCCACAGCTCCATCCATTTGTTCGGTTCCTTGTACTGCAACGATTCCCACTTGCTGTCCTGGTGTAGTCATCTGTCCTAATCCTGTGCTTGAAATGTTGTCTGTGTTGTCTGTTTTGAGGTGAGGCCCCCCGCCAACTAAGGTGCTCCCATCTCAGCTCCCTGACTAGTCATGTCGCGAATTGATTTAGTCCTGTGCAATTAATGTAAAATCAGGCAAAACAAATGGTTGAGATTTTATCTCCATTATAATTTTGGATTTTGTTGAGTATGGTTCATATTTCTCATTGTGTTGCCGGTAAACATAGGATCCTGCTCCTCGATGAGCAGATGGGAGTCTAGGGAGGCTGCCCGGGCGGGGGTGTGAGGACAGCACCCCTATAGCCTGTAGAAGGTCCATTTTTCTGTGGGCCTAAGAGCTTTTTTATAGTTAGGGTGTGAGCCTATGAATAGCTGTGGCTTAGAATTTCTAAGCATCTATATAAATTCTCTTGTAACAAAACATTGTATGTAGTTGTTTTTGAGAAGAATATAGTGAAAGAAACCTAATGCTAGACGTAGTCTCGCATTGAGGTCAATCAAGGTAAAATTCATGTCTTCTTCTTCCTTGTTTTCTATTCTCGCTCTAATCCTAACAGATTTGGACCATAGGCAGCTTTGTCATTGTGTAACACCTAAGCAAGACCTAGCCACTTCTGGGGTACCATCAGGTGTGGAATCTTGAATCATCTCTGCGTTGGGAGCGCATATTCTTTACATTTTTTCATTACACAATAAGTGTTTTAAGTGTTTATTGGGACTCGCATTTGAGTACTTGTAAAATAATTCAAAAGTAAGACCTTCGGTTGATTCCTTATGAACCTTGATCCTATTATATAGTAGAAAAATGTCAAGAGAACAATATGTACTCTCCTAATAAGGAGGTCATTCACGCTTTGAATACCGTATTGCAATGTGCCAAATGAATATCTACCTAACAAACAAGCAAAGGCTATACGTGCAATCAAGGAACGAAGTTTTGCCCGGTTCGCTACCCGGCGAACCGGCGAACTGTCGAAATATGGCCGAGATCTTGGCGATATTTCGCCCCACATATAGAAAATTTCGCCTCCGATTTTTGGGTATTTTTACTCGATAATTTTGGTAAATTTGATGGCTATCCTAATCTGATGCAAATATATAGTAAATTTGAATTATTTCTTAAAAATTATTCTATTTAAATTCTCCTATTTAGTCACATTTAATATGTTACCTTCTGAGGCCTACATCATTCAGACATAATTGGAATGATTATCCATTCACTCTGAAGATTCTATTACAAGATTTATCAATAATTTAAATTGTTTCCATAAATTATTTCATGTATACACTCTTCCCTAATCACATTTGGCATGTTGACTTTTGGTAATTTTCGCCACATGAGTTTTAGGGTATTTTTGGTCATTTTGAACCTAAATTTGATGCCTATCCTAATTTGATGCAAATATATGGTAAATTTAAATTATTTCCTATAAATATTTCCATTTAAATCTCCTGCCTAGCCACATTTAACGTGTTACCTTCTAAGGCCTAAATCATTCTTGACATAGTTGGAATGATTAACCGACGATTCCATTACAAAATCCCTTCATAATTTAAATTGTTTCCATAAATTATTTCATGTATATACTCTTCCCTAACCACGTTTGGCATGTTGACTTTTGAGGACTAGATCACTTGAATATAGTTGGTAAGATTGCTCATTAATCTTGAAGATTTTGTTATAAAATGTCTTTCTATTTTTAAATTATTCTATGTAGATTCTCCTCCTAATTACATTTAGTACATTAAATTTTGAGTCTTGAATCATTGGGATAGAATTGGTAAGATTGTAATAAAATTACAAGAGAAATCGCCTAAAAAGTGCAAGAAATAACATAAAAAAAAATTTTAAAATTTCCAATATATCGCCGCAATATATTGTTTCATTTCAGTTATCCAGGGGGCGAAATTATCGAATTTCTGCAAAAAGAAGTTCCTTGCGTGCAATCATATCTGATCCTTATTTATATGTTTATTGCACGGATGTAAACTTATTGATTCGGGTAGTGGATATCTGATTATATTTGAATATGCATGGAAACAGAAAGTTACACTCTACATGGTTTCAAGTATAAAAGAGGAAATTGTTTAACTTACGTTGTTGGATTATTAACACGTATATGTTCAATCGTAAGGCAAGATTTTGATTTTATTATATTGACTAAAATAGAATTTAATACTATTGATCACCACTGTTACTATGAGAAATGACGGCTGAGATGTAGGGTCTTCTAGGTATGCCTCTTCCATTTGCTTAACGTGTCTCCTTAGTGAAGTTCTTTTAGTACTAAAGAAGAATTATTAGTCTATTAATTCATGTTCAAAAGTAAAAATTTTCCTATATTAATTTCAGACTTGGTTGTATTAAAACTCATCCCCCCAAACCCCCAATTCCCTCATAGAAGCCAGGCATTAGTCCACGCACCCACAAACAAATAAATTTTATTTAACCCCCACTTTTTAGCATGTGAATCCATTAAAACTCTCATAACAGCAGTGTTAGCATTTTCATTAGGGATACGGGTCCCATCCTGAAATCAAGTCACCATTGGATGAGATCTAGGCAAAACAATTGGAGTAGATTGACTCATTGAGTTAAGTGGCAACTCATTGGAGAGAGAGAGAGCGACATATATTATCAACCAAATCATGTGTAGGAGGTAAAGTCAACTGAGTGAAATGCTGCCCAAGTGTAGTCTGTCTGTCCATGTAAATGAGCTTAACTAAAAATGTTATCAATGAAATCCCCTTGTGTAGGAGTAGCAGGTCCATTAGTGTTACTTAAATCGATAGAAACTAATGGCCCATTTAAACGATTTAAACACTCAACTGAATCAAGCAGTCCAGAATCTTTATTACTCAGGCCCTAGGACTTCAAGAATAAATAACACCAGTTCAAATTCAGAAATTGGAGTAGATGCAAGAGCCAAAGCATCGGAAATTTTGACTTCAGAAGGTATTCATTCATGGAATCAGCTTCCTTCTTTTCATTATGCAATTGAAGCCGGAGCTGCATCACCCTTGCTTGAGATGAAGAGGCATAGGTAGCAATCAACACATTTCATACCTGAAAAGGAGTCTTTTAAGCCAACCACTTGGGAATGAACAGAGTCGGTGAGGGAGGAAAGAAGCCAACTCAACAGCAGTTGATCTTGTTTATGCCAAGTAAAGAAAGTTGGATTCGGTCTTAGAGATGCAAAGTCAGAGTCAAGAAATGGATCAGGACGAGGATTCGTTCAATCAAACAAGAGACATGAAACCAGTGGTGTTTAACAATAGCAGAAATTGAGAATGCCAATATCAAATAATTCTCTCCAGGAAGATTGACAGACAAATAATGATGGACATTTGAAAATGAACGAGAAGAAAACGAATCCAGAGGTTGCACATCAGATGTAGATGAATCAGAAGCCATGAATCACAAATCTTGCTAAATCTTGACAAGCAAAAAAACTTGGATATCTTGAATCAAAAGTCACAAATCTTGGATTTCTCACACTGAAACTAGATCTTAAATCTTAGAACATAGAACGCAGAAAACAGAGCTTGAAACTCAGATTTGAAACCACCACAAACCAAATATGTAACCAAAGACCACGCTGAAAACAGACCAGAAATGCAAGCCAACTCTGTAATCCCAGACCAGAAACACAGGCTTCTAACAAAAAACACAGATCTTGAACACACTAGAAAAACACAGATTAAAAAAAAAAAACTGGTTTGAGAAGAAGAACACTGATTTGAGAAGCAGAACTAGAAGAAACAGAAACCATCCGTAAATCTCATTTGAAACGACTTGGTCGCCTTCATTTCCATAGCTTTGTTGAGGAGAAACGAACAAGTTTCAAGAAAAGTAACCCATAAAAGTAACGCAAATTTCGAGAAACTTGTGTCACAAATCAAGAGGAGTAGGTTCAAGAAATGAACCAGAGCAAGAAAAACGAACTAGGGTCAAACCCAAGCGACTGATGCCATGGTTACAATAAACTCGATGGTTACCTTAATACAGGTCCATCATAAAATATATATATACACAAAGTGTAGTTACAAAATAGAATAGCTGCATGACTAATTACAAAAACATTATCTATTCCTTAATAAAATTCAATGATTTGATTATAAAAAAATAAAATAAAAATAAAAATAAAATTCAATGATTATAACGTTTCTCTTTGAATCAAATTTTGAGTTCAATAGTTATCAGTGAATTGACTGGAAAACTATAAATACCATCTACAATTTAAGGGTTATTTTCTGCAGGGGAAACGATACACTGTAAATGTCAATTCAATAAAAAAAAATTGGGTTTTGCTCACTGATGAGTCAAGCTTCAATTCAGTTGCTTCTTGAGCTAATGATGGCCCTAGGCAATTGAATCAAGATCGTAACCAAAATCGTAGCATTGAAAACAATCTGTAATCAGTAACAAAACCTAAAGATTACAAACATGAAAAATCCCAAAAAGAGCAACGAAGAAGAAGATAAAACCACCAATTCCTTGCAGGAAAAGAGCATAGATTGTTAAAGAGGAAAGGATAATGTTTGTCATGAGGAGGGGGCAGTTGGTCGCCAGTGGGGTGAATGGGTGGGGGTGGGTTCTGGTGGGGGACGACAGTGGGTTGGTTTTCGGCAAAGTGTATGTACAAGATGGGCATGGGAGGGTATTATTGTCATTTCCCTATTCAGAGGGCATTTGAATAATTTGAAATCCAAATTTTAAATGATTTAAATAAAAGCAAGGACATTTGAGTAATCTTGTAACTCATTTTAATAGCAAATTAATTGTGGATAATTTTTTAATTATGCATATGAGTGCCATGTAATTTATGAAATAATAGTGGACAGTCACTAGTTTCACCCCAAATATAGTGGTGCACTGTAATTTGCTCTAAACTCAATTATATTATGATTTTTTTTATATAGAATTACATTAGAACTTTATTAATATTTGAATGGTTAACTCTGGACTTTTTTTCCCCTCTTCTTCTCCAAATCAAATAGCAACCATATATAGGATTTATATTCTACAATTCTCACACTATGTAAATTTACTGTAATTTCTATCTGTAATTTATTGTAATTTCTATATAAGATTGCAACACGTGACAGTTAATTATCCAGGCTAAATTTAAGCCTCAATAAAAGAGGAAAGACAAAATTGATGGGTTTTAATCGTGACGGTGGAAAATTTAACTACCACCGGTCACAATCCTAAATAAGAATTATAGAGAATTGTGAGATAGTAGATTATTCTAAAGCAAAATACTCGAGATAATTAATGAACATAGTTTTAAGAATCAAAATTTCCTTTAGCCCGAATCATTGTATGTCCAAGATATTCTAAGAATCAATCAAGTAGAATCCAACATGAAATCCAAATCATTCCGGATTCATTCACTTACAAAGTTACAATCCTGTGGATTCCAATCTTATATAAGGCCATAAAACATTTAAGAACATAATCAAGAAAAGCTTTTTCTTTTTGGGTTCGAAAGAAAAAAAAATAAAGAAATTAAATTATTCAAAGAATAAGTAGAAAATCTTTTCAGTTGAAATTCAAGAATTATAAAGAAAGATGGACGAATCATCCACCATGTTCTAGATAACTTGAATTTTAAAGTTCCAGCCGCAAGACAACTTCTTGTTTATTCATTTTTACTTCTATTTTTATTCTCATAGCTGCTAATGAAGCTGAATTGCACACAGAAACTCACTGGATAAGAATTTAACAGACTGTGAGGTCATATGGGCTACTATAATATCCTATTGATTAAAGAATACTATAAGCCAAACCAACATACATCCACACTGCAACTCTGAAAGCTTATTCATATAACCAAGATTTATTTTCTAAAGTTCAAGAACCCACAAAATTATTTCACAAGAAAACCAGGAGAAACTGCAAATCTAACACACAGACAAGTTCTACTAAAAAGGGGTGGAAAAACACAAAAACCACATACAGATAACTGATGAAGATGCATCGATCCATAAGAGTAGTCATGGAAATGATAACCAGAAGAAGGAGGAGGAGGAGAGACTAATAAATCCTTCAGTCCTCGTAGGTTCGGCACTCATCGGTTTCTGGGTTGTCCTTGCAGTAAGTCTCCAAAGGGTCAGAATCCTTCTTCCTCTGTCTTGCATGGCTAGCAGCTGCACTCACCTCTTCCACTTCATCCCATGCAGCTGCGCACTCGCCGCTAGTTGGGTCGTCCGCACAGGTCTCTTCTGCACTCTTTATGCTCTCCACCACCTTCTCAGATATCTTCTCTGGTGCAGTTCTCACTAACACAAGATTTGCTCTTCTTCCTCCAAGGTTTCTCAGCTTCATGTTCTGATTAAGGCTAACGAAACATGGAGAGACTCCAATCTTCTGTGTGTTGTTGGGTGAATCGTCTGCCTTAGCCACAGTTCTTCCAGTGGACGATAGACTCACACCAGCTAGTGTTGTTGCCATTTCTGCTCTTCTTTCTCTTCTAATTCGAATTGAGATCGTTTTTCTGTAATGAAAACCAACTAGAAGCGAGGGAGATGAACGATGAACCCTGGAAGCATTATAGCTGCATCTCTCTTCTCTATCTAAACACACACTTCTTATCGGTTCCAAACCAACGAAACAGCTCCACGTTTCAATAACTTTGAGATATTTTTTTATTATTGCTGTTGGGAGGTCCAGTCCCATGGAATCTGCTAAAGGAAAAGTCTATCTTACCCTTCACCTCCCAGCGGATTTATTTAATGTGTTCTGGCTTGTTTTTGTTCAAACAAAAGGACAATTCGGGTCATCATAAAATGGAAAGATAGGCTGGGGATCGCATTTTGCTTTAGTTAATGCGCATTGACTATTAAACGGATTGTTGGATCGAGATTTCGATCTTAACCATTGAATTTCGACTATCGAGATTGAGATCTTCGATCGAAATCTCGATCTGACAGCGAGATTGACGTGTCCTACTCATTAAATGCATATGACACAAGCAAGGTTCCAGGGATGGGATCCGAACGATCAACCCCAATCAGCGTTTGGATAAGTTAATAGTGCATTTGAAGGATGTTGATTGAGTAGTACAATTGACATTTTGGAACCTTTGGTGCCCACTGTACGCTATGTAAATTTTGTTAAATTTCTACCGCTTAAAAAATGGTTGGATTTATTTTAAAGAATTTTTTTTAATTGATTATGTGTGTACGTGGTATCCATTAAAGCAATTCAAAAAATAACACCGGACGGGTGCCTTGACTCATTGTTGCTAGATTTTATCCTCTTTTCGATTAGAAATTTAGAACCCGCAGCAAGACCGAGTAGAAGAGTTAATTTCACCAAAAACAGAAGAAATAGTAAATAATAATAATAATAATAATAATAATAAAAAAATAAATCATTTTGCCAACTTATCTCTCCAGCTTGGATTTTCTGCACTCAATTCAAGCCTCATTCAACACCGGAGGAAAGGTAAAAAAAATCCATCAACAATTAAACCTTTTTTTTGGGTAAATGATGAACCTTTTCTCACAATCTAATGAAGTAATCGTTTGTCAACTACCATATTTTGAAAGCAGCCTCTTATTCTTCCTCTCCCTCCCATCGGAGGTGGCCTTTTCAAAACTCGAAATTGCACCTTCGAAAAACTGAAAAATCTGGTGGGGGAAGAAAGCAAAAAAGAACATGAGTGAAAAGTGAATCCCTTCGCCCATCTATGTTGTTTAGTGCAGGGTATGGATTATGGTATAATTTCCTTTTATAATTAAGGGTATAATCATCATCTCGCCTCAACCATTTACGGCAATGGGAGGGTGTTTAACTTTTTTTGGACCTACATGTAGTTTTTGAACAATTAGACGATGCCAAAAGTTTGGTGAGAGAATCACTGGTGTCCAAGTAAAAAACTCTAATAACAACAGGGGTGTACATGCATGTGAAAAATTTTAGTAATAATAACAAAAACAACAACAACAAAAAATAATGATAATAAAATCACATTATAATGTAATTGGGGACAAGCATACAAAATTGAAGGAAAAAAACAAAAGAAAAGCAGAGATATGGGTGAAGGTGCAAAGGTAAACAATAGATGAGTAATGAACGTAAAGAAAAGCTTGGGTTTCATCTTTCTTAACCTAGCTGTCTTTTTTTCCACCAGAACCCATCATTGACAACAAGCAAAAACCCACTAGCATTTTGTATGGTGAGAGTATCATTGTTTAACTTTGGACAGTTGAACACTTCCACCTCTTCTATGAGGGGGCAATGCAAGAACTTGTTGCTGCTGCACACATCATGTAGTGCTGCTAGGTCCTCCAAATATAGGCGCTTCAGCCGTGGGAAGGGTGATCTGATGATTTCTCTAGTATTCCCTACCGACTCCTCCCCCACAACTACTTCTCCTTCTTCGAGTATTACTTCTATTTCATCGCAATTCACAATTGAAATATCTTCCAAGTTGTTGAACAAGCGAGGCATTTCCTTGGTGAAGACCATCTTCAACCTATGGCAATTCACTATGCTTATGAGCTTCAGATGACCAAAGCAATTTATTGGTGAGAGAGACAGATTACTGTTGCCAATTATCCTTTTCAAATTTGGCAATCCTATTAGGCTCAATACGGTAAAGGAATCTGGGTGGTGATAAGCCATTGCTTCATCCATCACCTTCTCCAAGTCCTTGCAATCCTCTATTATGACTTTGCTAGCAATATTACATGTGGGCAAACATGTCACACCCGAGCAACCCTGCATTTCCAAGCCCCGTAGATTTTGGGATCCATTGAGTGCCTCTAGGGCGTCTTGCTTGACTTTGCAATTTATCAGTTCCAACCGCTTCACCTTGTTGGCTAGAGGTTTGAACCAATCAGAAATGGTGATATATTGAATATGAAGGTATGTTAAGTTGGTCAAGTTGGACAACTCCTTCACATCAAGGATGGAGTTAGTGCTAGAGAACCCACTTTCCTCTTCCTCATTGTCTTCATCACTTACCCTCCATTTTGTTTCACTTATTTTCAATTCCTCCAATAGGCGCAAATGAGAAATTGCCCCCCGTTGGAAAGAAACATTGCTATGTGCCACATCCAAGTGTCTTAGATTTTTTAGACCTTCCACACATTCAGAATTGAGGATTTGCCTATGTAAGCTTTCACATCCCCACAAGTCTAAAACTTGGAGCTGCTGTAGCATTCCCAATGCAGGCAACACCTCTAAATTTACACAATTGTACAACATAAGAACTCGAAGACTCACCAAACATGACAAAGAATCTGGGAGAGATTTCAATGATTTTGTCATAGAAAGATCAAGCACACTAAGATGATTCATATGTTGGAAGAAATTTGTTGGAGGAATAACAGTGAGAGTCTCATTACTCGACAACAACAAAGTGGTTAGTTTTGGGCACATCGGTCCCAACTCTGGTAACTTCTCTATTTGGGTATCCATGAGTGAGATCCATGTTGCGTCTGACCACTCATGAGCCTCTGGTGCATCTATTAATGACCTACCACTTCTTATCAAGACCTTGTTGGGGCTAATACTATCAGAGAGATATCCTGAAGATCTAATTATCCAAATTCCAAGCTCTCGAAACATATCATGCATCCTCACAACACTCGGATCATACTCTCTATCTTCCAACATGCAAGCAATTTTCAAGCTTCCAATCAGCGCCTCACATTTATTCCTAGTAGCTGTCAGGCTTCCTAATGTATCTACCAATCCATTTCCAACACAATAAGCTAATGTTTCTTCTTTCCATATGTCAAAATATTCAGGAAAGCAAGCACAATAAAGAAATAGACCCTTGAGCATTTCATCTTCCAAGCTATCAAAACTGAACTTGAGAGTATCAAATACTTTGTCTTTCATACCTCGGAGATTGGTGATTGATTGCTCCATTTCCCTCACTGCATTTTCCCACTCCCCAACGTCATGTCGATTTGCCATTGTATGGGCGACAGTGACTATTGCAAGAGGAAGACCCTTGCACTTTTTAACAATTTTTCTAGCAAAGCACTCTATACCAGCAACATCAACATGTCGACTAACAATTTCGACAAAGAGGTTCCATGACTCGTCCTCTGATAGTGGATGCACCAATATAATTCTCGCAGCACCCATATCAGTGCAGACATCTTTACTCCGACTGGTCACCATGATCTTGCTGTTGTGTTCGTGCATTCCAGGGTGAGGGATTCCAACATCCTCGATGTTGAACTTGGATTTGGGCCACACATCATCGAAGATTAGGAGAAATTTCTTCGTTCTTAGCACATCGAACAACTTCTCTTTCGCATCATGCTCACTATAATCTTTTGCTAGATCTAACCCGAGGCGCTTACCGATGCGGGTTTGGATAATTTTCATGTTGGGAGTGGCAGAAACTGTGACCATTATCACGGTATCAAAACAAGGATTCTTTTTGAAGTAATTGTTCACTTGTTTGGCCAGAGTGGTTTTGCCCACTCCACCCATGCCGCATACTACGATGATCTCAATTTCAGGGTCCTTTATGCAATCAAGTATGATTTCAGTAGATGGCCTGATCTCAGTTGTTTCCGGCTCGATTGGCATCTCCACCGCTGTCTCCAGAGATGGCTCCCTTGTCAGAGCAATTTGTTTGTACAAACTCTCCTTCGTCTTTTGCGTGAGTTCTGCGGATCTCTTGCTCAGTTTGTAGCGTGACCAGCAGTTCATGCACCCTGTTTCCTCCAACTTCTTTTCTATGTCAACGGCATCCTTTTCGATTTGACTGACGGCTTCGAACCAGTTGCTCGCTACGTCGGTCTTCACTCTTCCAGCTTTTGCTTCTGCTTGTAGCTTGTGTTGCTTATCGTTCCTAGTTGCCTGGAGTTCTCCAAGTACGCTTTGCAACTCAGCTGTGTTGTCTTTGGAGCTCGTCATGTACTTGAAACTGATAAGAAAGGGAGCAATCAGATATTTGTCGATAACACTGACAGATGGCCCAACAAAATCCATGACAACGCACTAGATGGATGTGAAAGAAAGAAGATGGCAGTGAAATTGACTCTGTGAGCTTATGAAACTGGGGAGTGGTGATGTATGTATCTGTTGTGTATGAAGACGAAAAACGCAGATTCAAAATGCCCAAGACAGAATATAGAAAGAAGGTTAGGGAAACTTATGGACAGATCACAAGTTACGAAGATGGGAAAAATGGAGTTGTTGTGTAGAGATCCAGCGGAGGAAGGAAGTTGAAAAACGAAAGCCTGCAAGAGAATACAGAAAGAACCAAAGAAAGGTGATGAGGAAGACCTGAGACGTGTTGAGTATGGAGGCTATGATTGATCGATTTGAGCGGGGGATATTTATAACGCCTCTGGTCATGTGTGATTGGATTACTTTAATGCCAAATGGCATAATCCTATGATGAAATTACAGGGAATTGCAGGGAAAGAAATTACAGAGGATGTCAATTTTTTATTTTTTATTTTTTATTTTTTATTTTTTATATTTTCAGAGAAAAAGACTTTACCAGACTAAATATCATATAAGAATTTCATGAAGATTCTAAACAAGAAGAAGATTTTTGGATGGAGGCGTACGGTAGGAGACCTTTGGATGGGGTGTATTAGTGTACTAGCGACTTTTTTTGTTATTTTTTAAATAGTTCTTTTATAGTTAATTAATCTCATACATCAATGGTTATAGTTTTGAATTTAGATATACCTGATATTTCCTCTTAAAACCAATAAATAATTCAATGAAAAGAATAACACTTCTAGTGATCGGATTTTTATAATATGTCAAGTTGATAGAGGAAGTCTCCCAAGATTTTTTTTAAGATTTATTAATAAAAAATTTATTAATTTTTTGCCAAATAATATCTGTCAACAGATTAAAGCATGTGTCCATCTTCAGAAGATAATGGTAGTGATAGGTTCATATGAAAACATTCTCCAAATGGGGTGATTCACTGTTCTCATAGCTTATGAAGCTATTTCAAATAAACTAATAATGTCGGCTCTTGATTCGAACACATCAACTTTTTGGGATTTGATTTTGAAACTAAAACTACTAAGTAGATTGTGCTTGTTTACTTGGTTTGCAAGCAAAGATCACCTCTTAACGAATGCTCGCAAAAAATATTTGAAACTCTAGAATGGAGATGGATGCAATTTTTATAGTGCTGGAGTGGAAGACAATATGCATGTTTTCGAGACTCGTGGTTTTACTATGGGTATATGAAATCAGCTAGTCAACCCGACTTGTCGAAATTCATTTGTTACTTGTGATTGAACCTCTTGGTATGAACTTAACATTTGTGGAGAAGCTTCTAAATGGTATTCAAGATAGCCAAAGAAATTCGTTTGAGTGATTCATTTTTTGTGGAACTAGAGGAATAAAGATGTGCATGATATCGATTATGTTTGACTTGGAAATGAGAAGTTAATAATTGAGGATTATTTTACTACAGTAAAGGATGCATGGGAATCATGCAATGCGAAAGTACAGAAATCACCAAGTATTACAAAGAAGTGTAATTGGTTTAACCCACCAAAGGGTTGGTTTAAATGTAATACTGACACCTCCATGATCAAACAATGTCAAATTGCTTAAGCGGGAGGAGTTATTAGAGACTATAGTAGAGCTTTTCGAAACAGATTCACAAAAAATGTGCAAAGTAATGAAGTTCTAGAAACTAAACTTTTGGTATTGAAGGAAGGATTGAGCATTGCTTTCAATATGGAGGCATGACCTATTGAAATAAAATCTGACTCTCACCAGGGTATCCTGCTTCTTCATCCTTATTCAAAGATCCAAAGAAAGTTTGGGAACATTATTAATGACATCCGTAAAAAATTCATATCAAATGGACATGTAGTTTCACCCACATTAAACGGGAATGAAACTAAGTAGTCGATTGGTGTTCAAGAATGTTGTCTAATGAGATGAAAATCTTGAAAATCATACAAAAGCCACTTCCAAAATTAGAGAAATTTCTTTAGGCTGATAATGATAAGTTGGTTGAGTCAAATTAATTTTTTCTTTGTTTTATTTTATCCAAATTAAAAAGAGTCAATGGTGGTAAAGTCCGCAGTCCACTAATAATGCCAAATTGCCTGACACACACACACCTTTGAAAAACGTAATCCGAAAAAGTGACAACTGACAACCAGAGTGGTTTTGCGTTTGCCCACTCCACTCCACGAGTCCAGATCTGCGACCCGTAAGGGGAGCATTTTGTGCTCCCCCGACGGCTTAAAACCACAAAAAACAGGGGGGGGGCCAGGGTGGTGATGGGAGTTTTTTTTTTTTCTTTTTTACATTTTCAGTGGTGGGGCCCACTTTTTTTGTGGTGGAAAACCCGTCGGGGGTGATGATCCGGATTCCCCCACTCCACCCATGCCCCAAAGTCAATGATATTTTTCAAAAAAGTACTGACAACTCACATGTGTTGATGACCGAGATGATTTGGAAGACCCATGAGAACACATGACAGTGCACGCAAGTCGCAACTTAACTTTTGGGGAAAGAGAAAAAAGACATTTGGAATTTTGGATAGCGGAAGTGAACCCCTAGGACTTTTTTGGTTTTTGGTAATCAACCCCTAGGACTTAAGAATTCGAAACCTTCACTTCCCATCACCTCTAGAGTCTAGAGTTATACAATATTATGCTCTATGTAAATATCATCAATGAATCTTCAAACTTTAAACTAAATCTTCAATGTTTTTTTGCACTATAGTCTAAAAATGAATTTTTAAACCTATGATGATCTATTAGTTGGTTAACTAATATAGATCATCTCTGATTGGTCCACATGGGAGAAGCTAATACTGATGGAAGCCTAGTCAGCCGTGGCCTTCGCATCTAATGTCTATGCTATTAGGGGGATTTCCAATATAGTATCTCAATATCATGAATCTATTATATATTTGTAACAACCCTGGCTGCACCTCTTTTCACTTCAACATCAAGTCTTCATCAGATATAGATATCAACCTAGGCATACCTCTAATAAATGGCAAGTTAAAGATGGCACATTGTAACACCACGGCCGGACGGAAGGGAACCAACCGACCAAGCGGACGGAACACGGATCGGACGGACGGGAACGGAAGTATTTCAAAAATCAAGAGAAAGATTAATACAAGTTTTGTCTACCAGTAACATCTTTACCACTTTATTTGTAGTGTTAGGTTTCAAATTTAAGAATTTAACAACTTAGTAGTTATTTTAATAAAAATCTAAAAAATACTCACTATTTCAGTAAAATATATAAATAAGAAAAAATCCAAATAAGTAACAATCGGATAATTTTATCGGACGGTAATAACCGGATGAAGGGTTACCTTCCGCATCCTATTGTTCGGACGGTTCGGATCCTCTAACGGTGCGGCGCGAATTCGAGCGGTTTCGTTATCCATTTACACCCCTGTAACACCCTTACTTATAGAGTAGACAGGAGACTTAAAGACATGAAAATCCAAAGTATTTGTCAGCACTAGGGAAGGTTGTTTAACAGCTCTTCCTTCCCAATTTATGTCATGTTTCAAACTTCTCCATCTGTGTTGCTCAAGGATCTAAACAAAGCCTATTGCACCTTCTTTTGGTCAAATGGAGGTTCATCACTACATCCAACCATAGCATGGAACACCGATTGCCAAGCCAAAAGGAATGGAGGCTTAAATATAAAAAGAATGGAGAGCTTTCAAATTCTGAGCAGTCTCTCCAGGGCTGAATAATGAAGGCAAAGTACTTCCAAATAGCCCTTTTTTATCAGCCCAAGCTTCCTCAGGTGCTATTTGGGCATAATTGGTTTGCATCCTCTAAAGATCCAATTCAACAAAATGGCAATTTCCCCCAACTGCTATTGGCCCTTCACATTTCTGATTAATACATAACATTGAGATTTTTGTTTTGTCATCGTCAAGCTAATCACAAGAACGGACAGACCCATAAACCCATGGGATGGGAAGGGAGAGGTGTGAAAGTAGAAAAAAATTCAAACTACCTCCTTGGACTTGCTACCTCTATATAGGAAAATGCCACCACTGTGCCTGGACACATCTACCATAAACGTGAGATTATACATTGTCACAAACAAATTTGGTTAATCGGGAAAATGAAAAACCAAGTCACCTTGGAACTTCTATTAGAACTTGTTTCGTTTGCTCAACAAAAATAAAAATGGGATACAAAATTTCTTGGTATTCACAGTAGTTAACATCCACAATGTTGGATTAAAAGTTGGAGAAATATTCTTTCTTTCTTTTGGTATTTTTTTTTAGCCAGCAGATCCTTGACTGCTCTACTCACAGATCCCTTCTCCCTGTAATTACAAAAAATTAGATATCTAATCCAAAGAACAGGAAAACTGACGGAAAATGATTAAACAGTCAACCGTGAGGGAGGAAGAATGGAAATGATAAATAAACAAAAGATCAGAGCTCCAATGAAAGGTATGCATACCACTCAGTTTTAAGGAGTTGTCCAGAAGCTAATATACAGCATCAGTATAAAGCTATCTGTAATCAGCACCAACAGCTTCGCTTATGGACTTGAAACCATCTCTTTCTAAGCACTGTGCTAGCTCGGCCTGAGAAGAAGCAAAATGAATACATCAATCAATACCAAGCAGTTGCCAAGTAGTATCTTATGAGTTGCAGCGAATCTGGGATGGGATTTAGTTGAGATCTTTGTAGAAGTGTGATTAAGTGAATCTTTGGATATGAGTAATGATATGATCTGAATATCTACTTGTTTTCTTGTTCTTTGTATGTTTACTAATTGTATGATTTTTTTAATTAATTTCTTTGTTTCTATACTTTGGTAAGAAAATAAGTGGTGAACTCCATGGCCATCCATGATGTTTTGACATTACATTGAGTTTCTTGTAGTAAAAAGAGGAAAAAGGTCAAGGATGGGAGTTTGTTAGCACACAAACTCAAGTCATTGCAGATTTATTCGATCAAGTGTGCACATGGAAAACACCAAGTTCAAATGACAATACTGTGAAATATTGCCTTCAATGTTGCAAAAACTCAACCCTTTGTGATTCAAATGACAAAAATGACAACAATCAATGAAAAAAGGCAAACAAGTTCTTCTGTGATATAACATATATAAGTCAGCATAAGAATTAAAAAGTCAAAAAAAAATTTTAATATAAGTTAATGTTTTGGAATTTATGGATCTAGATAACCAAACAGTTTTCCAGAATGAATTCACAAATTTCATTCTACAGGTTCAGGGTAACCAAACAATTTTTCAGGATGAATCTAGAGAATTCATTCCACAGATTCAAGTAATCAAACAGTTTTTCAAGATGAATCCACAGATTCAGGTTAACCTAATCAAACAGTTTTTCAAGATGAATCCACAGATTTCATTCCACAGATTCAAGTTAACCACACAGCTAATTGTATGAACTATAACTCCATAGATTTGAAATCTCTGGATATTTGAAATCTCCAGACTCCAGTAACCAAACAGGCCCATATCCAATTGGTGAACCAATCCCATGGGCCACAAAGCCAACAGTTAGGCCGATAAGTCTCTCAAACTCAGACCTTGCTTATAATGCAAGCAATAAAGTTCTATGTATATGTAATAAGCTGTAAGAGCCCATCCTGACAATTCTGATTATTGATGTATGCTATGAGATTGCCATTGAGAGCAAACTGAGTTCTTGTACTTGTATGGATAAAGGGCTGTAGAACCTGGCTGAGAGGACCAAAATACCTTTATCCACCTACTTTCAGTTTTATTATTTCTTCCTTCCTCTTCTATATTGAATCTTACTTGTGTTGAAGATCTGAAGAGGCTTCTAGTTGTTGCCACTGGAAGAGAACATCAAACTCTACTTTAACCATCCCCTGCAAATAGGATTGTTGTGTTGCTGATGTTACTGTGCTCTCCCAGTCAAACCAGGCTACTTGAAGCAGATTCATCACTTGACTAGTAGTTTCAATACAGGGCTAGAATCAGCCCACATGGTATAGTCTTATAGGCTAAGCCTCAGCCCAAGTCCAGTCCATGTATAAACAGAAAAGTTAATAAAAGGGCTGTAGTGTGAAATAAAAAACTTCATTGTTAAAGGGGCTTTCACTTGTCAAGAGTTAGGTAGTGGTTGAATCAATGTTAGGTTTGAGTTAGTACTCTTGCTGATAAGGGTTAGCTAGTGGTTCGTTGATGTATTTAATTTCCATGTGTCATTAGAATGGCTTTATAAAAGAACACTCACGTAAGAGGGCTGAGCACCTCACTCATGAATTGAAATCAATATTTGCTTTTGCAAACCATTCTTCTCTAGAAAAACCAAGTTTTTTATCAAGGTAGATTGGTGTTTTGATCCACCTTACAGTGTGGAAGCTAGGGTGTTACTATGTTGTCCTTATTGTTTCTCATTCCCTAGTATTGTTCATTTGTTCCCTCACTTGTTTCTCATTCCCTACTATTGTTCATTTGTTCCCTCACTTTCTTCATCTCTTCACAAGTTTATTCAAGTAACTAATCTTTTGCTTTCAGTTACTAATAAGAACTGCCTATCTACTTTGACATAGTTCAAGGTCTCACGAAATCTCGGCTGAAAACTCGTTTTCTTGAGACCTAGAGACAAGATATCATGTGAAATGAGATGATCCCAGAAAGATACAAGATCTCGGTTCAAGATCTCATATCTTGCAAGATCTTGGTTCAACCCAATCCCTAAAAATACTATATCTCGATCGAGGCGAGCTGAGATATCTCAATCTTGTACTCCTCCCTTTGCTAGTCTTGGTGTCTTGGCCAAATTTTTGGCCGAAAAGTGGTCGGATCTCTACCTAAGGTGCATCAACAAGCTATTTAACTCATCTAAAACAAAAATATATTAAAAAAAATTGAAGTCAATCTTAAAGCAAGGTGAGTGTTCTTCCCAAACTTCCTTTTCTTATAAATTATATTCTACATCGATGGAGGTGGTGTTGGTGCTGGTGGAGCAGAAGTTGGAAGAGCTGCTTAGTCATTGATTTTACTCTTATACTCCCGTGGTTTTAACTTATAAGCACAACAATGTTGCAATGTGAAATTGGGAAAAACGGGACATGTTCGATGCATAGATCAAAGTCGGTTTCGAGGCTGTTTCGACCTGCCAAAAACTAAAATCTTGAGGTTTCGACCGAAATTTTGGTCGAAGCTTGGTACCTTTCGAGCAAGGTTTCAACCCTAGGTTTCGGGGCTTATATGGCCTCCATTTCATCTAATATTTTGCCTCCTACCTATTTAAAGGATAATAAACACAATGTAACTAGTAGTTTGCAAAAAAATCACTAAAAAGTTATCATTCAAATGCACTAACAAATGACTGGTTTTGAGAAGTACAAATTATATTGCCTACAAGCATAGAATCATCACTCATTAGTCATCAGCATACATGAATTTTTTTTTATAGAATGGTTACATATAAAACAAGTCAACAAAATACAATGGCCAACTAGATCAAGTGATGGCTCATTTAAGGCAAATGGGAAGCTTGGAACTGTTGGGTATGGCACATGCTTGACATTCTATGCCTGTAAAGGCCTTATACCACTTTGGGCCTCAAAGTTCCCTTTGTAGTTTGGGCTTGAGCCCATGAATAACTTTGTGGCTTAGGAGGTGTTTCAAGGCAAAGGAGTTGTGGAAATAGGGTGAAAATGGGGTAGAAATCACAAAAAACAAGAGAAATTAGCAAATATAGGTCGAGACCTAAGCTACGAAACTAGGGCAGAAAGGTCTAAACCCGTGAAATAGACAGAGGATTTTATAAGGAATAATCAACCAAAACTGGTCAAAATTCAGACCAGTTCGTGCGAAACAATGTAACAAAATGAAATCTCGCAAGTTTCATTTCGACTTTGAAAAATGCAGATATTTTGGTCAAAATTTCACCATAGTTGTCAAGGCGTTGCCGTCACCTCGGCGTTTGGGCTCCTTCAGAGCGCCTCAAATTGGCGTTGCCTTATTTTTAGGCAATAAGGCATCCGCTTTTTTTTTTTTTAAAATCACGAGAAAGATGCCTAATCGAAGGCATGTATTGAAATATTTATTAGATTCCAATTGTAAAGTATCTATTGTTTGAACCTATATGCATATGTATAATGACACTACATGTGATCAAATGTTAAAATAAAAATAAAAACAAACAAAATCGAAAGAAAAAGTTCTTGACTCAAGTCTCTCACTCTCACTCTAATCCCTAATGTCTTTCTCTCTTCCTCTCTTCTTCTCTTCTTTTCTTCTCGCGACTTTTTATTTAGGACATATTATGTGTGGTTTGTAGTATGTTGGATGACTTGAGGTAGTCTGATATTAGTTTTTTTATTATATAAGATATGATAGATTTAGAGTGAATGAGATGTACACTAAAAATTTCACTTAAAACGCCTCAAAAGCGCCTCGGAGGGTGCCTCGTCGACTCATCGCCTCAATTAGCCTAAACCGCCTTGCATCGCCTCGTCGCGTGACAACTATGAGTTTCACCCATTTCGGTGGAAATTTTTTCATGGTTTGATGTATTATTTAACTTTAAACCTTTACATTTTCATTTATATCAAGTAATGGTTGTTATTTCATGTTTTATAAGTTTGCATATTCACTCCTTTAGCACATCTATTTCAAAGTTAAGGTCAAGTTGGAATTCATACATACATTTGTTTTCTCACAAACCTAGAGCCACCACCATGTTTAGAAGGCTTAAAATAGACTAAATACCAGATTCTAGCCCAAATTGATCCCTAACACCACCAAGATGGGTGCACGAGTTGTAATTTACACTTCAACCTAGCTCATTTCTGATCTACAATTCTGGCCCTACTTTGAATTACAATTATGTCCCTCCTGTCATAATGTCATGCTAAAGTCACCATTATGATATCACTCTGGGTTTCACTTTTGTTTCACATTGGATTTTGTATCACAGTTAACCTTCCAAGTCAGAAATCATTCAAAGTGAAAAGATCTTAATTGGCTTTTATTATAACTAGTCAAGTACAGTATTATGCCACCACTACTGCTCAGTAATCTGAATTGATTGTTCTACCAGCAGAACACCTCATCTCTTTCTTCCATTCCCCAAATCTTGCTGGGTTTTCAGACCTCTCTTTCATTCAATACATCCCTTCATCAATCAGTTATTTCACACACAATCACATAGTTTCTATTCACAAGCCACCTTCATAACTGTGATTACATCATCAGAATTCAACCATAAATTGCATTGTAAGCTCACTATCAACCCTCCATGTGACCCAAATTTGGAGCCAAACTGTAGCTTCTTTGACCTCCAGCACCCTAGTTAATATTTTGATGTTTGAAGCCATATTTCTCAATTCAATCCCTGGAATCAATTGAAAACTTTCAGCAATGTGTCATCTACATCCCACCATCTCCGATCCAGGTTTGATCAAATTCTACAGGGTGCTTTGACTAGAAGCATTTCTGAATGTTGCTTTTAATTTAGTTTTGTGGCCCATTTTGGGGATAATCAATCCCAATTTTAACTTTACAATAAAATCTGGACAGCCCTTTCTAACTAGGTAAAAAAAAATTAATCCAGAAATTCATATCAACATGAACACGAGTCAATCTGGAAAATGACTTCCACCGTGAAAACTTGCAGTCAAGATTGTGGGAGAGCTCAAAATCACAACTGGACCAAATATATAAAGAGACTAGCATTTTCTCTAAAATGTAGAAATGCAATTTTATATACTTGTGCGTTTGACAAAAACCTAAAAACCAACTTATGGGTGTACCTTCATCCGGGGAATGAGAATTGGCCCTTCATAGGCAAAAGCTGTGTAAAGCTGAACAAGAGTTGCCCCAGCTCGTATCTTTTTGTATGCATCCTCACCGCTGGATCAATTGCATTTTGAACACAACCCACTCACCAGATTTAAAAACCATAAATCATCTTCACAAATAACAAAAGATGGTACTGTCACAAAGAGACTGATACTAACCTGCTAATACCCCCACAACCAACAAGGGGAATCTTTCCCTGAAAAAACAAGGAGTTGCAAATATCATCAAACAGAATGTGAAAAATGTATTCAAGAAACATTAGCCATAGATTTCGTAGCCATGAATTCAAAAGATCAAATCAAATTTTGAAATCTTGGCCAAAACAGAACAACGATTGACTCTGCTCGAATACCAAATTTTGATCGGACATTTTCAGCCAAAATTTCAGTTATTTTGGTCATCTGGGCAAAAATTCCGTGATTTTGCACCATTTTCTCTTCAGCACTCTAGCGCTACTATAAAACCAAAAAAAACATTTTAGAAAATTCCTTCTTTTACTACTTGAATCAAGAACTTGGTGGTCAACTGGGGGTGCCCACAACAACAATTGGGAGGAACATTTATAACATCTCGTGGCCAAAAAAATTCCTCAAATTTCAAATTTTACACCCATGGATTTCTTCTGATGTACTAAGATGCTTCAGGCAGGACATGAAATGACTGCCATATGTCATAGGATTCAAAGCCAAACTACAACTTAAACCTTTGGGTGTTCTTTCTACCAATCAAATGCTTCAAATATGCGTAAACATGCTCAAATAGACAGTCTCTATTAACTGCTATGTTAACAGTTTTTTTATATTGTTCTATGAGAGAGTTGTTTTTCCTCATTCTTAAGCTGCATATCTGAATGCTGTTTTTAAACTGTGTTTTAAACTACTAAATTAAGTGTAGAATAGGTCATGAAAAAGAAAGGATACTGAAGCACACAATATACAATACCAACATACTTTCCAAAGTCAAACTAACATTTGGTGTTTCTTTTTATAATAAAAAGGTTTAAATATGCTTAGACTTTCACTGGAACTGCAAACCAAGATATGACTTTGATAATCAAACTGTAACAGATTTCAGACAGTTGAAACCCAGATCAAAGTTGAAATCTAGAACCATGCATCAGGTGGATGATACCTTCGCCATTTTTTTATTTTGCTTTGTTTTTCCTATAATGTGGAGTACAAGTAGTCCAGGCATTCACATCTCCCAACCATAAAACAACAATACTCTTCTCATCAAGGCATAATTGGCAAAGCGTCGCTCAAGCGTCCAGGCGGTCCTGCCCAGTCAACTTAACCGTCGCTTTTTTTTAAGTCAATAAAGAGGTCGTTTTGTCGCTAAAAGCATCACTTAAGCATCCGAGTGGTCGCTTTGGTCGTCTAGCCACAACTATTATTGCCACTTTTATTCTGTTTTCTTCTTTGAGATTTTGAAATAATACTTCTATGGTAAACCCAATATCAGTATATCGCATCTTTGGTTACCAACAATAAACCCAATATCACATCACTATGATTCTGAAATAGCATTTCTTCTCTAAGATTCTGATATTGGGTTTTTTTTAATGTTATTTTTCCTGGTTATCAACTGGAAGTGAATGGCATAATGCCTGAGTTATTTATTCAGCAGGTGTCTGAGTTACTTTTTGTCTCCGAATAGGGTTGTTTAGTTTTTTTTATAATTTGGTTGTAAAACTTTGAAGTTTGATTTGTGACTTTGATGTTGTTATATTTGAAGTTAATGACTATGTTACATTTTCCAATCTTATATATTGAGTATATGAATGAAATCTTCATTAGGTTTGCAAAATGTTTCATACTTAAATGCTAGGAATTTTATGTAACTTCTGATATTTGGATCAAATATTAAAAAATTAACACTAAAACGCTTTGACCGCTTACTCGTCGCTTTATTGGCGCTTTGTTGCTTTTGTGCCTGGGAAGCCCTCCATCGCTTTGGTCACTTTGACAACCTTGGTTTCAGGTGTCCACAAAACTATTTAACAATGTGCTCAAGAGGCTATATATTGTTGGACCTTCACATGGAGCAGAAGTTTGAAGAAGTGCAGAGTAGATAATAAACCATGGGTACATGCAGTAATCACCCATGAAGCTGAACTTGGAAGGTGCAACCTCTCCTTCACCCTTATGTTACTTGAGGGTTCCACCTAAAGGGAAGGGCTTCACACAATTTCACATTATCATTGAATAACGATACCATCAGCTGCCAGAATTCAATCTTCCCCACAGCCCAAAATTTGAGGGTGTGAAGGATTTAATATTAGGAAGTTTTCTAGTGGCTGTTAGAAGCCAGTGACAGTAATTTCCAGCAAATTCATATCATTGGATTCTTCATCACCCAAAATCCCTGCCCACCCTGACCATCTCTGGCTCACTTTTTTTACCCCCACCCCCTTTTCTCTCTCCCACACCAAAAGTGGTTCCAGATCACCAGGGATGGCCCTTCATTCAACATAGGAGGAAATGACTAGATATTTAGGAATCAGACCCCAGATGTCATGTGTAAGTACATATTGCAACTGGCTTAAAATTGTGAAGGGACCTTGCAAGATCTTGCCGGTCAATATTAAGAAATCTGTCAACTCAAAAGAAAAAACACAATAAGCAGGGCAAGGGCAGACAAATGAGGTCAAGTAAGCAACAAGAAGTTGACAAAAAGAACCCCTCCCCTCCAAAATCCCAGAAGGAAAAGAAAGTACAACATACCCTCGTTAAAAGGTACATCTCCTTCAAGATGTTGGTGGATAGATTAAAAAGAGGCTTCCCGCTTAAGCCACCAGACTCTTCAGCCACTGGGTTCTGACTTATGGGATTAGGTCTTGAAATGGTTGTATTTGATATTATCTGAAGAAGATAGATCATTATGAACAGACAAGGACAACTAATGTTTCAGGATAAAACTTATACAAAGAAATAAACCAGGAAACAGAAGAAACTAAGAGCATACGGTTCAAGAAAAATATACATATATGTGTGTGTGTGTGTGTGTGTGTGTGTGTGTGTGTGTGTGTGTGTGTGTGTGTGTGTGTGTGTGTGTGTGTGTTTGTGTGTGTGTACACACACACATATATACCCATAAAAGGTAATACAAAGCTTTACCAAAAGACAGAATGTACTTTATACAAAGAAACTGAAAGTTATCAGTGAAAAAAGTCAAGGATTCTTTCTATGAAAATGGAAATATTTAAAAGGGGGAAATTCAAAAAAGTCAAGTAAATGTATCCTAATTCGCAATTTAAAAAATTGCAAAAAGCACCCTGTTGTTAAATTCTAGGGGTAGTTCTGTCCACTCCAGCCTCTTAAGACTGGTTTCAGTTGTGGATTATAGGGTGTTTTAAGTGTGTCATGAGTATAGGGGCAGAATTGTCATGTGTTCTACTTTAAGAAAGCTAACATTATAAAGAGAGTCCTAATAGTAGAGTTCCTAATAAACTCTGCCGCAGGTCTCCTTCAAGAGATCTGAATCCTCTTCTTCTTTTCTTCAACTTTATCTCTTCCACCTTTCTAATTGACTTGATTACAGTCCACTGATATGCTAACATGATATCAAACTCTTATAATTAGGTTCATGAATTCATCTTCCTTTTTTTCTCTTGTTATTTTCTTTCAGTTCTTCCAATGTGGTGGCAGCCACCTCCTGCTGCGAATAATATTAACTACAAATAACTCCTGCATTCATCACCAAGTGTTTCTATTTTGGTTTAGTGCTGCTGCCTCAAAGACTTTTGGATCAACCTAACATCGAGGCTCGATCTCTCAAGAATTGATCCTGTTGATTTTTTCCAGGTGCTTCTGCCGCCAGTGGTTCTCACCTGGATGCCATGCATTGTTTAGCTTGCAATATTTAATTATTCTCAAGCTGGTTATTCCTCTGAAGATAACTCAATTTTAATCCATCAAGGCTACTGCCTTGATTTTCTGTGCTGCTGCAGCAGAAACTTAGTACAGGAGATTCTGCAGAATCAACATGATCAATTACGGTTGAGTCAAGATTCAGAGTCTTCTTCAAAGATCAACACCGTCTTCAAGCTCTAGCACTCTTCTTCCACTCTCCAACAACTTCAAGAAACCACTGCAGCCTCCAAGTACAGCAAGCCCCCAACCCTCCTAGACCCATCACACCTACCCCAGCCCCCTTCCCCTACCTGCGCAAACCCTAAACCCCCCCCCCTTTGCTGTTGCACCCCTGGCAGCTCCTCCTCCAGCCCCCAACAGGCTTAAAACCCTCCCCTACCACCTGGGATCGTTCCCAGCCTGCCGCATCTCTCCCCTACCACCTGCAATCAGCCCCCAACCACAGATCCCTTCCCTTGCTTCTGCAAACCCTAAACCCCTCCCCCTTTTTTGTCGCACCGCTGGCTGCAACTCCACCAGCTCCCGACAGCCTTAAAATGCTCCCCCTACCACCTACGATCCTTTCCAGCACCCCCCCCCTCTCTCCCTTACCCTGCTGCCCCATCTTCCCCTCTCTTTCTCCGTCACAACCCTCCCCTCCCCTGTTTCTGACTTGCAGCAAATCTGAAAACAAGAAAAGAAGAAAGAGAACTCCAGATTGCCAAAGATCTTTTCCTCACTTAGAGATCAACCCATAGTTATCTCAAATCATCCCTAAAACTCTCAAAACCCAACAGCAGACTTCCCTAGGTACCTTTTGTTAGGTTTAGGTCCCCTAATCACCCCTCACTACTCTGTTAAAATCTTAAATGCATCCCACATTTCTTTGTTAACCAAATTCTCCAACCCACTTAGGTTTGTTAAACAAAATCCCTACACCTTCCCGTAATAACTTTAGGAACATCCTTGGTACCTTAGATCATCCCATTGACTTTTGGAGACTAGTTGCTGGAAAATTTTGGGCAAACCCTTAATTTTTGGGAATCCTTTCCAAGAACCCTAACCCTAAAATTGGGTTTCCAGGGAAGAAAGGGGTTTCTCATTCCACATTTGTTGCTCAATCCTTTTTCACTCTTTTTGTGATTTAAACCTCAGTTTCCATATGCAGTTCATATCAATCTCAAGGTCAAGCCTAGGTTTCCTTTGCTACGCTCACAGATTTCTTCAGGTACACGACATGGGTCATGGCTTCAGCGGTAAGAATTGGATCAGGCGTATTCATCGATACAAGCACCGCTATTTTGAACCATTGCCTCCTTATCATCACTAACATTACATAACATCAATGAAACTTAACTCCTGTTGTCATATCCTCAAGTTTATTCAACAAATTTCCAAAAAAATTACAGGCTTCGGAACTTTTTTTGCTTCTTCCTGGTTCTAGTTTCTATGCCCAATTTCATAATTAGTAAAAATTACAAAGAAAGTATGGATTTGGAATTTGGAAACAGTGGTATGGACCTAATCCCATAAGACTATAGAATGAGGATTAAGAATCACATGGTCGATCTGAAGCTAATAACCTGAAGCAGTGAAACTTCAAATCAAGCATCAGAAGCACTTTGATCTGAACATTCTGAATAGCACTTCAAAATATTTGTCTCCTAAAAGGGACGCAGAGGTGTTTTATATGCTCTTAGCGTAACATCTATTGAAAATTTTCTTTTCTTTCTTTGCTGTAACAGTTATTATTAGCCCAACTTGTGGTTCTGTCATCTTATATTCCTAATGCTGTAATAGCATTACACAAAGTTGGTAGTGGTTAAGTCCCGGTGAGAGTAGCAGACCCTGGATTTTGTTTTCAAGGAAGGGATATTGGGTTTGCAGTAAAACTCCAACAATAGCAAGAGATAAAGAGAAAATCTGGTTCTATTCCTAAAATTAACATTTTCTTCCTTACAACTGGCTATTGTAAGTACATAGTCACACTAGGAATTTCATTCCGTTAGCATCTTCTCAATTTGCAGATATCTCTTCTAGAGAAAATGCTTACTGGGAGATGAAAACATATGATGGAGAAGAAAAGAGATAAAAATTTGAAAATGATACTGCTGCTGGAACAAGGCTGCCTCTGTTTCAAGTGTTTTTTTTTTTTTTAACCTCACTAGGCCATGAATTTAGGTTTCTGTACTATCAGAAATATCATCCAATTTCCTTGGGATGTTAGACTGCCAACAAGAAACCCTAAGTGGGGCCCCCTGGATGGCTCCAAGAAGCCCCCTTGATCTGGGTGAATCCCCTAGTAGGGGTATTTAGGGTATTTTAGCCCTCTTGTGAGTGCTGGAATTATTTCTAGCTCTACTTCTAGAGTTTGAGTTGTTTTTATTTCTTAAATTGAATTTGTTTTAAGTCATTAGGCTAGCACATGTCAATTAGAATTCTACTCAATTTAGCATATGCTAATTAGAGTTTAAAGTCACTTAAAGTTCATGTGTTTAATTCATGTGGTGGGATCCTAATCTATAAGGGAATCCCACCTAGAGTTAGGGTCTTTCATTATTTAGATTCCAAATCAAGGGTTTTGGTCAAGTGGTGGGATCCTTGTCTATTAAGGATTCCCAATAGTGTCAAAGTTAAAATAAAGGCCATAAATAGCCAAGTCTTCTTTGGAATTCTTTGATTTTGATTGAATAAAATTAAGAGTCTTTGTGGAACACAAGGCCGTGGTTCTCTTTGGGAGGGCCACAGCGGATTTTGAAGAGCTTTTTTCATCTACAACCAGCAGCTAAATTCCTTCACAGCAGCAATTGAGAATCTCCAAAAGCTCCTACCAAGTATCCCCCCCCCCAACAACAACCCCTTTTTTCCCTGCCCACACAAGCATCCCCTACCACTGTTTTTCATCTCCAGCACCTTCGCTGCCCCTACCCTGTCCTGCGCACCTCTGAATCCCCCTGCTGCTGCAACACTGCAGCAGCCCCCCAACCCACCCCACAAGTCCACAACTCTTCCCAGCCCTTTCCCCACTTCCACACCCGCAGGTCTCCCCACCCCTTCTTCTCCCCCACGGCAGCCCTAGGATCCTACCCCCTGCAACCCCTATCCCCAGCACCTTAACCCCCCCTTTCTGCTTCCAATAGGATCACACCACTCCCTAGAAGACAGTCCTACCGTTATTCCCTCAATTCAACCCTGTTTCCCTAGCTTTAAGAAAATTCTGCACTCCATCTTCTTCATCTAATTTCTGCAACTTTTCTCAAAAGTTCTATAAACCTAAAGCTTATGCAATTTGGACCTTCCCCAAGTCCAAGAATCATTAAAAACAAGTTCTGAAATTGCAGAAATGGCAAGGGGAGACCCTGTCCAACCCTAGTCAAACCCCCCCCCCCAAAAAAAAACCCTAGTTTTTGAATTTTAGTTATGTTAAGGTCTGAGTTCAGCATTACAGCAGGGTTTCTAGGGCCATAGAACAACATCCTGAACATTCTAGAATAAGCCTTCCTCTTTGCTGGAATTCTTGGGAAACCCTTTGATTTAGGAAAATTCCAATACTACCCTTAACCCTATATCTGGGTTTAAATCAATAATACTGCCAACTTAGTGACATACGATAATGAAGAACAGAGTAAAGCACCCACTATAGTATCTTTTAACTCAAATCTGAGGAGGTTAATGACTTAACATTCTGGTCAATAAAATTTTACCAATCCATCCAAGCGGAGAGTAAGAGCAACCTGTAACAATGAAAAACAAAAACAAAAACAAAACATGAGACACTTTAGATGGAATCAACAGGTCAATGGTAAATAAAATAACTTATAAAGTAAAACATCTACATACAGCCGCAATGTCTTCAAGGTCTTCTTTAGATAAGTCTGGAGCAATTTTCACAAGCAATGGTGGAGGGCCCTCTTCACCCCATTGCATCTCATCACGAGCAGCTTGTACCTTCAGAACAAAACAAGGGAGCAGTTGGTCTTTCTGTTGTTAGGGGTAATCAATAGCTAAATATGTTCATGGAGATACAAACCTTCTTAACAAGGTCCTTTAATTGTTTTCTTCCCTGAAGTTTACGCAGTCCTGGAGTGTTTGGTGATGAAACATTTATAACCTGCACAGCAATACTACTAGTTTATATGGGCTAAATTCAATGAATTCCCAAGAAAGTATGAAAAGTTGAGTGACTTGATTAGCATGGGACTTGATATTATAAAAACTATAATGTGAATCTTTTTCATAAAGATTAATAGAGCATTAATGTATTCTTTCAGTATTTTAAACATTTAAGTCTTCCAACCAAAAGATAACATACTTCGTCAAGTGTCTAAGTTAGATAAAAGCCATGGCACCATAAAACAAAAAGGAAAGAACATACCAAATAATCAGCATACTGGGACAAAGTATGAACGCCTTGAACATAGTCAGCAGCGGCATCTTCACTTGTCTTATTCTTGCCAAGATTAACCCCAAGAATTCCAGGCCCTGCCTTTCCTCCAGATTGAACTTCATCATTGGAGGAGGTCGAAGTGCTTGATATTTCAGCCAGCTTTCTCTTACCATGCTGAGCACCCAAATGTTTTGCAACAGCCACAATTCCTTCACTATTAAAGCCACATCGGTTTATAATAGCACTGCCAAAAAAACCAAGCAGCTCCACAAATCATTACAAAAAAAAGGAATATGAACAAGGCCAACACAATTGCCAATCTCTTCTTGTTGATAGTGAAACTCGGACTCCACAAGAGTAAGCAATTTCAACTTAGGTTATTTACTCAATGGAAAAGGCTAGGATGCAATATGCAGGCTTACCCCTCCTCTCGCAATCTGAAGATACGAGGCTTTGGATTACCCTCCTGTGGAACAGAAGTCACTGAACCCACCTCCACAAACCCAAAACCTAACCCTAACAGTCCTTCTACAGCCTCAGCATTTTTATCAAAACCAGCAGCAAGACCTATTGGATTTGAAAATTTGCGTCCCCAAACTTCCAGCCCCAATATCAATGGATCTGGCCTTTTCTCCTTTGGAACCAAACCACGGGCAGCAGCAGAGACTGCCAGTCGATGAGCAACTTCTGGATCCAGAAAGGCAAATAATGGATTCACAAGTTTTGTAGCTGAAAATAGCCAACCACTGCAGAATGTAAATTTAAGAAATGTCCATTAACCAGAAAAATACAGCATATATAAGTAGAATAGAGCAAGCTAATCCTATAGGCATGAATATAGCATGAAGATAACAGATCATCAGTATTTTAAAACTGAAGAAACTTTTCCCTATCAACTCAATAGAGGAGTTCCAACATAACCCATTAACCATGTGAAACAGAAGTTTCTCAGTTTGCTGCAAAGTTTACACAAGCACCTGTGCACAGACAGACATGCAGTGATGTAGATGGTGAGCTGTTTGGCAAGAAATATAACAGAAAAATTAAGAACAGAGATGGTTCACTTTTGAACCAACCCCTTGGGCCATAGGGCCATAGGGCCATAGGGCCAAGTAGTTGCATACCTGGGCTTCAAGAAGAGCCAAAACACTGTTCACGTGTACACTAATGTGAACAGTGACACAGCTTCGTTTGTGATCTTAATGAGAATACTATTAAGGGAAAATTTCAGGGACACCCAAAAACAAAAAATGAAAATCAAAGACACCCCCAAAAAGATACCAAATTGGCAGAGACACCCCAAAATGTCTCTTAAACTGGCAACTGCCCTGTTTTCCGTTAGAATGGTAAATTGAAAAGAGGATAAGAAAATATATCCTTAGTAATATTTCAATACTAAAAATTAAAATTATGATTTTACTCTATTCTATATATTATACTTAGAAACAGCAATATACTCTTTTCTTTTTTCTTTCCCATCAAAATTTAGGATTTTTATGGTGTACATTTCTGGTATCATCCATTTCCATCCACTACTTAACAGAAGCATAACACATGTCCACTTAAAAGATCCAATGGTTGAAATCAATCCAATATAAAAAAAATGTTTTTAACCACAATATCTTTTCTCTCTCCTCTTTCCCTCTTCCTCGTTCGTCATTGCTCCTTCTGCAAACCAAACAACAGGGAAGCATCGGCGAAGTTCAAATCCTCCTAACTGCCCCAGCTCTGTGAGAATACAAACGTGTCTTCTTCTGTTATTTTGGGGTTTCTCATCTACGAATCAAAAACTGGTTTAATTTCCTCTGATTGAACACAAATAATCTCCTCTTTCCAGTTAAAAAAATACTCAAAATCAACCCTGGCCTATGATAGGCCGCCTATCACATTGAAGATTTAGTTGAAATTTACAGCCAGGAAGAAGGGTCTGAGGATTCTTACCATGCAGCTAAGGATTTGTCAACAAAAATGAAACAAGTTTCTCTGGAATAAAAAAGTTTTTTAGCAGATGCTGGTTAAGAGAAATTGTTCATTGCAACCAAATGATGCCCCCAAAAATCACGCTTCTGAGTTTCGTATAGGTAATGAAGTGGGTGCTTATGATAATGATGGGTGGTGGGTAGTGAAGATCACAAGAATAGATGAACTATAGTATTATCAACAGTTTCATAGCTGTGAAACAGGTGAAGGAACTGGAGTTGCAGAGGCAGTTTTGTGTAGGTAATGAAGGGGGTATTGATGACCTTTTTTTATTTCTTTGGGGGGGGGAGGTAAAAGGAAGAAGATGGATGACCGGTATCTATTAATTGGGATTTATTGAATTAGGATTTCATTCCACTAGGGGCAGCATCGTAAAATTATAAAAAATTAGAGGAAAGTAGTTAAGGGTAATATTATAAAGTCACTAGTCATTAAGGTCAATTTAGGAATTATGAATTATCTAACCTGACTTAAACTGGTAATGAAGTGTACCATTGTTCCATTTTAAGAGACATTTTGGGGTCTCTCTGCCAATTTAATATATTTTTGGGGTGTCTGTGATTTTAACTATTTATTTTGGGGTGTCCCTGAAATTTTCCCTATTATGCAAGATTAGATGAGACCCACTTGCATCTACAGCTTTGGAAGATTTGAAGACCTCATTAGATTTTATTTAGTTTCTATTTACTTGTTTCCTACATTGTAAAAGTTAGTTGTATTTTAGGATTCAAGCATGTGGGTGATTATAAAGCCTAGATCCTAACTTTCTTCATTATAGAAAAAAAAAATTCCTCAAAATATGCCAATGGAGGAGTAGTAGGATGGTTAGGAACCTAACTTCTAAGTGGAGAGGTCATGGGTTCAACTCCTACCGGCGGCATGTAATATCCCTATCCCTATATATAAAAAGCGCATTTGTACCCAAAAAAAAATTTCCTCAAAATATTAGCTAGGTCAACAAAATATTCTCAGCCCATAGATTAAATATTTTGTGTAACTTGGAGAGCAAGTAATAGCACTCTATAAATTTATAATAGGCTGTTCTCACCCCCCACAGATTCTTATGAACTTACTAATGAAGCTTTACTTTGAATTTATTATCATGTCTTTTTGCTTGAGTGATAAGACGGGTAAAACCCTTGCTGCTGAAGCTAAATACTGAGAGCTGAAGCACCTTTATCCTTTTTCTTTTCTTCTCTTGTTCAAGCTTGTGTTGAAGTTGCTGCTGTACCGAACTAATGTTGTCCCTCATTCAAATTCTGATCTCATCTCTACAATTTGATTTGGCCAGATCAATTAGACTAATAATTCTGTCTTAGTTCTGAATTTTCTGGTTTGTGGGTTTAATTGGCTAAGTCAGCCTTGATCTTAGGCTTACATTATTTGGTATCAGAGCCAGATTCCAGGAGGTAGTTCTAACTTCTAACAACTCTAACCATGCTCCAATTTGTATCAATGATCTATTTCAAGCTCTACAAAGGATGATGGACAGATTTGACATCATGGAGAGAGAGAGAGAGAGAGAGAGAGAGAGAGAGATGCAAAAATTCAATAAGTACAAGGTAAGCTACTATAGAGAGACCTCCAACTTGTTAACAACATCATCTCCCGGTTCCTCAAAGGGTCCAAATGCAACATAAAGAACACAATGACAACTTTGGTGGGGGGCAATAAGATGTTAAACACAAAATTAAGATGGAATTGAAGGATTATATGGGAAATCTAATCCCGTTCTTTTCTATGACTGGTTGTGCACCTTTGACAGCTATTTTGATTGGTTCTCCTTGACAAAGGACCGAAATTTAAAGCTGACTCATGCTAGGTTGACCAGACCAGCAAGGGAGTGGTGGTGAAATTATGAGTCAAAGGTGCATCGCCTACATAAAGAGCCAACCACATGGTCCACATCGGAAGAGATGAAAGACCTTCTTAAGGCAAAGTTCCTTCCTTCTACCTTCTGTAGGAGGCTACGTGATCACCTTAACACCATTCGCCAAGGCACTATATCCGTTGAAGAGTACATGGAAAAATTTAATAACCTAATTTCACATATTGAGGTACATGAAGATGATGAACAGCTCCTCTCATGCTTCAAGTAGATTCATGGCAAGATGGGAGTAGTACCCATTATTGACCTCAACGATAGCTTTTAAAAGGCCCTTGAAGCTGAATATTTATTGAAGGCAGCCCCTAGACATTACAAGTCGCTGAAGCCATGGAAGACAAACCCGAAGTGTTGCTTTGTGGACCACAACTTGGTGATGAATGGGGTATCAACACTAATCAAGGAGGAGAAGAAGCAGATGATACATGGTATGAAGGCTAGGAAGAAGATACTTAGGAGGTCAATTGGTGACCAAAATTCTGTTGGCTGAAAAAAAAGATGAGGATTGGATACGACATTGTATTTTTTATGCACTCATGGAAGCAGACCAGCCCCAGCCCAAGTGATTGTTAACAGTGGCAATTGTGTCAATGTCGTATCATAAGCTTTTGTGGTTGATTAGTAACTTTAGGTGGAGTCTCACCCACAACCTTACAGTGTCTTTGACTCTTTGTTAAATAATGGACACTTTGGTCCCCTTGAAAGTTTCAGACTACGAGGAAAATGTTTGGTGTGCTGTTATCCCTATGAGGCTCACCGATGTGTTACTTGTATGCCCTTGTTGACAACAGTGTCCTTAAGAATCAAAGCATCTTAACTTTCAAAGTGAAGTCATTGGTGTTGAATCCCCTCAATGTACCCCTACTGAAGCATAAGTTGAAGGCAGCCCAAGCAAAAACGCAGTAAATATTGAAGTCTATTACCAAGCAGCCAAAGGTTGAGAGCAACAAAGAGGTGGGATTTCCTGATGTAACCAAGGAGGCTGGAGTACTTATGGTTTCATATTTTTACTCACCGCAATATTTCTAGGGTTTGGAGATGGATTGGGAAGGTTTTAGGGTTTTAATAATCTCCAGATGGGTTGTCTAAGGTTTAGGGTAAATTTGGATTAACAGAAACCTAGGAGGGTTAAGAAGAAAATAAAGTTAGTGTTTTAACAAATTGGAAATGGGACTTGGGGCTATGGGAAGCATACCGCAAGAGGGGGTTAGGAGTCTTACTCAATCTTGCTCACCTTCCTTCTTTAGTTTTCTTTTTCTTCTTTTCTCCTTCTTTCTTCTTTTTTCTCTTATCTTTTCTTTCTTCTTTCTTGGTTGCGCAAGATGGGGGGAGAAGGCGCTGGGATTGCTGGCCAAAGGTTTTGGGTAGCCTAAAAGAGGACTAGCAGTGGACTGGGGATCGGAACAGCAGGTTCTTGGAGGTTTCTCAATTAGAAATTGAAGAAAAGAGTTGCTGCAGGGTAAAAGGGAGATGAGGAGAAAGAAGGGGTTAGTGGCTGTGGAGTCTGAGTAGGAGTCCAAAGATGTTCTAGAATTCGGTCCCCTACACTGGAGTCTTATTTGGAGTCTTTATATAATGGCTACAAATTCAAGGCCTACAGCTGTAACAAATCAGTTTTGATCAATGAAAATAATAACGAATTTACAGCCAAGGATGTTTAAGTAGGGTCCTTTCGAGGACCCCGGGTTGTCTAGAAACTCTCTTTGAAGCCTGCGATCTATCCAGCAATTCCAGCAAGTACTCAAAAATTACCTAAAACCTATTTAATATTCCCACCGATACTAACATTACATTCAATAAACATTTTAATTGATGTGCCCCGCAAAACAATATCACGTGATGGACCATAGGACATGTATCTTGATTCTTGAGTGTTGCCAATCCCAATCCATCGAACATGTCTTTAATCAGATCTCATATGATCATAATTAAACGTCCAAAAAAGTTGAATGACATAACACTTAAAATACTACTATAAAAAGTTGGATAAACAACAACAACAACAACAACAACAATAAGCCTTGTCCCAACTAAATGGGTCGGCTACATGGATTCTTGCCCTCCAATCAGTTATGTTCGAGGCCATGCTAGATACGAGGCCTAAGCTATACATATCCTTTCTCACCACTTCTCCTAAGGTTATCTTAGGTCTACCCCTAGCTCTTCTAGTTCCTTCAATATGGATTATATCACTTCTCCGTACAGGAGCATTTATAGGTCTCCGTTGAACGTGGCCGTGCCACCTCAAACGACTTTCTCTAAGCTTATCACTTATGGATAAATTATTATTTATTTTTGTAAACCATTTACACATCACTTGATCCAAGTTTGATAAGTTTGGACAGCCTAATTTCTCTCCTCTCCTATATTCTCTTCTTTATTCCCCTTTTTTTCCCCATTGTACACTGCTAAAACAGTGAATCCAAAAAGTACCTTTTCTAAGAATTGTAACCTGAGTCTGTCGCAGCAAATCTAATTGATTGCTAGTCAGGGATTAGGATTAGGCCAGCTGCATCACTCTGCACATTCAATCAGGCAAAGGGCAGCTAAAGAATAGAAGGGAACCATATCACCATCCTGGCCACACAAACACTATAATCCCTCAAGCAAAATTTCAGTTATTACTCCACCTCAAGCAGTGCATTTTCTATCGATGAAATTTTTAAAGAAATCTTTTAATGGCATTCCACCAGTAAGAACAGATGTTTAATTGATAGGCTGTATCACCACCATCAGGTCCATCCAACTATTCAATTTCCTTATCAAATTCAACCTAAAGGAGGGAAAAAGGTGTGTACTGTGGCCACTACCCAGGAACCACTAACCAAGCTAGTTAGTTACAGAGTTGAAATTAAAATGATAGTTTGTTTCTTACACTTCAACTTCATAGTGCCCTTAGAAAATAAAGATCCCAAGTAACTCATCAGTAGGTGAAATAACAGAAGAAGTATGACTCAAAGATGTTGACAAGATTCTTAAGAGTTTGTGATCCCTTCAATACAAAACTGAATCACGAACAACAACTGCACCATTTAAGTAATCTATCAAATACACAGAAAGAACCACTCAGAACCTCCTACCATCTGGTAGCACCAACCACTAATACTCAGTTTAACCTATTAACAATCTCAAAACTTAGAAAGACAACAGTCCATCAAACAAAATTGATAACAAAGCCAAGGACTTCTATTCATGATCATACATCCACTAGCAGCATCAAAACAAAAGATAAATAAGTAAGTGTGACATGAAAACAACTGCATAATTATGGAAAATTGAATGGTGTACCAGAAAGTTGCTTCATCTGCAGTACTCACATAAGCTCCCCCAGCAATCAATAGGCCAATTGTGGCCCCAGTCAATAACCTCCCCTAAAAACCAAAGCATATTAGGAAATTGAAATTCAGAATTAAAATTAGCCAACATCAAATGCCTTCAAAAGAAACTTATACAAAGAAGAAAAGATATCCACCATAATTTAGCCAAGTTGGCAATGCAACCAGTAACTTCTTAGTAAATAACATATAAATGCTCAAGAAAGCAACACAAGCATACAAAAAAGGCTTTTGACAGAACAAGCAACGTAGAAAATAGAGCCTGAAGACAAAGCAGTAGGAACCGCAAAGGCTATCCCGAGGAAAAGATCCTTATCTCGTCTAGTGTTAATATGTAGTTTTTTCCCTTCTCTTTTGGTATGTTGGATATTAGTTGACGGATACACGGACAGAACCCAAACTTGAAAATTCATTCTATTATTCATATTTTTCTTCTTTCCAGAACTAGTCAAACAAAGCTTTTGCATTCTTTAGCGAAGGAATCAGAGATAACAAGAGGAAGAGGAAAAATAAACTTAGGCTTTAGTTATACTTTCTTAGAAGACTGAGGGATCTTTGGAGCAGTCGCAGCAACTGAACTCCAATGTCTGGACCCAGCAAAAGCTTTAAAATTCGTTTTCCTGTACAAAGCCTCCCTGAAAAAATTCCTGGAAGCCCTTGCGGCCATGGAAGCACCGCCTTCTCTGAAATCAGTTATCTGATAACCAAAGAAAAACAATATGTGAGCTTAAACTGATAATGAATGAGAAAAAAAAAAAAAAAAAAAAAGTTTTCAGATTTTCTGTTTAACGCACAAATATGAACATAAAGAGAAATCGGAATAAACGGGGCAAGGCTTGGAAAAGATGAAATTTTGGATTCATCCACTAACTACTCATCTTCCCCAATCACATGAACGCAACGAGGAATGAATGGAAAAGTTAAAAGAAGAAAAGTAACCCTCAACAAAGATATATTCCCTCCAAAAACAATGTCTATTACGCTTCAATTGGACAGAATCAGAGAAACCGAACAATATCTGAAGATTAAATGCAGATGAAGAATGTTGAACCAACAGCATAAAGCTGGTTGTCGATGATCGTTCATCAAGAAGAGTCTGTTGAGGAGTTGATGTTGGAATCTCACTGCCTTGTATAATAGCTGTAAGCCTATGAGACGTTTTGGGTTTTAGAGTCTTAGGGGTTGTATGGCAATGATTCTATGCCAAATTTCCCAATTCAGCACAAAATGCACTTTTTATGCTTCTGTGCAGAATTGGGCAAATTAGGCATAGAATCTGTACTGAAATCTTGTATGGTTGGGCACAGACGGGCACGTTACTCTGGCAAAATTGGCACAGAGTCTTGTATGGTATGTACAAAATTTGGATACAAAATGAGCACTTTTTAATTTTTTAATAAAATATTAAAAAAGGTAAATACACATCAGTTGATACACAGTTGCTCACATAAAATCAGGTGAGATTATAATGTTTCAAGTGATTAGTGGCAGTGTGGTCCACTAAAATTGAGCAATCTAAACTTCAAGGATCATTTAGGAGACCAACCAAAAGACCAAGGTGGAGAAGAACAAGAAAATGTAAAACACAAATCCAAAATGTCAACTTCACAGATTATTTGAACTCTATTGAACTTACAGCACAACCACATGATTCAGATATAATGTAAAATGTTCATCCTAGGCAGTAGGGCAACCTTGCAACATAAATTTAGTGAGGATCTATTCTGTGATTTCTGTTAACTGATTGTATGCCAAGAGCTACACTGAAAAAGACATTTAATTTTCAGAATTCTCCCCTTCTTCAGAGCTATAGAGTAATCCATGTTCTGACCAAATATGATCACTAGCAGAGTAACACTATAACGGTGCACCTAATTGAGGTGGAACAGCTAAACAGCATCTATACTTGGCATCTCTCTTTGCCAAGGGAAACCATACTCAGACTAAGTAGCTTTGAATGCAGTTAAACATCACAAATTCTGCACGGAAATTCTCACTTTGCATGATTTCCTTTCTTTTTTTTTTTCTGGGTTGGGTGGGGTCAAGAAAACTAGTTACCAGATGGGTTGATTCTCTGCATGAACAAATTCATGTTTTCTACTCCCCCCCCCCCCCCCCCAAAAAAAAAAAATGTAGACATGATAGCTGACCCCCTCAGTTCAGGTTGTCTTCCTTTTTACATATCTTCATTCTACAACAAAACTGATGATCATATGGTATATATTCAAACCACTCATGAATTGACCACACATTTTACAAAGCCATGTTCTTCAAATAATAAATAAGTGTTGCACAATGTTTACAGGGGAAAGAAAGAGTACAGAGTTCTTTCATTGATGTCTGCCTAGTACAGCCAGCAAGAAGAATGAAAATGACAATGATCTCAATGCGATATAGTTCTGACAGATGTCATTTATGCATTCAACCAACAAGGTTTTTTCCTGTAGGTTTTTTCCTACTCTATTGAGAAAAAGAAAGGATTGGCTTAAAAAATAAGTGATGTGCATCATTGACAGCCAGAAAATACTTACAAATCAAGAAACGTCAGATACTGGATTCCAAACTTATTGTGATGCAATTCTATGTTGAATAATATTTGATAGAGCAGACCAACTTCTCTATGTTGACAGCAGGTGACGGTGGGGAGAAAAGAGTAACACAATGAAGCTGTTCCATTCCTCATTTTCATACACATTGGTATGTAATACAGATTTTAAAAAACTTGAATTACAATTATATACATTTAGGGGAACTTTTACATTTGTTAAAGTGTCTAGAATCTAATGTCAATTGTTAAATGCAGGTCTTTGAATGGCAATGTTCAGTCTAGGTAAAAAGTAAACAAAAAAATTCTTATTGAATTTTTTTTAGTCTACAAATTTTGAACATAATAGTTTCAATCAGTTTCTCAAACTTCAGGTCTTTTCATGGCATTGCAACCTAAGATCATAGCCTGTGGGAACAGATTAGCAGCTTATATAAAACTGTGATTTTAGAAAACCACAACTAATGTTCAGATGACTAATCAGATTGGTTGTTGTGGTTGTGTAATCCAAGCAGCGGCTTGGAAGTGTTTGTAAGTTCACATGCTCTTGGTGAAGCACAATTATACTTCATCACCCAAGATTTTCTTCACACATGGATAGGAAGAGAATTTAGTCTACCATTTTTGGTTTGTGATCACAAAAGGATCACTTTGAATAGAGACAGCAACTCTTCCAAAAGTGAATGCCATCAGATATCTAATATAAAGCCATGAAAAAGTGTTCATTAAAGAGGGGAAAGGGAACATCAGTTGTCTGCCATTCAAACTTTATCCTGTTTTCCTCGTCACTAACCCATTCAAACTGAAAAGAAGCATGCAAACCAAGCCCACAAACGGAAACCACGCATATTTCAAGTTATTACCATTATTTTCTTTGATAATTTCATAGCTTTTCATTCAGCTACATGACAGACCCCATGCATACATGAAACCAGATTTGAATAAAAAACATTTGAAGGACCTTTGTTAGTTAATTTAGTAATGATACATAGGAAATATTCCACATTCATAAAGGTCCAGAAATTTTACATTCTGTAGCTTGGAGAAAATTAAGGTCTAGCGGATGCCAATAACAAGCATTTCATCTTCATCAAGTTCTTCTCTCCAAACAGCTCTACTTCTACAACTGCTGAAGAATTTAACACAGACGATTGGAAGTCCCTTTAGAGGAAGATGGGATTTTGGGAGATAGAATAATAAGAAGTTCCAATGATAACCTGTAGATGCGAGCAAGAAAGTACAGATTTTTTTCCCAGATAAATCAACGAACTTCGACAAGAAAACCAAAATCTGGAAAGGCATTATATCGTTAGGAATCCAGAATCCCACCAAACAATCTCAACTTGGTGAACAAGACCCACCGATGGTAATATTTGATTTCCCTATGACTTTAGTGAGAAACAGAACTAAGAAACAACAGTCGTATAACGCAAGTCTGATTACCTTCATAGCCAAAGCCAACCTGATAAGCAGTGCCAACAAATTACACAATCCTTTTGAAAAAACCCAAAATGAGTTTAGGAGAATGATTTGTAAACAACACATTTTCAATGATAAAAAATCTGAAGAAAATCCCCAACAGCTCTGAACGCAGGACTAATAAAAGCAGCAACTACCCAAAATATGCATAAGGAAGTGGAAAATACCTCGAATCAGAAGCAATTGAACGAAGAAGTGGGTTGCAGACACACACGGCTTCGGTTGAAGAGAGATCGATTGCAGAGACAGGGCTTCGGCTTCTGGAAGAGAGATCGGTTGCAGAGACCTTGCCTCGAGCCCTTAGGCTTGCTTAGGGCTTCAGAGAGACGAGAGACACTACAGAGACTAGAGAGACGAGATAGTCTCAACTCTCAAGAGACCAGAAAGAGTCGTGAGAGTTGAGAGAGACGAGAGACACCAGAGAGTCGAGAGAGACGATTTGCAGCTTTTGAAATTAGGGTTGTATAATTACATAGCTAACCCTGATCACCGTCGCCTTCACACACCGTGCCCGCTTTTTCACCAAAAGTGATTCTCTATCTTAGAGATTTTTATCGGCGCAGAAATTGTGTGACAAACCCTCAAAATTCAACACATTTTTGTTGGACCAATTTACCATACAAGATTCTGGTGACTTCTGTGTTAAAATAGGGATAATTTTCATCTGGACCCCCTGAGGTTTGGTCCATATCATTTTTAATTCAAATAAATGGACACTTTGCATCTGCCTCCTTTGAAGTATCAAATAAGATCAATTAAGGACAAATTATGATTTTTATGACCAAAATACCCTTACTCTATTCTATCCTAGATTTACATCATATCTTCGCAATTAAATTCGACGGTAAAAATCAAAAGACCGAGAGTATTTACACCATTAAAGACGATACCTCAAATTTCATAACTTGGTTTCTATTAAACCAATCTGCCGCACATACTCCATAACCCTCTATAACCAGAAGAAAAAATAAGAATGCGAAAGATGAAGAATCTGTTAGTTTACTGGAAATAATAATAATAATAATTACATTGAATTGAATTGAAACCCAAAAAAGAGAAAAAAGCTGAAACCCAGAAACGAGAAAAGGAAGACGATGATGATAAAGAGACGTGGTGGTTGAAATGGGTATTGTTTTTCTTGCAGTTTGTTTTCTGGGTTAGGTTGTATTTGTAATCTTCTATTTTTTTTCTCTCAATTTCCTGCAATCGAGGCGAATGGATAAACTTACAAACTAAACTCCATTGTTTACCTTCCAAAGAAAGCATTTTGTCCTTGTCCCTAAATCTAGAATAGAACGAAGCATTTGAGATGATCGAAGATTGAACGAGAGAGAGTACTACGAGTCGACAAGAAGCAGAGCGATAGAAGATGATCGATAGGAATGCGTTAATGCATTTTCCTCTTATATCTTCGTTTTCTCCTTTATGGGTTTCAATTCAATGTCATTATTATTATTATTTTCTGTGAACTAACAATTCTTCATCTTTCGTCTTCTTATTTTTCCTTTGGTAATAGAGGGTTACAAGGCATTGATTAAGGTTTAATCGAAAATCAAATTATGGAATTTGACGTTCGTGTTTAATGGGTAAATACCCCATTTTTTGATAAGACATTGATGCAAATCTTAATGTGGAATAGATGTGAGGGTATTTTGGTCATAAAGATCACAATTTGCCTTAATTGATTTTATTGGATACCCGGGGTTTCAAAGTGTCTATTTATTTGGACTAAAAATGACATGGACCAAACCTCGGGGTCCAGAATGAAAATTACCTTTAAAATAGACAAATGACACAAAATAAGTGTGTCAGAATCATTGCCATACAATTATTTCGAAGGAAAAAATTCCATTCTACACTTATAAGCCATCACTTTCATGATACCTTAATTTTGTTGGATTAAACTATACAAACGTTTTCGTTTGCATATGTTGGAATAAAGGTGGGTGGGAAAATTCTTGAAAACATTATAGGTTTTTCACTATTTCCATTATCCCAGAATAGGATTGTTTGGTTATTTATTTAGTTAGAGAATCACGAATATGGAATTTATTCAACCTATTTTTTCTATTAAAGATTTCAACCTTACATATTGTGGGAATCTAACAAATGATTCTAGACCTTCACCATTACTTATTACAAAACTCTTTCCTTTCTTTCATACTCCCTCACCCCACTACACATTAAGCGTGGCAACCCATTGTTAAACCCACTTAATCTTATGCCAACAATTCCAAGTCTCGTTTATCAAAATCCTTTCTACAAATTCGTAAGGTTTTTTCGGAAGAACAATGCATATTAGACAATGAGATGAGAGTGGTGATCAAAAATTAGGCTACGTGCATGGTTAACTTTTATGATAATGATGATTTTTATGTTTTGTGATCGGGACCCTGAGGTAAGGGTGGGAGCAAGGCTACCCATGAGTAAACCCACTTAAGCTCTTATCATGATCCCAAGTCTCGGTTTATCAAGAGGCTCTCTACAAATTCCCGTCAAAAGCGTTTTCGGAAGAACAATGCATATTAAGACAATGAAGATGAGGGAGTTAGATGTGATCGAATGGTGGGAGCAAGGCTACAAATTCTAACCCACTTAACCTTACTGATTTCCCAAGTCTCGGTTTATCAAAATCTCTCTCTACAAATTCCCGTCAAAAGCGTTTTCGGAAGAACAATGCATATTAAGACAATGAAGATGAGGGAGTCTAAGTGATCTTGAAAGGGAAGGGAGCAAGGCTTATCCATTCCAAATAACTTAATCTTATGCCAGATTTCCCAAGTACTCGGTTTATCAAGATCTCTTACAACTTCCCGTCAAAAGCGTTTGAAGAACAATGCATATTAAGCAATGAAGAGGAGGGAAAAGTCCATGTGATTCGAAGCCAAGGGAGAAGGCTACGTGATGGTTAAGTATTTGGAGTGATAATGATGATTTTTCATGTTTTGTGATCGAGAAAGCGAAGCAAAAAGGAGCAAGGCTACGTGATGGTTAAGTATTTGGCGTGATAATGATGATTTTTCATGTTTTTTGACAACCTGTCCACAATTAAAATTTTTTTTATACAATTTCTTCCTTCTATTTAAATTATTTCCATAGGATCTCTACCATTTATTTCTATCACTTTCATGATTTAGTTTTGTTGGTTTTTTCTATTCAAACGTTTTCATATGTCATATGTTCATATTTTGTATTTTTCCTTTATTGTTCGCTATTTTCATAACAGCATAGGATGTATGTTATTTATTTATTAGAGAATTCTCCCATATGGAATTCATTCAACTATTTTTCTTATTAAAGATTCATCTTAATATAGTATCAACCTAACAAATGATTCTAAACCTTCACCATTACTTATTCATGGTCTTCTTCCGTGACTACTACAACTATGGTTGGTTGCTCCCGTTGTACCATTTTTCTCAACAAATCAATTTCATAACATTTTCTCTTCGTTGGAAACTGATAGTTTTCCTTTCTTGACAAATGTTGCAATTAAAGTATCTTCATGGTGAGTTATTGATTTCGGTACCAGTCTCCATATGTTTTTTTATCTACTTTTATTTCATCAAAGTATTCTTATTCCTCACACCCAATCTAGCAACGCTAAATGAAAATTTTCTGGTTCTTATAAAAGAAAGACTTAAGTTAACTGCATACATCAATGGTTATATATATTTTTTTAATTTCAATCTTTACGGGTTTTCCCTTCAAATCAAGATGAATTAAAAATAAAGTTAAGTGTTTGTGTGTAGTTGCATACTTGGAAGATGAATATTAAAAAATATACAAATTTAGGCACGATAGTATAAAACATTTTAGGGCAAATTACACGGCACCTATTATATTTGGGACAAAACTCTTGACCAACCATTGTTGCTTCATAAATAACATGAAAAATTACAAATTATCCATAATTAAGTTTGTTGTTAAAATGGATTATGAAATTATTCAAATGTCTTTACTTTTATTTAAAACATTTAAAATTTGAATTTCAAATTACTATAATGCCCTTTGGGTAAGGAAATGACGATAATGCCCCCAATTTAATTAATTAGATGACACTAATAACCTCATTATAAATTTAGTGATTCAAAAGCTCAAGTCAAACTACGAAAATACCCTCCCTTAAGAAAAATTACCAAAATACCCAAATCTAATTGCCCTATGTCTCTCTCTACAACCCATCTTCTCTGACCACCCCTCCGTTTGGGATGATTTTCAATCTTTCTTCTTCTTGCCTTCTTCCTTCGAATGTGATGAGCGTTGGTTCCGTCAAAATCCTCTTAAGTTTTTGCCGTCCAGGAAGGAAGACGGTGTAAATTAATGAACTGGCATAAATTTGGACAAACTTGAAAATTGAAATCACATGGGCAAAGGAAATGAAGATCAATACTTGGATAGATAAATTACGATTCTTCCTGCTTTTTTCTTTTTCTCTTCTTTTCCCCGCTTTATATTTTTGTGTTAACAGTTGCGGATATGAGAAAAAAGAGAGAGATTCATTTTGAAACTAATCCTATCAAAATGATTTGCTGGGGATGCTTCTTACAGAGACACAGAAGAAAAGGGCAGGTGGGTTCAGCTTCACTCTTCAATGCTCATGGATGAAGTGGGTCAAAGAAAGTGTGAAAGAATGGAAGTTCAAATATAATTTTTTTTTCTTAGCCTAATTACATTTATCACTGCAATCCTAAAAGCACATTGAATATATTTCAGCTGTGCACCACAACTTTTACTTTATGAAAGTGGACCTAAGTAAAACTCTTAAAGTGTGTTTGGTTATGCATATCCATATAGATCATATATTAAATATGAAGAATCAATGAGTCCCATATTTTTATGACTGTGTGGTTACTTTTGTTAATTGTGTATATCATTTGAAAGCCAAGAATCATGCAGAATTATGAAGTGTCCTAAAAACTAGAATTATTTGGAATTCATGGTTTGGGGTTAAATACTTAATCCATGGAATCCGCCAATTGATCTTGAGTAAAAAAACCCTTAACTCATATGATCATGGTAACCAAATTGTTTTTAAAGTTGAACGAATTCGCAACATCAGAGCAATCAAACAGTTAATTTCTAATGAATTACGATGCTACGAATGTTTACCCTATATATTTGAAATCAGAATCAGTGCAAACATTGGTTGATTAAGTAGTCAAAAAAATAGACATGAAAACCAATATTGATATTGAAATTGGTATTGGACGAAGTTGTCTTTAATTTCCAACATCAAACTATATACTTTCTTTATGGTAAGTCCTTCCAGTAGATAAAATCATCCTTTTTTTCACATACAAAGACTATCTATCAAATTAGTTCAAACAAAGGATTTAGATTTTCTATGAGGATAAATTAGTCCATTTACCTTGCCAAGGCCATGCGAGTGTAAATTATTTTTCTCCTTTTTATTTATTATAATGTAAATCCCTTATCGTAAATATGTTGGGCTAAAAGAAAGCTCAAACTTCAATTTATATCTTTCAAAAATGTTAGCGTTCTAGGCTTAAGATTCAATGTAACCCTATTTCTTTTTATTGAAAGAAAGAAATGATGCATGTAATATTATCCATGTAAATTGTCTAATATGTCCTTTCCTATTTTAGTCTTTTTCAATTACACCCATACCTTTCCTCCAAAGAATTCAAAGCATGAAGTTGCTTATTATTCTTACAGGTCAGTAGAGTGGTAAGATTCATACTTCTCAGTGGAAAAGCACAAGTGCCCCAACACATCTTAAATAATTTGAAAAATGCTGTATTTTTAGAGATATAATAAAGCTTAAATCCCTTTGCACGCATTGTGATTGGCTGTCATACTGGCTTAGGGTAATGCTGGCATTTCATATGAAACTTGACGAGTAATCTACCTAACCATATCGGTTGTAATTTGTAAACAACTCATGATTCTCATCCTTTTTATTTGGTTTTGATAAGAGCAAATTGTACCAACACCTCCAAAACAAAAGCCTTAACTTCACTGTTCACTCTCCATTCATTCTCTTATTCTATCGTTAAAAGGTTCAAATGGAAAAAAACTCGGAGTGGTTTGCTCCTTCAACGTGTCATCGACTTATTGCATCTCTCTTCTAACCATGGTCCGACATGTTAGTCCGTGTCACCGTGTCGAACAATGGCGACACGGCAACTCGGGCGACATGTCGCCAAAAGTCGGCCGACTTTTAGCAGGGGTTCGATTTTCGACATGAATTTCGACGTGTAGCCTAATTTGAGGCCAATTTTCACATTGGGAGTGTTATTTTGACAAAAAACATCACCTAATCTAAAGTTTATATTAGCACATGTCCGGCTATATACGGGCAAAATTGGAAGTTTGGAAAATTCATAAAACTAATATAAATATGTAAACAAAACACAAATACACAACTAGTAAATAGATGTACTAAAGTTTACAATTCATTATACAATTATGTTGAGTATGGCTCATGCTTCACATATTGTTGTTGACGGACACGGGGTCCGGAACCTGTAGAGGTCCTATGTCACTTTGGCAAAAATCGGCGAAAAACGAATGAAATACTATACTATTATATATGCGAATGTAGCGATATATCACCGATTTTTCGGCGATATATCGCCGATATATTGTAAATTCGTGTCGCTGGGGGAGTCGTGTCGCCCCCCAGCGACACGGCGATATATCGCCAACACAGTGTACCATGTTTCTAACCTGTACAAGCGTACAACCTTCTATTCCTCAATCTATCACTTCTATTAACAAAGATGTGGGCATTTCTTCAAGAATCGGATAGCTTGAATGCAACTGTAATTGAAACCATCTCTTTCTCTTCTTCAAAATCCCCAATAACCCTTTTGATTACCTCCTTTCACTCTTGAATTTTGTTAATTTATTTTTAATAGATTTAGCAGCCTTGCAAGAATGAAGGAATTTTTTCCATCAAGTCTTCTGATCTGAAAATTTCATGGGAGAAGGGTATAATAGTCTTTTTCAGTTCCGACCCTTTGTGTAAGCGTACATGGTCTTTTTATCTTTAAAATACTAACCATTCTAATATAAAAAGGAATGTATGGAATGTATGTTTTTCAAATTTAGTGTTGGTAAATTAGGACCTTGTTTTGAGATGTAACAGAAAAAGGGGATGAAAGCAACCTCTCCCACTCTCCCTCTCCCTCCCCCTCACATTGGGGAGGCCCTTGGATTTTTGGCTGCTGTCAACGGTGGTGATTTTGCTACGTAATCAAAACACATCGAATGGTTGAGAATCAAATGGAGGGGATTTATTTGTAAATATTATTTTTACATTTTAAGGGTTTAAGGTTTACTACTTTACAAAATCAGACCCCTCATTTACCCTACCCCCAAATCCCTATTTCATTTTGCTTGACTCTCTCTCTCTCCGCCAGTACTCCTCCCTCTGCAATTCATCTCCACTGTGTCTCCCACTTTAACAATATTCTACTTTCTACTTTGTCTCTTTCCATTCAAATACTTTGTCTTTCATACCTCGGAGATGTTGGGGATACGGATGCACAATCACGAACGAAGAAGTATACCCAAGCAAAATACACAAGAAGATTTTTTAACGTGATTCGACAAAATCTTGACCCTTGAATAATTAAGAGAAATTTTAGAGATTTATTAGATTCAATTCTTAAGATCCATGCTTGCGGACGACAAGCATCCACCTTGATGATGTAATCAAGGTGCACGCAAGCTGGTCCGGATGAACCTCAGATACCAAAAAAAATTAATTGCCATGTGTTGTAATCTTAGATAGGAATTATAGGGAATTGTAGAGGATGGGAATCCATTTTCTTTTCGATTTTACTAACGGTTTCGAACCAGTTGCTCACTACATCAGTCTTCATTGCTCCAGCATCTTCTTCCTCTTTTAATTTGCAAGACTTCAATTTATTTTATTTATTTTTTTTGGATTTGAGGTTCATTGGGCTAGCTTGTGCTAGCCACGATTACATTCCCAGGGTAACTTTTTATATTAATGCAGAAATTAATATTTACTTATATATGCCGCTGGGAGGATGCGAACCCACGAGGCCGCGACCTCCCGTGGGAGGGCGGGTCTTTTACCGCTAGACTAACCCCTCATTGGCGAAGTGAAAGATGGTTGGTTTTGATAGCTAGTGACCGTACTGGATTTTGACGTTGGGTTGTTTTTTTGTTTGATATTGTTTCACTATTTGCTTTTAGAAAATAAGGGGCGATTGGTTTTAATCGTTGTAAAAGAATAAAAAATTAGGGATCGACTATATAAACTCGGAGTTGGACCGTGAAATAGCTAGAAAAGAAAGGCTTTGTGTTGAGGTTCTTGTTTGAAGTTTTTTAAACTTATTCTTCAGCAGATTCAATGTAATCATTACATCGGAAAGGGATAATTTTTTTTAAAAAGGAGCTGAAGGTGAAGGAGAACGTGGAGTAGTAAAAAGTAGACCTATAAATGGATAGTCGAAATCCGCCTCTGAATTCGCATTCGTATTCGTTTAAGGGTATCCGAATCCGAAAATTTTCTTACCGGAAAATATCCGTATCCGTCCGCTAAGCAACTGGATTCGGATTCGAATAATTGCTTATCGGATCAGATAATATCCGAATAAAAATTAATCCAGATAGAAAAAAGTATTTAACATTTTTGTTTAAAAATGGATGATAATCGGATTCGGAAAACGGTATTCGGTAATCAGAAATTAGAAATTAGAAATTTATAATAAAAATATTAAAAAGTGACAATTATCAATCAATAGTCGGATAGTTTATCGGATCGGATTATATTCGGATATCCGATAAAGTTTCGAATTCGGATGCCTATTTTAAATTTTTTTCCGGATTCGGATAGCAGATTTGCTAATCGGATTCAGATTCAGATATTGGTGTATCCGAGCCGAATCCGATCCATTTACCGGTCTAGTAAAAAGAGGAAGAAAAAAAGAGAGAAGAAGATGCGGCAGGTTGGAAATAATTAAAATTGGTTTTTCGTTTTTATTATTGGATCGGTACAATACAGTTGTTTTCACATGATTTTCTGTGAAGATTTTTAGTTATGGCGTTAGGTGTTCCTAGGGTTGTTGGGTTAAAAAAACTGATTTTTTGTTTTCTTTCTCGGATCGATACTGTATAGTTGTTTCCACACGATTTTGTGTAAAGGTTTTAGTACAATATTAGGTTTTCCTAGGGTTTTTGGGTATTTGAAACTCAATGGAAGTGACAGATTGAGAAAATTTCATTTCGTTGGTATTGAGCTTGTGGGTTCATATAACGATTAATGATCAAGTTGATAATGGGTATGGAGGGCACAAATCAGGTGAATTGTATAAGCTTGCATGGAGTGTGGAAATAGGTAAGGCTTCAGTTGGCACTCTAGCATAAGGTACAGGTAGGTATAATTTGTAGGTTGTTTAGGTATTGAACAAGGGCGATTCTAGAATGAAGCGGGTTTTGCTTTAGACTTGGTGACTAGCGGGGAATTTTTTTGGGAGGGGGGATTGCAAATTAAAGCGTTTTATGGCATGTTTCTATTGTGTTTCCTATTTTTAGGTAAGAAAATATTTTTTTTTTCTTGTTTCTCTTTATTTTCATTCTTTCTCATTATTTTTCCGGTGCTCAAATCATGTATAGTTAGAAAAGGAAGAAAATTTGTTTTTATAACTAAAATGAAAGAAAGAAGAAAGAAAAAGAATGAAATAATAAAACAAAATTGAGTGTTTAATATCTAATAATAATAGGAGGTTATGTTTTATTTAAAAGCAAGACTGTCCCTCTACCTTTTTAAAAGAAGTTTTTTTGGTGTGAGAAATACCAATTTGAAGTGTTTTTGAAAGTGGGCGTAACTGTGTCAAAATGCCAATTCGTTTCATAGATGGAAAAAACACAAGAATTGAAATGGATTACACATACATGATATGGCTGTTTTTGTTAAAAAATAAATAAATAAATAAAAAAATACAAGAACATTGTCATATAACTCCTAAGATGTCAATTTTTGTCAAAATGCAATAGTTTTCTTGATTGAGTTTCGATGGATTTTAAGCCAAAAGAATAGTTGAAATTTTATGAAATTGTTATTTTAAGTTATGCTTACACATTTAAATGACTAGATGGTAAAAATAATTGCTTAATATCATCAAGGGTTAGTCAGTTGACAAATGACCAATGGTTTTTAGTGAAGACCAAAAAGGTCATTGGCTATCAACTTTCTCTGGTATGTTAACTTAGGTTATATATAATATATAAAAGCTATCTTGAGAATATAATTACGTATGCCTAAACTGACTTCAATGAACTTCAGATCAAGAGATAAAACACTAACTTAATTTGACGTTTGGATCGAAACATCATTAAATATCCATTAGTTAATCCAACGAAAAAAAATTGTAAAAAAGAAAAATATCACATATTTCAATGGTTGTAGTTTTCAATTTCAATCTTCCTGGTCTTTTTCTTTCAAATCAATAATTTTAGTAAAAAAATAAGACTTCTCCTCAAGTCATTGTTTTATATTCTATCAAGTTTATAATCGGAGTAGTAGAAGACTTCCAAATATTTTAATTTCAAGTTTACAATAAAAGAAAATAAGGAACGCACCTGAGTATATTGATGTAAGAATGCTTTTTATGCATAAGTGATGCAAATATTATATATTGCCATCATCAAGAATGGAACCCATGATATCTTCACAAGAGGTGTTGGTCTTACTAATTGAGTAACATTGCATTAGTGTTTTATGTATTAATTTTCTTACAAAACTGAGCCTTCTTTTTATAGGGGTAACAATCCATTCTCATCATGTGAAATGTCTGGAGTTTGTTTGAGGCCTCAAATGTGTTCAAAGTTTTAAATTATTAGAAATGACTGATTGTGATCCAATGTCTGGAGGTCCTATATTACTTTTTAGGATAATTTTTTGGGTACAAGGGCATTTTTGGTTTATTTATTTATTGGGTAAATATCACTTACCTCTCCTCTTAGTTGGACAAATAGCAGTTACACCTCCTATTACTTGAATAATATCACTTACCTCCCCTCTTACCTAACAAAGATATCAAACACTTCCCTCTGTTAAATTTCTTGGTTAAATTTAACTTTTACTGTTAATATTTTTCTAAAACTTCAAACTACCTTTGGCTAAAAATATTTTTTTAGCTTAAACCCTAAATTATCGTAATAACCCTAACAATTAAAATAATTGTTAAAAACCAAAATACCATAGTTAAAATTCAAATTATCTTTAATTATTAAAAGCCCAACATACCCTTTTGATAATTCAGTATTGAAATTGCATTTTGATATCAAGCAGTTCTTTTTTTTTAGTTGTTTGATAAAAAAATTAAAAAAAAAGGTATGTTGGGATTTTAATAATTAACGATAATTTGGGTTTTAAGTATATTATTTTGGTTTTTAACAATTATTTTAATCGAGGAAAATTTAATATTTTAGCTGTTAGGGTGATTAAGATAATATATGGTTCAGATTAAAAAAAATATTTTTAGCCAAGGGTATTTTGAAGTTTTAGAAAAATATTTAACGGTAAAAGTTAAATTTAATGAAGAAAGTTAACAGAGAGGAAGTATTTGATATATTTACTAGGTAAGAGGGGAGGTAAGTGATATTATCCAAGTGAAAAATGGTGTAAGTGCTATTTGTCTAGCTAAGAAGAGCCGTAAGTGATATTTATCTTTATTTATTTATTTATATTTTATATTTTATATTTTATTTATTTGAAGTAAGATTTTCATATGTTTCTATCCTTGTAGTTTCTCAAAAGTGTTGAAAAGGGTATAAAACTAGCAGGTTGTACTTTATTATCTTTATCATAGTCAACTCTGCTCGGCTCAGGACATAACTTTCCAATAAAGCCTGTAAAACTTTTCTTTTCACATTAAAAAAAAGAAAAATAAAGATGAAGTAGAAACTAATAGTACAGTGATAGTTACTTATAATAATGGAATAGGTAAGATCAAATTTTATAGTACGAATGTCATATTAGATTAACATAGCCCCAAGAATATGGCGTAGACATTGTGGTTACTTTGCTCTTGTTGGTGAAGGTTATTATTTTGGTTTCCTTTTGTGCTTCCATGTAAACTACAAGTATGGGTGGCTAAGTCTAGCGAATTTGAGAAGATATGACAGGTTATTTATTTTGAAATTCGTAATCACTTATAGTGTTATTTTTAATGCTTAATTCTCGATCATTGTATTGTGTTGCTCCAAAAACCTAATCACCCACGAAACAAGTAATCTATAAAATAACGTGCTCGGCCGGTGTAGCTGAGGAGATTCTTTGACGATCAAGTCAGTAAATGCTCACAGCTTTAGAAGAATAAAGTATGTTTGCAGAGCTATGAGTATTAGAAAGTAAATCAAAGTGTGCACACCTGATACTGTTAGTAGGTTAAGTTTACATAGGTAAATAGATATTACTTTGGCTTTATGATCGACCTTCGTAAGTGCTTCATGATCGTCAGATCTTGGGCGATCAATGTAACAAAATTGGTTGAGTATTGGATGAATTTGAGATTAATATGACATGCTACCTTTTTTTTTTTGGGGGGGGGGGGGGGGTGAAAATGATCCTCCCTAAGTAGATAAATAAAAATGCATGGATATGTGCAATCTTTACTTTCTCTAACTGTCATTTTCCCACAATGAGCCCCTGCAATTCTTGAAGCCAAACCCTGAACATTTTTAAAGAAAGAAGTAATAAAAGCTTAAATCCTTTTTCACGCATTGTGTTTTAGTGTTTGGCTCCCATATTGGCGCCTTAGGGTAACGTTACCAATTTATTTGGAATTAGACAAGTACCCTAACCATAACATTTGTAAACGACTCAGTTTCATAATTCCTAATAATAATACATAAGATAAAGTAGTAATTAAGCTAGGGAAAACAATAATTAGCCCTAATATAATAATAAAAAAATAATGATTATGAACAACAACAACAAAAACAAAAACGACAATAAAAAATCACCTTATAATGTAATTGGGGACAAGCATACAGAATTGAAGGGAAAAAAAGAAAAGAAAAGAAAAGAAAATAGAGAGATGGGTGGGTGTGCGAACGTAGACAACAAATCAGTAAAGAATGTAATGCCGATCTAGAATTGAAGATGCTTGGGAGTTGGGAGTGAGCCAAGAATGGTAACCCTCATGATGACGATTACACTGAAGCTTGAATTTCGTGTTCCTTAACCCTGTTAGTCTTTTCCCACCTTAACCCATCAATGATGACAAGTTGCAACTCGTCATCATTTTCGATGGTGAGAGTATCCTTGTTTAACCTTGGACAATTGAGCACTTCCACACATTCTATAAGGGGGCAATGCATGAAGTGGTTGCTGCTACACACGTCATGTAGCGCTGCTAGATTCTCCAAATGTAACCACTTCAGTCGTGGGAAGGGTGATATGTTGTTTCCTCCAATACTCCCTACTGACACCTCCCCCACAAGTGGTTCTTCTTCTTCTTCTTCTTCTTCTTCTTCGAGTATTACTTCCATTTCATTGCAATCCGAAACTACGATTCTTACCAAGTTGTTGAACGAGCGTGGCATTTCCTTGCTGAAAATCATCTTCAACTGATGACAGTGTGTTATTTTTATGAACTCCAGTTGACCAAAGCAATTTATTGGTGTGAGAGACAGACTATTACCAATTATCCTTTTCAATTTGGGCAATTCAATTAGGAACAACCCGGTAAAGGAATCTGGGTGGTCATAGGCCTTCGCTTCATCCATCACTTTCTCCAAGTCCATGCAATTCCGTATGTCAACTTCACTCGCATTACATGCGGGCACACATGTCACACCCAAGCAATTACTCATCTCTAAGTACCATAGCTTTTGGGATCCATTGAGAGCCTCTAGAGCGTCTTGCCTTACGCTACAATGTCTCAGAATCAACCGCTTAATCTTGTTGGCCAGAGGTTTGAACCAATCAGAAATGGTTATTTTGTCAAAGGAAATATCAAGGGACGTTAAGTTGGTCAATTGGGACAACTCCGTCACATCAAGAATGGAGTCAGTATCAGAGAACCCACTTCCCTCTTCCTTGTTGTCTTCACCGCTCACCCTCCATTCCATTTCACTTATTTTCAATTCCTCCAATAGGCGCAAATGAGAAATTCCCCCTTCTTCGAAATAAACATTGCTATCTACCACATCCAAGTATCTTAGATTACTCATAGCCACACATTCAGAATTGAGAATCTGCCTATCTAACATTTCACATGCTCCCAAGTCTAAAACTTGGAGTTGTCGTAGCATTCCCAGTGTGGGCAACACCTCCAGTCGTCTACAACCATACAACCTAAGGACTCGGAGACTCACCAAACATGACAAAGAATCTGGGAGAGATTCCAATGATTCTGTCCAGGAAAGATCAAGCACACTAAGATTATTCATATATTTGAAGAAATTTGGAGGAATGACAGTGAGGGTGTCGTTACTTGTCAGCAACAAAGTGGTTAGTTTTGGGCACATCTCTCCCAACTCTGGTAACTTCTCAATTCGGGTATCCACGAGTGAGATCCATGTTGCATCTGACCACTCATGAGCCTGTGGTGCCTCTTTAATTGATGATTCATTTCTGGCCAAGACTTTGATCGGGCTAATACTACCAGAGTATTCAGAAGAATTAATTATCCAAATTCCAAGCTCTCGCAATATATCATGCATCCTCACACTTTCTTCATACCCTCCATCTTCTAACATGCACGCAATTTTCAAGCTTCCAATCAATGCATCACATTTATTTCGAGTAGCTGTCAAGCTTTGTAATTTATCTACCAATCCCTTTTCAATGCAATGATCTAATATATATTTTTTCTCTATGCTATGATCTTCAGGGAAGCAAGCACAGTAAAGAAACAGATCCTTAAGCATATCATTCTCCGATGCATTTTTACCCTCCAATCTATCAAAACTAAACTTTAAAGGAAGAAATACTTCATCTTTCATACCTTGGAGATTGGCAGCTGATAGCTTCATTTCCCTTGCTGCATCCTCCCACTCCCCAACCCCATGTCGATTAGCCATTGCACGTGCGGCAGTGACTATTGCAAGAGGAAGACCCTTGCATCTTTTAACAATTTCTCGACCAAAGCACTCTATTCCATCAACAGCAACATGTTGACCAGCAAATTCAACAAAGAGGTCCCATGATTCATCCTCTGATAGTGGCTGCACCGGTATATTTTTCGTAGCACCCGTGTAAGTGCAGGCATCTTGACTACGGCTGGTGACTAAGATCTTGCTGCCTTTGTTTTGGTTTCGAGGGCGAGGGATTCCAACCTCCCGAATACTGAACTTAGATTCAAGCCACACATCATCCAAGATTAGAAGAAATTTCTTCTTCCTTCCTAGCGCATCGAACAACTTCTCTCTTGCACCGTCCTCATTGTAATCTTTTGCTAGATCTAACCCGAGGCGCTTTCCGATGCTGGTTTGGATAGTTTTCATGTTGGGAGTGGCAGACACTGTGACCATTATGACGGTGTCAAAACAAGGATCGCCTTTGAAGTGATTGTTCACTTGTTTGGCCAGAGTGGTTTTGCCCACTCCTCCCATGCCGCATATTCCGGTGATCGCAATTTCTGGGTCATTTATGCAATCGAGTATCTCCTTCAGCATGATTTGACTCGATGGCTGGTTCTCGATCGTTGCAGACTCGGTCGGCATCTCTTGCACAGCCTTGAGAGATTGCTGTCGCGTGAGAACAATTTGTTCGCCGCCGTGTCTCAGCTGCTTGGCCTTTTCTGTGAGGTCTACGGACCTCTTGCTCAGTTTGTAGCGTGACCAGCAGTTCATGCACCCTCCTCCTCCTCCTCGTGCACCTTCTTCCTCTAGTGACTCCTTTTCAATGTTAACGGCTGCCTCTTCGATTTTGCTTACGGCTTCGAACCAGTTGCTTGCTACGTGAGTCTTCACGCGTCCAGCATTTTCTTCTGCTTTGAGTTTGCTTTGCTCATCTTTCCTTTTTGCCTGGAGACCCTTAATTACGCCTTGCAACTCACTTACGTTGTCTTTGAAGCTTGTCAAGTACTTCAGCCGGCGAACAAAGGGAGCAATCAGATGAGTGTTGATAAGATCCACAACTGGCCCAACAACGATATCCATGACAGAATAGAATTAACGATATAAAATTGTGTGGATAGACAGACAAGTACTTATGAAGATGGGAGAAGTGGAGTCCTCGTCCTCGTCCTCGTCCTCGTCCTCGTAGTCTAGAGATCGATCCAGCTGAGGAAGTAATTAGTTGGAAAACGGAAAAGCCTTGCAAGGGGGGAACGAACAGAACAGAGAAATTAAGAAGCAAAGAAAGACAGGGTGATGAGGAAGGCAAGGCGTAGGGAGGGAGGCTGCTGCTGATGATCGATTTGAAGCCTTCTATCTAACTAAGGCCACTGAAACATGGGGATCGAGATTCTCTTCTTTTGGTGGACGATAGACTCATACACCTGAGTGTTGAGTTGTTGCCATTTCCGATCTCCTTTCTCTTCTAACTCAAATTGGGATTTTCTTTCCTTTTTCGATAAGAACCAACCAGTAGCTAGCGAGGGAGATGAGATGAGATGAGATGAAATGAACCCAGAAAGCTACTTCTCCTTTTTCTTTATCCCCACACATTTCTTGTCGGCTCCAAACAGACAAAATAGCTCCACGTACGTGTCAATCAGCTTTGGTATCCTTACTGTTGGCACTTGGCAGGTCCACTCCCACGGCCACGGAATCTGCTAAAGGAAAAACCTATCTTACCCTTGACCTATGCGTACCGTACCATCATGTAATGTATTCCATTTTCATTTTGTTCCGACAAGTTTTCTTAATGCAATATATTATATATAAGTCCTAAACAGATTAACATCGTTAATTATGGTTAAGTGAATTTAAATTTCAAACTTGAACTGACCAAAATGCTTTTATAGTTATTTAATACAATGTGTCATGATTAAACTGTCTTTTAACTATTCACAATAAGTATTTTTTAAACTCTATATTAATTAATGTTTAATGACCAAAGTACTCCTATTTTTCGGTCTTATTCTCTTTCTAATGCCAGAATTTCTTATCTTCTTTTGAAAAGTGACTTTATACAAAGAGATTCATAATTTAAAGTGAATTTATACAAAACGTACGACGGAATCATTTAAAGTGAAAATTTCAATTTAAAGAAATTCAATTTCACTTTCAAGGCTGGGTTGATGATTTTTAGTTTGAAGAAGATGGTACTCTCTCTTATATTGAGTGGTAGAGATTCGAAGATTAAAATATGTAATGATGAGTTACCTTTCATATTTGTCTGATTATCATCTCATTAGATTTTGTAGAATTAATAAATATCAACAACATAAGAGAAAAATTTGTCGGCCATGCAATCAATTTTGACCCCACCTAGCTTACATTCATTGTTGATTGATGCTTTAAATACTATCCAGTCTGCAATTAGATCCATTTACAATGTTTGTTTGTTTTTTTTTTTTTCTTTGTGGTAAATCGAGATTTAATTAGAAGAAAGGCAAGAAAATGTCACATGTGATTACACACTTCAAAAAGCCAAGGAGCGGAAATAGACCATACAATTCGACTCTGTTTGATTTCAAATCCATTGAAAGAACTCATGGCCATGGGTACAATAACAGATCGTCTGTCATAGAAACTGGGAATATAAGAATACTAACTAATGGTCCGGATGGTTAAAAAAAGAAGAGAAATATTAGAAAATAAGAACTGCGAATAAGGGTATTTTGGTCATTAAGCGTTAAAGGGCATTTTAGTCATATAGTGTATCAAGTAATATAAGGAGTATTTTGATCCTCTAAATTTGAAATTTAAATATGCTTAAGGTGGCTAATGATGTTGGTCGGGATCTATATTGCGTTAAGAGAACCTAATATTAATTTATAGTCCACTAAAAGGACCCCACATGTAAAAATCTCATAAAAATGCCTTTGTACCACGTCAACCTTCGAAACAATCATAGTCCGTTTTGAGTAGTGATTCCACGGTCCAAATCTGTTGTATCGTGAAATCTGGTATATTAATTCTATCACCAAAATAATGAATAAAATCTGATATTTTAATAACCGGTTGATTGCCAGTGTTAAAGAATTTGGATAGAATCAAGAATAACGTGGAATTGTCAATTTTCCCAAAAAAAGGGAAAACTTTTTGGGCTTCATGATTTAAGGTTAAATGTAAGGATTCTTCCAAATTGAATCACACAATCATGATAATTTCCATGTTGAAACTCCATTAAATCCATGTTGGTTCATGTGATATAGATCGAGCAGGTTTGCCCAGAACAAGCATCAATCAACCCTAAACGAATTAGTCTTTTCTTTTGCCTCTATCGACGACGACTTGGAATTTATTCTCATCTTTCCACTTCTTTCCACGTCATCGTCTAGTCATTGTTATTGTCATCATCTTCATCACTGGTGCCATTATTATGATTGCCATTGTCTTTATTATTGGCTTTTTTTTTTTTTGAATAAAATATTTTGATCGTTGTCACCCTTTTTTTTTCTTTTCTTTCGGTTGCTGTTTAAATTTGTTCCCTTCTATGTTGAATCTCCAAGTGGGAATATTGACAACTAAAATTTATGAGATCGCAGTCCTAATATTATTTGTTAAAATTGTTTATTCAAATAAAATTTTTTTTGGCGATTTGCTCATGTTGCCATTATTGTTCCACACTCAACAGCTCAGTAAATTTAGAGAAAATTTCAATCTGTGTCCAATACTTATTCTCTGCTTATTATTACTCTCCTACGTATAAAAGTAGGTCCTCCCTTGTGTATCAATGGTAATATATATATCCTTTTCTCTGAAAATAAGAAAATACAAAGAACATCTTGGAATAGTTGAGATGAAGAACCTAATGTCCTTCACAATAGCCGTTCTAATAAAAAGGAAAACACTAGGAACTAAAACCTTTATACAATCTATCATGTTCATAATTCATATAGAAGAAAACTCCGAAACTTTCATTTTTCTTCAAGTTTAGAGTTTTCTACTTGACACCCTCTTAAGTTTGGCTCAAACTTTTAACTACCTTCTTAAGTGGGAAGTGTTACTTACTACCCTTTTTTCACAACTTGATAAATTATCCGTTATCCTTTGTTAGCCCTCAATCAATTTCCTATTAACTTTAAACCAAAAATGTAAATTTTGCCCTTTTATTATGTAAAATGTTTTTAATGGCTTTATTCTAAAATGACCATTTTATCCTTATTATGTAAAATATCTTGAATGCCCTTGCCCCTTCACTCTCACTCTAACTTCATCTCCGACTTGAGATTAGGATTTGGGGAAGATTAGGGTTGAAAACATTGGCCCACCCTTCCACACTTTGGATTTAACTCTAATTTATTGGTTTTGCTTGGGTGCAGCAGCGGCTGTATCTGCAGCCAACGGCTGGATGGACAACCATACACCCATCCAACATCTGAATCGTTGAATTAAACGGTGAGAGTACAGCTGCCCGCAACCACTGCACTAAAGAAATTAATGGACCACAAAATGACTTTTAAGCCTTTGGCATCAATTCAACGACACAATGATGCCTTTCATGAGTCCAGATATGTATTCTTCATCCAACTTGCTCTTTCTTTTACTCATTTATTCACACTTATAATACGTGAGTGGAAGGACTGACTGGTGAAAAGAATCTCTACATCAAAGTACTTGAATGGAGAATGAAAATCTTGAAGAATAATCAAGTTGAATGTCATTACCAATTACTAACAATTTTGCTTCATTCAATATAAATTTCTCTTTTATAAAAAGGGGAGAATGAAAATCTTGAAGGAATCTTGATTCATGATATCCCTCAACTTTATCCTTATTCACAATCATGATTTGAGAATTGAGGTATTATAATCATATTGCTCGTCACAAAGCAAGATACCAATTGTTCATCTTTATGTCACACAAATTTCACAGCTTATCTCAAGAAAGTGACAACCTACCTAACTTTACCACTAATAATAAACAAAAATTTATCGATAAGAAGATGTGCATGAAGCAATAATTGTTCACAGGGGAGTAAGTTTTGAAGCCACCAAACACTCTAAAATATTATTAATTTCCTAAGTGAAAGTGAAAGATTATTACATATACCACTAAGAAGAGTCCTGACCTCTTCATTAATACGCACTAGTCCATTTTCAGCCATGTATACCTAGTTTGTTGGAACAATTTTATTAAAATATCGTATTGAAATATGCTTGATTAAGGTAGATCCTACTGGCATGAGGAGGGAGTTAACATGCAATTGCCATTGGTGAAGTAGAGATGAATTACAATTTTTTTTTTGTGTAGTTGTATATTTGGAAGATGAACATTAGTAGAAATGCAAAAACAGGAAAGACACTTTAGGAGGGAAAAAACAAAAAAAAAAGGGGAAAAGAAAGACCGGTTAGCAAAGTGCCCCAACGGGGGGTGGCACGGTTCGCGTCCGGTGTCCCCGTAACCAAACAGGCCCTTAGAGATTTTATGGCAATTTAACGAGTCTCGACTCTTGATAGAGGTGCCAAAATACAATTTAGGAAGACATTGACATTGTACCATCTTAGAGTTGTTCGGTTGGGAAGACCAACACTTTTTAGTGAAGAGGTTGTGGGTTCGATTATGTTTGATGGTATATTATTTAATACCCATCTCCAATATATAAAAGTGACATATTCGAAGAAAAAAAAAAAACCGCAATGTAGTTTTCTTTTGTCGTATCAGTATTGTAATGAATTCCACTTTACAAACTAATCATGTCAATTATTTTGGGAAAATTTTAGAAATGCCTCAAGATTATTAAGGAAAAGTATAGACACCCCCACAACTAGTCAAATTAACGACTTTTCTTGTTAGAACACTTAGTTAGTTAGAGAAAATGAATGATATATCCTTAGTTGTATTATTCTATATTTTATGACAAAATGACGAATGAAGAAAGAATAATAGATACAATTTGGTGTTTTGTTTTACCAAGGACGACATTGTAAAATCACAGGAGATTAAAAGTAATTAAGAAATTAAGAAATTATCCAATCATAATTTAATAGAGTTTGCTAAATAGATGCACAGTGCACTATTGTGTAAATTTGAGAGAAATTTTGAAGCGCCATTGCCATTTTCACAAAGTTTTGGCGTGTTTGTACTTTTTATCGATTATTTTGTGATGTCCTTGAATTTATTTTTTAATTAATAAACTGAGGCCAGCAACTCAATGGCGGATCATCTGCTCATGAAGAAATGGACTTTGGAAATAAATATCATTTGGGTTGCTATCAAATCGATCCATCTTGACTGTTGATCGTTTACTGCTTCTTGTTAGGTTTGTGATGTAAATCACTTCATCTTTTTGGGTTCAAATTTAAATTTGGTGGGTCCTAATTAGTGTTAAACATGAATTAAATGTTTGGTATTATTAAGAGGGCCTTGAGAGAGGTAAATAGGGTAAAGAAAAATAAGAGAGCTTCTAGTGAATTCCATGAGGGGTTTTGAGCAAAAATGAGATTGAACTATTAGGGTTTTCTTCTTCTTCTTCTTCTTCTTCTTCTTCATGTGGTTTTGCAAGAAAGATATTTCTTCTCTCTTGTTTTCTTTTCCATTGCAACTCCATTAAAGTTTGAGCTCGGATTGAAGGGTTTTCTTCAAGAACTTGAAGGTGGAAGGGTTTTTTCAAAGAGATTTGAGAGGTAGTGGGACTGGATGAGGTAACATTGTATTATTCTTAAATCTTGTACTATTTTGAAGATTAAAAAAAGAATTCCCTCCCTGTGGATGTGACTAATTTTGAATATTTCGGATTAGTGAACCACATAAAAATTTTGTATGTTGTTTGCATTTCTTTTTTATTTTTGTGGTGGTTTGTTGTTATTTATTTTGTGATTGTCTTCAATTTATTTCTACAAGATCCTTGATTTATTTTGTTAATTTGGGTGATTTGTTCAATTATCTGGATCCTTAGATTGTATCTTGTCTTCTACACTCCTTTTTTAAGCAAGGATTTAGAGATACTAAAGAATTTTTATCATTTTGAGCCAATCATTTCTTTTGGCGGGGGGGGGTCTCGGCGCGGGTAAAAAGAGGGGGAAAAGGGCCCAAAAAAGCGCAGATTTGGAGCAAGTAGCGAGGTCACCACCCGCCGAGGAAAAGGTGAGATGAGATCACCGGAAGAGTCCGGTTGAACCGTCGTCCCGCCTAGGGAAGGGGGGAAATAAAGGCAAAGGACCTTGATGAAATTTGTAGTTTCTAAAGGAAAAAAAATTTGGGTTTCTTTAGTGGGCCATAAATTAATGTTGGGTCCTCTTAATGCAATATGTTACGTGTGAGTCCCAAGTAGATTAACACTATTAGCCGTCATTAAGTATATTTAAATTTTAAATATAAAATGACTAAAATACCCCTTAAGTTATTTATTACATTGTGCTAATATATGGTTTGAAAAAGAAATAATTGGTCATTAAGCATTATATATATATATATATATATATATATATATATATATATATATATATATATATAATAGGCATACATACACAAAAATGAATAGAGCTTTGAACCAGTCCAATATTGTTAGATTAAAATAGAAACAGATCGAGTATGATCAGATCTAGGTACCCTTATTGGATGTACATACCTTCTAAATTGGTGCAGATTCGTTTTAGATTTAGAATTCAGATTTTTTTGCCCAAAAATGAACAGTTATCAATTAGGAATACATGGGCGCTCAAACGCAGTCTGACTTGCCTTGAGCCCAAATAGGACTTGGGCCTAAAGGACCCGGTTGGGGTTGCCAAGTGTAAGCTTGAGATCAGGATTTGGGCTAGGTTACAGTTGTAAACATAGGCCCGGCCCACCCGGACTTTGGATTTAACTCCAAGCTATACCACTTTTATATTTTATTATTTTTTTAAGATAAACAAATTTGACCACTTGGTTTTAAACTAATGAATATATGATAGAATCGTGAAAATAAGAGAGAAGTGCAAAATGAGACAGAGAGAGAAGAAAGAGCGTGAGACTAAGTTTATGTAGTTCGGTTTAATTCAATCTATGTTCACGGGAGAGTTTCAAATATTTTTTACTATATTGAGAGTAGTGTACATGGCTTCCTTATATAGAGATAGAGTCTTTGTTCATCAATGTTCTAAGACTCTTGTATTTGTGATCTTTTAGATTCCCTGAGTTACAATGTTTGGATTTACACGAAAATAGATATTTTAAATTACATAAAATATTAACCAGGATTTTGTAGAAATTGTAATTTGTATCAAACTTTTCTTTAGATTGATGAGAGTCCTTGTGAGTGCCAGTTGTAAAGACCTTCTTGAGTTTAGTGGCTAGCTAGTATTTAATTAACTGGGAACTCTTAGAAGAAGCAACTCTCACTGCATTAGCTTGAGATAGAGTGGCAGCTAGGATTTTGATTGATTTTTCAAAAAATATTCCTAATATTATCATTTAGGCCCTTAAAAGTCATAACAGCTTCTGTTAAAGCTTTTGTTTTCTCATCTACTATTTAATTTTCTCTCCTAATTTCCCTTATTGCTATAGAATAGAATTTAGCTTCTGATCATTGTTTTTAATTTGAATAGAGATTTTTACAATTGCACCAAGGTGGGGCATTTGTCTTTATTTCTTTTAAAAATAATTTTCATTTAAAAAAAAAAAAGAAGAAGCAAAAATGAGGGCAAATCCAACCTCGTACAACCCTATCAGGGCCAAAAAATTGCAAGGGGGGGGGGGGGTGAGGGCCGGACCTCTTTAACCCGTGGTTTTAAGACCGAGAACCTGGGCCTTGATTCGGCGACAATTGTGGACCATTCAATTCGAGCCCGAAGGATTGGAAATTAAACAAATGTTGGTAGATGACCCTTATAATGACTCAAAAACTCTCCTAGAGTTTAAGTGAAGAGAGAAGATTAGTCTCGATAGTGTAAAAAGGGTAATTTTGGAATATCTGTAGATTAGTGATGGAGAATCCGATTGACGTAAATAAGATATCAAATCAAAGATCGTCGAAAGACCTTTCCAACGAGCCAAAGATCATCAAAATCGGAGTCGTTTGGGGTCCAACCATGAGCCGAAGTTTGAGCCGCTTAGGTGAACCAACCCCCATCCCTATTTTCTATTTAGGGGCAAAATTGGAAATTCGGATTTTTAAACCCTATTTATTGTTTTATCTCATCCGTAAACGCATTTTTGGAGGCTAGAAAGAGGCGGAGGCTTTGGAGAAAAGGATAAACGAAATAGAGGAGCGATTTTCAATCTCCGAAGGGATGATCTATCTTTGCAAAATCATTACGAAAGGTTAATTTTCTTTAATGCTTCTCTTACTCCCAATTTTGTGAGTATTTTCTCTCCTTTCCTTTTGAGGAATCTTGAAAGGGAAGGTTGTTAGGTATCTTGGATGCTTTCCTTTATTGTATTAATGTCCCTTCCTAGTTTGTGGGAGTGATATCTTTTCTCTTCTATTGAGGGATCTGTGAAAGGGAATAATGATAAGTACCCTAGATGCTTATATTTTCTTATATTAATGTTTCCCTTGAGTTTGGGAGTATTGGTTTATCTCCTTGCAAAAGATTTTAGAATTTGATTCTCTAGGTCACCCACGGGTGATTTATGAGAGCCAAATTTGGGGCATTTTGATTTTGGTCAAATTTAATAAAATTGAAGGTAACCGTAGGATCCTTTTGTTTCCAATTAGATTTTCCCAAAGTTTTGCTTCATTATAAACTTTGAGTTGGTGGCAAATTAGTGACCATTCACTAGTGAGGTCGAGAACTACCCATTTTTTAACCTAGTTTTCATATTTGGGTTTTCGTGGGAAGATTTTAGGATATCCTTTGAAACCCAAATTGGCTCTAATTTGTGATAATTATTTCTTTTGCATGAATAGGTTAATATATCTTTAATCACTAATTTGTGGGAGTAGATTCTTGGATTTGAAGGAAGAACAAAGTAAAAGGTGAGGAATATACTTAACTTTATATTACATGTGTAATGATGTCAGTTACTTTTCATTATTGATATCTTGTATTGCTTTAGTATTATCTTGTGGTTATTTTATGTCTTTTGTTAAATATGAATTGCTATGATTTATGTTTATTATTACTTATGATGTTGATCCTTGCTTTGAAATCTTTATTGTTGTTATGGAATGGAATGTGATTGTATGAGAGGAGAAATATTATTATTTCTTCTACCTTGTATTTTCTACTAGGGTTGTGGGTTCACTCATTGCCCTAGTGACATTATATGATTGCTTATATTGTGGTTGGGAATGGGGAATGCCCTTTTTTAGTGCCATAGGACACCAGAGGAGGCGGTATGAGACGCATTCCTATGGTGCCCTTGGCTCTTTCCCGATTACTAATTTACATATTTAGGGCATGTCTAGAAGTGTTTGGTTAGGTGACCTCATGAGTACTACTACCCTTTCGGCAGGGGTATTGAAGCCGGTTAACCCGTGATGTTAGTGGTGGGGTCACGCTATGTCAAGCGTGCCCACTATCATCATAGAGAGGTAGGGTTGCATATAATAGATAAGGGCTCATGGACGCTCAAGACCGGTGAAATGACCCGTGAGAGGACATGGAGATCATCCCGTCCATTATATGTGGATGACCACCGGGTTAATGAATGGGGTCCAACAGATGCCTCCATTGAGGATTTCATTCATAGGTGGGAAGGTATTGAACCAACAGAGCACTAGGCGTGAGGGGAAATATCCGGACCATATGTAGTACGAGACCATATGACTTTGCATTGGGCCTAAGATTATCCTTGCACCCCGGATCTTCATACCAATGGTGATGTGAGAGAGTGGTGACCTAATCCCTAACCATGGCTTGACAAGACTTTACACAACAACCGCGGAGAACCCAACGGACGTGCTTGAGTGCCGTGAGGGAAGAGTGATGAGACCGCCCAAAGAAGACTGGTGTATGACTTAATGCGTGTCTACCATAGAGAACTTCATGATAGAGTTAGGAGCATAATCATTCACATATCATATCATTGTCATTAATTACATTATTGATATTCATGTTATATGTGTGGTGTGGAATCTTGAGAATGAATGTGTGATATGATGTTGAGTTGACCTCATGAGTTGAACTCATTCCTTTTATATGTCTTTTTCTATTAGATTATACGATGAGGACTTCTTCCAAATGGAGGAAGGGCATAGTATATCTTCTTGAAGGAGTGACCGAAGAAGAATTGGACGCCATGGAGCTTAACATCAAGGAGTTCTTTTGGATTGGATTCCATTAGAGAACAAGTTTAGTTTATTTTTCGGTTCGAATAAAACTACTCTCTTTTCTTTTCAAAACTCTGATGTTATACCTTTTATTTTGAAGTAATGGATGACTGTAACCATTATTTCGAAAAATGATAATTTATTGCTTGAACTTGATTTATTCTTGTCCATTTAATTATACTATATCATGTTTTGTATGGATTTGTCACTGAACCTAGATCTTGCGGTGTATCACCCCCACGGGCATTCGGGTAATGACCGGATCCGACTGGGTGGGGTGTGACAGGGGGGGGCACATCTAATATATTTCAGATAGATCTGCACCACAGCTTCTACTTTACTTTATGGAATGGTTCTAGCTAATACAAGTGAACCCTATTAAACCTCTTAAAGTGCATTTGGTTATGCATATCTGTACAGAGATAATAGATTTGAAATATGTAGAATCAATGAATCCGATTTTGTACAACTGTTTGGTTACTTTTCTTAATTGTACATATCATACTATCTCTCTTATATTGAGCAGTAGAGATAACCGTTTGATTGCCAGCATTAAAGAATTGGCATAGAATCAAGAATAACGTGGAATTGTCAATTTTCCCAAAAGACCGGAAAATTTTTGGGCTTCATGATTTAAGGTTAAACGTATGGATTCTTCCAAATTGAATCACACAATCATGATAATTTCCATATTGAAACTCTATTAAATCCATGTTGGTTCATGTGATATAGATCGAGGAGGTTTGCCCAGACCAAGCATCAATCAACTCTAAACGAATTTAGTGTTCTCATTTGCCCCCGTTGACGACTTGGAACTTATTCTCATCTTTCCGCTTCTTTCCATGTCATTGTCTAATCATTGTTATTGTCATCATCCTCATCATTAGTGCCATTGTTTTGATTGCCTTTGCTTTTATTTTATATTCTCTATTTTATAACACCTTTATCAATATATATGCTTTTTATTTCAAGGTGAAACGGACCATCGACCTCCCCGCGCTTTTTTTCTATAAACAGTAGAGTTTGTCTTTGTCCATCTTGTAATATAAATGCATCGTAATTATGATATGCGATCTATTAAATCTTAATGTCAAACAAATGATGAGCTATTAAATCATGAAGTTTTATTGGTACAAGAAGATTTATTTGAAAGTTTTATTAATATCTGAAACATATTAAAAGATGAAATATTATGACACTTAAGTGATTTTTTTTTATTAGTTAGTTGATTGGTGATTGTCAACATTTTCATTAAAATAATGAATGGAGAATGAAGAAAGACCTAAGGATGAAGGGAAAAAAATGAAAAAAATGACACAAGACATCTTGATTACAAAGCTCTAGAGTTAAGGTGTAGGGTGTACTGTCTTACTTGTCAATAGCAGGTCCTTCATCCTCCATTGTGTATCAAATGACAATGTTTGTTTCAACTAGGGGTGTAAACGGACCGGATAGTGGTAATATCATATTTGTATCCTATTATATTAGGATGGATTCGGATAATATCCTATGGGTTTTGAGACTGATTCAGTCGGATTCGGATGATAATCGGATAGTTATTTTCTTAAGTAAATTCTTTTAAATAGAAATGCATATAGATTGAGTACAAGTTTTTGACTACCTATTTACATCTTTTCCATTTTATTTGTGAGGGCTAAGTTTGAAATTTAAGAATTTAACAACTGTAATAGCTATTTCCATAAAAAAAATTTAGAAAGATAGTTACATATCTCTGGTAAAAAATTTATAAAAATAAGAAAAATAAATCTAAATACTTAATCGGATAATTTTATCGGACGAATAATAATCAGTAAGAAAAGGATATACCATATCCGCATCCTATTAGTAATCGGACAAATTCGAATACTCCTAAATAAATGCGGATGCGAATTCGAAAGTGAATTTCGGTTATTTATTTACACTCTTAGATTCAACTAAAAAGATGAAAAGTCCAATGTCCTTCACAAGACACAATGATGCCTTTCATATTCTAGATACTCTTCATCTAATTTGTTTTTTTACTTGCTTTTACCTTTTATCAAAAAAATGAAAAGACTCGCTTTTTTACTCAAAGGGTGCGTTTGTTTGCTGGAATAAAGGTGGGGTGGGAAAATTCTTGAAAAAAGTGTAGATTTCTTACTTTTTCCTAAAATCCCAAAATGGTAGATTGTTTGGATGCTTGGGGTGGGAAAGTGAGAATCAAGGAAACTTGTCGTGATGTGGTAGCCCAAGTTTCCCACCCCAAGCTATTTTAAAACCCCACATATTTGATGGAATTTTGTGAGAAAGTTGGGAAAAGTACAAAATGGGACTCACCACTCTCACTTTTCCACAAAACCATTTCATTTCCTTTCCTTCTCCCTCACCCCACTACACATGGAGCCCACATGTTTTTTTTTTTCCCCACCCCACCTTTGCAAACAAACGCAGCCAATTGACACTTACAAGTGTGGGATTCACACTGTTGTTATCTGTCAGTATGAAAAACACAAGAATGACTGGTCCTCATGGAGAATATAGCTGACTTTAATTTTGTAATTCCTCTATTCTCTTGTCCACATAGCTTTCACAACTGCTTTTATTTTTCTCCCTTAGCCTTCACAAGCTGTATCATTATCAAATCTTTCAACGCTAGATGAATAATTTTGACACCCCAATATCAATAGAAAGCACATCCAGAGTCAACAGCTGACTGTTACAAAACTGCCAAAAAATGACTAGACCTGAAATGAGTGGCCCTAAATACTTCGTTTTTGGTTTAGCAGTGAGAGTAATGGGACGGACATAATGTTTAATAGAACTGCACCATTACCATTTCTTTATGTGGTGCTAGTGGTAGTACATCATCAATTAATTAAGTGTAATTTTCATTTGGACCCCCTAAGGTTTGACCCAAGTCATTTTCGAACAAAAAAAAATGACATTTTGCATTTGACTCCCCAATAATTTTTGGGGAAACAAACAGTAATGCATGGAATGGTGGATCAGCTTAGCCCTGTTTAACCCACAAATCAGAGTTAGGAAGTGTCTCAAACAAACCGGCCACCAAGACTGATCAGCCTTGGTTGGGTAATATGTAATGCAAACTTAGTTTGATTTCAACTTAGATTGGAAGTTTGATTTCAGCAGTTAGATTGGAAGTCATGGAGGTGGACTGAAAATAGAAAATTTCTGGTCTAATGGTGGAATAAGGAGGTGGATGCATGGAATGGTGGATTGATGAAGGAGAGGTGAGATGTAATGGAAGGTCTATAAACCCAGCATGGTTTGTGGGTGGAATGAAAGGTCTATAAACCCAGGTGGAAGAAGAAGGTTCATCAGTCCAATTCTCACTCACTCACTTGAGCCAAGTAGGGGATCGGCAGTAGGCTTTAATAGCAACTTGAATTGTTGCTCTCAGTTTAAATGGTTCTTCAGGTTCAACAGCAGCAGCAACCAATTCAAGGGTGGCCTTCCTTCGCAACAACAGCTATAGTCTTCAGCAAAGCGGAACTTAAACAGAGAATCAGCAGCAGCAAGAAGTAGAATAGGAATATAGGAAAACAAGGACAGGAGTATTCACCCCAAAAAACTGGATAGGAGTACTCAACTCTCTCAGCTAGATTTCTTGTGGATTTAGTCGGGTCTTCAATTGCAACTACTTTTAGCACATCTACAACACAAAAGATCAATCAAGCCCATTTCAAGTAAATCTTCAACCAATGTGACATTTTTCCCACAAAAACTATTGATGGGCCAAAGCCCAAATTGTAAAGGAAGTCCTAAAGCCTCTACAGGCCTAGGTGAGTTAGGGGAAAGGTTATTTATTCACAACAGAATGTAAAGCATAAACCATACCCAACACTTTTGTTATGAATTTGTGATGGTTGTATTATTGTATTCTCGAGAGTCGAGAATGTGATATTCTATGGTACTCATATGGATGGAATTCTGTTGCTATTTAAGTTATTTGATGTATCTCATCACTTGCTTTTCATTTTCATGTCCTAATGGTTCTATATTTCATGCTTTATAACTTTTGCATATTCATTCCTACAGTATTTCGATTTCAAACTTAGGATTGAGTTAGAATTCATATTTAGGGTTATTTTCACAAATCTAAGGCCACCAACATTTTCAGAAAACTTAAAATAGACTAAATACCAACTTTGAGCCCAACTTGACCCTTAAAACCCCAACGGATGGGCCCTTGAGTTGGCCAAAAAAAATACCACATCTCGAGCGAGATCTCACTTTTTTGGCCTGACGAGATTGGTGTCAATAGCGAGTTCTTGAACCATGCTCTCTCCCATCTTTCTTTTCTTCTATTAAGGTAGTCCTACTATATCTATTCTGTTCTTTTCTTTATCCCGACATTTTTTTTAACATTTTCTTTCCATATCTTCTCTCTCCCAACCTTGTTTTCATATATGACCCTCTCTTCCTGTAACTCACACATTCACTTTTATTTGCAATTACGCTTTTCTCTTTCTCTCCTCTTTTATTTTCTTAGACATAGAAATGTCTAGGGTTGAATTTATTTGAATGTAATTGATGCAACTAGTTTTCTTCCTAGCTTTTTTTCATTCAAGAAAGTAATAGTTTTTATATTTGATCAATACAAGTCTTCAAAGCTTTTCTTTTAAGTACAAACTTTTTAAATGATCAGTTTTCTCCGGGCCTAACAACTTCATACTCAATCTTTTCAAATTTCATTTCAGGGCTGGTAGAATTTCAAATGAACCAATGTTCATAGTTCAAGATTGAAGTTTCACGTAAGTAGGCTTTGTTAGTTTTCTTCTCTATACCCTCCACTTCCCTCTTTTGATTACTTACCATTCTTAATCTAAGATTTTACTTTTCAGTTATTTTATTTTCTTGTTCTTTCTTGTTCCCCTTCCCCCCTGGATCCTTGATTAGAGATGTCTACAATCATGTCACACTCTAATTAAGGTCCATTTTATTTATTGCTTTAACTTATTTGTTTGTATTGCTTTATTATTACTTGTTAGACGATGAATAGTTAGGACTTCAATTTTTCATTCCAAATTTTAATTTCATTAGGTGTGTTTATTTGAGACTGGTATCATTTGTTCTAAATAAATATGTGTTAGGATCGTTGGTTCAATTTAATTAATCACATAGTCCATATCAATCTCTCATTGCATAAGTGAGTGAAGTGAAGAAATATATTTCCCTAAGATCGAGCTGTTAACTAAATGATACGGTGTGCTTGCGGTTACTATTATTTTTTCAACCACAAGAAACAAAAGAATTAACTCAAAGCAAATATTCAAATAATCAATTCATAAAATCAGCCTTACATAATAAAGCAAAATTTTAATTCATCCAATATTCTTGACGCTAACAAAATATAACTTCTTAATCTGAAATTAGAAGCTAAGACAAACAGGAACTACTAAGCTTTATAAGCCACATGCATGAATCATAAAACGAACTCTACCATTCTAAAAACTCGGGAAACAACAGGAGCTGAAAGCCTGAAACTAAATAAATCTAATAAATTCAATCTTCCAAAATTATATGGATTTTTATTTGCAAATGGTGGAGATTCTTGAGGCAAACGAATGGTGTGAATCAAAAGTCGGGGTTGCTTATCATGAATTTGGATGCTCAAGCTCTCCTCTGAGTGATGATGGCTCTGCGATCTCTAGAGTCTGGATTACCCCTGCGATTCTTGTCATTAAAGTGAATTCTGACTTCTCATGGTCACCAATAGACGATTCTGCAGGTCTCGCCTTCATTGCGAGAAATAGTAGTGGCTCGTGTCTCCACGCCTGCTCTATCCCCTCCTCGGCTTCTACCTCTCTGCTTGGTGAATTGTTGGCCCTCAGGGAAGCTCTCTCTTAGGCTGCACAGGCTGGTCTTACAAGCTCGCTTTTTGAAACTGATTCTTTTAACTTATGTAAAGCTGTTGTAGACCCCTTCTTTCCTATTCAGGTGGATGTTGTGCGTGTGATTGAGGACATTTGGAGGATGCTCTCTTCTGAACCTTTATGGTCGGTTCAGTTTGTTTCTAGGTGGGCTAATTCTGTAGCCGATACCCTAGCTAGGAAGGCCCGGTCCATGGCTAGTAGGACTGTCTGGCCTATTTCTGCTCCTTGGCTTCTTGAAGCTTGTACTCAGGATGTCTTGGGTTTTGCTGGCCCTTCTTCTAATTAAAAATCAGTTTACCAAAAAAAAAAAAAGTCAGGGTCTTAATTGTAAATATAATTTTTTTTGTTTTTACATTTAAGTTTGCAAATTTACAAATGAGGCCCTTCACTCTGCCGACGCCGACGTCGACGTCGACATTCTTTCTAGTTTCACTCTCGAGCTTGTGTTCGATTATCCCTTCAAAGACTTACCTACGAAAACATGCTCACCCTTTAACCTTATCTGCAATTGAGAGTTGCCGTAAAGGATCCATGGTGGGTTTGTAAACTCTAGGGTTTAGGGTTTGTAAAATACCTTTTTGAGAAAGATCTCTGTTACTTCTCTACCTCAAGTGCTTAGGCGAAAGAATCAAATTTTGGGGAACACGACGTTGTTCTTAACACCTCCACCACCACCACCACCGCCACCACCAACCTTAGCCTTCCTCATCTTCCCCCAACCAAGCATCAGTCAAACAGAAAAATCCTACCGCACACTCTAACACCACCACCAGCGCTGCTGACCACCTCTTGAGACCAACAATTTTGAAAAGACCATCGGATTGCCCGATCCAAATCTAGCAAATACCCAAACAAGGAATCCAAATTCCTTAACAGATTTTTCAAATTTTTTCTTTTTGTTTTTTTAAAAACAAAATCCATTGAGTTGTAGAACAGTTGAAGACGAATAGATGACCCTTCTTTACCACCACCACCACCCTTCTTAGAAAAACAGTCTAAACCTCACCTATTCGCTAGCTTGGTGAATGCTGCAAGTTAACAAAAATTCAAAAGAAAAAGTCTAAATGTTGAAAATTTTAGGATTTGTGTTGGATTATTTAGCTTCCAAAGATCCGGGATGGTTGAACTTTATAAACACAACGAAATCATAACCACACTCTATCAATCTGCTTCTTGTTTTCTTGCCCATAGTTTTATCGATTTCAAGAGATTTAAGAACACAAAATGAGTTCAATGAACAGGGCTTGGATCGTGGCTGCAAGCACCGGGGCTGTCAAAGCAGTCAAGGATCAAGGGTTCTGTAGATGGAATCATGGAATCACTCCATTAGATCCCTACATCCAAGGTTTAAAGTATCGGTATCGAGTATCGTATCGGTCAGGTGATTTTAAGAGACGTATCGTCCTGTATCGAGTATTGTATCGCTCTAGCTAATTTATTTTAGTGTAATTCAATGGGGAGACGTATCGAGATGTGTCGTATCGGTTAGGTCAAATATGGATACGTATCGGCTAGTATCGTATGGTATCGTGGGATACTTTAAACCTTGCCTACATCAACACGCGAAGAACAATTTTGGATCTCTTTCTCAGGCCCACCACAGACTTCCCTCTTCTTCAATGGCGATGGCTAAAAAGGTGTTTTCAAGCGATGATAAGAGGAAGCAATCCGAAGAAACTCTCCGATCTCCGGCGAAAACTCGTGCTCCTCCTCCTCCACTCACCATCTCCCTCCATATTCAATGGAATTTTGTTCCTCTCTCATTCTCTCTCATCTTTTTTTTCAGGTGACAGTTCGGTGGTGGGTGATTTCCGTTGGGGGCGGTGGCTGACGGTGAGGGTTTCCATTTGTAAATTTGTAAACTTATAAAATTTTTGAATATAAAAATAAAAATTATATTTACAATTAAGCTCCTGAATTTTGATCTTACACCATCCGATTGCCTCTTGTATACGTGGGAAAATCTCCACTTTTGGCAGCTGGCAGCAGTCGTGGCAAACAAAAATCCAAATTATAGACGTAAGTGGGCCCGTCAAATATTCCTAATAATATTGAGAAATTATGGAAATAGGGTAGACTCAGCACAAATGTTAATTTTACATATTGGTTTAATCCCACATCGCCTGAGGAAATTAAAAGCCAACGAAGGCAACTCTATAAATATGGGTACAAAATGTTAATCAAAGAAGCTGTATTCGTTTTGTCCCACATCGCCTGAGGAACTTAAAAGCCAACGAAGGCAACTCTATAAATACGGATACAAAATGTTAAACAAATAAACTGTATTCGTTTTGTCCCACATCGCCTGAGGCAGGAACAACCAACGAAGGCGACTATAAATATCGTTAACGCTTTGACGACTATCTGGGAGCTATCCCATTTTTAAGTTTTTTGTCTTAGTTTTATTTTGTCTATTCTTGTTCTAGAGTATTCTATTATCCGTTAAGTTGGAGTCTTTGAGTATGTGTATTCTGTGCTGATAAGCTTGGTAGGGAACTAGTGGAAAGGGTTGGACTTCTTTTCAAAGCTTGGTATGGACGGGTTCTTTCCGTGGTTCTTAGTGGAAGGGGTCTACTTTCAAAATGGGTTCCTTCCACTTAGGGGTGTAAACGGACCAGATTCGGATCGGATAGTGGTATATCCATATCCGCATCCTATTATATTTGGACGGATTCGGATAATATCCTATTGGTTTTTGGACGGATTCTGTCGGATTCGGATGATAATCGAGTTATTTTCTTAAGTAGATTATTCTAAATGGGCATAAATATAGATTGAATACAAGTTTTTGACTACCTGTTTACACATTTACCTTTTTATTTGTGAGGGCTAGGTTTGAAATTTAAGAATTTAACAACTTTAGTAGCTATTTTAGTAGGAAAATCTAGAAAAATAGTCACATATCATATGTAAATTTTATAAAAATAAGAATAATAAATCTAAATAAGTAACTTAATCGGATAATTTTATCGGACGGATAATAATCGGTAAGAAAGGGGTATACCATATCCGCATCCTATTAATAATCGGACGGATTCGGATACCCCTAAACGGATGCGGATGCGAATTCGAAAGCTGATTTCGGTTATCCATTTACACCCCTACTTCCACTGGTTCTTAGTGGAAGGGGTCTGCTTCCAAAACGGGTTCCTTCCACTGGTATGGACGGGTTCCTTCCACTGGTTCTAAGTGGAAGGGGCCAGTCCATTATTTAGCTTTTTGTCTGAGTTTTGTTATTCATGTGTGTTTATATGTAATAGTTTGTCTTTCCTCTCTTTCTAATTTTTTTCTTGCTAGTCTGATACCATTTAGCTCTCTTTTTGATCTTTTTGATTGCTTAGTTTTTTTTGTCTTTCTTTTCTTTCGTTTCTTTCTGATTACTTGGTTTTCTGAAGATGTCTTCAACATCTATGTCCACACCTGTGTCTTCGGCATTACTACGTTTACCTCCTCTCGTCGGAGGTTGATGTCGTAGTTTCTTCCAGCACATGGGATCTGAGTTGTTTGAGATTTTGTCAAGACTTTTTTCAATTCTACGATCTAATTGTGGTGATTTGCGGTGAAATCGGTGAGGTTCTAATTCCAGATGGAGTTCTAATTCCAGATGGAATTAGATATAATGTCTATACATCCAATGACGTTAAAAGAATATTAGGCGTACGATCTTGCTGTTTTAATTGTAATGATCATTCTATGAGAGCCTTCGGGTTTCTTATGTCTTCTAAGAAGTACATCCTTTCAATAGATGGTCGGTGTCTCACCGTAAGTATTATTTTTTTCTTCTTATATTGTTAAGTTTCTTGTTCTTGCATTGTTGGTTTTATCGGTTGTTTTCGTTTGCTGTTACTGAATTATCTGAAAGATTTGAATGTTTAATTGTAGGATTTAAATCCGAAACACTGCAAAGTGTTCCGGTATCATTTGCATAATTTGTTAAATGAAACACCACATTTTCTCACTAAGACCACACACGATCCTTGGTTTAAGGATATTGTTGGAAATAGGGTTGTCCTCGGCCGTAAACAGACTATGTTGTCTGTCTTCTACATTACGCTTACCTTCTCCGTCGGAAGTGGATATCGCTCTGATACCACTTGTTAAGGATAATGGATGCACAACCACGAACAGAGAATAACACAAGCAAAGCACACAGGAGGTCTTTCCTTTCTTTCTTCTTATATTGTTAAGTTTCTTGTGCTTGCATTGTGCTACATCAACACGCGAAAAACAATTTTGGATCTCTTTCTCAGGCCCACCACAGACTTCCCTCTTCTTCAATGGCGATGGCTAAAAAGGTGTTTTCAAGCGATGATAAGAGGAAGCAATCCGAAGAAACTCTCCGATCTCCGGCGAAAACTCGTGCTCCTCCTCCTCCACTCACCATCTCCCTCCATATTCAATGGAATTTTGTTCCTCTCTCATTCTCTCTCATCTTTTTTTTCGGTGTGATTCGGTGGTGGGTGATTTCCGTTGGGGGCGGTGGGCGACGGTGAGGGTTTCCATTTGTAAATTTGTAAACTTATAAAATTTTTGAATATAAAAATAAAAATTATATTTACAATTAAGCTCCTGAATTTTGATCTTACACCATCCGATTGCCTCTTGTATACGTGGGAAAATCTCCACTTTTGGCAGCTGGCAGCAGTCGTGGCAAACAAAAATCCAAATTATAGACGTAAGTGGGCCCGTCAAATATTACTAATAATATTGAGAAATTATGGAAATAGGGTAGACTCAGCACAAATGTTAATTTTACGTATTGGTTTAATCCCACATCGCCTGAGGAAATTAAAAGCCAACGAAGGCAACTCTATAAATATGGATACAAAAGGTTAATCAAAGAAGTTGTATTCGTTTTGTCCCACATCGCCTGAGGAACTTAAAAGCCAACGAAGGCAACTCTATAAATATGGATACAAAATGTTAAACAAAGAAAGTCGTATTCGTTTTGTCCCACATCGCTTGAGGAAAGGAACAACCAACGAAGGCGACTCTATAAATCTCGTTAACGCGTTGACGACTATCTGGGAGCTATCCCATTTTTAAGTTTTTTGTCTTAGTTTTATTTTGTCTATTCTTGTTCTAGAGTATTCTGTTATCTGTTCTAGTTGGAGTCTTTGAATATGTATATTTTGTGTTGATAAGCTTGATAAGCTTGGTATGGACGGGAACCAGTGGAAGGGGTTTATGTATATTTTGTGCTGATAAGCTTGGTATGGACGGGAACTAGTGGATGATAAGCTTGGTGTGGACGGGCACTAGTGGAAGGGGTTGGACTTCTTTTCAAAGCTTGGGTTGGACTTCTTTCCTCTCTTTCTAATTTTTTTCTTGCTAGTCTGATACCATTTAGCTCTCTTTTTGATCTTTCTGATTGCTTAGTTTTTTTGTCTTTCTTTTCTTTCGTTTCTTTCTGATTACTTGGTTTTCTGAAGATGTCTTCAACATCTATGTCCATACCTGTGTCTTCGGCATTACTACGTTTACCTCCTCCGTCGGAGGTTGATGTCTAGTTTCTTCCAGCACATGGGATCTGAGTTGTTTGAGATTTTGTCAGGACTTTTTTCAATTCTACGATCTAATTGTGGTGATTTGCGGTGAAATCGGTGAGGTTCTAATTCCAGATGGAGTTCTAATTCCAGATGGAATTAGTTATAAGGTCTATACATCCAGTGACGTTAAAAGAATATTAGGCGTACGATCTTGCTGTTTTAATTGTAATGATCATTCTATGAGAGCCTTCGGGTTTTTTATGTCTTCTAAGAAGTACATCCTTTCAATAGATGGTCGGTGTCTCACCGTAAGTATTATTTTTTTCTTCTTATATTGTTAAGTTTCTTGTTCTTGCATTGTTGGTTTTATCGGTTGTTTTCGTTTGCTGTTACTGAATTATCTGAAAGATTTGAATGTTTAATTGTAGGATTTAAATCCGAAACACTGCAAAGTGTTCCGGTATCATTTGCATAATTTGTTAAATGAAACACCACATTTTCTCACTAAGACCACACACGATCCTTGGTTTAAGGATATTGTTGGAAATAGGGCTGTCCTCGGCCGTAAACAGACTATGTTGTCTGTCTTCTACATTACGCTTACCTTCTCCGTCGGAAGTGGATATCGCTCTGATACCACTTGTTAAGGATAATGGATGCACAACCACGAACAGAGAATAACACAAGCAAATCACACAGGAGGTCTTTCCTTTCTTTCTTCTTATATTGTTAAGTTTCTTGTGCTTGCATTGTGCTACATCAACACGCGAAGAACAATTTTGGATCTCTTTCTGCGGGCCCACCACAGACTTCCCTCTTCTTCAATGGCGATGGCTAAAAAGGTGTTTTCAAGCGATGATAAGAGGAAGCAATCCGAAGAAACTCTCCGATCTCCGGCGAAAACTCGTGCTCCTCCTCCTCCACTCACCATCTCCCTCCATATTCAATGGAATTTTGTTCCTCTCTCATTCTCTCTCATCTTTTTTTTTTGAGGTGACAGTTCGGTGGTGGGTGATTTCCGTTGGGGGCGGTGGCTGACGGTGAGGGTTTCCATTTGTAAATTTGTAAACTTATAAAATTTTTGAATATAAAAATAAAAATTATATTTACAATTAAGCTCCTGAATTTTGATCTTACACCATCCGATTGCCTCTTGTATACGTGGGAAAATCTCCACTTTTGGCACCTGGCAGCAGTCGTGGCAAACAAAAATCCAAATTATAGACGTAAGTGGGCCCGTCAAATATTACTAATAATATTGAGAAATTATGGAAATAGGGTAGACTCAGCACAAATGTTAATTTTACGTATTGGTTTAATCCCACATCGCCTGAGGAAATTAAAAGCCAACGAAGGCAACTCTATAAATATGGATACAAAAGGTTAATCAAAGAAGCTGTATTCGTTTTGTCCCACATCGCCTGAGGAACTTAAAAGCCAACGAAGGCAACTCTATAAATATGGATACAAAATGTTAAACAAAGAAGCTGTATTCGTTTTATCCCACATCGCTTGAGGAAAGGAACAACCAACGAAGGCGACTCTATAAATCTCGTTAACGCGTTGACGACTATCTGGGAGCTATCCCATTTTTAAGTTTTTTGTCTTACTTTTATTTTTTCTATTCTTGTTCTAGAGTATTCTGTTATCTGTTCTAGTTGGAGTCTTTGAGTATGTATATTTTGTGCTGATAAGCTTGATAAGCTTGGTATGGACGGGAACCAGTGGAAGGGGTTTATGTATATTTTGTGCTGATAAGCTTGGTATGGACGGGAACTAGTGGATGATAAGCTTGGTATGGAAGGGAACTAGTGGAAGGGGTTGGAATTCTTTTCAAAGCTTGGGTTGGACTTCTTTCCTCTCTTTCTAATTTTTTTCTTGCTAGTCTGATACCATTTAGCTCTCTTTTTGATCTTTCTGATTGCTTAGTTTTTTTGTCTTTCTTTTCTTTCGTTTCTTTCTGATTACTTGGTTTTCTGAAGATGTCTTCAACATCTATGTCCATACCTGTGTCTTCGGCATTACTACGTTTACCTCCTCCGTCGGAGGTTGATGTCGTAGTTTCTTCCAGCACATGGGATCTGAGTTGTTTGAGATTTTGTCAGGACTTTTTTCAATTCTACGATCTAATTGTGGTGATTTGCGGTGAAATCGGTGAGGTTCTAATTCCAGATGGAGTTATAATTCCAGATGGAATTAGTTATAAGGTCTATACATCCAGTGACGTTAAAAGAATATTAGGCGTACGATCTTGCTGTTTTAATTGTAATGATCATTCTATGAGAGCCTTCGGGTTTTTTATGTCTTCTAAGAAATACATCCTTTCAATAGATGGTCGGTGTCTCACCGTAAGTATTATTTTTTTCTTCTTATATTGTTAAGTTTCTTGTTCTTGCATTGTTGGTTTTATCGGTTGTTTTCGTTTGCTGTTACTGAATTATCTGAAAGATTTGAATGTTTAATTGTAGGATTTAAATCCGAAACACTGCAAAGTGTTCCGGTATCATTTGCATAATTTGTTAAATGAAACACCACATTTTCTCACTAAGACCACACACGATCCTTGGTTTAAGGATATTGTTGGAAATAGGGCTGTCCTCGGCCGTAAACGGACTATGTTGTCTGTCTTCTACATTACGCTTACCTTCTCTCCGTCGGAAGTGGATATCGCTCTGATACCACTTGTTAAGGATAATGGATGCACAACCACGAACAGAGAATAACACAAGCAAATCACACAGGAGGTCTTTCCTTTCTTTCTTCTTATATTGTTAAGTTTCTTGTGCTTGCATTGTGCTACATCAACACGCGAAGAACAATTTTGGATCTCTTTCTCAGGCCCACCACAGACTTCCCTCTTCTTCAATGGCGATGGCTAAAAAGGTGTTTTCAAGCGATGATAAGAGGAAGCAATCCGAAGAAACTCTCCGATCTCCGGCGAAAACTCGTGCTCCTCCTCCTCCACTCACCATCTCCCTCCATATTCAATGGAATTTTGTTCCTCTCTCATTCTCTCTCATCTTTTTTTTTTGAGGTGAGATTCGGTGGTGGGTGATTTCCGTTGGGGGCGGTGGCCGACGGTGAGGGTTTCCATTTGTAAATTTGTAAACTTATAAAATTTTTGAATATAAAAATAAAAATTATATTTACAATTAAGCTCCCGAATTTTGATCTTACACCATCCGATTGCCTCTTGTATACGTGGGAAAATCTCCACTTTTGGCACCTGGCAGCAGTCGTGGCAAACAAAAATCCAAATTATAGACGTAAGTGGGCCCGTCAAATATTACTAATAATATTGAGAAATTATGGAAATAGGGTAGACTCAGCACAAATGTTAATTTTACGTATTGGTTTAATCCCACATCGCCTGAGGAAATTAAAAGCCAACGAAGGCAACTCTATAAATATGGATACAAAAGGTTAATCAAAGAAGCTGTATTCGTTTTGTCCCACATCGCCTGAGGAACTTAAAAGCCAACGAAGGCAACTCTATAAATATGGATACAAAATGTTAAACAAAGAAGCTGTATTCGTTTTATCCCACATCGCTTGAGGAAAGGAACAACCAACGAAGGCGACTCTATAAATCTCGTTAACGCGTTGACGACTATCTGGGAGCTATCCCATTTTTAAGTTTTTTGTCTTACTTTTATTTTTTCTATTCTTGTTCTAGAGTATTCTGTTATCTGTTCTAGTTGGAGTCTTTGAGTATGTATATTTTGGTTGATAAGCTTGATAAGCTTGGTATGGACGGGAACCGGTGGAAGGGGTTTATGTATATTTTGTCTTGATAAGCTTGGTATGGACGGGAACTAGTGGATGATAAGCTTGGTATGGAAGGGAACTAGTGGAAGGGGTTGGACTTCTTTTCAAAGCTTGGGTTGGACTTCTTTCCTCTCTTTCTAATTTTTTTCTTGCTAGTCTGATACCATTTAGCTCTCTTTTTGATCTTTCTGATTGCTTAGTTTTTTTGTCTTTCTTTTCTTTCGTTTCTTTTCGATTACTTGGTTTTTCGAAGATGTCTTCAACATCTATGTCCATACCTGTGTCTTCGGCATTACTACGTTTACCTCCTCCGTCGGAGGTTGATGTCGTAGTTTCTTCCAAAGACATGGGATCCTGAGTTGTTTGAGATTTTGTCGGGACTTTTTTCAATTCTACGATCTAATTGTGGTGATTTGCGGTGAAATCGGTGAGGTTCTAATTCCAGATGGAGTTCTAATTCCGGATGGAATTAGTTATAAGGTCTATACATCCGGTGACGTTAAAAGAATATTAGGCGTACGATCTTCTTGTTTTAATTGTAATGATCATTCTATGAGAGCCTTCGGGTTTTTTATGTCTTCTAAGAAGTACATCCTTTCAATAGATGGTCGGTGTCTCACCGTAAGTATTATTTTTTTCTTCTTATATTGTTAAGTTTCTTGTTCTTGCATTGTTGGTTTTATCGGTTGTTTTCGTTTTTTTATTCTTGAATTATCCGAAAGATTTGAATGTTTAATTGTAGGATTTAAATCCGAAACACCGCAAAGTGTTCCGGTATCATTTGCATAATTTGTTAAATGAAACACCACATTTTCTCACTAAGACCACACACGATCCTTGGTTTAAGGATATTGTTGGAAATAGGGCTGTCCTCGGCCGTAAACGAGACTATGTTGTCTGTCTTCTACATTACGCTTACCTTCTCCGTCGGAAGTGGATATCGCTCCGATACCACTTGTTAAGGATAATGGATGCACAACCACGAAAGAGAGAATAACACAAGCAAATCACACAGGAGGTCTTTCCTTTCTTTCTTCTTATATTGTTAAGTTTCTTGTGCTTGCATTGTGCTACATCAACACGCGAAGAACAATTTTGGATCTCTTTCTCAGGCCCACCACAGACTTCCCTCTTCTTCAATGGCGATGGCTAAAAAGGTGTTTTCAAGCGATGATAAGAGGAAGCAATCCGAAGAAACTCTCCGATCTCCGGCGAAAACTCGTGCTCCTCCTCCTCCACTCACCATCTCCCTCCATATTCAATGGAATTTTGTTCCTCTCTCATTCTCTCTCATCTTTTTTTTTTGAGGTGACAGTTCGGTGGTGGGTGATTTCCGTTGGGGGCGGTGGCTGACGGTGAGGGTTTCCATTTGTAAATTTGTAAACTTATAAAATTTTTGAATATAAAAATAAAAATTATATTTACAATTAAGCTCCTGAATTTTGATCTTACACCATCCGATTGCCTCTTGTATACGTGGGAAAATCTCCACTTTTGGCAGCTGGCAGCAGTCGTGGCAAACAAAAATCCAAATTATAGACGTAAGTGGGCCCGTCAAATATTACTAATAATATTGAGAAATTATGGAAATAGGGTAGACTCAGCACAAATGTTAATTTTACGTATTGGTTTAATCCCACATCGCCTGAGGAAATTAAAAGCCAACGAAGGCAACTCTATAAATATGGATACAAAAGGTTAATCAAAGAAGTTGTATTCGTTTTGTCCCACATCGCCTGAGGAACTTAAAAGCCAACGAAGGCAACTCTATAAATATGGATACAAAATGTTAAACAAAGAAGCTGTATTCGTTTTGTCCCACATCGCTTGAGGAAAGGAACAACCAACGAAGGCGACTCTATAAATCTCGTTAACGCGTTGACGACTATCTGGGAGCTATCCCATTTTTAAGTTTTTTGTCTTAGTTTTATTTTGTCTATTCTTGTTCTAGAGTATTCTGTTATCTGTTCTAGTTGGAGTCTTTGAGTATGTATATTTTGTGCTTGATAAGCTTGGTATGGACGGGAACCAGTGGAAGGGGTTTATGTATATTTTGTGCTGATAAGCTTGGTATGGACGGGAACTAGTGGATGATAAGCTTGGTATGGACGGGAACTAGTGGAAGGGGTTGGACTTCTTTTCAAAGCTTGGGTTGGACTTCTTTCCTCTCTTTCTAATTTTTTTCTTGCTAGTCTGATACCATTTAGCTCTCTTTTTGATCTTTCTGATTGCTTAGTTTTTTTGTCTTTCTTTTCTTTCGTTTCTTTCTGATTACTTGGTTTTCTGAAGATGTCTTCAACATCTATGTCCATACCTGTGTCTTCGGCATTACTACGTTTACCTCCTCCGTCGGAGGTTGATGTCGTAGTTTCTTCCAGCACATGGGATCTGAGTTGTTTGAGATTTTGTCAGGACTTTTTTCAATTCTACGATCTAATTGTGGTGATTTGCGGTGAAATCGGTGAGGTTCTAATTCCAGATGGAGTTCTAATTCCAGATGGAATTAGTTATAAGGTCTATACATCCAGTGACGTTAAAAGAATATTAGGCGTACGATCTTGCTGTTTTAATTGTAATGATCATTCTATGAGAGCCTTCGGGTTTTTTATGTCTTCTAAGAAGTACATCCTTTCAATAGATGGTCGGTGTCTCACCGTAAGTATTATTTTTTTCTTCTTATATTGTTAAGTTTCTTGTTCTTGCATTGTTGGTTTTATCGGTTGTTTTCGTTTGCTGTTACTGAATTATCTGAAAGATTTGAATGTTTAATTGTAGGATTTAAATCCGAAACACTGCAAAGTGTTCCGGTATCATTTGCATAATTTGTTAAATGAAACACCACATTTTCTCACTAAGACCACACACGATCCTTGGTTTAAGGATATTGTTGGAAATAGGGCTGTCCTCGGCCGTAAACAGACTATGTTGTCTGTCTTCTACATTACGCTTACCTTCTCCGTCGGAAGTGGATATCGCTCTGATACCACTTGTTAAGGATAATGGATGCACAACCACGAACAGAGAATAACACAAGCAAATCACACAGGAGGTCTTTCCTTTCTTTCTTCTTATATTGTTAAGTTTCTTGTGCTTGCATTGTGCTACATCAACACGCGAAGAACAATTTTGGATCTCTTTCTCAGGCCCACCACAGACTTCCCTCTTCTTCAATGGCGATGGCTAAAAAGGTGTTTTCAAGCGATGATAAGAGGAAGCAATCCGAAGAAACTCTCCGATCTCCGGCGAAAACTCGTGCTCCTCCTCCTCCACTCACCATCTCCCTCCATATTCAATGGAATTTTGTTCCTCTCTCATTCTCTCTCATCTTTTTTTTTCAGGTGACAGTTCGGTGGTGGGTGATTTCCGTTGGGGGCGGTGGCTGACGGTGAGGGTTTCCATTTGTAAATTTGTAAACTTATAAAATTTTTGAATATAAAAATAAAAATTATATTTACAATTAAGCTCCTGAATTTTGATCTTACACCATCCGATTGCCTCTTGTATACGTGGGAAAATCTCCACTTTTGGCAGCTGGCAGCAGTCGTGGCAAACAAAAATCCAAATTATAGACGTAAGTGGGCCCGTCAAATATTACTAATAATATTGAGAAATTATGGAAATAGGGTAGACTCAGCACAAATGTTAATTTTACGTATTGGTTTAATCCCACATCGCCTGAGGAAATTAAAAGCCAACGAAGGCAACTCTATAAATATGGATACAAAAGGTTAATCAAAGAAGATGTATTCGTTTTGTCCCACATCGCCTGAGGAACTTAAAAGCCAACGAAGGCAACTCTATAAATATGGATACAAAATGTTAAACAAAGAAGCTGTATTCGTTTTGTCCCACATCGCTTGAGGAAAGGAACAACCAACGAAGGCGACTCTATAAATCTCGTTAACGCGTTGACGACTATCTGGGAGCTATCCCATTTTTAAGTTTTTTGTCTTAGTTTTATTTTGTCTATTCTTGTTCTAGAGTATTCTGTTATCTGTTCTAGTTGGAGTCTTTGAGTATGTATATTTTGTGTTGATAAGCTTGGTATGGACGGGAACCAGTGGAAGGGGTTTATGTATATTTTGTGCTGATAAGCTTGGTATGGACGGGAACTAGTGGATGATAAGCTTGGTATGGACGGGAACTAGTGGAAGGGGTTGGACTTCTTTTCAAAGCTTGGGTTGGACTTCTTTCCTCTCTTTCTAATTTTTTTCTTGCTAGTCTGATACCATTTAGCTCTCTTTTTGATCTTTCTGATTGCTTAGTTTTTTTGTCTTTCTTTTCTTTCGTTTCTTTCTGATTACTTGGTTTTCTGAAGATGTCTTCAACATCTATGTCCATACCTGTGTCTTCGGCATTACTACGTTTACCTCCTCCGTCGGAGGTTGATGTCGTAGTTTCTTCCAGCACATGGGATCTGAGTTGTTTGTGATTTTGTCAGGACTTTTTTCAATTCTACGATCTAATTGTGGTGATTTGCGGTGAAATCGGTGAGGTTCTAATTCCAGATGGAGTTCTAATTCCAGATGGAATTAGTTATAAGGTCTATACATCCAGTGACGTTAAAAGAATATTAGGCGTACGATCTTGCTGTTTTAATTGTAATGATCATTCTATGAGAGCCTTCGGGTTTTTTATGTCTTCTAAGAAGTACATCCTTTCAATAGATGGTCGGTGTCTCACCGTAAGTTTATTATTTTTTCTTCTTATATTGTTAAGTTTCTTGTTCTTGCATTGTTGGTTTTATCGGTTGTTTTCGTTTGCTGTTACTGAATTATCTGAAAGATTTGAATGTTTAATTGTAGGATTTAAATCCGAAACACTGCAAAGTGTTCCGGTATCATTTGCATAATTTGTTAAATGAAACACCACATTTTCTCACTAAGACCACACACGATCCTTGGTTTAAGGATATTGTTGGAAATAGGGCTTCCATCGGCCGTAAACAGACTATGTTGTCTGTCTTCTACATTACGCTTACCTTCTCCGTCGGAAGTGGATATCGCTCTGATACCACTTGTTAAGGATAATGGATGCACAACCACGAACAGAGAATAACACAAGCAAAGCACACAGGAGGTCTTTCCTTTCTTTCTTCTTATATTGTTAAGTTTCTTGTGCTTGCATTGTGCTACATCAACACGCGAAGAACAATTTTGGATCTCTTTCTCAGGCCCACCACAGACTTCCCTCTTCTTCAATGGCGATGGCTAAAAAGGTGTTTTCAAGCGATGATAAGAGGAAGCAATCCGAAGAAACTCTCCGATCTCCGGCGAAAACTCGTGCTCCTCCTCCTCCACTCACCATCTCCCTCCATATTCAATGGAATTTTGTTCCTCTCTCATTCTCTCTCATCTTTTTTTTTCAGGTGTGATTCGGTGGTGGGTGATTTCCGTTGGGGGCGGTGGCTGACGGTGAGGGTTTCCATTTGTAAATTTGTAAACTTATAAAATTTTTGAATATAAAAATAAAAATTATATTTACAATTAAGCTCCTGAATTTTGATCTTACACCATCCGATTGCCTCTTGTATACGTGGGAAAATCTCCACTTTTGGGCGGTGGCGCGTGATCGTGGCAAACAAAAATCCAAATTATAGACGTAAGTGGGCCCGTCAAATATTACTAATAATATTGAGAAATTATGGAAATAGGGTAGACTCAGCACAAATGTTAATTTTACGTATTGGTTTAATCCCACATCGCCTGAGGAAATTAAAAGCCAACGAAGGCAACTCTATAAATATGGATACAAAAGGTTAATCAAAGAAGTTGTATTCGTTTTGTCCCACATCGCCTGAGGAACTTAAAAGCCAACGAAGGCAACTCTATAAATATGGATACAAAATGTTAAACAAAGAAGTCGTATTCGTTTTGTCCCACATCGCTTGAGGAAAGGAACAACCAACGAAGGCGACTCTATAAATCTCGTTAACGCGTTGACGACTATCTGGGAGCTATCCCATTTTTAAGTTTTTTGTCTTAGTTTTATTTTGTCTATTCTTGTTCTAGAGTATTCTGTTATCTGTTCTAGTTGGAGTCTTTGAGTATGTATATTTTGTGCTGATAAGCTTGGTATGGACGGGAACCAGTGGAAGGGGTTTATGTATATTTTGTGCGGATAAGTTTGGTATGGACGGGAACTAGTGGATGATAAGCTTGGTATGGACGGGAACTAGTGGAAGGGGTTGGACTTCTTTTCAAAGCTTGGGTTGGACTTCTTTCCTCTATTTCTAATTTTTTTCTTGCTAGTCTGATACCATTTAGCTCTCTTTTTGATCTTTCTGATTGCTTAGTTTTTTTGTCTTTCTTTTCTTTCGTTTCTTTCTGATTACTTGGTTTTCCGAAGATGTCTTCAACATCTATGTCCATACTGTGTCTTCGGCATTACTACGTTTACCTCCTCCGTCGAAGGTTGATGTCGTAGTTTCTTCCAGCACATGGGATCTGAGTTGTTTGAGATTTTGTCAGGACATTTTTCAATTCTACGATCTAATTGTGGTGATTTGAGGTGAAATCGGTGAGGTTCTAATTCCAGATGGAGTTCTAATTCCAGATGGAATTAGTTATAAGGTCTATACATCCAGTGACGTTAAAAGAATATTAGGCGTACGATCTTCTTTGTTTTAATTGTAATGATCATTCAATGAGAGCTTCGGGTTTTTTATGTCTTCTAAGAAGTACATCCTTTCAATAGATGGTCGGTGTCTCACCGTAAGTATTATTTTTTTCTTCTTATATTGTTAAGTTTCTTGTTCTTGCATTGTTGGTTTTATCGGTTGTTTTCGTTTGCTTCATTCTTGAATTATCTGAAAGATTTGAATGTTTAATTGTAGGATTTAAATCCGAAACACTGCAAAGTGTTCCGGTATCATTTGCATAATTTGTTAAATGAAACACCACATTTTCTCACTAAGACCACACACGATCCTTGGTTTAAGGATATTGTTGGAAATAGGGCTGTCATCGGCCGTAAACAGAGACTATGTTGTCTGTCTTCTACATTACGCTTACCTTCTCCGTCGGAAGTGGATATCGCTCGATACCACTTGTTAAGGATAATGGATGCACAACCACGAACAGAGAATAACACAAGCAAAGCACACAGGAGGTCTTTCCTTTCTTTCTTCTTATATTGTTAAGTTTCTTGTGCTTGCATTGTGCTACATCAACACGCGAAGAACAATTTTGGATCTCTTTCTCAGGCCCACCACGGACTTCCCTCTTCTTCAATGGCGATGGCTAAAAAGGTGTTTTCAAGCGATGATAAGAGGAAGCAATCCGAAGAAACTCTCCGATCTCCGGCGAAAACTCGTGCTCCTCCTCCTCCACTCACCATCTCCCTCCATATTCAATGGAATTTTGTTCCTCTCTCATTCTCTCTCATCTTTTTTTTTTCGGTGACAGTTCGGTGGTGGGTGATTTCCGTTGGGGGCGGTGGCTGACGGTGAGGGTTTCCATTTGTAAATTTGTAACTTATAAAATTTTTGAATATAAAAATAAAAATTATATTTACAATTAAGCTCCTGAATTTTGATCTTACACCATCCGATTGCCTCTTGTATACGTGGGAAAATCTCCACTTTTTGGCGGTGGCGCGATCGTGGCAAACAAAAATCCAAATTATAGACGTAAGTGGGCCCGTCAAATATTACTAATAATATTGAGAAATTATGGAAATAGGGTAGACTCAGCACAAATGTTAATTTTACGTATTGGTTTAATCCCACATCGCCTGAGGAAATTAAAAGCCAACGAAGGCAACTCTATAAATATGGATACAAAAGGTTAATCAAAGAAGTTTTATTCGTTTTGTCCCACATCGCCTGAGGAACTTAAAAGCCAACGAAGGCAACTCTATAAATATGGATACAAAATGTTAAACAAAGAAGCTGTATTCGTTTTGTCCCACATCGCTTGAGGAAAGGAACAACCAACGAAGGCGACTCTATAAATCTCGTTAACGCGTTGACGACTATCTGGGAGCTATCCCATTTTTAAGTTTTTTGTCTTAGTTTTATTTTGTCTATTCTTGTTCTAGAGTATTCTGTTATCTGTTCTAGTTGGAGTCTTTGAGTATGTATATTTTGTGCTGATAAGCTTGGTATGGACGGGAACCAGTGGAAGGGGTTTATGTATATTTTGTGCGGATAAGTTTGGTATGGACGGGAACTAGTGGATGATAAGCTTGGTATGGACGGGAACTAGTGGAAGGGGTTGGACTTCTTTTCAAAGCTTGGGTTGGACTTCTTTCCTCTCTTTCTAATTTTTTTCTTGCTAGTCTGATACCATTTAGCTCTCTTTTTGATCTTTCTGATTGCTTAGTTTTTTTGTCTTTCTTTTCTTTCGTTTCTTTCTGATTACTTGGTTTTCTCGAAGATGTCTTCAACATCTATGTCCACACCTTGTGTCTTCGGCATTACTACGTTTACCTCCTCCGTCGGAGGTTGATGTCGTAGTTTCTTCCAAAGACATGGGATCCGAGTTGTTTGAGATTTTGTCAGGACTTTTTTCAATTCTACGATCTAATTGTGGTGATTTGCGGTGAAATCGGTGAGGTTCTAATTCCAGATGGAGTTCTAATTCCAGATGGAATTAGTTATAAGGTCTATACATCCAGTGACGTTAAAAGAATATTAGGCGTACGATCTTCTTTGTTTTAATTGTAATGATCATTCAATGAGAGTTTCGGGTTTTTTATGTCTTCTAAGAAGTACATCCTTTCAATAGATGGTCGGTGTCTCACCGTAAGTATTATTTTTTTCTTCTTATATTGTTAAGTTTCTTGTTCTTGCATTGTTGGTTTTATCGGTTGTTTTCGTTTGCTGTTACTGAATTATCTGAAAGATTTGAATGTTTAATTGTAGGATTTAAATCCGAAACACTGCAAAGTGTTCCGGTATCATTTGCATAATTTGTTAAATGAAACACCACATTTTCTCACTAAGACCACACACGATCCTTGGTTTAAGGATATTGTTGGAAATAGGGCTGTCCTCATCGGCCGTAAACAGACTATGTTGTCTGTCTTCTACATTACGCTTACCTTCTCCGTCGGAAGTGGATATCGCTCTGATACCACTTGTTAAGGATAATGGATGCACAACCACGAACAGAGAATAACACAAGCAAAGCACACAGGAGGTCTTTCCTTTCTTTCTTCTTATATTGTTAAGTTTCTTGTGCTTGCATTGTGCTACATCAACACGCGAAGAACAATTTTGGATCTCTTTCTCAGGCCCACCACAGACTTCCCTCTTCTTCAATGGCGATGGCTAAAAAGGTGTTTTCAAGCGATGATAAGAGGAAGCAATCCGAAGAAACTCTCCGATCTCCGGCGAAAACTCGTGCTCCTCCTCCTCCACTCACCATCTCCCTCCATATTCAATGGAATTTTGTTCCTCTCTCATTCTCTCTCATCTTTTTTTTTCAGGTGACAGTTCGGTGGTGGGTGATTTCCGTTGGGGGCGGTGGCTGACGGTGAGGGTTTCCATTTGTAAATTTGTAAACTTATAAAATTTTTGAATATAAAAATAAAAATTATATTTACAATTAAGCTCCTGAATTTTGATCTTACACCATCCGATTGCCTCTTGTATACGTGGGAAAATCTCCACTTTTGGCGACGGCAGCGTGATCGTGGCAAACAAAAATCCAAATTATAGACGTAAGTGGGCCCGTCAAATATTACTAATAATATTGAGAAATTATGGAAATAGGGTAGACTCAGCACAAATGTTAATTTTACGTATTGGTTTAATCCCACATCGCCTGAGGAAATTAAAAGCCAACGAAGGCAACTCTATAAATATGGATACAAAAGGTTAATCAAAGAAGTTGTATTCGTTTTGTCCCACATCGCCTGAGGAACTTAAAAGCCAACGAAGGCAACTCTATAAATATGGATACAAAATGTTAAACAAAGAAGTCGTATTCGTTTTGTCCCACATCGCTTGAGGAAAGGAACAACCAACGAAGGCGACTCTATAAATCTCGTTAACGCGTTGACGATTATCTGGGAGCTATCCCATTTTTAAGTTTTTTGTCTTAGTTTTATTTTGTCTATTCTTGTTCTAGAGTATTCTGTTATCTGTTCTAGTTGGAGTCTTTGAGTATGTATATTTTGTGCTTGATAAGCTTGGTATGGACGGGAACCAAGTGGAAGGGGTTTATGTATATTTTTGCTGATAAGCTTGGTATGGACGGGAACTAGTGGATGATAAGCTTGGTATGGACGGGAACTAGTGGAAGGGGTTGGACTTCTTTTCAAAACTTGGGTTGAACTTCTTTCCTCTCTTTCTAATTTTTTTCTTGCTAGTCTGATACCATTTAGCTCTCTTTTTGATATTTCTGATTGCTTAGTTTTTTTGTCTTTCTTTTCTTTCGTTTCTTTCTGATTACTTGGTTTTCTCGAAGATGTCTTCAACATCTATGTCCACACTGTGTCTTCGGCATTACTACGTTTACCTCCTCCCGTCGGAGGTTGATGTCGTAGTTTCTTCCAGCACATGGGATCTGAGTTGTTTGTGATTTTGTCAGGACTTTTTTCAATTCTACGATCTAATTGTGGTGATTTGCGGTGAAATCGGTGAGGTTATAATTCCAGATGGAGTTTAATTCCAGATGGAATTAGTTATAAGGTCTATACATCCAGTGACGTTAAAAGAATATTAGGCGTACGATCTTGCTGTTTTAATTGTAATGATCATTCTATGAGAGCCTTCGGGTTTCTTATGTCTTCTAAGAAGTACATCATTTCAATAGATGGTCGGTGTCTCACCGTAAGTATTATTTTTTTCTTCTTAAACAGACTATTAAATCCGAAACACTGCAAAGTGTTCCGGTATCATTTGCATAATTTGTTAAATGAAACATCACATTTTCTCACTAAGACCACACACGATCCTTGGTTTAAGGATATTGTTGGAAATAGGGCTGTCATCGGCCGTAAACAGACTATGTTGACTGTTTTCTACATTACGTTTATCTTTTCTGTTGGGGGTGGATATTGCTCTGATACCACTTGTTAGGGATAATGGATGCACAACCACGAACAGAGAAGAACACAAGCAAAGCACACAAGAGGTCTTTCCTTTTTTTCTGTTAAATTTCTTGTTCTTTTGCGTTTTGTTGGTTTTATTGGTGAAACTGTTATTTTCCTTTAATTGTAGGATTTGCATCCGAAACATTCTGCAGTATTTTGGTATCATTTAAATAATTTGTTGAATGATACGCCGCCGTTTCCCACAAAGACGATATACGATTTTTGTTTTAAGGATATTGGATACCTCTGACGACGATCCACCGAACCTTGCTCTGATACCACTTGTTAGGGATAATGGATGCACAACCACGAACAGAGAAGAACACAAACAAAGCACAGAAGAGGAATTTAACGTGGTTCGGCAAAACCTTGCCTACGTCCACCAGAAATAAAAGAATTTCACTATTTCCAGGAAACCACACGCCAATCTCACACCCACAAATTGCTACCCTTTGCTTGCCCCCACTCCCTATCTTCAGGATGGGTTCCCCAATACCCGACAGTGATTGATTCCCCAATTCCCCAATCTCCTCTCCTTTTTTTTTTCCTTTACGATTCTTCCCCACGTTCTCCACTCACAACTTTTTTTTTTTTTTTTTTTATTTTTTTAATTTTTTTCTTCAAACCATTGCATTGTGGTGACAAAAAAATACCTAAAAACACCACCGAACAAACACCAAGCGATCCCAAGTCGGACCGCTCCCTTCTGTCATTTTTTCTTTTAAATCGATTTAACCCGATCAAATTTCAAGGAAAAAGAGATAAAAAAAATTTCACGATTCTAGGTCCAGAATTATACCTTCGATCAATCCGTCGAAGCCTTCTCCGTTCTCCTGGCATCTATCCTTTTCATTCTGGATCTTCACATACCTCCGACGAAGATCCACTGAACTTCGCTCTGATACCACTTGTTTGGAGATAATGGATGCACAACCACGATTAGAGAAGAACACAAGCAAAGCACACAAGAGGAATTTAACGTGGTTCGTTAAAACCCTGCCTACGTCCACCAGAGAGAAAAGAAGTTTCACTATTTCCAGGAAACCACACACACCACCACAAAGTGTTACCCTTTGCTTGCCCCCACTCTTTATCCTCAGGATGGGTTCCCTGCCCCCACTCTTTATCCACAGGATGGGTTCCCCAATCCTTTACAGGGATTGATACCTATAGGTTATCCCACAGAGACTATTTATAAGGAAATCTAAAATCCTAATCCCAATATAATTACAATTTTACCCCAGTACTAGTAATTGACCCAAACCCTGTTTCAATTACAAATACAATCTAAAACCATAATTACATGGACCCACATAATACAAGACACCCAAACCCAATAATTGTTGGGAATAGGCCTATCTTGACGGCCGTAAACCAACTATGGTGTCTGTCGGATTTTTATTTCCTGATCTGGGAAACGCCTCCCTGAAAATAGTGTAAGTGGTTGATCCCTAAGAATGCAATAATGTATAAGCTTTATTTAATAGGACTAAGGATTTAATTTGGTTCTTTGGAGTAATAAGTTTCTTTATTCAGGTCTGATGCCTTTTCGATTCCCGTAGGATGTTGTTTCCCAGTGGTTGGGCATATTATTGCGTTTAACAGAGAAGCTGTAGGGGCTTCTCTATATCTTGGTTCTAAGACCAGTGGTTTGACACTTTGCAGCGGTCTGGATAGTTTCATGGGCACATTGTTTAGCAAAGTAAGTGGGATCTGGTTTTGCTTTTAATTGTTTGAACTTAGATTGTATCTTTTGATTATTCTTTTATTTTTTCTTTTGGCAGATTGTGTGTGACCGGTTGAAGTATGGATTTCAAGTTCTGATGTCGTGCACCAGGCCTGTTCTTGTGTCAGCTGAGAATAAATTGGATAAGTGGCTTAACGCTATTATTCAGTTCTGTAAATCAGTTGATATTTCTTCTGAATGCGACACAGCTGCACTCTGCTACAAGGAACTTTCTAAGAATTTAAGGAAGCAATTTCTAATTAGTGTATCACCTCACCTTACTGAGTTTGCTGGTAATATGGATGTTTGGCTTGCAACTTGGAGTGACGTGAATTGGGTAACATTTACTGGTTGAAGAAGTTACCGGTAATACTGATAGTGTGGTGTGAATCTTTTTTTTTGTTCAATGTTAGACTTGCATTTACCAAGTTTTATGTGAAGTCAATGTTTGTGTAAATTCGAATAGTATATGCTTTCTGGTTCTTTCTAAATTTTTGACGTTGTTGCATATGTACTCTAGATTACAAGGGTAAAAAATGAAATCCCTTCCATCCCTTCCTCCAAATACATCTGGGTGTTCACCGCCCATGCCCTTTCGCCAAAAAATTAGCAGCTCTTTAAGCCATGCGAATCATTTTATAAATTTCGGTAAAGTAACCTGCTATACCTTTGTATAGAAGGCCTCGTAAATTTTCTCCTATTTTAAAGGGGAACGCAAAATTTGTTGTAAACCTTATTGGTGACGGGGTAATTAAACGAACTGGGGTGACTGAAAAGGACGGATGAAATAGAATCAGAATGTCCTAAACTATTAAAATAAGTTGCGTCATATACTTAATATTTGTATTTGTCCCTTTTTTACCTACTAGTCCCAACATACATACATTAATCTAGGTTGTTTTCTGATCGAAGAGGCCTCTTTGGTGATCGGTCTGCATCAATCCTTGAGCTCTCTCCATTGTGTCCTGCAGATGGTTGATTTGTAGCAGTCTGTAAGTTTGATGGATCTCCCTGTAACCAGAATCTTTTGGCTTTATATATATATATTATTGCTCAATTAACCCCTAGCGGGAATCTGAAGATGTATTGACTGTTGTCTACCTCTAGATATAAGTTCAGAAAAGTAATCTTAATTTCCTGGTTGTACGTTTTGGTTATTTATAGTTGGGTCAAATTGCAAGCTGATTGATGCTTTATTGACTGAATTCTTTCAGGTTGATGTATTTCTTTATCTAGTGTGACTGATCTGGATTCAGCTTTGAAGAGATATAGTTTCTTCCTTTTTACAGTCCTCGATCGGTAGGCCCTTTACTTCAGTACTCTATATAGTAGTATCCAGTGGTGCTGTTCTTATTTCCTGCAATCCTGCTGTGCCCCTATTGTATTTGGATTCCAAGTTTGTCTGTACTCGTAATCCTCTCTTTCGGTTTTCCACCTGACATATTAGGTCATTTCCTAGATTGCATGTCTCCCTTTGGCAACTTCAGTTTTTTTGGCAGTTAGGTGGCTCATAAGTAAAATGAGCTGGTTTTCTGAACCAAGTTCCTTGTCGAGTGGCTTACCCTCTCCCTTGCCCTCATGCCGTGGTTCAGCTCGATATGCATTTGGGCCTGGAAGTTACTTCCTCAATACTCACCCTGTAATCTGGTAGGGCTGGCTTCTGAGGCCAAATTTTTACTGTTGCATTATATTCCTTCAAATAGGTTAGACTGTGAACCCCCTAACCATTCCCAACTGGAATCTATGGTTGTCTGTTTAAAAAGAGAGCTGAGAATGCATGCAGAATTTTTTGCATTAGACCTGCTTGGTGATTTATTGAAATCAAAAGCAACCGTTATTTTCTTGAGTAGGAGTAGGACAACTCTAATTTTGTCTTGATACTGTTCTCCCGAATTGCCAGGTCCTTGGGTCTGATGGGGCTAAAGGTTCAGGAAGGGCCTGTTGTTTGTTGTCCTAACTTTTCCAGTTGACTCTTCAAGTTGTGCTGCCCAACTATCTTGAGAGGGCCACCACTAGGCGAATCTGGATCTTCTCCCTGTCGGGAACTATTATGTGCTCCTCCATGGCTTCCTGACCACAAAAACCAGTGGGCCCCACTGGTAAAAAAAAACTTTCTTTTTTAATTTTTTTTTCAAAAAGTGTTTTTCACCGTAGGCCCCACTGATGTTTGTGGTCAGGAAGCGTCGTGCTCCCCGTCGGGGTCGCTTATCCGGACTCCCCCTAGGCAGCCCTGGCTTTATGGCATCTTTCCACACATTAGGGCTTGTTTTGGAGTATGGCTTATAGCAAAGTATCCATCTGTTGCTAGATGCAAAATACATTTGCTAGGGTTGTGCTTATCACTAGCAAAGGTTGTCCTTTTGTTGGGTTGTCACTCACCCTCTCTCACACTCTCAATGTTTACTCATTGGCAGGGTGAGAATGTTCTCGTGAGAGCAGAATAGAATAATTGGGTTAGAAAATAATGTTATCATTATTACCAAAACCTCAAATCATTATCAACAACCCGGTTGCAGCCTCCATGCACCAAGAAACAAGAAACCATTGAGAAGAAAAAAGAGAACCAGAGAGCTAGCCGTCGCTTTGAGAGAAAAGGAAGAAAACCCAAAAAAACCCGAATACATTGATCTCAAAAAATGAACTGACACTGATACTTATACAACAATGGTCCAACCCGAGTGGTTTGGCCCGGATTCAGTGAGAATCAAACCAGTGAGGTTAAGTGAATGCCAAAAGAAAAAGATAAGAAGATTCAATAGAGAGCAAGATTTGCCCTCTCACAGTGAAATAGCAGATGGATGTCATCGCGTACGTGTTGCTTCAGGTTCTATAGCAGCAGCAGAAATTCCTTTACTTGTATGAGCCTCTGCAGCTACGAAATTCCCTGTTGGATCCCATAAAAAGAAGCCACAACTCCCTTTACCAGCACTCTTGTCCCTGGAACTTGAGCTGCAAGATTGAGCATCCATAGAACGTAGTTTCCTGTTGCGCAGTCCACGCTAACACTTCCCTTTCACTACTCTTTTTTTTCTTGGTAGGAAATTCCCTTTCACTACTCATTATCAGTAAATAATTGTTCAAACTAAAGGAGTGAAACAATGGAACAACAATTGAGAGTTGGCAAAATAACAGCCAAGTATTCATTAAAAAAATAATAAATAAATAAAATAAAGGAGTCTGCTCAAAGTAAACTAAAAACCAAAGGGATAATCTGGATAATTATTTAAAATAAAAGGTAATTGAGAAGAAAAAAGAAAGACGATCACTGATTCATAATGGTGATTTATAATTACTTTTTGTGGAAATGCCTACTCAAAACATATTTGTGAATGCCAAATTCAAAGCAACTTTCATACACTAGCTAATACCATGGATTATACCATTAAAAAGCAACACGCCACGCTTAGGAAACCACAATTAAAGAATCAGGGGAAAAAAAAAAAAAAACTTTCTCTCAAGAAGAAATAGGGAAAAATGCAGCTTCAAATCAATACAGCTTACCTGAAAAAACAAACAAACGCTAGACAAACCTAAAATCATGTAGACAAGATTCAAGACATTGATCCGCTCTTTGAAGATTGAATTTCTTTCTTTCACCTTCAATGATGTTTGTGCCTTTGCCAATGATTCCTCTTCACTTCCACCAACCCATCCGTTACTCGTATGTTGAGTGGATCCGTCTTTAACCCTGGACAATCCACTATTATAAATCTCAGAAGGGGACAATGCAAGATGTGGTTGCCACTGTATAAGTTATGTAATGCAGGTAGCTCTCTCAGTATTAATTCCTCCAGTACTGGGAAGGGTGAGATGTCTCCATGAGCGAAAGCCCCAACTTGTATTTCTTTTTCTTCCTCCTCCTCTGCTTCAATTATTACTTCCATCTTATTGCAAGATTCAACTATGATTTTCTTCAAGTTGTTGAATTGGCGGGGCATTTCCTTGGTGAATACCATGTTCAAGCTATGACATCTCAGTATTTCTATTTCTGACAGTCGACCAAAGTAACTTGATGGTGTGCGGCTAACAAGTATCTTTTCCAATTTAGGCAAACTTTCTAGCAGTAACACGCAAACTGCATCCTCAGTGCTAGAGACTTCCACACGCTCCGTCACAATCTCCAAATCTCCACAACCTTTTAACTTGGTAATTTTAGCACCTATGTGCACACATTTGACACCTGGGCAACCATCAAGTGTTAGTTCCTCCAGTTTTCGGGATTGGTCGATAGCCTGTAGAGCTTGCTCTACCACCATGCAACGTGTCAACGATAATTTCCTAATCTTATCAACCAATGGTTTGAACCAATCGTCAGAGATAATGATACCTTCCAATCCAATGGTAACATATCTCAAATATTTCAAGCAAAACAACTCCTCGACATCAATAGACCTACTTCTCATCTCCACCACCTCTTCCCTTTGTCCTTTTGCACGAGATTCACTCACGTCCCCTTTGCCATGATCTCTAGCCTTCACCGACCTCCATTTTATATTTCTTGCTCCATGCAATCTCGCTTCCTCCAACTTATGCAGACGAGAAAGTAGCCCCTCCGGAATAGAAGCTTTGCTCCATTCAACATTTAAGTATCTTAAATTGCTTTCCCACCCCTCATCTTCTAGTCCGAGGATTTGCTGGTATAAACTATGACAATTACATAGATCTAATACTTGCAACCGCCAGAGCATTCCCAATGGAGGCAATGCTCTTAAGTTTATACACCCCCGTAACCTAAGCACTCGAAGATTCTCCAAACATGACACCGACTTTGGGAGGCATTCTAATTTTGTGTGAGAAAGATCAAGTATTCTAAGATGATTCATGTGTTGGAAGAAATTTGTTGGGGGAATAATGCGGATGTGACTCTTCCTTAGTAGCAAAGTAGTTAGATTTGGGCTCGTCTCTTTCAACTCCGTCAGCTCCACTGTTCTAGAAGATACTAGTGAAACTCTTGTTACATCTACCCACTCATTTGCGGGTGGTACCTCTTCAACAAATGGCTTGACCAAAAACTTAGGGCCATTAGTTCCCAAGTACGTTGAAGAAGTGATCCAAAGAGCAAGATCCCGCATCATGTCATGCATTTTCACTGTACCTTCGTTCTCTCCTTCTTCCAACATGCAAACGATTTTCAAGCTCTCAAGCAAATCATCTACTTTAGCTCTAGCAACTTCCAAACTCCCTAGTTTATCTACTAAACCCTCCCCAACACAATAATTTAACATGTCATCTACCTCATCACCCCCAATGTCATAGTCTTCAGGGAAACATGCACAATAAAGGAAAAGGCTCTTGAGCATATCATTTTCCAACCCATCAAAACTGAATCTCAAAACAGCAAAAACGTCTTCCTTCATACCTCGGATCTCTGAAGATGATCGTTTCATTTCTGTTAAGGCAGTTTCCCATGACCCAACTGCACGACGATTTGCCATCGCGTGAGCAACAGTGACAATTGCGAGAGGAAGACCACCGCACCTTTCAACAATTTTCCGAGCAGTTCTCTCTATATCAGCAACATCAGCAACATGTTTACCAGCAACTTCAACAAAGAGATTCCATGATTCGTCCTCTGATAGTGGCTGCATCAATATAGTTTTTGTAGCACCCGTATCCGTGCAGGCATCTTTACTCCGACTGATCACCAAGATCTTGCTTCCTTTGTGCTTTCGAGGGTAAGGGATTCCAACATCCAGGATCTTTAACTTGGACCACACATCATCCAAGATTAAAAGAAATTTCCTCCTTCCTAGGGCGTCGAACAACTTCTTTCTCGCATCATCCTCACTATCGTTTGATAGGTCTAAGCCAAGGCGCTTACTGATGCTAGTCCGCATATTTGTCATGTTGGGAGTGGCAGACACAGTGAACATTATCACGGTGTCAAAACAAGGATTTTTTTGGAAGTGATTGTTCACTTGTTTGGCCAGATAGCTTTTGCCCACTCCACCCATGCCGCATACTCCGATGATCCCAGTTTCAGGGTCAGCTATGCAATCAAGTATCTGCTTCAGCACGAATTGTTGGTTCTCGGTTGTTATCACCTCGATTGGCATCTCTACAACAGTCTTCAGAGATGGCTGCCTTGTCAGAACAATTTCTTCGCCCTGCCTCTCCTTCGCCTTTAGCGCGAGGTCTACGGACCTCTTGCTCAATTTGTAGCGCGACCAGCAGTTCATGCTGATGCACCCTCGCCCACCTTCTTCCTCTAATGACTTCTTATCTATGTTAGCAGCTTCTTCTTCGATTTTAGCGACGGCTTCGAACCAGTTGCTCGCCGAGTCAGTCTTCACGAGTCCAACGTTTTCTTCTGTTTTGAGACTGCTTTGCTCATCATTCCTCCTTGCCTGGAGATCTTTAACTGCACCTTGCAACTCTCCTACGTTATCTTTGAAGCTCCTAAAGTACTTAAGCCGGCGAACCAAGGGAGCAATCAGATAAGTGTCGATAAGACCCAGAAATGGCTCAACGATACTCACGATACTCATGATAACGTAATAGAAGTGAAAGAAAGAAGATGGGAGTGCAATTAACTCGGTGAGCTTTTATTATAGGAATAAATAGGGTAACTAGGCTAGAAATTGGGGAGCAAGTGGTGATGCATCTGTGAATGAAGATTAAAAATGCAGATTCGAAATGCCCAAGACAAAATATATAAAGAAGCTTAGGGAAACTTATGGACAGATCACAAGTTATGGAGACGGTAGAAATGGAGTTGCAGTGAAGAGTTCCAGCGGAGGAGGAAGTTGGAAAATGGAAAGCCTGCAAGAGAAGAGAGAAAGAAGAAAAGACAGATGATGAGGAAGACTTGAGAGACTTCTTGGGTGCTGAGGGAGGCTATGATGATCGATTTCAAACCTATGTAATATTATTTATAACGAATCAATGGCCTGTAGGAGTGACTCTCAAATGGGCCATGTGCCCATGTGGCCCATGTGGCCCATGTGCCCATCTGGCGATGATTTATATATATATATATATATATATATATATATATATATATGTGTAGTGGTAAGGGCTGGTAAACATCTCTTTCATGGGTAAGCTTTCGTGATTAAGGCAAAAAGAAACAAAAGCTTACATGGATATTTGAACCTATCCTCTACAGCGTCCATGAGAATGGCATTAATATAATGAGGTTTTCTATTTCTTAATCCTTATTGTGTTTCTAGGTTACCTAAAAATAATCTTGAATGAAGAGAATGGCATCTCCAATGGTGCAGATTTATTGCAAGTTATATACAGAATTATTTTTTTTTGGTAGCATGTATTCAGAATTTATATATGATAAAATGGTCATACCGCACTCCTTGGCTTTGTCAGCTCCGTCTGAAAGAGGTCTTTCTATGAGTGCGTTTCTAGTGCATTGGAAGGCAGCTTCTTGTTAGAGGCCTAAAGTCTTGGAAAGTCTGTGGTTCATCCTCCGTTCCTTCTGAAAAAATTCTAGAAGGAACGGAGGATGAACCACAGACTTGGTCAACAAAAGATAAGAAAGGGACGTTTTGTTTTCTTCTATTTTGTTTTCTACTCTATTAAATTCAGAATTCAAATTTTCAAACAGGACAAGACTTGACTTGCGATGTTTTAATTTTCAAAAGCAAAAAGAGAACAAACGCAGAAACTCTACCATTCCACATTGATCTGGCATTTAGGCTCATAGTTCTGGAAAAGTGATAGCCCAACTGTAGTAGTAATTTAATTATGCCAAAGAAAAACAAAGGACAAGAAGATAGATATAGATGTGAAAGCAGCAAAAACAACAGTGAAGTAAGCATTCAAACTGCTAACTAATTACCAAAAACTCTTATAAAATAACGACGATTTTAAATTGTGCTAAAGCCAAGAATTTTCACATGCACTATTCCACAGTAACATTGATGGGGGAAAGAAAGAAAAATGATACGGACAAGTGGAGTTTTGATTCATTGTAGAAAAATAATATACGGGAAAGTGGGTGATTCAGAAGGGTAAATGAAGAAGATGGGTGAACAAGAAATCCTTTTCCCCATCTACATGAAAGGGTATTTAGCCAAACAAAGAAAGATACTTTAGTAATATTCTCTCTTGTTATTTTTTTCATTGAACGGTATAAGGAATTAAAAACTCTTAAGTCAAAATGAATATTATAAAAAATGCCTCAATAAAGAAGGACAAAAATTGGCTTTTTGGATTTTTGATAAATGGTTGCATTATCACTAAATTATAATTCCTAATAACAAGGTAGTATTCTAATTCCAGGACAACTAAATCTCCTGGAACATTACAATCATCCTGAAGTCAAGTAGTGAAATTAGGCCATAATATTGAGCAATTTATGGCAACACATGCATAACCCATTTGCTAATACAATAAAAAGAAAATATGGCAGCACTGTTTGGACGGATGTGTGAGCTAGCTAGCTACTTTTTGTTTCTCGAGTCCTTTTTTTTATATAGTCAATTGATCACATACATCATTCATTTTAATTATTAGTCATTCTTTTAGTAGTCAATTGGTAACGTATGTCGGGTGGTTATAGTTTTTAATTTCAATCTTCCTAGGGTTTATCCTTGAAGTCAATAACTTTAATAAAAAAATAAGATTTCTACATATGAGAGATGCACAGGAAATCTGAGAGCCGCACCAACTGCAGTGTGAGAACAGGTAGATTTGTGAAAGAATGATGTTTGTCGATATGGCTTGTGATCATGGCGTGCATCTAAATTAAATAATCACCAGTTGATCAATCCAGGTCTCTTTGCTGGTGACATTTTCTATTTCTTAATCCTCCTCGTGTTTCAAGATTAGCAGAGGATAATCTTAAATTAAGATTTAAATCTATTAAATTCGTAATTCAAAATTTCAAATAGAAGAAGACTTGCAAGTTGCAAAGCGTTAATTTTTGGAAGTAAATGGAAAACGAACGCTATCCATAATCTTAATTTCTTTACATAACTCAGCCTACGTTTATTCTCATTAAAGAAAATTAAAGATAAGATGGTGAACGGTGAAGAAGAGGTGGAGGATAACCCATTTTGTCCAACCATCAACCTATCAAAAAAGGAGAAGTAAAGACTCAGGCGTCCATGGCAGCAATCAGTAATTCTCAAGTTAGTAGGGAAGACCATGGGGTATAAGGCGTTATCTAAGAGGGTGCAGATCCTTTGGAAGCCGAGGGGTTCTTTGGAACTAATAGATATTGGATATGACTATTATATTGCAAAGTTTGGGTCACAGGAAGATTTCCGACGGGTGTTAACAGAAGGCCCTTGGATAATCTCTGATCACTATTTGTCCATCAGGAGATGGGAACTGGATTTTAATCCTAGCAGGTCTTGAACTTAAAAAACTAATTGTCGCATCCGTTTTCACTACAACAAAAACCCCTTATAGCTACATATAATTAACTACGCTTTTTTTAACCGAAGCTACTAGTCTCTTTTAACTACAGTTTTTCCATGTGTAGTAATATTAAATAATTATTGCTGCAACATGTAGCACCTGCACTAACAAATATATTTATAGATGTGCTTGTAAAATTATAACTAAAAAGTGTAGTAATATGAACAACCTTTTACTACAGTATTCAAAACCGCATTAATATATTACCTTTAATTGCAAAAATATAACTATAGTTATCTACTATAGTAATTTAAAATATTTTTAACTACGATATTCAAAACCATAGTAATAAAAAGACACTGTAACTACGGAAACAAAACTAAAACTAAAGAGTGTAGTAATATATGAAATTTATTACTATGGAATTAAAAGTGTAACAATGTCAACTTTTTTGGCTACTAAAATACAACTACAATTATGTATTGTAGTAATTTAAAATATTTTTAACTACAATATTCAAAACCATAGTAATAAAAAGACACTGTAACTATAGAAACAAAACTACAACTAAAAAGTGTAGTAAAATATGGAACTTATTACTACAGAATTAAAAGTGTAACAATGTCAACTTTTTTGGCTACTAAAATAGAACTGCAAGTTGGAATTGTAGTAATACAATTTATATAATAGTTGTATTATTTAAAAATATAGTAACAATTTCTTTTTAGTTGCGGAAACAACTGTGGTTAAAAATCGTAGTAAACATATTCCCTCTAACTTTAGAAATATTATTAAAGTTATGTATTGTTGTAATTTAAGATATTTTAGATTATAGTATTTAAACCACAACAATTAAATAAATAAATAATAATAACTATAGAAACAACACTAAAATTAGGAATTCTAGCAATATGAGAAACATATTGCTGTGGTAATTAAAAATGTAGCAATATTGAGTTTTCTAATTTTATACTAAAATAAAACTGCAAACTCGAGGGTGGAACCCAAGCCCAACCAGACCCTACCAAGGTCAAGTATTTTGTAATAGACCTGTAAATGGATAGCTAAATTTTGCCATCGAATTCACATTCATATTCGTTTAAGGGTGTCCGTATTTGAAAATTTTCTTACCGGAAAATATCAATATCCGTCCGTTAAGCAACTAGATTTGGATTCAAATAATTGCTTATCGGATTGGATAATATCCGGATAAGAAATAGAATAAAGTATTCAACATTTTTTTTCTCGAAAAATGGATGATAATCGGATTTGGAAACCAATAATTAGTAATCAGATAATCGTAAATCGAAATTATCCTATCAGAGTAAAGTATTTAGCAATTTTCTCTAAAAAAGGGTTGATAATCAGATTCAGAAACTGGTAATCGATAACAGGAAATTGTAAATAAAAAAATAAAAAAAGAAGACAATCACCAATCAATAATCGGATAGTTTATCGGATCAGATTATTATCAAATATTCGATAAAGTTCTAGATTTGAATTCTGATGCCTTCTCTAAATTTCTGTCAGATTATTCGGATTGGATAGCGATTTTGCTAACCGGATTCGGATACTTATGTATCCAATCCATTTACAGATCTATTTTCTAACCCTAACTCGCCCTTCAGGTTGACTCTGCCCGAGCCCGGGGGGGTTAGGGCTGGGCCAGGTCAAGCGGGCTTTATTGACACCCCTATATTTCATACATGGAAAGAGGGTCAAAAGGAAAATTTTAAAATTTTTATAAGGGAACGGAGGAATATTCAAAACATTGGGTTTTTTTTTTTTTTGGGGGGGGGGGGGGGGGGATGGTCCTTTTGCCCCAATGTAGCTTCACCCATGGGAGATATAGAAATTTCTCCTTTTCCTAGACCTGTAAATGGATAGCCGAAATCCACCTCCGAAATCGCATTCATATTTGTTTAAGGGTATCTGTATCCAAAAAATATCGGTGTCCGTCTGCTAAGCAACCGGATTCGGATTCAAATAATTGCTTATCGGATTGGATAATATCCGGATAGAGTAAAGTATACAACATTTTTTTCTCTTGAAAATGGATGATAATCAAATTCGAAAATTAGAGTGTATAAGTATTCAGAGTCTCCTTCTTTCTACATCAACTTTTATTTTTTTTGAATTATGGAATTGTATTAAATTAAAATTTTTATAGTGACAAATGAAAGGAGGAAAACCATGAAACATCAAACGAATTAAACAAAAAAATAAACAATAATTTTCTTTCCCCTAAAATGAAAATATTTGATGATTTAAATTATTTAACAAAAACCCCCAAAATATTTAAACTTAAATCTTGCTAGTACGAAAGAAATTATAATAAAGAAACAAAATGTATTTATAAGGAAAAATTATTGAAACATTAAGGAAAGAAGAAAAACTTGGATTTAAAGTGGTATATTTGGATTCTTCTACCCAATAAAAATGGAAGAAGTTATATTTGGATTCAGTTTCTAACCGATTTTTTTGGGGAGAAATCGTTTTCTTTGAAAAAGATCAACATTTTCACACCCAAAAACCCACGTTTCCCTCCTACAAAAAAGAAAAAAACCCCCACGTTTCCTAGCAAACCCATTCCCTCCTAATATTCCCGCCATCTCTTCTCCTCTTTGTGAATAGAATGGCGCAATGAGACAAGTAAACAATAGTTCGGGAAACATAGGTTTGATGTGGACAGAGCAGCAAGATCAGTCTGAGGTGCTTTCTTTTGATCCCTTTTTGCATTGTTTTTTCGGTAAATTGATCCCTCTCTACATGTATTAAAACGAAACAATGTGTTCTAGATTTTTTTTCTGATTATTCTTGCTACCAAGAAAGGTTGGAAATGGGGGAGGTCGTGATTGTGACTTCCAAAGGTGAGAGAGTGAGACGAAGAAGAGAAAGAGAACAACATCTCCTTCCCCCTCCTCTGTCTCACAATTTGCACACTCGCCCTCTCCAGTCCCTCTCTCTCTCTCTTTGTCTCTGTCTGTGTCTCTACTTAAATCCTATCTTCATGCTTGTTCCAAAAAGGGGGTTTAATCTGAGGTTTGGGTAAAACCCACAAAAGGAATAGGTTTTTTTTAATATGTATAAATATAATATTGTTTTCCTGTCTTTACTTTGCCTTTATTATATTCTTTTCTAAGAGAACATGGAGATGTATGTATAATATGTTCTTAATCCCATTGAATCTCGACAAAATTCACTACATTGCTCACTTTCCAAGACCATTTATTTGCATTTACACACTTTCTTAAATACGGTGATATTTAAGGTAAAATGGTCACTTTTTTGTTTTGCTTTTTGTTTGTGTTTCATTTCATGGAGTTTCAACCATACATATCCTCAATGTTTTCTGTTTCTAATCATTGGTATATGTGTCTGATTGCACCCACTTTTCATTTTCATTTATTTCATTTGTCATGGTAAGTAGTACCGTGCTTGTTTTTGTATGTGTCTGATTGCACCACATACTGCAGGTCAGAAGAGTTTTGCACGAATTCGCCATGAAAAGGTAATATTTGAAAACGCTAACTATAGAACTCTTACATTTTATATATTTATAAATATTATAGTATCAAATATTTAACTATGATATTTATAATGTTAAAACAGATTGAAAGAAACTGGAGTACAACTAGACCGTCTTTGGTTTGTAATCACTCATGAACATGCAGATGGACGTCCAATTGATGAGATTGCACAAAAAACAATTGTATGTTTTCCTTTATTTTTTATTTATTTTTTAATCAAAATACCAGTCAGCTACTTTTTTGTTTCCAAATAAAATTAAGCATAATAAATATGTATGATATGTATATTTTATATGTTAATTGCAGGAAAAAGTTAAGGAAAAGAAAGCAGAAATTGATGCCTCTCAAGGTAATGGTGAGAGTAATAATTGGGACACCGACATCTTTTCTCAGGTGTTAAAGAAAGATAAACGTAGACGCATTCAAGGGCTAGGATTGGGAGCTAGGCTTGCCTCTATGGAAACGAGAAGAGAAGATGATCCTGAACAAGTTGCTTTCCTGAAAAATAAAGTTAATATGTTAGAAGCTCAAGTCACCAAGATTTTCTCGATTGTTAAGCAATCAAATCCAGATTGTCAGATAGAAGATTTTTCAACTGAGGAATAGGTAATGTTACTAAAATTTTATCAATCTCTAAAGCTTATTCTATTCCTAAATTTTATGATTCTTCTTGTTATTAATTTTGCAAATACTGTATCCCTGTGATAGGAGCTTAATCAATTTAATAGTCATGAAGGAAATCACTTTTCTAGGAGCAATGATGCATCTTGTTCTCATGAAGGTAATGTGATACTCTAAGCTATGGGCTTCTTATGAAATTTTGTTATAATATTGTTAATTGTTATTTATTTATTTAATTTTATATTGATTGCAGGATAATTTATTAAGAAGCTGATTCAAGCACTGCAGAGTTCCACATAACATAAAGCACAGAGGCGTGGATCGACTAGTTGATTCTAGTGTTTTTTTTTTTCAAGTACACTTGGAACTTTAGCACAGACCGTTATCTAAAATTAAGTTTTAATTTGCAATTATTCTAGTTTGAGTCAGTTGGATGACAAGTAACTTTCTTTTTATTTTTAATTGATGTGTATGTATTTCAGATAATACTGAATTCAGTAAATATATATTTTGTTTCTATATATTTGTTGCGAAGAAATGTATATTCAATAGATGACCTGTGAATACATTTGTAGAATAAAATCTGTAGCCACATCTTCATTGTGGATGAAATACCTACAAATAATTTTCCACACCTAAAGCATTATAGCAGAAACATTCGTAGTTAATATATCGTAGCTATAGATTAGCCACGGAAATATCAGTCGCTACTATGTGTATACCAAAAAGTGAGATGCAAAAACACCCGCAGCTAAAAGATATATAGCCATGGAAACATCTGGCGCTACAATATGTGTAGTTAGAAGTTAGCTGCAGAATATCCACAGTTATAGTTTTCGTAGCTATAGGGTAGCCGCGGTAACATATGTAGTTATACTTTCCGCAGATAGAGGATTTATAACCATGGAATTATCTGTCGTTACAATATGTGTAGCTAGAAGTTAGATGCAAAAATATCCGTGGTTATATTTTTTCGTAGCTATAGGGTAGTCGCGGAAACATCCGCAGTTATTTTTTCCGCAGCTAGATGATATATAACCACAAAAATATCCATCGCTTCAATATGTGTAGCTAGAAGTTGGATGTGGAAACATCTGTAACTAACAATCCGTAGCTATATATATAGCTACAGAAATACATGTAACTAAAAAACCATAGCTATGGACAACCTTGTACATGCAGTATTTTATATGTAGCTACTGCGTTTGCGACGGAGCTTGTTGCGACAGATAATAAACCGCATGTAATCCGTAGCTATAAGCTATTACTACGGATTTCGGTACATTTTACTACGGAAAATTCCGCGGTTATATGCCCTTTTTGTTGTAGTGTTTCCGGGGTTTTTTAAAAAATGTTTTTAAAAGAATTTTTCTTTTTTGGGGGGGGGGGGGGGGGGGGGGGGGGGGGGGAGGTGGGGAGAAGGGGAAAGGGGGGAAGGGGGAGGGGAGGAGAGGGTGTGTGTCGAGATCGATCTATCAAAACCCTTGCTTTCTAAATTCAGGCGAAAAAAGAAGGTTTATAATATTTTGTATGAATCTCTGCATTTGTTATGTTACGAGTGTGGTAGGTTCGGCCATCAGAAAGAACAATGTAGTGCTACTTCAACCAATGATGAATCATGCAACACTGAAGCCAAGAAGGATGCTTCACAAGGCGCTGAGGGGGTAGTTATTGCAAGCAAGACTCCTATGGCCCCGGAGAACACTTATGATCCATGGATGACCGTCGAGAAACCTCACTACAAGAAAGATTTTCGTAAAGCTTCCGGTGCCGGCGCTGGCACCGGCAATGGGAGAGATGGTCCAAATGTGGAAAGAGGGAACACGCCAAGGGGTGAGCAAGGTAATTTGGCAAGATTCTTGGGGTTTGGGTCCAGATTTGATGCGTTACGTGAAGATGATACAGAGGATGGTGTAGATTTTACGATGAATAATCCTTTATTTGCCAATATGGTAAGTATTAGTCAAACGTTCTACGCATATGGTGGAGGGAGTTGAAAAAGTCAACTCATTAATGGATTTACCACATTGTCTCTTTCTTCTCAGTGTTAGTGCGCAGCACACTTGAAGCTTTATGGTGTTTTCTCTCTCGTACTGACAGCGTCAGTGCGCATCACACTTTGATATGTTTATTGAATCCTTCTTTAGTTTTTGTTTTTTTCCCAAGCTCATGCCATAACACTTTAAAAGAACCCATCTGTTGTGGGGATATAAGGTCCCGATTCCCCCCCCTCGGGAGAGAGGCACCCCCCTCGGGAGAGATGCACCCCCCCCTCGGGAGAGATGCACCTCCCTCGGGTTGGTGCATCTCTTCCCTCATAAAGGGTCCCGAGTGCCTCACTCGGGACAAATGCACCTCTCTTAGTTATCTGATTTCTTCCTTGAAGAAGGTCCCGAGGGCCTCATTCGGGAGAGACACCTCCCATGTGGGATGGCTCACCTCATCCCTGAAGAAGGTCCCGAGGGCCTCATTCGGGAGAGACACCTCCCCCTTGGGCAGGTTCATTTATTCGTTGGAGAAGTGCCACACTTGGGAAAAATATCCAACTCTAGCATTTCTCAGAAGACTCTCTTGACTAAGTCAAGAAGAGTTAGTTACGCATAAACACTCAGCATATCTATTCCGAGAATTGGGGAGGTGAGTCAGCATAACGGCGTTATCAGGTGCGACAAAGAAGGAGCCGTTATTCCACTACTCCACTCACTCCTCAACTATCGATCCGGAATCTAAGGAATCGCCGCCTCCAGGTAACTTCTATATAAACCTACCTCCAACATGGAGAAAGGTATCGAGAACTTTCATCTGAGTACTTACTCATTACGTTCTTGAGAACTCTCTCAAGAACCATTATTGTTACCTAGGCTGATTTGAGCGTCGGAGGCGGTTCCCCGGCCAAAACTAGGCCAGACCGTTCTTGATTTCTTTGTGTGTGCAGGCATCTCAGTTATTCCAACTTGGTTGGAGAGCTCTTAAGGTGGTCATCTCAATATCCGGCTCTCGAAGAAGTTCTAGACGCAACACCATCAAAATACAAAGAATCGAATCAACAAGTGTGACCCTACCCAACCAGGTTCTTCCCTCCATTAATGAATGGCTTGCAAGGAGAAAGATCCCTCCCCATTTTCTTGGGCTATCCGTATCTGTCCCTTCTCTCTCCTTCTTCTTCCATTATGTTGTTCTCTTTAAACCCATTAACACTGTATGTTATAAGGCACTTGTAAGGCTTTTACTTTTGAATTTAGGACCCATTAAAGCTTCAGTAGATGGATCTCTCGTGAGCCATTGCCAAACTTCATCCTACTGCCTCAGGAGCAAGGTGCTACACGCAAAGATGTTTGATTTCAACAGTAAAACAAGTAAGCTCTCTCCCTTTGTTATTGGAACTGAAGGATACATGTTCACGGAAGTAAAAGAGAGAAACAGTTCTTTCTAGGAATTTCAGTGGTTGTTTGGTTTGCTGGTCAATATGAACTGCAGTCACAACTTTAAGGCAGTGCATTTTATCGGAAAAAAATATCATTATCAATAATTTATCATTTTTTTTAAATATGTGTGGGCCCCACAAAATATATGTGGATCTATTATTTAATTTAATAAAATAATTTAGAAGTGCGAACTCCAAATGAGTCTTATAAGAGCCCACACAATATGTGTGGCAAAAAAACATTAGTGTTTCTTCAACGGTAATGTTATCTGGCTTTCATTCTTCGATCCCCTACTATTGCATCCTGTGTCCGCCCCCTTTTCTTTTTTTTTTTTTTTTTGATATACTGAAATTAAAAAAAAGGAAGGCGACTACCACTTTACATCTAGACAGTAAGCAACAAGTGTTGGTAGAGGATGACCATGGTCTGGCGGTGAGCCCAAAGATGCTTTCTTTTCAAGAATTCCATCAAGGCATTCTTAAAAACCAAATCTGCTCCCTTATGGGAAAATTACAAGGTTAAGTAATATTGTAATCTGTTTTACCACTAACCACACGGAAAACAAAATTATCTAAAACTTAGTTTGCTTTGCAAATTTTGGCCATTTCGATGCTCGTCATATTTTACTTCTGGCTTTTAACCACTCTTTTATCCCGATCTGTAAAGAAATGAAAATTAAAAAACACAATCAGATTTAGATAGAAAAGAAAGAAAGAAAGAAAGATAAAAAGAAGCAATGGCTGCGAGCAATGACTGCCAGTAATCAAACGTCTTCAGATTCTGAGGTTAAACTTTAAAGTCTCTTTTTTGATCATTTGCTTTGTTCTGCTAGTAACAAAGGGCAAGTAGAATATTTTTGGGCGGGACTTTTGAAGTTAAGAATATAGGTGGTCAATTTCTGAAATTTACTGCCAAATTTGCTCGTGTAGACAAAAGGATTAGATTATGCACTTCTTTTTTTTTTTTTTGTGGTAAAAAATAGCTTTGTATAAATAACGGAAACAAAATTACATACCATAATAGAACATCCCATCCACATCATTTCTGATTAACTGTGCAAGGTCATCAGGAATGTTAGGAAGGAAGAAAATAACTTCATTTACAAAGTGACAAAATCTCGCCAAAAGGTCAGCACTAGTATTTAACTCTTGAATGTGGTGATGAGAGGTCGCGAATGTCCGCGACTAACTCTTGAGCAAACCAAGGAATGCTATACTTGCCCCATAACATTGCCACAGCAGCCTGAGAATCCGACCGCACCTGGACATGGGTATAGGCTAAATCAGATGCTTTTTGTAAGCTGCGAAGGATTGCCCTCAACTCCATTACCAATATATTCGTTTCAAACACAGCACCTGCTATAGCAAAAATAGCAGCTCCCGCTGCGTCTCGTGCGAGAACACCATACCCACCAAGAGCAGACCGAATAGATTCATCACAGTTCACCGAGATCCACCCATTCGGAGCAGAAGTCCATTTTACCGCCCTTGCCACTGGGAGCCGAAATTTCACCTTAATCTTCCATCGGTGGAAAAACTCACGGTTAGCAGGGGAATCAATCACCATGCAAGCACCCCTTGAAAACCTATTTTGTATGTTAGAACATGCTTTCAGTGTAAATGGATAACTGAAATCCACTTTCGAATTCGCATCTGCATCTGTTTGGGGTATCTAAATCCATCTGATTACTAATAGGATGTGGATAGGGCATACCCCTTTCTTACTGTTATTATCCAGATAAAAATTATCCAATTAAATTACATTTAGATTTATTATTTTTATCTTTATAAATTTTTTACTCGTGATATGTGATTATTTTTTCAGATTTTCTATTAAAATAGCTATCGAAGTTGCTAAATTCTTAAATTTCTAACCTAGCCCTTACAAATAAAAGGGTAAAGACGTAAACAGATAGTTGGGTATTCATTTGTATTCATGCTCATTTATAAGAATTTACTTAAAAAAATAATTATCCGATTATCCTCCAAATCCGACAGAATCTATCAAAAAATCGATAGGATATTATTTGAATCCGTCCGAATATAATAGGATGCAGATATGCTATTACTACTATCTGATCCGAATCCGGTCCGCTTCTTTCCCACATGATCAAAGAGATTTGGTGCAATGAATTGATTTTCTCCCCAAACCTGAGTTTACGTGAATCTTGAGCTGTGTTTCTTTGCAAAAGTTGGGTTGAAAAAAAAAAAAAAAACATGGTGAGGGAGAAAGAAAGGAACAGATTTTGTGAATCTTGGATCCCATTTTTTTTTCTTTTTTCACAGTCTCACATATTTTGTTGACAATGACATTGAGGATCAACTTGATAAAGAGGAAGAACTGGTGCTGATTGGAGGGGTTTTAAATGGATGACCGTTTAGAACACAAGCTATCACAGAAGGCCTAGTCAAAATATGGAATCTGAATAGAGGAGTCTATTTCGAGGAAGTGGGAGACAACTGCTACACGTTCCAATTTGATTACGCCTTGATCCGAAAAATGTCTTAACTGGAGGCCCCTGGTCGGTTGCTGGAAACCTGCTAATGCTAGACAAATGGTCGCCCACTGGATAATGGAATCTTAAACTCATTGATATTTGGTTGAGCTCCATGAAGTCCCAAGAGAGCTCTTAAAAAAAAAAGCAATTGAAGATAATACTTCAAAAAAAAAAAGAGAGCTCCATTAAAAAGCAACACGCCACGCTTAGGAAACCACAATTAAAGAATCAGGAAAAAAAAAAACTTTCTCTCAAGAAAAAATAGGGGAAAATGCAGCTTCAAATCAATACAACTTACCTGAAAAAACAACAAATGCTAGACAAACCTAAAATCATGTAGACAAGATTCAAGACATCGGTCCGCTCTTTGAAGATTGAATTTCTTTCTTTCATCTTCAATGATGTTTGTGCCTTTGCCAATGATTCCTCTTCACTTCCACCAACCCATCCGAGTAAGTTACTCGTATGTTGAGTGGATCCGTCTTTAACCCTGGACAATCCACTATTATAAATCTTAGAAGGGGACAATGCAAGATGTGGTTGCCACTGTATAAGTTATGTAATGCAGGTAGCTCTCTCAGTATTAATTCCTCCAGTACTGGGAAGGGTGAGATGTCTCCATGAGCAAACGCCCCAACTTGTATTTCTTTTTCTTCCTCCTCCTCTGCTGCTTCAATTATTACTTCCATCTTATTGCAAGATTCAACTGTGATTTTCTTCAAGTTGTTGAATTGGCGGGGCATTTCCTTGGTGAATACCATGTTCAAGCTATGACATCGCAGTATTTCTATTTCTGACAATCGACCAAAGTAACTTGATGGTGTGCGGCTAACAAGTATCTTTTCCAATTTAGGCAAACTTTCTAGCAGTAACACGCAAGCTGCATCCTCATGAGTGCTAGAGACTTCCGCGCGTTCCGTCACAATCTCCAAATCTCCACAACCTTTTAACTTGGTAATTGTAGCACCTATGTGCACACATTTGACACCGGGGCAACCATCAAGTGTTAGTTCCTCTAGTTTTCGGGATTGATCGATAGCCTGTAGAGCTTGCTCTACCACCGTGCAACGTGTCAATGATAATTTCCTAATCTTATCAACCAACGGTTTGAACCAATCATCAGAGATAATGATACCTTCGAATCCAATGGTAACATATCTCAAATATTTCAAGCAAAGCAACTCCTCGACATCAATAGACGGACTTCTCATCTCCACCACCTCTTCCCTTTGTCCTTTTGCACGAGATTCACTCACGTCCCCTTTGCCATGATCTCTAGCCTTCACCAACCTCCATTTTATATTTCTAGCTCCATGCAATCTCGCTTCCTCCAACTTATGTAGACGAGAAAATACCCCCTCTGGAATAGAAGCTTTGCTCCATTCAACATTTAAGTATCTTAAATTGCTTTCCCACCCCTCATCTTCGAGTCCGAGGATTTGCTGGTATAAACTATGACAATTACGTAGATCTAATACTTGCAACCGCCAGAGCATTCCCAATGGAGGCAATGCTCTTAAGTCTACACACCCCCGTAGCCTAAGCACCCGAAGATTCTCCAAATATGATACAGACTTTGGGAGGCATTCTAATTTTGTATGAGAAAGATCAAGGATTCTAAGATGATTCATGTGTTGGAAGAAATTTGTTGGGGGAATAATGCGGAATCTCCTACTTTCCCTTAATAACAAAGTAGTAAGTTTTCGGCATGTCTCTCCCAACTCCATCAACCCCACTATTCCAGAATTTACTAGTGAAATTATTGTTGCATCTACCCACTCAGTTGCCGATGGTGCCTCTTCAACTGATCTATTGATCCTTACCAAAAATTTGTGGTTACTACTGTCGGAGTGCATGGAAGAAATTATCCAGATAGCAAGATCTCGCATCATATCATGCATTTTCACTGTACCTTTTATCTCCCCTTCTTCCAACATGGAAGCAATTTTCAGGCTCTCAATCAGATCCTCTCCTTTAGCCCAAGCAGCTTTCAAGTTCCCTGAGTTGCCGACTAATCCCTCCCCAACACAATAATCCAAAATCTCATCATCCCCTATGTTATAGTCTTCAGGGAAACATGCACAATAAAGAAATAGGCTCTTGAGCATACTATTTTCCAACCAATCAAAACTGAATTTCAAAGGAACAAAAACGTCATCCTTCATACCTCCACGCTCTGGAGATGATCGTTGCATTTCTTCTAAGGCAGTTTCCCAAGACCCACGTAGTCGACGATTTGCCATCGCACGAGCAACAGTGACAATTGCTAGAGGAAGACCTTTGCACTCTTGGACAATTTTTCGAGCATAGTCCTCTATTTCAGCACCATCTGCAACATGTTGACCAGCTTTTTCAACAAAGAGGTTCCATGATTCCTCCGCTGATAGTGGCTGCATTTTTATAGTTTTCTTAGCACCCATATTAGTGCAAGCATCTTCACTCCTACTGACCACTAGGATCTTGCTGCCGCGTTTGTGCTTTCGAGGGTGAGGGATTCCAACATCCCCGATCTTGAACTCCGATTTGGGCCACACATCATCCAAGATTAGAAGAAATTTCTTCCTTCCTAGCGCCTCGAATAACTTCTCTGTAGCATCACCCTCACTAGATAGATCTAATCCAAGGCGCTTACCGATGCTGGTTTGGATACTTGTTACGGTGGGAGTGGCAGACACTGTTACCATTATCACGGCTTGAAAACAAGGATTCTTGTTGATTAAGTGATTGTTCACTTGTTTGACCAGATAGCTTTTGCCCACTCCACCCATGCCGCATACTCCGATGATCCCAGTTTCAGGGTCATGTATGCAATCAAGTATCTGCTTCAGCACGAATTGAGTCAATTGTTGGTTCTCGGTTGTTATCACCTCGATTGGCATCTCTACAACAATCTTCAGAGATGGCTGCCTTGTCAGAACAATTTCTTCGCCCTGCCTCTCCTTCGCCTTTAGCGCCAGGTCTACGGACCTCTTGCTCATTTTGTAGCGCGACCAGCAGTTCATGCTGATGCACCCTCGCCCACCTTCTTCCTCTAATGACTTCTTATCTATGTTAGCAGCTTCTTCTTCGATTTTAGCGACGGCTTCGAACCAGTTGCTCGCCGAGTCAGTCTTCACGAGTCCAACGTTTTCTTCTGCTTTGAGACTGCTTTGCTCATCATTCCTCCTTGCCTGGAGATCTTTAACTGCACCTTGCAACTCTCCTACGTTATCTTTGAAGCTCCTCAAGTACTTAAGCCGGCGAACCAAGGGAGCAATCAGATAAGTGTCGATAAGACCCAGAAATGGCTGAACGATACTCATGATACTCATGATAACGTAATAGAAGCGAAAGAAAGAAGATGGGAGTGCAATTAACTCGGTGAGCTTTTATTATAGGAATAAATAGGGTAACTAGGCTAGAAATTGGGGAGCAAGTGGTGATGCATCTGAGAATGAAGATTAAAAATGCAGATTCGAAATGCCCAAGACAAAATATATAAAGAAGCTTAGGGAAACTTATGGACAGATCACAAGTTATGGAGATGGTAGAAATGGAGTTGCAGTGAAGAGTTCCAGCGGAGGAGGAAGTTGGAAAATGGAAAGCCTGCAAAAGAAGAGAGAAAGAAGAAAAGACAGATGATGAGGAAGACTTGAGAGACTTCTTGGGTGCTGAGGGAGGCTATGATGATCGATTTCAAACCTATGTAATATTATTTATAACGAATCAATGGCCTGTAGGAGTGACTCTCAAATGGGCCATGTGCCCATGTGGCCCATGTGCCCATGCACATGGCCCATTTGCCCATGTGGCGATGATTTATATATATATGTCTAGTGGTAAGGGTTGTTTTTTTTTTTGGTAGGAGTGGTAAGGGTTGTTAAACGTCTCTTTCATGGGTAAGCTTTCGTGATTGAGGCAAAAAGAAAAAAAGCTTACATGGATATTTGAACCTATCCTCTACAGCGTCCATGAGAATGGCATTAAGTTTACAAAAAAAGAGAATGGCATTAATATAATGAGGTTTTCTATTTCTTAATCCTTATTGTGTTTCTAGGTTAGCTAACAGTAATCTTGAATGAAGAGAATGGCATCTCCAATGGTGCAGATTTATTGCAAGTTATATACAGAATTACTTTTTTCGGTAGCATGTATTCAGAATTTATATATGATAAAATGGTCATACCGCACTCGTTGGCTTTGTCAGCTGTGTCTGAAAGAGACCTTTCTGTGAGTGCGCTTCTAGTGCATTGAAAGGCAGTCTCTTGTTAGAGGCCTAAAGTCTTAGAAAGTCTGTTGTAATTAATGACTGGTATCCACTTGGTCAACAAAAGCCAATCCACTTGTTCATCCTCTGTTCCTTCCAGATTTCCCCTCCCTCCACCCTCCCTTTATTCCATCCCCAAAAGCCTCTGAGGTCCCAATTATAATGACTGGTATCCACTTGGTCAACAAAAGATAAGAAAGAGACGTTTTGTTTTCTTCTATTTTGTTTTCTAATCTATTAAATTCAGAATTCAAATTTTCAAACAGAACAAGACTTAGACTTGCGATGTTTTAATTTTCAAAAGCAAAAAGAGAACAAACGCAGAAACACTACCATTCCACATTGATCTGGCATTTAGGCTCATAGTTCTGGAGAAAGTGATAGCCCAACTGTACTCCTATTTTAATTATGCCAAAGAAAAACAAAGAACAAGAAGATTGATACAGATGTGAAAGCAGCAAAAACAACAGTGAAGTAAGCATTCAACTGCTAACTAATTACCAAAAACTCTTACAATAATGACGATTTTAAATTGTGCTAAAGCCAAGAATTTCACAGTAACATTGATGGGGAAAGAAAGAAAAATGATACGGACAAGTGGAGTTGATGATTGAGCAATTCTTTTCTATTTTTTCCTTTTTATAAACAGGATTCTTTTAAATGAGGAGACAACTGAATCTCCTGAAGCCATGCATGCAGTGAAATTAGGCCTTAATTGAGCAATTTATGGCAACACATGCATAACCCATTTGCTAATTAATACAATAAAAATAAAATATGGCAGCACTGTTTGTTTGGACGGTTGTGTGAGCTAGCTAGCTAGCTACTATTTGTTTCTCGAGTCCTTTTTTTTATATAGTCAATTGATCACATTCATCATTCATTTTTAATTATTAGTCATTCTTTTATAGTTCAATTGGTAACGTATGTCGGGTGGTTATAGTTTTTTAATTTCAATCTTCCTAGTGTTTATCCTTGAAGTCAATAACTTTAATAAAAAAATAAGACTTCTACATATGAGAGATGCAAAAGAAATCTGAGAGCCGCAACAACTGCAGTGTGAGAACAGGTAGATTTGTGAAAGCATTGCACCAACTGCAGTGTGAGAACAGGTAGATTTGTGAATGAAAGAATGGTGTTGTCTGCTATATATGGCTTGTGATCATGGCGTGCATCTAAATTAAATAATCACCAGTTGATCAATCCAGGTCTCTTTGCTGGTGACATTTTCTATTTCTTAATCATCCTCGTGTTTCAAGATTAGCAGAGGATAATCTTAGATTAAGATTTAAATCTATTAAATTCGTAATTCAAAATTTCAAATAGAAGTAGACTTGCAAGTTGCAAAGCCTTAATTTTATTATTCTCATGAAAGAAAATTAAAGATGGACTAGAAACAAATATCGTAGAGATATTGCATTTGAAATGCCGAAGACAGATCCCCAGTCATGAATTTGATTAAGGCTAGCTGTTATCTATATGCTTTCTTGGCTCCCTCAAAGGTTACCTATGGAAGCTCCCCATGCCTCCAAGAACTCTACACTTCTTATGGAAATCACTACATCAGAAACTTCCAACGTACAGGTGATTTGTTACTGCTTCGTGGCTGCAATGCTCCCCCAATTTGTTTATTCTATGGCCATTGCGTAGCTTTCTCCCAGCATGTCTACATCCAGTGTTCTTGCTCTTCGAATATGTGGAGGTACTTGCATTTCACTTCTTTAGATACTTCGATGTCACCAGAGTCTCAACTCCAGAGATTTATAAAGGTTATTATCAATTAGTTGATAAGCGAGACATGGTGTTGAAAATGCTTGAATCTCTATGACTCTATGACTCTATGGCAACACTGGAAGTTGTACATTAGTCTTTATGATGATAATATCTTGCCAATGATTGATCCGTTATGTCTCACTATTCAGTGCTCTTGGGTGTTGTTGCTCCAAGATCTGCCTGCTCCAGTTCGGCCAAGAAGCGTGTCGAACCAAGGATATGTTCACAAGAAAAACACGTGAAAGCGGGATGCCTCTGCGGATGTGAAACCGCCTACAATAGCAAAGTTAAATTTCTAAATAACACAATTCTTTACAGAGAAGAATAAATGCCCAAAAAGATGAAGTTCTTTTGGGTAGGTTCAGAAGTTAATGCAAGGTTCACTTGGTTTTACTTGTCCTTACTAGATGAAGGTCCAAATGACCATTTTTATGGAAAAAGGAACAACCAAGAGACGATAGATGCTAACCATTAAATGGCCAGATACGATTCCCAACAAATAAAAAAGAAATTGTTTTCCAATGAATTTCGATTTAACTACAAATCATCGGTTAGGAATTAGGAAAGCAAAAAAAAAAAAAAAAAAAATCCGTCTAAGCTTTCCTCTTCGTAAAACATCATAAATGATATTTTGATTTTATAAAATTTGTAAAATTCAATCTGAGAAGGAAACCAACGGATTTTATAGAAATTATAAATCACAACTAAGAAAGTTGTAAAATCATCCACTTTCCTATTTAAGCGCGAGAAATTTAGATAAATTGTAAATACAAGGAATTAGGAAAACCGGTCTCTAAACAAGATATAAATGTATTTTATTTTATAAAATTTGACAAAGTTTATTGGATATTGCCCATACAATGATTTGTGCAAGCAACAAACCAATTTCTCCCCCTTTTGACAATAACCAGCGGAGGAGTCATATATACATCTTCTTCAAGATTGTCATGGAAAATGGCGTTGTTGACATCCAATTGATGCAATGATCATCCTTTGATAACAGCAATGGGTTTCGATTATCTATTCAAATGGATACCTAATTAGCACCAAATTAAGTACATGGGGAGCATGCTTCTTGGACAACAATTTCTTTGTCTGTCATATTTTATGATAATGCTTGCTAGATGCATTTGTTAAACTAACAATAGAATCCCAAGGGGTATGTTCAGTTGTTAAAGACCAACACCTCATAAGTAAGAAATAAAAAATCCGTCAATTATTCTAGGGCTATAACTTCTCCCTTATATATATATGTAAACTCTCCCCTTAAAGTTAGTCGAGGCACACATCAAGTGGCTGGAGCACCTCAATTACGAAGAAAAAAGAATTACTGTATAATAATTCTTTAAGGTGGATGACAAGAATAACTCATTGATATCTTATAAAAACGAAATACGATCATAACAAAGAAAGGAAATAAAATAGGAAAAAGCACAATCCATTGAAAACACTGGAGAAACCTAGAATTATGTAGAAAAGATATTAGACAGGATGGTGTTGCTCTATGAAGATTGAATTTCTTCCACCTCCACTATTAGACAAGTTGGTAAATCTACGCATGCGCACACATCACACATGTCACACCCGAGATATCTTGAAGTACTATTTGGTCTAGATTTTGAGATTGGTTGATAGACTGTAGAGCATGCTCTACCACCTGGCAACGTGTCAGCCACAAGATCCTAATGATCTTATTAGCCAATGGTTCAAACCAATCAGAGATAATGATATCTTTGAATTCAATGGTAAGATATCTCAAATATTTCAAGCCTAACAACTCCTGAACATCAATAGACCTACTTATCTCCACCTCATCTTCCCTTTGTCCTTTGCCACTAGATGCACTCCCATCCCTTTTGTCATCTTCAGTCCTCACCCTCCAATTTATACACCCCCATCCATACAATCTCACTTCTTCCAACTTATGCATGCTAGAAAATACCCCCTCCGCAATAGAAATTTTACTGCATTCAACATTTAAATATCTTAAATTTCTTTCGCATCCCTCGTCTCCAGGTCCAAGGATTTGCAAATGTAACTTGCTACAAAATTGCAAATCCAAAACTTGCAACCGTCGGAACATTCCCAACGGAGGCAACGCTCTCAATTCCACACACCACTGTAGCCTAAGCACCCGAAGATTCTCCAAACATGACATGGAATTTGGGAGACATTCCAATTTTGTGCGAGAAAGATCAAGTATGCTTGAGATGATTCATGTGTTGGAAGAAATTTGTTGGGGGAATAATGCGGATGTGACTATTCCTTAGTAGCAAAGTAGTAAGATTTCGGCATGTCTCTTCCAACTCCCTCAGCTCCACTGCTCAAGAAGATACTAGTGAAACTCTTGTTACATCTACCCACTCATTTGCGGATGGTACCTCTTCAACAAATGGCTTGACCAAAAACTTAGGGCAATTACTACCCAAGTACGTTGAAGAAGTGATCCGCCAAAGAGCAAGATCCCGCATCATGTCATGCATTTTCACTGTACATTCTTTCTCTCCTTCTTCCAACATGCAAACGATTTTCAGGCTCTCAAGCAAATCATCTACTTTAGCTCTAGCAGCTTCCAAACTCCCTAGTTTATCTACAAAACCCTCCCCAACACAATAATTTAACATGTCATCTACCTCATCAACCCCAATGTCATAGTCTTCAGGAAAACATGCACAATAAAGGAAAAGACTCTTGAGCATATCATTTTCCAGCCCATCGAAACTGAATTTCTAAACAGCGAAAACATCTTCCTTCATACCTCGGATCTCTGAAGATGATTGTTTCATTTCTGTTAAGGCAGAATCCCATGACCCAACTGCATGACGATTTGCCATCGCGTGAGCAACAGTGACAATTGCGAGAGGAAGACCACCGCACCTTTCAACAATTTTTCGAGCAGTGCTCTCTATATCAGCAACATCAGCAACATGTTTACCAGCAACTTCAACAAAGAGATTCCATGATTCGTCCTCTGATAGTGGCTGCATCAATATAGTTTTTGTAGCACCCGTATCAGTGCAGGCATCTTTACTCCGACTGATCACCAAGATCTTGCTTCCTTTGTACTTTCGAGGGTGAGGGATTCCAACATCCTCGATCTTTAACTTGGACCACACATCATCCATGATTAGAAGAAATTTCCTCCTTCCCTAGCGCGTCGAACAACTTCTCTCTCGCATCATCCACAGTATCTTTTGTTAGATCTAATCCAAGGCGCTTACCGATGCTAGTCCGCATATCTGTCATGTTGGGAGTTGCAGACACCGTGAACATTATCACGGTATCAAAACAAGGATTGTTTTGGAAGTGATTGTTCACTTGTTTGGCCAGATAGCTTTTGCCCACTCCACCCATGCCGCATACTCCGATGATCCCAGTTTCAGGGTCATCTATGCAATCAAGTATCTGCTTCAACATGAATTGAGTCAATTGTTGGTTCTCGGTTGTTATCACCTCGATTGGCATCTCTACAACAGCCTTCAGAGATGGCTGCCTTGTCAGAACAATTTCTTCGCCCTGCTTCTCCTTCGCCTTTAGCGCCAGGTCTACGGACGTCTTGCTCAATTTGTAGCGTGACCAGCAGTTCATGCTGATGCACCCTCGCCCACCTTCTTCCTCTATGTTAGCGGCTTCTTCTTCGATTTTAGCGACGGCTTCGAACCAGTTGCTCGCCGCATCAGTCTTCACGCCTCCAGCATTTTCTTCTGCTTTGAGATCGCTTTGCTCAGCATTCCTCCTTGTCTGCAGATCTTTAACTGCACTTTGCAACTCATCTACGTTGTCCTTGAAGTTCCTCAAGTACTTTAGCTGGCGAACCAAGGGTGCAATCAGATAAGTGTCGATAAGACCCAAAAATGGCTGAACGATACTCACGATACTCATGGTAACGTAATAGAAGCGAAAGCAAGAAGATGGGAGTGAACTTAACTCGGTGAGCTTTTATTATAGGAATAGATAGGGTAACTAGGCTAGAAATTGGGGAGCAAGTGGTAATGTATCTGTGAATGAAGATTAAAAATGCAGATTCGAAATGCCCAAAACAAAATATATAAAGAAGCTTAGGGAAACTTATGGACAGATCACAAGTTATGGAGATGGTAGAAATGGAGTTGCAGTGTAGAGTTCCAGCGGAGGAGGAAGTTGGAAAATGGAAAGCCTGCGAGAGAAGAGAGAAAGAAGAAAAGACAGATGATGAGGGAAGACCTGAGAGACTTCTTTGGGTGCAGAGGGAGCGCGGCTTTGTAATATTATTTATAACGAATGAATGGCCGGCTGGAGTGACTCTCAAATGGGCCATATGCCCATGTGGCGATGATTTTAATTACTAGGAAAAGTACGTAAAAAAAATTATATATAAATATAGCGGCAAGGGTTGGTAAATGTCTCTTTCATGGGTAAGATTTTTTTTTTTTTTTTTTTTTGGGTAGAGGTAAGCTTTCGTGATTGTGGCAAAAAAAAACAATAGCTTTCATGGATTTTGAACAAATCCTCTACAGCGTACATGAGCATGCATTTTTGTTTAATGCAATATTGGCGCCCCAATAGCGTGGGCACTTTTTGAATTTCTGAGTTCAACCTATCAAGCATTAGTCCTTGAACCATCTGCACAAGTATTGGCTCTGTCAACACCCGATGGAGGCCTAGTATATCCCATGTCACATACAATTGTCCAATGTAATAAACAGAGGAAGAACACACAACTGTCCAATGTGAGTAGTTAACGAGGAGCAGAGAGAATTTCAAACTAGAGACATGAGGGCTACCAAACCACTTAAGAGTGACCTTGTAACAGCTAGACCACCACTTGGTGGTACGTCTATGAGAATGCTGCTACTTGTGCATCATGTCGTTAAAATAAATTAAATAATGACCGTTGATCATTCTCTATCTCTTTGTTGATGAGGTTTTCTCATGAATTAACTAAATGACATCTCCAATGGAGCAAATTTGATGAAAGTTGCATCTTGCATGTATGCAGTGGCATGAATATGATAAAATGATTACGCCGCCTTCCTTGGCTTCGTGCTGTGGATTTAGATTTTTAATTTATTCTTTAATAATAATTAGCAAAACTTAACGTGCATATGCACGTGGTTGGATTTCTTTTTTTTCCTTTTCTAGAAATAATTTAAGATCCGTTTTGAGAGTTCATTATAAAATATTTATGGTGGTTTTATAGTCTGAAAAAAAACTCAAATCAAATGAGAGGTTAGATGTTTGTTTCACACTAGGGGAGAATTTTTTTTTTTTTTTTTTAGATAAATATTGAGACATTACTGATTTAGTATATTATGAATTCTGTAAAATTTTTAACTTTTATAGATTTTAAACGAGACTACTCTAAAGCAAAGGCAATTCGAATTTATATATGTCTTTTATTTTACAATTAGTAAAGGACTTGTCATTTTATCTTTTAATAGCTTATTTCTATGGTTCCATGATTCTGTTAATTTGTTTATCATTTGCTTGTTTGTTAATAAGAAAATGAGTTAACTTGTTGTATAATTTTTAACCCACATCGATCCTATCCAAGAATGATTTTTTTTTTTTTTAATTGGACCCTTCAATGGAATTATTATTATATATATATTTTTTTGGTGGTTTATTTTAGTTGGTTAAATCAATAGTTGACATTTAAAATTAAGCTCCAACCTATTAACCATACCATATAGTATCTAGGGTGTATGAACCGAATTATAACCATGTTTAGGACGAATTTGGTGTCACACTATAGAACCGAATTTGATCTGCCACCAAACTTGAACCAAGTTGATTAGGATTTGGATCCAATTCTAAGGTGGACTTAAATTTTGGATTGAATTTGGGTTATATAATTATTGCTTATGATTGAACCGATGCCAAGCCAAATATCTAGTACCAAACCAAATGACGCCCTTAGAGTGAGGTTCCTGAGGTATATTCTTTAGTTTTCATTCAATATTAAGAGGGCAAAATTGAATAGTACTTAGGGTTCTTTAAGAAAATATGCTTTTTCATATACCAAATTCTCCATGTAAGAGAGATTTCAAAGTGTGTAGAAATGTTATATTGGTCTAGTGAAAAAACATATAACTGAATTTATTATTAAAAGATGTGACGTTTTAGAACAAGTTGGGGTTTTTAGATTTGTATAGTATGAGATGTTTAAAAGGGTAAATATACCTTGAGAAAGGGTGTATAGTGTTAGAAAATGATATTTTGGTCTAATGAAAAAACATACTATAACTGAATTTATTATTAAAAGATGTAAAGTTTGAGAACAAGTAGGGACTTTTAAATTTGTACAGTTAAGTATTTCTTTTTTGTTTCTCTTTTTTATTCTCTTTTTTATTTTACCTCAAAAGATGCAACTGCTGAAAATGGATACTTTCAAGGGAGGGATTATGAATATGAATCCAAGATATTTGAAAAAGTATTTATACTTTGGGAAAGGATGTTTATGGTTAGAAAATGGTACTTTGGTTTAGTGAAAAAACATACCATAACTGAATTGAGATTTTGTTTTTATTTAGTAGTATGACAATGACATTGCATAATTTACCATAATTTCTTCTCATCATCAGTTGGAAAATAAAAAATAAAGAGAAAAAGAACAAAAGTTCAAGCTAACAATAATATAATGGCATTGCATTTATAATATACAATGACTTAGTCTCAGACAAATTTGATTTTAGAGTTTTTTACACGAAACACACTATTATTGAAGTGAACTAGCATCTACTCACTATTACGGCCTAAATTACATGGCACTCTCTTTTACAGTTAGAATTTTTGTTAAGTAGAGTGTAAAATTAGCTAAATGCACTTTGGATAGTAAAATGACTTAATTACCCCCACTCAATTTCTTGCCATATCTAATTCCAAAGTGGGTGACCCACCTTCTTCCTATCCCTCACCGAAAACCACCCACCAACGCTGGAACCACCATATCCCCTCCCGAAGTGGGTGTAGTGGGTTCCTCCCATTTTTTTAAAATACTCCAATGTGTTCCATTAAGATCAACAATTCTAATAAAAAAAATGCCCAAGTCATTTTTTACAGTCAATTAGAGTCACATATGTCGGTGCTTATAGTTTTTAATTTCAATCTTCTTAGTGTTTATCCTTCAAATCAATAATTCTACCCCAAAAAAAAATCCTTCAAATCAATTATTCCAATAAAAAATAAGACTTTTCTTCAAGTCATTCTTTTAAATAAAATACATCAACATATGAGAGACGCACAGTGAAATCTGAGAGCCGCAGTAGCTGCAGTGTGCATTCAAATTAAATAATCACCTGTTGATCAATCCACATCTCTTTGCTGCAGGTGAAGTTTGTTTCTTAGGTGTTTTATTTATTTACTTATTTATTATTATTTTTTTCATCTAAGGTTCATCTAAGCTTGCTTATGTGCACCTCGATTATATCTTCAAGGAATAATTAATATTAATATAGGCAGAGGTTCGTCCATAGTCTCGAGAAAATTCAAACTCTAACCTCCTACGTGGAACCGTTGATTTTTGCCAACTGAGCCAGCCCTTAAAATTTTTGCTAATAGGGTTTTCTATTTCTTAATCCTTATCGTGTTTCGAGATTAGCTAATGATAATCTTGAATTATGAAAATGGCATCTCTAATGGTGCAGATTTATTGCAAGTTATATCCAGAATTTTAGTTTTTGGATAACATGTACTAGAATTTATATATGATAAAATGGTCATGTAACACTCCTTGGCTTTGTCAACTATGTCTGAAAGAGGTTTTTCTGTGGGTAGCATCTTGTTAGAGGCCTAAAGTCCTAGGAAGTCTATGGTTTGATCCTTCGTTCTTTTCAGATTTCTCCCTCCACTTCCCTTTTATCCCATCCCCAAAGGGCCTATTAGGTCCCAGTTACAATGACTGGCATCCACAAAGAAAGAGCCCTTTCGTTTTCTTCTACTTTGTCTTTTTAATCTATTAAATTCAGTATTCAAATTTTCAAACAGAACAAGACTTGCGAAGTATTAATTTTTAAAAGCAAAAGGAGGACAAACCCTACCCATTCCATATTGATCTGGTATTTAAGCTCATAGTTCTCGAGAAAGTGATAGCCCAACTGTACTCCTAATTTAATTATGCCAAAGAAAAGCTAAGGACAAGAAGATAGATATAGATGTGAAGGCAGCAAAAACAACAGTGGAATAAGCATGCAAACTGCTAACTAATTACCAAAAACTCTTACAATAATGACGATTTTAATTTGTGCTAAAGCCAAGAATTTCACATGCACTATTCCACAGTAACATTGATGGGGAAAGAAAGAAAAAATGATTCGGACAAGTGGAGTTTTGATTCATTGTAGAAAAATAATATACAATTAAGTGTCATGAATTTAACGGGAAAGGTGGGTGATTTTCAGAAGGGTAAATGAAGAAGATGGGTGAACAAGAAATTCCTTCCACCCTAGGATCAACATGAAAAGGTATTCTTGTCTTAGACTTTCATGTAAGTGAGTATATCATAAAACTAGTTGCCTCAATAATGAAGCTTTAGACAAGAAACATTCATTGAAAGTACTATTTCAATCTTGGATTTTTGATTATCCAACCATGATTGCATTATCACTAATATTACATAAAAAGCATGCCTGATGATTGAACAAGGTAGTATTCTTATTCCAGGACAACTGAATCTCCTTTAAAAGGGGGAGACATTACTGAATCATCCTGAAGTCAAGTAGTGAAATTAGGCCATAATTGAGCAATTTATGGCAACACATACCCATTAATTTGCTAATACAATAAAAATAAAATATGGCAGCACTGTTTGTTTGGACGGATGTGTGAGCTAGCTTAGCTACTTTTTGTTTCTCGAGTCCTTTTTTTTATATAGTCAATTGATCACATACATCATTCATTTTAATTATTAGTCATTCTTTTATAGTAGTCAATTGGTAACGTATGTCGGGTGGTTATAGTTTTTAATTTCAATCTTCCTAGGGTTTATCCTTGAAGTCAATAACTTTAATAAAAAAATAAGACTTCTACATATGAGAGATGCATAGGGAAATCTGAGAGCCGCACTAACTGCAGTGTGACTGTGTGAGAACAGGTAGATTTGTGAATGAAAGAATGCTGTTGTCTGCTATATATGGCTTGTGATCATGGCGTGCATCTAAATTAAATAATCACCAGTTGATCAATCCAGGTCTCTTTTCTATTTCTTAATCCTCCTCGTGTTTCAAGATTAGCAGAGGATAATCTTAGATTAAGATTTAAATCTATTAAATTCGTAATTCAAAATTTCAAATGGAAGAAGACTTGCAAGTTGCAAAGCCTTAATTTTTGGAAGTAAATGCAAAACGAACGCTACCCATAATCTTAATTTCTTTACAGAACTCAGCCTACGTTTCTTCTCATGAAAGAAAATTAAAGATGGATTAGAAACAAATATCGTAGTGATATTGAGGAAGCAAAACTAAAAACAGGTTTTGAAAGAGTGTCGTCAATGAATTGAAGTTTGTTTTTCGCTTTGAGAGCCGTATGCATGTGCGTCGCCAAATCGGATAAATATCACCCTTCAATGGTTGGGTGACCAAAATAGCACCCGGATTGTCCGGGTGATGAAGGAAATATGGAGAAAATGAATCCAAATCAACAGACTTACTATTAGTAACCATTGAAAATAAGGTAATTAAAAAAATGAGGAAGAAGAAAATATAACTAATTAAGATGCAGAATTGTGTTTTAAGATGATACTATATGAGACACAATCACAATAAGAAAAATGGTTGATATCTCATGCTGTTAGGTAACAATGAACAGTAAAAGAAAGATATAAAACATGGAAATGCAACATATGAAAATGTTTGTATGGAAATATAACATATGGAAAGGTTTCAATAGGGAAAACCAATCAAGTCAAATTAGGATACTAATGAAATGGAAGGATGAGATGGTATGGAAAGAGTTCAAAAAGGAGGAATGATGAATGAAAAGAATACAAATAAAATGAGAAAATAATAAGAAAGAATTCAAATTAGAGACAACTAGGGAAAAGATGAAAAATCATCCTTATCATGCCTAAAAATTCCAACCCAGATTTCTCACATTCAAATATCCATGTCATTGATTTTTTTAGTTTATTTCGATCCTAGAAAGTTATTTTGGTTGTAGTTCACATTTAACATTTGTATTCTTTGAATTGATGGGAGAAGGATTCCCTTTCCAAAGTGGAGCAAACCAGTGAAATGTTTGTAAATTTCAGGGTAAAACGTCAAAGAAAAAGCTAGTGACGTTGATGGTATTCCCAAGTGTTCTTTGGGAGTCCTCGAAAATCCTCAATTCCGGCAGGGGAGGTGGGAAAGGTGGAGGCAGTGGTCGTCGGTATAGGAAGGGGTGGTGATGGCCAGCGGTGGTGGGGTTTCCAAGGAGACGTAGGAAGAAGATAGGTACACAGTAAGTGAGAAGGGCATTTTGGTCATTTATATGGGTGAAATGTATTATTGTCCATAAACAACTAAAATTTAAAAACTTAACAATCAAAGAGTCAAAATCCAACCATAGGCAACTTGAAAAGTCAATCATGGGCAGTTTAGAATTTTTTTCGCTCAAGTTAGTAGTCAAGAATTTAGACCAACTTAAGTAGGCGCCATGAAAAAAGCTCGTAAGTATTTAAGAATAAAAGATAGCTAAACCTCTGCTGTATTTTTAAGGAGTAGGATCCATCCAAAGCCCATGTCCAATTCTTAAAGGAGAAAAAGACTGCAATTGCCCAATGAAAATATTTGCCCCAATTCTCATGGGCCAAGCTACAGTGTTTCGTGGGTTGGCCGTAGTGATTTATGAGGCCCAACAGCGAGGGCCCATTACTGGCCACGCCACCTCCTTGCCCACAAAAAACTTGTGGATTCCTCTGCAATTCCTGAAGCCCAACCCTAACAGCTTAAATGATCTCACAGAGGTATTTTGAAAAAGAGATTATCACTATTATCCCCTGTACTATAGCTCAATTACTGATCAAGCCTTGTTCTTTTTAAATTCACCGCTACCTCTTCACCAAGTCCCTTCTAAAGTCGGATATATAATATTCATTTTGTCCTTCATTAGAATTATTGATGCCACTTGTACAAGCACTATTTTGAAATTTTGCAAAATATAAAAATAACAAATCATTAATTAACTGAAGGAACTTAAGAATCCTTTATAGGGGATAAGGTTATAATTAAACTATAGCACAAGGCAGCGTGATTAACTATCCTTTAAAAAAATTTAAAAAAAAAAAAAAAAAAATTGCTTTTTGCATGTTGTGATTGACCCTCATGTTAGGTCAAAGTAACATTAAAAATTACTATTTCTTAAGATGGTTTACCAACCTTGCCAACCAAGCAAGCGCTCTATATATCTGCAAGGCATGCAAACTCTTCCACAACCATTGCTTTTTTAGGCACAAGATAACAAAGAACATGAAAAAACGAACGGAGGTGAAAACAGAATCTGGATCACCACAAATTCGGTGGGACCCACTGAAAAAATTATAAAATAAACAAATCCTTTCATCACCCAACTCCTGAGTCCCCTTGTATTTATAGTGGTAAAGCCATCTGGGAGCACAAAGTGCTATCCCGATGAGTAGCTGATCCGAACTCACGAAAACACACCCAAATAAAGAAAGATCCCTTCTCGAAAATCCCATTCTGTCTAGAAAGTGGGGGAAGGGAAGGGACACGCAAAAATGGTTATTCACCGCGTCCAGTAGTCGCATTAATCTTGTCTTGTCTCCAAAAGGGTGAAAACGATGATGGCATATTGACTTGATAGATGGAGATCCAATATTACAAAAAAATATCTCTAAGACAGATTTCAACTTCCTTTTCTATTCAACTTTCTTGGAAAGCTACTCTCAAAGTTGGATTCTTATGGTTAGGCTGGCCGGTGCGTTGTTTGTACGATTCAAACTCGTATGTGAACTTGATTAAGTCTATCTAGGTTGCAACATGGTCGGTTTGGATCGGGCTTTTGCAATCCATAATCTAATCCTATATATATTTTAATTTAAGTACATTTCTTGTTTGACCCTAATTTTAGAATCAATGATTATTGCCCTTGACCCTAAGCCCTACAAGGTTAAGTCAAGCCCATTTTCGCACTGATTATCATTAATTGGGTCGAGTTTAGATAGGTTGGCTATAGTTATGGCCCTGATTGGCACTGTCCCTAATCCTAATTGGCCCTGTCATTGACCTTAAATCGGCCTTGGCCCTAATTGTACTTGGCTTAGATTGGTCTTGACTAAGGGTGTCAATAGCGTACCAAAACTATTTAACCTTACTGAACCACGCGGTCTAAAACCACACTGTACCATACCGTTTAAAATTTGGTACGGTACATATTGAAATTGAATTTCTTCGATATGGTTTTGCTTTCAAGTACTCATACCGTCGATATGTACCGAAACCATACCAAATTAAGGGTATAAATGTAATTTTACAATTAAAACATTTTACCTTTACTCTATCCCTAATTCTTTGTTCTAGTTTTTCGTTTCGTCCTTCACTCTTCTTCTTAGATTTACTTGCTTTTTCTTTATTGATATCAGATCTATCGATTGTTTGATTGCAATTTCATTAGGATCTTAATGAAATAATACCAAAAGTGTGTGTTTGTTCATACCAAAAGTGTATCACCCTAGATACCGTGTTTAAACCGTTTTCCCGCACCGCTTTTGCAAATACTAAAATCATATAGTACCGTGTAAATTCGGTACGGTACGGTTTTGATTTTCGGTATTCAAAGTTAGTACAATATCGATTGACAACCTTAGTCTTGACCCTGTCTTTGGCCCTAATTGGTCATATCTCTGGTCTAGCCCTGATTGGCCCTATATTTGATTGGCCATATCCTTATCCTTGTTTCTTAATTCATTGAGATCAAGTATCAGACGTTAAGGTGTTAACATCTAAAAAACTCCCTTTCTAAGGTGTTAAAATAGGCATAATAAATAATTTTAAAAGTTAAGGAGTAACTCCCAACATGATGAAAACTAATGATTTGAGAGCTCTAATAATAACAAAAAACTAGTGTTTAAGTAGGCTTTCATTTTTATTTTATTTTTTCCTCATTCACTTGATGATCTCATGTAGATGCGTACATTAGATCACTTTACAACAATACTTAAGTTTGTGTTTATTAGAAGCTTAGGTTCAATCTGAGTTGTCCATATGGTATCAAGGTGTTAAAGAAATATATAAATTAAAAAATAGGTCGCCTTGTTCAATCTGTTTGAAGTTAGTGTGAGGTCTCATTTCATTTAGTTGTCCCTAGTTCATTATCTTCTTTGAAATACTGAAATTCCTCTTTTCTAGGGTTTTCTAATTTGCTATTCAATGAAAATTAGAATTACTATATGTAAGCTTTGAAAAAAAAAAAAAAAGAAAGAAAGAAAGAAAGAAAAAAACCTTATCTCGATTCTCAATTTCTAAGATAATGGTCGAACATCACTCCAATGACCAATCTGTCTTTACCCCAAGTTTCTCTCTCCTGCTCTTTTTTCTATTTAACCTCCCTTCTATTGTTTTTCTCTAGTGGCAAAAAGTTGAGATTATTTATGAAAAGAAACAGGTAGAGAGAAAAATTGGAATAAAATTTGGACAGATATAAAGATACAAGTCGACTAATAGAGAAGGTCATCGAGCTCTTTTTGTACATTTAAAAACATCGGAAGAGATCTAATAAAATGAAATGTTCATCTTCAAAGTTAAGCCGTAGGTAATTATGTTTTTGTTCACAATTATTTGATAAATTAATATCCCTATTGAACAAAGAAAAATCCATATTCAAAACCTTGTTAACAAGAAAATCAACGGTAATTTAGTCTTCTAACCAAAAAAAAGTTATTTTTTTATAATAAAAAAAATTAGTGGTATTTTAGTTACAAACATAACTATTTATCGTTGATTAGGGTTTTTTAGATACAACATTCGAGATAAATGAAATATATCAATATTTTTGGGAACTAAAAATGACTTTGGTCGAACCTTTAACGGGTCCAAATAAAAATTACTTACTAAAAAATAAAATAAAAAGTGAACTCATAGTCTAATATGTTCAAAATGACTCAAGGTCAAAATCAAGGCTTATATCAAGGTTAATACAAAGATCCGGGTCAAACTCAAGGACACGGTCAAGATTAAGGAAAAAATCAGCATCAAGATTAGGGCCGAAATAGGGTCAAGATTAGGGCCAAAATTAAGATCAGGATCAAAGCTAGAGTTAGGGTCAAAATCAAAGCCAAAATCAGGGTTAGGATTATGGCAAAAAATCAAGGATGGGTTAGGATGGATGCCTCGGGCCAAAAGTAATCTCAAGTCCACGCTTGGCCCTAGTTAAGACCTGAATATTTTGGCCATATTCGGCTCAGGATGGGTCAAGGCTACCATGGTCAAACTTGCCCCTCTAATCTAAGTCCATCTTCCTAGTGTTACTAATAAAGATTTTGATCCTTTATTGTTTTATTTATCATTTCTTTGTTACTCACTCAAATGGCACCGTATGTTCATGAATGGAGTCATGATTTAGTATCAACAAGAGCGAATATTGATACTTTACATATGGAAAAAGGTTAGAGGAAAATTTTCAAACAAAAAAAAAATTAGGAAGATAAAATCTGAAATTTAAAAAAATTATAAAATAAAAAAAAAGAAGGTAGGGGATTGGGCAAGGTCTGTATGTGTTTAAAAATAACATCTTATGACCACTTGCTTTGAACTTCAAAACTCCACTTTCTACCCTAAAAGATTCACTGATGGATGGATTTTCATTTTGAGTAACAGACAGTAGAGCAATGGAGGTAGAAAACTATTTTTGTTTATATGCTTTAACATTCAAGTAAGGAGGCAGAAATATTCCCAAGAATTCAAAGCTCATTACTGGAAAGAGTTCTCACCATTCTTAAGAGGTAGACGAATATGCAAGTCAAATCAATCGTCTTGCAAAAATAGAGTCATTCACATATATGGAACGATAAGAGAGAAAGAGTGAAAATTTAATGATAGAAAATCGATAAAAAAAAATTCCCCACCTATGTTCTAAAATGCACTCTTCATATCCATTCCCACATTTGAACATTCACATGAAAAAGAAGCTCTTTTTTTTAGTATAAAAAAGGCTCTTTGACATTACAAGAAAATAAATATTTATGTAAAGATCATGGACTCTATAACACCAAGGCACTATTCTCCAATAACAATATTAATCTAAATTATATATAAATATATATATATATACCTTTTTGTCACCAACATACGGATTATGAGAAGATACACGTAGAAACTAATACACTATTGTGGCATTATTTTTCCCATACGTGTGTACATATCCATGATTCATGAATGAATGCCGTGTAATGACAAAACACACTTGTCAAATTTAAGCCCTCGTGTCTACATATGTGAGAAGGGTTTTATATTAGTTGAGTGTCATTATAAAAAAAAAAAAAAATTTATGTGAAGAAAATTGGAATAGAGAGGCACCATAAAGCATCATTGAAATGTGAAAGATGGAAAGAGTTTATATTAATAAATGATACGTAGGGTATCATGTCAATATCAGACATTGACATAACATATATGTATCATAATCATCTTTTCATAAATGGCCTTTGGAGATTTTCAAAGAACACCTATGCAAGAGAACTTAGACCAATTGATATCTAGAGAAAACTTAAGCCAATTGATATCTTACGCCGTTTCATGACATACATCTTAAGACAATTATGTGTTTAAACATTATCTTCAAAACTTAGATGGTTCTACCTAAAAAAAAGACTGATTAGATTGCATTCCATCACATTTGTAATATGATTCTCCTCATTAGACAGTGAAAACTTAAATAATAAAAATTAGACACCTTGGGTTTCTCTCCCATTTCTTTTAGGAGAAAGTTTTTCAATACTTGCGAAGTATAATTTAACCAGTTCTCTAGGGTGATTTACGCTTGTCCTTCCCGCATGAGGGGAAAAAAACCAACAAAAAAAATAATCACCAAAACAAGTTGTAGTTCTGCAGTTCATATTTCAATTCGCAATCACTAGCAAATATTGATCCAACAAATACAAATACATAAAATTATATCCTCAAATCAATGAAACACCAAAACAATTATTGCACCATGGGTGATAATCAAGAGGAATCGAATGTAGGGTTAGAGAAATTAAGATTTGCAAAAGAAAATCAAAGAATGAGACCTGATATGTGTTTGACAAATCTGATATATTGTGTGAATCAATCTAAATTGTAATTAGATCAAGCAAAACCCAAGAAAATTCAAATTCTTGATCTCATATCATCCAAGTGTGAATGCATAATACCCATCTCCAGCAGTACTTCTTAAACCCTAAGATTATGGTAATAGTGACATTTGACTCTAATGGTTTAACGTCACTGCTGAGGCTATACAAGAAATTAAAGCGTTTGCTTGACAAGGAAGAAAAAGAAAAGTCTCATGAGAAGAAATTTGAAGCATTACCCACCAAGTTAAGATTGTCTCGTTCTTCCATGATACAAAATTGTTGAAGCCACAGAGAACTTATTTTGGAACGTAACGCCATCTAAGTTGGACCTCAAAAGAGAAGTCATTATTTAATGGTCCTTGTAGCTGCTTCTTCTTCTTTAAGAGATCGACCCGTTACCTAAAAATGGACCTGAAAGTAGTCCAATGCCATGGACTTTAATAATAAATATTTAAATATCGTTTTCATCACCACAGGTGCAACCATCAAGGTGGGCCTGAAAATCAAATCTCATAAATTATATAAGTTAAATTTCATTTTCAGGACCACCATTATTGTGCCACAATTTGTCATTTGCATGTATTGCCGTGCAACAAAAGAGAGACCCCATCAAAGCTCAACAATTTTCTTTAGCCACAAAACACATGATTAACGATTTTCATCTTTCTTCTTTGTAAGAGAAATTCTATTTTTGATTCATTTTGTTAATATTTAAAAATAGAATTTTCTTTCTAAATGTGTTGTGATAAAATGTAAGGATAATATAATCAGATTACAAGTCAATCAATCTTATCTCAATTAAACGAAGATCTTTCCTTTTTTTATTAGCGCTATTAAGTCATACTTAAACATAATTATGACAGTAATTTTACTTTTCTTTCCTTATTATATTCCTAAGGTCATCTTAGGTCATCTATTGGCTCTTTTCGTTTCTTCAACCTTGAATTAAATCATTTTTTTTTATCCGAGCATCTAAAAGCATTGGTTGAACATGATAGTGTCATTTCAAACAATACAATTTATCATAGTTTAGTATATAAACAATCCACTCTTGAATCAAAACTATTGCAAAATGGATGCATAAGCACGAAGAAGAAGAAAACAAGCAAAAACGCACAAAAAGGTTTAACACAGTGGGTTAGCAAAACCTTATGTACATCCACCAGAAAGAAAAAGAAGTTTTACTATTCTCAATAAACCTCATACCACTTTTACACCTCAAAAAGTATTGTTCCTTTGCTTGCCCCGCATCCTCTCCATAGATTAAACTTCAGATGGATTCCCCAACCTCTTATAAGGATTGATTCACTTATTATGTCTCACTAAGACTATTTATAGGAAAACCTAAAACTCTAATTCACATATAGTTACAATTTTAACTTATTTCAAACAATTGATCCAAAACCTTGATCTAATTACAAATATAATCTAATTATAATTATAGAATCAAAGAATACAAGACACCCAAACCCAATAAGAACAATATAAAAACTCTATATTTAGTCCTTTATTTCATGTCTTTCATCCCATGTCCATCTTTTTACCAAAAAAAAAATTCATCACAAATCCAACTCAATATCCTAATCTTAACCATTCTAAATTTATCTAGTAATTATTCGTCTCCATGTAAAAAGATGTAAAATAATCTCTTCCATTAATTTTTATCATACGCATACACACAGAAATCTATGCTTTACTTAAAATTTTCTTTCTCTTATTTTTCTGGTGATATTCTTGTCTTCAAAGTTGGCTTTAGATCAGGGTTTTATATGCATCAAAACAATATCATTTGAAAAAAGTATACATAAAAAAAGGGAACATCATTTTGAATGTCAGCACGTAAATCCTCATTGACAAACAAAAATGAATATATAAGGGCTAAAAATTCATCCTTCGTATGATCCATCTCTTAAAAAGTAATTCACAACCTGTATCCAAATGTTTTTAGTTAGGTAAATGCTTTGTGCTCAAATTCCCACACGAACCACAATAGTACGAAACGCGTTTCCTGTATACAGAAAAGAAAAAGAAAAAAATGCTCCCCAAAGATTCCATCGTAAGTTATTTTAAGTTTGATAAGAAGAATGTGAAGATCCTGATTGCAATCTCCACATCTTTCCCTGGTCTTCTAAGTTAGTAAATGGTTTTTGTATCTTAATTCATAACATAAAACAAAATTAGATTATTTTTACGAGTTTCTGAAAATCATATAACAAATATAAATCGCCTTCTTTTTTCAGAGATTTTTTTAACATGAATTGACTATCCTCACTAATCACTAACAATTAGGTTTTGAAATTTGATACACGACTAATCTAGATTATGTCTTATCTACCTAGCTAAATCGAAATGGACAGATTTCTATCTCCTTGATCAAATAAGTATTATACATGCAAAACTTAGATTTAACAGACGAAAACAGGCAACTGACCGATTTTAGAATACTAAATGAAGCTAACTTGTAAATTTACTTCTAGTCTAGTGGGGATAACCTGTTATATTGAGGATTTGAACTTCAACCATCTCTCTCCTTTCTTAACAACTCTTGGATAAATGAGTCTTGAGTCCTTAGTGATTGGTTCGATGATAAGAAAGGAAAAAAATGGCTAACTTCAGATATTCCTTATAGCTTTTTAGACGGCTTAAGATTAACGCCATGACAACGAATTCAACACTTATTTTCAAACTGCTTTGAAACTAAGACGTTTCACAACTTTTAAAATTTAAGCCAGTAAGCAAACAGGTAGTTCTGCACTTGTCAAAGAGATCTAGTTTCTTTTCTTTCAAGTGGGTAGACAAGCTATGACCTCAAAGCCTCACTTTTCGTGGTCGTTACCAAAGGTCCCAAAGAGCTTGTGCCAGCCACGGACTCTTTGCTTTCCAATGGGTTTTTCACAGTTAGTCAAAATTCCCTTTCTTTCTACTTTTTGCTCTTTTTTCTCTGTCAGAGAGTGTGAGAATGAATTATCTTTTCTGATAGTAAATTATTCTAGAAAGTATCATTATAATTTTATTAAAACTATCATGTAAAGCATTTAGGAGGAATATTTACATCCACGAAATACATCCCCTAACCCTAATTAAAGTGACATTCTTATTTACGAAATTAGAGTAACATTACCATTCATGAACCATCATTTGTTCGGAGGGACTCATTTGGTTTTGGTGTCAAAGAAGTGGTAGCCAAAATGATGGTAAAAATGTGTCACTATATTTCTGTAAACCTCAACTAGCACACATTATGGTTTGAGCCGAAACCTTAGGCAAATATGAGGCAACCCCGACAAGATCCCCAACAGTAACACTTATTTTCATTGTCCACACAAAAACAAAAAGAGTCAGTACAATGTTTTTTATTTTACTTGATAAGAAATGAGAGTTTTTTTTTGGGGGGCAAAAACCCTCCAAGAAGAGATGAATTGATATATAAAAAATAATAATAATAACAAAAATTAGCCCATGAGGATTTGAGTTTCTCTTCTCATTTTATTACTCTCAAACACATACCCAAATAGATTCATCTAATCATTTGTGATGGACTTAAATTTTAAATGTCTCAAAGCAATTCCATCTAAGGTATTCTTTCATGAAGAATGAGTCGTTGGATTACTTTTACACCAAAAGCCCAATTCTAGGATTTTGTAGGATCCATTCCACCATGATTCGGATCAAAATTGGCAAGATTGATTAGGTTACTTAGTTTAATTTACTTTTTTTTCCTTTTTAAATGGAAAGATAATTTATTGTGATTTATTGTGATTCAAGGCAAGAAGTAGACTCAACAACTTTATTACAAAGAACAAGAATTATCAAAGGGCTTACTTTTCAAAGGGCTTAAGATTTACGCCAATTAATTATCAAATAAATTAAGAGCTTTCAACACGTTTAACAGATTTAAGCCAGTAAGCAATGAAAAAACATCTGCTGTTGTGCACAACAATGCACATATATACCAAATGATTAGTTGAGAAAATAAAGTAAATACAAGACTATTGAGGATTTTTAAATTTTAAAATTAAGCTTTTAATCTCCACCAATCATTTGGTACAAAAATGCACTGTTGTGTATAACAGAGAGATGTGCACAGCAAAGATGATTTTTTTCCTTAAGAAACTATGAAAGATTTTCAGAACTTTCCATAAAGATTTAGTTCCTTATCTCACAAGTAGGCAAGACAAGTTAAGCCATCAAACTCTCACCTTTTTTCAAATCTTAGTGGTTGTTACCAAAAGTCTCAAAGAGCTTGTGCCAGCCACGGGCTCCCCTTTCACACATTAATGGGATCTCAGCATACTTTAATTTGTCCAATGGATTTGATCACAACTGGTCAATATTCCTCTTTCTTTCTCCTTTTGCTCTTTCTTCTCTTTAAGAATCATAGAACGAATTACCTTTTCTGATAGTAATCCTAGAATGTCGTATCATTAAGAACTCAAAAAGAATGAACCTGGGCATCCGTAGAGGAAAGATGAATAGAAGTGACTTTCCCATTTGCCCAATTTCAAAATCTAAGAAACAAAATCGAATCTTAGTAATTCTACTTTTCTTTTTTGTTAACTGTTTACGTCTGTTGGGTAGATTTAACTGTTCAATTTAAACAAGTTTTCTTGTGAAGTTGTAATAAAAAAATAAAAAAGGTTCTACAATGATATTTTACTTTACATGGCAAGAAAAAAGAATTTATTTTAACACAAAACCCTCTATGGGAAGAAGATTTATTCATCCACGAGAAAGAAATTGTGCACGAGGATGTGAGTTTCTCCATTTTTTTTATTTCTTTTAGACGCGTACCGTGATGGATTTGTGTAATCATTTGATTTGGTTCACGGATGTTTTAAATTTTAAATGTTTCAAATCTGTCGCGTATTGGGTATTCTCTTGTGAGAACAAGTTGGAAGATTACTTTTACACCTAAAATACCGACTTATGTATTCTCTCGTGAAAAATGCGTTGGAAGATTACTTTTACACGTAAAATACCGATTCTAGGATTTTTAGAACCACTTCTAATATGTTTCGGGTCAAAACTGACCAGATGGATTAGGTTACCTATTCAAAGTTGCTAACCTAGAAAATGAGAAATATGTTGTCATTCTCTTTCTTTCTTTCAAGTAAGAATGTCCTCATTTCTTAATGAATGTCCAAAAAGTACACAGAACATAACATAATGAAAGGCACTATTATATTATTGAGGCAACCAATCATATCTGGTTGTATGTATTTGTGTGTGTCCCACACCATTTTTATGTGTTCATAAATACAGACCCAAATTGGAGATCTTGAAATGTGTGCTTTCTGTTTGAGTTAATACCTTGGAAAGTAACAGAGATAAGTTTGCTCATAGTGTCGACATGGGTTGCCAAGATGAAGACATGGTGGTGGTGGAGAAGATCTGTGAGATCTACCACAGCATCTCAAGCCTTGAGTCCTTGAAACCATCAAAGCATGTCGACATGCTCTTTACACAGCTTGTTCACATATGTATCCCACCAATCCCCATCGATGTCTCCAAGCTTTCCAATCATGTTCAAGACATTCGAACCAAACTCATTAGACTCTGTGGAGAAGCTGAGGGGCTCTTGGAGTCTCACTTCTCTTCTCTCCTTGGTTCCTTTGATAACTCACTTGACCATATCAACATCTTCCCTTACTACTCCAATTACCTCAAGCTCAGCCACCTTGAATTCACTCTTTTCATTGACCACTGCAGCCATGTCCCTACTAGTGTTGCCTTTGTGGGTTCTGGTCCTCTACCCCTCACCTCCATTGTTTTGGCCTCAAATCACCTTCAAAACACCACCTTCCATAACTATGATATCGATGCTTCGGCCAATTCTCTTGCCCAGAATTTGATCTCATCTGATCCTGACCTCTCTCAACGCATGTTCTTCCATACCAGCGATATCATGGAGGTGTCCACTGCACTCAGGGACTATGAAGTTGTTTTCTTGGCAGCCCTTGTGGGCATGGACAAGGAGCAGAAGACCCAAATCATTGATCATCTGGCCAAGAATATGGCTCCTGGTGCTCTACTCATGGTTAGGAGTGCTCATGGTGCTCGGGCTTTCCTCTACCCAATTGTGGAACCCTCCGATCTTCGGGGCTTCGAGGTCTTATCGGTTTATCATCCGACCGATGAAGTGATAAACTCTGTGCTTATCGCGCGTAAGTACCCGGTACCTGTCTTACTGGATCAAGGCCTTGGATCCATGATTCTACCTGGCAAGTGTTCTGAGATTCAAGCTTTTAATCCCCTCAGCCATGGCAACATGATTGAAGAGTTGACCATTGAAGAGCAATCTTCTTGATTGATCCTTTGATGCCATGCACTTGATCATCAACACCATGATTATCATTCTTATGAATCCTTCTTTAACTGTTCATCCCAAAAAAAAAAAAAAAAAGGAATGAGTTTTAGACATTCCTGACTAATTATTATGTATTTGCATCATGTTACCTTCACAAGTGTTCTGTGATCTCATGTGTTTCGATAAATAAGAATAATCTTTATGACTTTATCATTCATCTGTTTCCTAGTTTTCTCCTTTAAGGAGTTGAAGATGAGATGAAAAACTCTGAAAAGGAAACCAAAATGATGTAAAGCACATTAGATTATAGATATCTCCTACTGTATACAGTTGACAAATTGTAATCTATAGTTGACAATGTAATAAATCAGTATCAATGCTTTTCTTCCATTTTTCATAGCTTCTCTTGCTTCCAAGTTCTCTTTCAAAATTTCCACTTGAAGAAACTTGAAATTGCGACCAGACAATTAGCCCTTGTCTCTCAAGGACTAGAGACTGTCTAGAATGCATTTTGAAACCTGATACTTCTCTATTGCTTCTAATGCATATTTGACCTAGAGAATGCATACCAAACACAGTCTAATATCTCTGACATATTCAATTTCTTATAGCTGCATGATTATTAATTCCCCTTTATTGTCTTTGTAAGTGATTTTCATTTTTTTTTTTTTTGGGAATGCATTTTGGTCCCAAAACTATTTCAAGTATATATACATTACCACTCCAAAGATTCAAATTCTTGTGGCTAGCTACATGATGACTTTTTCATTGTTATTTTTGTATAGAAAAGTGCCATGATGCACGAGACTTTCATTATTTCAAGTTATGGACTTATAGGAGGGCGATTGTACACTGCTTTACTCCTATTTGGTAAAGAGGCTATTTCCATATTCTGAACCTCAGAGTCTGATCGGTGCAAACAAAACCTTCGAGCCCAAAGCTTTTCTACTAAACAGAACAACCCAGTGCACAAGACTCTCGCTATTGCAAGTTCTAGGAAAAGCAAATCTAGACAGCCTTACCCCCAACCCCCCCCCCCCCCCCCCCCCCCCCCTTATTGCCTTTTAATGTGATCGACAAACTCATTTTTCACTCACTATGATAATTTATTTTGTGTGATACAAAAATTTTTATGCAGGCCTCCCTCACTGTTTAAAGTACCACAAGGACAGCAGCATAGTACCACCCAACATGACCACTTGCAGTATGCTAAGCAATTTCTCCCTGGGAAGGCTGTCCATTACATACTAAAACTTGTTCTTATGGTTAGTATAGCTCCTGGCTTTCATTTATACTTCTCCTTAAAAGCTGAATGGTTTAAGAAAATTTGTGACTGTTACATACCAGTAGCAGGTTTATGAAGAGGGGCTCATTCTGCATTCTATATTTTTTCTATTCTACATTCCTAGATATACAAGCAGCCGCCTTGAAAATGTTGGTCCCAGACCCTATTTTCTAATTTCTTCAACAAACTTTTTCTTCATGTAGAAGTGAAATAATTCCCTAAATTTCTAGTCTACAGATACTTAGTTCAAAAGATTGGCGTTTGACCCATAGAAAACCCGTTCTTTTTCTTTCCCTTTGGAAATAGAGATGCTATATATATTTCACAAGCCTTTTCTATCATTGTGTTACTAGTCTTCAGGTGTATTTGATTGAGAGTAGTGATCTCACCACACATGCGAAATGTATGTGATTCAGAAGCTAATGTTATGATGGACCAGTGACAACAATCCGGAAGGAAAGACATAAAAATGGATTCTTCAAGAAGGGACTTAAAAGGCAGACCTAGTGTGGAAGGCTTATACTCTCCCTCCCTTCTTCCACTCCAGTGTCTAGAGAGGGTTATAATGTATGAGAAATACTAATAACTGTACAGATGAGAAAGCATGATATAATCCAACTAGAGAGAAATGAAGTGGATTTGAATGGTGAGAAAATAGCATAACTGGTGCAATGATTTAACACACTACATCATGCTAGTAGTTAGATATTGAGTTGCTTCAATAGAACCTAAAACAAATTGCACTAGGTTTGAAAATGTATTTTCATCGTTCACCTTTATGCATGAATTTGGATGGAAAGCCTGCTTTAAGCTGTTCATAATTTACAGGAACCTTACAAATGGAAAAGTCACCAAATCAGAAAGCTGGAAAATGTATCACTATATCTCAAACCACTGCTAATGATGCTTCTTCGTATAATAACCATGTTGATTCCACAAATGTACATATTTACAAACCACTGCTATGATGCTTCTTTGTATAATAAGCATGTTGATTCCACAAATGTACATATTTACCACTGATACAATTACATTTTGTTATCCACCCAAAGAAATTGCATGACATCTCCAACTCACACATGTATCCTGGAAGGACTAGTCTTGAAGAAATTTTCTACTTCTGAGTTGAGACAAACCTCTCCATTCCTTTACAGAGGCACTCTTGGAGAAGCTCTAAAAAACTGATACACATATATAGATCAAACGCCTGTACAATATACAGTCAACTTCTTCTCATCACTGCAAAGGTACATGAGATCTACGGGTATGAGTGCTCCCTATCTCTTCTTTTCCTTCACCGTCCCAACACTACTCAGGAAGCCCCATCCAGCAACAAAATTGAATAATACTCTATGGCTTGGCAAGCTGTAAACTTGAAAATCAGTCGTTCTGAGTAGAGGTCACTGCGAAATTTTTGTCATTCAAACCGGTGAAGGCATTACACTTCTAGCTTACCACGCTTGCCCAATACCTAGCAACGGGGCCATCTCATTTAACATTCTATAAATCTTATGACTGAGTGGATGAGAACTGTCACCTGCAACAAATTCGTGGATGACACCATTTAACTCAATGGAGCTGCAACCAGGTATCTTCCTGACCCCACTCACCTTCATGTCCCTCCGCAACTTACCAACATCCTCCCACCTCTCACCAATTGCATAAATATCCGATAGAAGAACATAATTTCCATCATTTGATGGCTCCAGTTCGATTAAGATTCTCCCTATCTGCTCACCCAGAATGACATTACCATGAAATCTACAGGCACCTAAGAGTGCTCTCCAGACACTTCCATCAGCTTCCATTGGCATAGTATCTATAACGCTTTTTGCCTCATTTAACAAACCTGCACGGGCAAGAAGGTCCACCATGCATCCATAGTGCTCCATGGTAGGCTTAATATTGTGGTTATTCATCATAATGTGAAATATTCGAAACCCATCATCAACTAGACCTGAGTGGCTACATGCTGTTAAAACACAGAGTAAGGTGATCTCGTTGGGCTTTATACCTTCCTCTAACATCTCCGATAACAGTTCAACAGCTTCCCTCCCACGCGAATGCATAGCTAGCCCTCCTAGAATGGCATTCCACAAAGACACCTTCTTATGTCGTGAACGTCGAAAGATTTTGAAGGCAATATCAATCTTCCCACATTTAGCATACATATCAACTAAAGCAGTGGCTAAATGGGCATCGGTTTCTGCTATATTCTTGTCTATATAGGCATGAAACCATTGACCCTGATCAAGCGCTCCCAACCTAGCACAAGCAGATAGCAATGTCGTCATCGTAATCTTATCCATCTTGACGCCTGCAATTTGCATCTTTTTGAATAGATTCAATGCCTCAATGTATCGACCCATTTGCACAAATGCACTAATCATCGCACTCCAAGAAACCATGTTTCTTTGAGGCATATCATCAAATAATTTGGAAGCTTCGTTCAACGACCCTGCATTTGCATACCCCACAAGCATAATGGTCCAAGACACAGTATCCCTATGAGGCATTACATCGAATATGTCCCGTGCAGCATCCAGCTCGCCTGATTTCACGAACCCATCAAGCAAACAATTCCAAGAGACGATATCCGGTTCCTCTATTTGATCAAATAATCGTCGACCCACCGATCTTATCTCTCCAATCTTGGCATAGAAATCCAACAACGAATTCCACGACTGGGTTTTGAACTGCAGTGGACATTTTACCATCTGGGCATGGGCCTGTTTGCCCTCGGAAACAGAGCACAGCTTAGAACAGCCAGCAAAAACGAAAGTAAAAGTGAACTCATCAGGAAAAATGAAGCCTTCACATAACATTTGATAGTATAGCAGAAAACTAGTCGTCGGATTACCACGAATCAGATGAGCTTTAATCATGGTGTTGTACATAAAGGAATTCCTCGGAAAATCAACGTTGTCAAAAAGCTTTTCGGCATATTCGAGAGAACCCGGCTCAAAAGAGGCTGCGAAAGAGGAAAGGAGGCGACCAAATGCATGTTTTTCTCGAATGAGAGACGTTTTGATGAGGAGGGAGTGTACCTGGACAAGCTCTTCGCCATTTTTACACAGTTGCAGGAGCGAAATGGCGGTATCAGTTTTCTTCAGTGACGACTGTTGTCGCTGGTGGGTAACCGCAACCGTTAGTCCTGGTTTTGCCAGCGAGTGATTAGTAAGAGACGCATTCATTTTTCGTCGACACGAAGTCGAAGAAAGGAGATGGAGGTGAAGGGGCCGGCTTTAGTTGGCATGATCCGATCGGATAATAAAAATGTATTGTCAATTTGTCGTTAAGTTAGGGCCCGCATATACCCCAGGTAGTCGAGGTGCACGCAAACTGGTCCAAATGAACCTTTTGTCAGCCCCACCAATTTTCAGACCAACGCATAAAAAGATACCTTGACAGTATCTCCTAGAGAGCTTTTAATTAATATAAGCGAGCACGGAAGAGATTTGAATTCTAATCTCCTATGTTAAAGCATTGATTTTTTGTCAATTGAGCCACCGCTCAGGGGTTGGAAGCTTGGATATTTATCTTCCATCTATCCCATTAAAGGTTTGTATTACATTATACTTTTTCACCATACATTAGGAGAAGGGACCTATAACTCTTTATAATGTCAAAACTATAAGTAACCCACTCCTAATATATGGCAAAAACGTATGAGAGAAGCATATACTTCAATCCAACAGAAAATCTAGACTCTATGATAAGATAAAAACAATAGGAAACGAAAGAAAAAGGTTTAATAGAAAAGTTGAAATGCAAATTTACTTTTTATCATTTTCTTCCCTTTCGTACAAAATCCCATTAAAAATATAATATTTTTAGAATAGATTTGATGAAAAAAGTCAAATGTCATACAAGCAAATAAACTTCCTTAATTCTTTACCCATTTTCCCACCTTATTAAACTAAACTATTCAAAATATTCTTTATGTTATAAAATAAAGAGAAAATATATTAGATACAAAGAAGAAAGACAAGATGAGTTCAATCAGAACTAATTCATTCAGTTGAGTGCATTACATATTTATAGTAGAAGGAGCATCTACTCTGATATGGAAATACAATATATGATTCTGACACACAATAAGATATTCTTGATATGGAAAGATAGATTGCCGCCCAAGATAGAAGGTGCATAGAATGGAAATATTGACTGCCAATATTGTGTAATGAGATGGTTGTGATCTTCACCAATATTGCATCCTGAGGTAATTGAGATCTTCAATTGGAAGTACAATCCTTTGGGGTAATGGACATCCATAATAAATATTATTTATAACACTCCCCTTGGATGTCCATCAATAGATAATGTACCTCGTTAAAACCTTCTAGAAAAACCCTATGGGAAAAAATCTTAGTGAAGGAAAAATAGTATACATATCTAAATAATACGTATTGGTAGCGCCTCATTAAAAACCTACGGGAAAACCAGTGGGACAAAACCTTGGTTAAGGGAAAAGAGTGCAAGACGATTTTACTCCCCCGATGATAACATCATTGAGTATCTTTGAATACATACATTCCATTATCATATACCAACTCTCAACACCGAAGTAGGCAACGCTCAATAAATAAACGCAAGTTATCACTTGAGCGAATTCAATGAACATATATTTCACCATTTCATTGAAGATCAAGAGTGAAGAAGAATGGTGAAATATGCTCGTTCTATCTTCTTTGATGTATCATCCCTTCAATTGAGCTTTGCATGCAGCATAATCTTCATATAATATTGTTGAAATTCCTTCTTCTAGTAGAAGACGCATGCTTCATGAATGTGTTGTATCATTGATCTTAACCAAATATAAAATAACTAACATTCACTTGAAAATAAATAGCATGTTTGAAATATAGTTTTATGTAGATCAGATAAATATCCCGCATCGCAAAACTAGTAAGTTGATATCCACATTCATAAAATAATATCATGTCAATAATTTCTCGAATATCCGAAATGTATGTTTTATAACATTCGGTGTCTTCGTATTAGAGAATAAATAAATCTTGCTAATACACTTATAGAAAATGCTACATCCGATTGTGTATTATCAAGATACATTAATGCCCCAATAGCACTAAGATATGGTACTCGGGACCAAGAAATTCTCCTTGTTTTCTTGGGGTCGAAATGAATATTTCTTTATATTGAGCGATCTCACAACCATTGGGGTACTCAATGGATGTATTTTATTTAGATAAAATCTCTTCAAAATATTCTCTATATAAGTTGATTGATGAACGAATATTTCATTCGTCAAATGCTCAATTTACAAATCAAGACAAAACATTGTCTTTTCAAGATTTTCATTTCAACTTTCTTAAAATAATCTACTTGTTTTTGGAAACTCTTCAGAGTTTGATGATATTTAAATCATCATCATATATACTTACTAAAATTAGATCCATATCCTTTAATAAAGGCACAATAATAAATTGGATCGTTTTTATCCTTTTCATTTAGTAAATATCCACTAAGGAAATTACCATATATGCCTTGATAATCTTTGAAGCCTTATTGAACAAACTTCCTAGGAATTTTTATATGCTTGAGTCATTTTGAATCCTGAGGATTTTCATATATATTTCACACTCGAGTGAGCCATATAAATAGGCGTAATAATATCCATTAGACGCATGTCAAAATTTCCATATCGCCAGATTAATAAGATATCGAAGGTGATTGCATCCACCACAAGAGAACATGTTTCCATGTAATCAATGCCAGGCATCTGCGAAAATTCTTGTGCCATAATTCATACTTTATATATCACGATTTCATTATTTTTCTCATTTCATTTTTCGGAAAACCAATTGTACCCCACGGCTTTATACCCGGATGTTGGACTACGGGTCCAAAAACTTTAATTTTCAAGCGAATTCAATCGGAATTGCGTCTCTACATTTTGGCCAATCATTTCTTGATTTATATTCATCAACAAATTTATATTCAAGATCCTCGTCTTGATGTATTATTTCAACAATAATATAATATGCAAAAATGTTGTCGACAACTATCTTTCGGTTCCATCTTTTTCCGCAATGACATAACTAATCGAGATCTCTTCATTATTTTCAAGTACCGAACCTCTTCGGGGTTTTATAGAAAGTTATGTCTTGGGATCTTCATAATCAATTGTCTCCATATTATGACCATCTTGATCATTTGCTCCTTTCATTTTCTAGGATTTTATCCTTGGAACCGATTGATCTTCCACGTTTTAAACGTGGTTTAATTTCATTTGCACTGATAGATTGTCCTGTTGGGACATCAATTCTAATTGGAGCATTCTACATTGGAACATGAGATTTAGTAACTCTTAGCAGGTCAACAACTGGCGAGGTTGATTTATAATATTTATTGCATTATCCTTTGAACTTCAAGTTCACGGTGCTCGATCGGAGGATCTAATGAGATAATGATAATGCATACAATCAATCTCTTTTTCCAACGTTTATTCTCTCCCCCTCATGTTGGAAAAACTAATTCATCAAAATAATACTTAGCAAGTATTGCATTATATAAATCTCCTATCCTTAGCAATATATTGAATTATATAAGGAGATTTATATCCAACATATATTCCCAACTTTATTTTGGGACTCATCTTTGTCTGGTGGTGGAGCAATTGGAACGTAAGCCGTACATCCAAAAATTTAAGATGAGAAATATTTGGCTTCTAACCATAAGCCAATTGTAATAGGGAGAATTTATGACAACCTTTTGGCCTCATGCATACAAATGATGCTTTGTTCTCATAAACAATGGTTTAGCAATTAATTGGAGACAATTAATAAATAATTTTACCAAACCATTTTGGATATAAACATGAGTAACAGGCTATTTACGTGATCTCAGTTGTTATACAATAATCATAAAGCCCGAGATGTAAATTCACCAGCATTATCAAGACAACTGCTTTATCTTATAATCCATAAATTATGCTCTTAATCTCATTATTTGAGCAAACAATCTGCAAACACCAAATTGCGAGTTCATAATGAACATACATGTGACCACTTTATAGATGCATCTATTAAAATCATATATTATCGAATGATCCACATGATGGGTGAATGGGCCCATACATTTCACCCTCTATACGTTTCAAAAACGTAGAATGTTCAATCTCAACTTTAGCTGGTGAATATTTAATAATAAATATTTCTTGAGAACAAACAATACAAGAAAATTCACTTAATTGAAGAATCTTCTGGTTCTTCAATGGATGACAATTGAATTTTCAATAATTTTTTCGCATCATACTTGATCCGGTTTGGTCCAACCGATCATGCCAAATAATAAAATTATTAGAATCAATGTTCATTTGATTTACCCAAGCATGTGTTTCAACCATGCGATATTCGTGTAGTACAAATTGGGAGAAATATCTAATAACTTTGTATAGATATTTACTTATACCATTATTTGTAGTCTCAATCTGATAATAATTTTGGCAAATAGCTTTGAAACTTAATAAGTTTCTTTGAGACTTATTACAAAATAATGAATTATTTATAACCAATTTTATCTCCCAGATAATAATAGATTAACTCTTCCGGAGCTTCCAATCAATGTTGTACTACTGATTTTATATGAACATTGGCTTCCGTATCATCAAATAAGAGAAATATGTATATTTTTCTCTCAGTATAATATGCGTCACAGCATATAAGAGAATATTCACATTCTTCATCAAAATGAAACAAAATATATTAAAAGATATATAGAAAGTCAATAAAAAAAATTTATAGAAGAAAAATATTAAATTTAAGATAAACTAACATATGAGATGAGATTTGTAGAGAAAAGAATTACATAATCAAATCTTCAACTATTATCTTCAAAGAAGTTTGCAGCATCTAGATATGTAGTATATGTGAGGCTATCAAAATCATTCATTTTATAGGCAAAAATTGCTCAAGTATCATGATTTTGGAAAATCTAATTTATCTCCACATTATTTTTATTTCTTTAATTAAGGCTTGACAAAGCTTAATTAAATATTATGGAGTATGACAGATACATGTCTAATAGCTTCCATACCACATCGGTAAAAAATATTATCTTCACTTCTTGAATTGTTATATTGAGAATCCTTATTATTCTCTTATTTACTTCCATAATAATGACGGTAATATTCCGCTTTCCTCATCCTCTTCTACATCATGATCATAATTTTAATTTTGCCTTCTTCAGGCATATCATGAATAGTTGCATTCACTTCAGGGAATGGAACAAACCAATAAGACGAGCTTCATGACTTTTCATTAATAGTCCATTATTACTCAGCCACAAATAGGCATGATATCATTCAGAGTATTCTTAAAACTCCTTTTACAATATTACTATTGTAACAACAAATCTGAAACTTGAAAATTTCTGGGATATTTTCATGAATAATATTTTCTCCTTAAAATTTCAAAAGAGAATTAATTTCAAAAACTACAACGTATTTATTTACAGTTTCAAATCTTCAACTTCATGTGCATCAGAACGATTTATTACAGCTTAAATCTTCAACTTCAAGTGCATCTCAAACGACTTATTACAGTTCAAATCTCAACTCATGTGCATCGTAGAACTATCATTACAGCTTCAAATCTTCAACCAGTCATTTAACAATATTTGTGGTCCAAACTACAACCACTATATACAATAAATAAAACCACAATCTTAAACAACATAATATCTTATTATTTGATTATTCTAATTCAATAAAACACATACCTTTTATCATGATGCACTTACATTTCAAGATGACAAAATAAACTCCATTGTTTACAAAAACGTCGAGGAGGTCGATCATTCTTTTCACTTTGGAATAGAAAACATAATGATACATAGTCGCTTTCTTTCAAAACGCAATACTTGAGCGGATTCGTTCTTAGCAAATCGTCGATAACTGTTATAAAATAAAGAGAAAATATATTAGATACAAAGAAGAAAGACAAGATGAGTTCAATCGAACTAATTCATCATTAGTCATTACATATTTATAGTAGAAGGACATCTACCATATGGAAATACAAATATACCGACACACAATAAGATATTCTGATATGGAAAGATAGATTCCCCCAAGATAGAAGGTGCATAGAATGGAAATATTACTGCCAATATTGTGTAATGAGATGGTTGTGATCTTCACCAATATTGCATCCTGAGGTAATTGAGATCTTCAATTGGAAGTACAATCTCTTTGGGGTAATGGACATCCATAATAAATATTATTTATAACACTTTACCCATTTTCCCACCTTATTAAACTAAACTATTCAGATTTTGAAATTATATTAGGGCTTGTTTGGTTACATGAATCCAGATATTTGAAAAAATTCATGAATGGAAAATTTATACTTGAAATTATATTAGGGCTTGTTTGGTTACATGAATCCAGAGATTTGAAATCTCGGAATTCATGAATGAAAAATTTATACCTGTTTAGATGTGAAAATTCCTGAAATCATAAAATTTAAAAATTCATCTTTTTACACTAAAATGTGAATTTATAAATTTATGGATATGAGGTGAAATATTATAAAAACACCAAATATTTGTGCATTCACAAAAATTACGTAGTCCAAACAGTTCCTCAGGATAAATCCACAAATTTCATTCCACAAATTCAAATGAACCAAACAGTTAATTTTATGAATTAAGTTAATTTTATGAATTGTGTGACTCAATAGATTTGAAATCTCTAAATTTCATTTCCAAACTCATGTAACACAGGCTATTAGAAAAGTTTACCTTTTTTCACCCCAATTCAAATTCTTTATTGAAACTATATTCCTATTTATTTTTATTTCCAATTAGTCGGGGCTCTTTTATCCATTGTACCTTAACGGATAGGAGATAAATGCTTTAAAAAAACGTCAAAATAATTATTGTAATAATTTATTAACCAGCACTACAATCAATTATTAAATTAAATAAATTTCCAAAAAGTCGTATTTCTGTTCGCAAGTATAAACTAAAAATTTTATTAATGTCATACTTCATACAGTCACAACCCATGGCTTGAAAGCGTCTATCAAACACCATATACTGATAAGAGTATTTCCTTACCAGTAACCCATCCAAGATCCGGAACACAATTTGATTCCATCAGAATACAAACCCCAAAAAAAAAATACATAACTAAATTCACATTATTACAATCAATACTGTCCCCATCAACTTCCTCTTAATTCTGGATGGAATTCGACTATCTACCATAAAATCAACAGGTATATTTACTGAAATCACAACCATGGAAAGTAAATAAAAAGGATGTGGGTCCCCTCACTTCAGCTCGCGACATTCAAAAACATCACATGAGATTGTTGCATGGATGGGATGAAGCCATGAGGGGCTGAGTGGAGGTAGGCGTTGGACCAAGTGACATGGTTTTGAAATATAGAACTGGAAATGTTCTATGGCCAAATCAGCTGTATTCCAAAACGATATTTGCAGAACTTTTAAAAGCTATGTACAAATAAACATACAAGAGAAGCAACAGTACCAGGCTACCAGCAACCTAGACATAAGTTTCTTCAGAAGCCCACGAAGGCATGGGGAAAGGAAGGTGGAAATCAAGACTTGATACCATTCAGAGATCATCACTGCCAGTTCCTCTGGTGTATTTGGGGTTCTGAACTGTCGCCTGCAATGTGGTCCACCAGTGCAAAACGTATGTCCTCTGATGGCTTCCAATGCCGCTTCCTTTGGTTGATGAACCAATTGTTAATCTGCTTGTAGTCTAATCCACTCGCTTCAGATAGTTGAATCTTTTCCTCTTCCTGTACACCATGCAGCCAATGTTCAGTTAATCAAGAACCACCTTTTTAAGAAAATATATATACGCAAGCAATAATCTAAAAATCAGAACCAGTGCCGCCTAGACGCAGTAAGAGCTATATACATAACAACTAATGACCATTAGTATTGCTTCATACCACTGATTAGGGGCTTAAACATTGTTAGTCAACCAAGTTTGGTGGTAATACACAGCACAAACAGTCACATATTGCATCTTCAGAGACCGTGTTAATAGCATCCCACACAACTAGGGGTGTCAATGGTCCGGGTTGGGTCAACCCTACCCTAGAGACCTGAACCCAACCCTACCGGGCTTAAGAACCCCCAAACCAAACCCCACCCTGCCAAGGTTTCACTAGACCCAACCAGGCCCTGATTTACCCTGATAAGGTTGGGCAAGGTCAGGTTAGCCCTGATTTACCCTGGCCCAGCCCCATGTGTTCTAGGAAAAAGAGAACAAAAATGAGTTAGTCCCCAAGGAGCACTTGACCTCTTAATTATGAAGTGTCGATTTTTACCAACTTAGCTAACCCCTTGAAGTGGTTAGTGGGACACTTGGTTAAATTGTCATTCATTCAAATTCAACTCTAATTTAACTAAATTAACACAAACCTGGATTGGTCTAGGGCCAAACCCAAAGCCCTTTGGATTGAAAAGTAAGGTCGAGCTCAGAGAGAGTCTAGACCAGTCCTGGCCAACAGGGACTTGTTGGACTTGTTGACACCCCCACAAGCAACAAACAAAGGAACCCTATAATATCCATTCAGATGAGCATATGAACCTTATTTACTCAACTCACTACAATGTAGAGCTAGTAAAGCCTATATGGAAGAGTTGAATGCTCTTACCGAGGGGTATGGCCATTTATAGTGGCAATTCCACCAGTCTAACAACACCATCCTTGCATCTGTAGGTAGCTTCCCTTTCTTCCTATTTCTCATAAATTCTTTCCTCAGACTGCTAAGATAGCCGCTGTACTTTCTCAAAAGCATTTCTTTCAGATCTTCGTCTCCAGGATGGGGTCCACAAGATTCCAGGGCATCTACTACCTCCACCTCTCCACAACTTAGCTCCTCTTCTGATGTCCCAGGTGCTTCATCTGGAGAAAAATGGCATACATTCATCCCACGGAGGAGACAAAATTGATTCCAGAAAACAGAGCTTAAGAAAAATAACATCTTAGGTACAAAAAACTCTAGATTTTTTGCATAGCCCCTCAATGAGATGTCTCCCCTTACCCCATCTCCCCATATCCTATTAAAACAAAAAGACTGAAGGAGTTGTTCATTCAGCCGATAATGGGAGGGAAATTGTTCTGACAAACTCAAGAAAATGATGGCAACAAAATACTAGTGATTATATTTTGTACGCTACCCTATGATTTTTAAGTCTGATACTTTCATTCTCAGTTCGCAATGTTACATACTTGAGTAGAAGCCAATTCATATTAATTCCAGTGTTCCTTTGGACATAAACACACAAGCAAATTGCCAATTAATTCCTAGTTTGAGATGTGTATTATTTTGACATAAAATTTCAATCTGCTACCATTGTCTGGATACTGTTTCTGTACAATTGACAACAGAATACCAAGTACCATAAAGCCGATTGAGGTACATTCAACTGAACATCAATCAATACAAAATGTCAGAGATATGAGACAAACTGGAAACCCTACAATGCAAATATGTATTCCCCCCCCCCCCCCCCCAACATATGCCGGCCCAAAAAAAAAATACAAAAATTATAAGTAGGGAGTCCTTACTTCTTCCAAGGAAAAGAAGTGCATATTCCCTATATGGGTCAAACAAGATATACAAGTTCTTTTCTAGATACAGGCTGAATTTCTCTACTAACCTAACCCATCATCTGTGAGTCTACAACAGGAAGTAAAACTACAAAAACTATCTAGGAAGGGCTATATTAGGTAATGGTCATGCTAGGAAATGAACCATATGCCCTATCCCAAAACCAATCCATCCATATGCCTTTTTTCTTTTTGTTCACTTAATTTTCTCCCTTTCATGGTGACCACAGAACACGTTTACTGAATGTCTATCAGCAACCCTGAATTCAAATTTCTTTCTACTACAGTAAGATCACTAACACCAAGCCAACTTCAAATGATTCTCCTTATCTTGTTGATTTAACTATGCGAAAACCTGAGGATGATAAACAGCTATACATAGTGAAGCCAAATGCTGCTTAAAGGTACTCATAAAGTTCCAGACTTGATTATGATTCCTTCACACAAAATGTAACTACTGAAAAAAAGAGGGAACCACATCATTCTGGATACCCTTCCCCACCATTCTTCAAGGTTCCTCACTGTGATTCATTTCACAAATATTACCAAAGCATTTGCATATTGACAGACGGGAACATTGAAAACCATGAGCCACCAAACAATCAGAACCGAGAAAAAGATTCTAGCCCCTGCAATGGTGTGCACGCAAAATTCCATTTTCAGGTTTGGCATATTATTTTAACACGACTTCATCAAACTGACAAACCATCCCCTCTACATTTGGTATCCGAAATATTCTTTTATTTTTTTAAATTTTGTTACGACTCATTAATTCATCACCAGCTATTCTTCCTGATTATCCCCAGCAAACTTCAAAGCCACATAACAGAGGTGGAAACGGTGAACCCTTGAACAAAAAACCAGTTTCTCCAACAGTTAACCGATAAACCCATCCTGCAAAATCCAGTGCCTGAGTAGTAGGGGTAAGCCATGAAGAGCTTAAGGAATCATAACCACAAGAGAGTTTGCAGAAGCCAAAAGAAAGTTTCAGACAGACACCTCCAGGAACCTGAGGGGGGTGACTGCAATCCCTCTCTTAACTTTCTAATGTTCAGATACTCGAGACCGTTTACAATGCGTAGTGGTGGTTATAAAGCTTTTATTAGCCATCAGTGGATATCTATCTATCTGATGGAAACCAACTTCATACTTAACAACTAAGATAAATGCATTTCAATCCGGTACTGGTTCTCATGAAAATATTCACAATAATAATTTCATTCTCTTTCATCCAAACATAATTCTATTACCCATTTTACACAAGTACCCATAAGCCAAACTTCCAAAAGTGACTCCCCCAAACACAAAACTTAAAGATACAAATCCCTAGCGAACACCTAGGTGTCACGTCATCCATCCTAACCAAGCATATGCATAATAGTATGTTTATCCAAACAAAACTTAAAGATACAAATCCCTAGCGAACACCTAGGTGTCACGTCATCCATCCTAACCAAGCATATGCATAATAGTATGTTTATCCAACAAATTCAGTTTAATCTTTGACCTTAGCAGAATTGGAGACGAATATCAGTCAGAGATTGAATCCAATGCCAAAGCAAAAATACACAATGAGTACAAGAAAATATCATTGCCTTGGAGAGATACTGTCACCATGAAAGATCATACAGAACACAACATAAACAGAAATACAAGTCCAGGACAAGAGAACTCTGAAAACTTCAGGATTTGCAAAACACAATGACAATAGCACACAACAAAGAATAAGAACAGAAACACAATATCCTAATATCATTTCCAGTTCTGCCCAAATGCATAGGAAAAGATAGGCAAGAAAAAATTTCACCAAATAAGGAAGTTACAGCACTGCACCGCTCAACAGAAACCACATTAACCCAAATCTTCTCCTCCCATGTTTCAAGAACTTGGTTTCAACCATGGTTTGACCAGCCATCCCCAAGGTACTGGTTTTGAGGTCCACAAATGCTTTTTAGCTCCTGTTTTGTATATGCAGCCTATATTATTGACATCCTGAACACAATGCATGAACTATTTGGTACTTATGGTTATGATAAAGTTCACCACGTTATTTAGAATCATAAGTTTAAAAAAAACACTTACTCATGCCCAATATTATTTAAGTAAATATTTTATTTACTTAAAAGGCTAGTAGGAAAACCAGTTTCACTAGAGTCTAGCCAAATTCTAGAAAGCCTGGTCAAGAGTCATGTGAGACCGGTTTTAAACCCAAGTCACTGATAACCGGGCAAGTTTTGTCAAATCTGGATTAGATAGACTGTTGACTGAACATAGTATAATGATAAGGAATACCTTTTTTTTTCTCTAACAATAAATAACAACAAATAATTAATAAAAATTTTAATGACACAGGACTCCAAAGGAAAATGGCTTTGCAACATTTCACTCTCCAACTCACAACCAAAGTCATATAACAACTCTAGGATTCCCAGGTTTAATGAATTTGCAAGCCTTTCACTTTCTAACCCTCTCGCATTAAATTCTTCACCATCCAACTCATCAGACACATATTTATTGTATTTATTATAGAAAGAGAAAAAACCACTCCACCTCACCAAGTTGACCAGGATGAGTCACCAGGTTCTTTAGAAGACAAGTTGAGATAAAAACATAGTTTTCCAACTATGCTTGAGATAGTATTCATAAATAAGCTAATAACACCCCCCCCCTCTTTCAGAATCCAAAAAAAAATAGTAAAAATTCAACTTCAAAAGGATAAAATGTCAACCCCCCTCCCCCTTCACCACAAATTTTGAACAAATCCAAGATTTGACGTGCACAAGCGTTTATTTAAAGCTTTCGTTGGATGTGGCCATGCCACCTCAATCAAGTTTCCTGCAGGTTATCTTATCGGAGCTACCCAAAAACCAGCTCTAATATGAATATTCTTTGTTTTATCCTTTCTAGTTTTACCACTCATCCATCTTAGCATACTTTCCTGCAGGTTATCTTATCGGAACTACCCAAAAACCAGCTCTAATATGAATATTCTTTGTTTTATCCTTTCTAGTTTTACCACTCATCCATCTTAGCATACTCATTTCTCCTACATTGAGTTCATCTATATGATGTTTCGTAACAGCCCCACATTCATCCCTCCAAAGCCATCGATGTCCGTACAAAACCCATAGTTCAAAATTTTGGTTGAAACTAAAACAAAATTTTGAGAGATACTTCTGTTTCAACAAAGGGAAACAAAATGCAGGCCAATTCACCAGACATTCAGAGTTTCAACAGAAACTTCACAGGTCATGCCAAATTTCAGTTTATCAGTTTCGGCAGCACTTCAATACAAAACCCTGCATTTACAAGCATGATGACTTGGGTCAAAATTTCAAGCAGTTGCAGGCACTAGATGGAGAAAACTATAAGCAAGAAAAACCCAGAATTTCAAATTTTGACCAAATCACCAAAATTTCCTACTGGAATAACGCTCCAACGTATTCACAATGATAATTTGCTAACTCTTAAGCAAAATCTCCAAAATCCAAACCTAAAAATATTAACCTATACCGAGAAAAGTATTGTGCTACTCAGAACTATACGTGTTCCTCACTTACAGTTGAAGGAACAGTTCTATAAGGGTCTTTTGACATGATAGTACACCTGAACACTCTAGCAATGTCAATGAATGGTTTTTCCTTCATCTGATTTATGTTTCAGTCATTTTCATCAACTTCTCTATTCTAATACTAAGTTATCTAAAAGATAAGCTTTGAGAAAGTATATGGCAGCATAAAGCATACATTACCAACCCAGGTATGAACCAAACCTACTGTTCTGGATGAGTATTTATCACAATCAAAAGGTTCTAGTATGTCAAAAAGCTGCAATGCTTAACTAAAGTTTCCATCAAATCATGGGCCAAAGTATGACCATTTGACTACCGAAATGGCCAGCAGAAGCTAACTTGACTTCTATCATTACGGTGGAATCTTCAAACCAAGGTTAGAATTGAAATCTCAAATCTTTCCAACCTAAGCATTGAAATTCCTACAAATAAGACTATGGAACATCAAACCTAAACAACCTTCATAGGCCACCTTAAGCTTTTCAATTAATAAGATCTGATAAATACTCTAACCAGCAGAATGTTGCTCAAGAAATTTACCCTAATTGCCACCAAGTGTTTATAATTGTAGTGTTCAATAAATCAAATCAATTTCATTGAAGAGGGAGGCAGGAAAAATATGTAATGGATGTACGGAATTTTTTATTTTTTATTTGGTTTCCAATTTAGTAGCGGTGGTATGAATTTTAGTTTGTTTTCTAATTTTCTAGTTTGATTTGTTTTTTAATTTCCTAGTTTGATTAGGTTTCAAGTTTAGTTGGTCTTTGATTTAGTTTGTGCTTCAGTTTCCTAGTTGTTATAAAATTTCTTTTCGAGGATTCATACCAGAATCTATAGTACATACAAGGCATATCAATAAAGAAGATTATACAACTGAAATTATTAGTTTTGGCATATAGAAAACCTAGAACAGTTCTACCCTTGCAGGTCTAGAAGAACCTACCACACAACAGCCTGAAAGCTCAGCTGCAAATGACGTTGAAGAGTTGTCTTCCTCCCCATCTCCATCAACGTTTGCACTGCCCCCATTAGTTACCCAAAATCTATCTATTTCTAGTAGTCTGCACTAACTATATTGAGAATATAGTTTCTTTTCCAATCTTCAATCAATTAACGTGTTCCAACATTGCAACACAATTTGAAGTGCTATGATTTTGGACCTAGAAGCAAACGTGGCTCAAGAAAATATCAAGAAAATATCGATTCCACAATCAAACCCCCCCCCCACCCCTAATGCACCCAAAAAAATGCACTTGCTACACTTCACTTCAATTCAAAACTATCCACATATCAGAAAGCATTGAAACAGTTAGACTCCAGATCATACTTGAAATATTTATAGAAATTGACGATCAAAAGCATAAACACTTATTAGTCAGGATGTTGGAAATTAAAATTTTCGTTGATAATTCTTGTTCCAACTTGGCCCTTTTGTTTGTTCACTGTTATCTGATTTCCTGATTTAAACTTAAGCTCCAAGGATATTTATTACTTTTCATTTTGCCTAAAACCCGGTGTTCTCAACACTGCCTGTCATAATCTGCACTTGGAAGTAACTTCACCAAGATGCCTGTCGATTTTTTCGTTCTCCAAGGAATCAAGTAAGACGATTGTAATGTTGCGTCACTTTCACCAACACATAGTATGGTTTAGCTTTTCACTTTTTCCACAGTCGTCAAATATGGTGACTCTAGCCCATCTAGATCCACTTGGCAAACCACCTCGCCTGGAATGACCTTTTTACACTTAAATCAACTTCTGTCAACATCCTTGCGTGGATCATGTATTGATACTGTTTATCCCCAAAAATATATTTTTTGATCCCTTCTCCCGACAAATTCAGTCAAGCAAACCCTAAAATAGTCTACTACCAAAAAAAACCTAAAAATAGTCATTGTTACTAGAGATTTCTTAATCATACTAGCTGGACCCCGAAATGAAGCGCACAGTGGAAATATCCATATTGGTATAACAGTGTGATTGATAAAATATATACTACGTGTAACAATAAAAGTAATGCATTTAAATAACTGCACAACCCTTACAGTGGACGAACCCGTCAAAACTAACGTTGCTTCGCAAAACAATACCCAGAGAGAGAGATGTCGAGAATCCTTACCTGACTGACTATTCCCAAAGAGCGACGAGCTAGTCGTTGTCGTTGAGGATGACGCTACCTTACAGAGATCGCTGAGCTGTACCTTAATGTTGCTCAAGAAACTTGACGCCTCATCGAATTGCTTCGATAGTTCTTCCTTGTATCTGTGAAGAACTTCGCAATATGAATCCTGCGACAGTCAGGAAAACAAAACGAAATATACTTAAATATTCTGAACTCGACGATCAATTAACCTAAAACCATAAGAAATAGAAAATGTATGTAATCCCTCGGCACTACCATGAACTTGTCGAGTTCTGGATCCGCGCCTATCGCACTAGAACAACAACTAGGATTGTTTTCTCGAGCGATTTTTTCAAGAAGAGACGCCATCTTCGGCGACGCTCCTACCTGCAAAAGAGTAGAAAAAAATATATATATAAATTTGGCGAAAATAAGAAAGGCTAATAAATGACCGTTCGAATATGAGGACCGACCTTCCGACATTCTATATAAGCAGTCACTAAGTTGGGATAGCGAGGATGATTTGCGATCTGATCTTTGATCAAACTAGATATCTCCGATCTAGACATCTCCTGTTCGTCGGCTTCGAATTGAAACATGTTGTCGACCCGACGATCAATTTCCATCACTGCAGATGAAGCTGGAACGACCGCGATTTCACCGTAACAAGAAATCGCAGGATCAAGCCGGTAAAAATCTTCCATAAACGTAATAGCGCTCTGGCTTTAACAAGCAAAGAGGTTTGCCAAATCACTCCGCCATTTCTGGTAATGTTACGAGCTCCAAAAGCAACTTCTCCAAGAAGACTCAAATCGATCTTGATTGTTTAATTTCAAATCACTGACAGCCTCATCTCAAAAAAACAAAAATCACTTATCTGTTAACTTAGCGCAACAGTAATCTGACAAGGTATCAGTTTCTGAATGAGACAGATATTTCATTTTTGCTAGTGCTTCGCATGAAGTTCCAAAACATAAAAAGGATAAAACTTATTAAAACTATCCTTAATTAGGAGGTTTATAGTTTTCCAGGAAAAGTAAGTTTACGAAGACTTCATAGAAGAGAAAGAAGAAAAAAAAACAAATTGTCAGAAACTGAACCTTTTTTTTAGGTTGGACTGTCGAAGCTAGCTAGCTATACTGCTACAGGTTTCGCTTCACTTCCTCCACAGCTCCACTGAGCGTTTAAAGCAAAAAAGGACAAGACCTGCACAGCGAAGCACTGCAGTTAGAATCAGAAAAAGAGAGAGAGAGAGTGTGTGTGGTTGAGTTGCAGAGAAGGACGGCACGTTTTCGCACGCTCTGAAACAGTAGGGTAGATGAGTGGGTGGTAGTGCCGTAGTGGTAAGAGAGGACTCAACGAGGACGAAGCGTGAGTTGAAAGAGTTATGGCACTGAGAGTTGGAACGGGTCAGTGAGATGCCTATCTGCCCATACCTATTTATAGGGCGATCTTTCACAATGCACCGCCATTTCCCGTCCCTTCTTCACTGGCACTCTGCCACGTGGATACTTTAATCTCTCTTTTTTTCTGGTTGAATTTATCTCTCTTTTTTTTTTCCAAATAATTATTAATGCCTCCGACATCTAATTTCTATCTTATGCGGTTATACGGGTATAAACTTATTATACCCTATAATTTTTAAATATTAATTCACTTAGATTTGCGGAAATTACTATTCTCTCCTCCATGAAAGTCCGTCAATTAATTGATGGAAGCGGCATCAAAAATTTTCAAAAACCCAAAATTAATCTTAAACTTTTATTATTATTTAGAAGTAATTACCAATTCCCCTTGTACTCTTTATGAAATTATCATTGTCTCCCCCCTTCTAATTTTGCAATGTTTACGGTCCACTTAAATTACATTTATTTTGGAAATTTATATAGAATACCATTGAATTTCAATGAGTTAGATCCCAATGAGATAACGTAAAGAAAAGAGTAAATAAATAATACCAAACCTTAGGGTGATTTAATGGCCTTTGAAAAATACAAAAACTGTCTTGTTATCCGTTAACTAATGGGATTGGAGGCATAAGACTTTGAGATTTAGGTAGACTCAAAAATTGAGTTAGTAATTTTAAAAAAATATATAAAATATAATATGATTGTAATTAAGCAATAGTATAAGGGGACAAAAGTAATCATATTAAAAGACATAATTGACATTACACATCTGATATGGAGAAATTATGATCAAACCGGGTTCATACCTGGTTCGACCCTCGACCCCGGTCGAGACAGAGGGAACCGACTCGCTCCCAAGCGAACCGGATCCAGAAGATGGATTGCTAAGGAAGAAAACTTATTCAGCTACAAGCACGCCCTAATCTGACTTATGGATTAAGTTAATTACCCTAATGATGGCAAACTCGAATTGACGGCTGCGGATAATCATTATCGAAGGGATAATCATCACGTAACCTAAAGGTTATCTCAAGAGTCCTCTACTAGTCCAAACTAGTAGAAGTCTATTACTCAACGGATCTAACTGTTAAGATCCAGCGACTATCCAAATAAGGCTCAAGTGCATCCAACGAAGGAGATTCGAAGGTACACTTTATATAAACCTCACTACCATACGAGGTGATGTGGATCTGAAAAACACACAATCTGAGACCCAGACTCAGATTCAGATACATATTGATAGACGTAAAACTATCAGCGGCCTACTATCTAGATCACCTTTCCCAGTTCTTTCCTTAGCTATGTACTTCTAACAGAGCCATTTGTGATTAAGTTCATCAACTGACTTAGCCTTCGGAGGTGGACTCCCGACCCCGCGGTCAGGCCACATCTGACACTTTCGTTTTGCAAGTCATCACGAGGAGATCTAAGGGCTGAGCAAATTTTGGACGCATCAACATCTAACCTTAATAGTTTCTTTTCACTCTTAGAAGTGAGGAGATAATTGTAATTTTATAAAGAATAAGATTTAATTGATAATTAAGTTAGAGTACAAGAGGAAAAAAATAATTATCTCTTTTTTATATATATAAATACCTCTCCTGCTGTTCACACACACAAAATAAACCCCTACAATGCTCCTTAGTTTCTTCAATTTTTTCTTTCTTTTTTTTCTTTCATCTCAAATGTGAAATATTCAGTGTTAGACTCCCCTAAATATTGAAAATAGTCTTTAAATGTAAAATAACAGGTATACACACCCTTCTCAGTTAGAAAGTAACCACTCAATTCTTAAAATTCCCCCCCCCCCCCCCTCTCCTTTTTATGTGAAAAGTTGGAATTTTCTCCACAATTAGGTATTTTCTCTCTTTCTCAATTTATTTATTCTCTCACTCTCTTTCTCTCTCTCAAATTTTTTTATTATTCTTTTTATTTGATCTTATAATCTTACTTTCTTTATTTTTTATTTGATTTTATATTATAAATTAAATATCTATGATTTGTAGGTAATTAACTACCATTTATTTGAATCTCTTATCCTCTGAAAAACAAATTATGAGTTTGCCAAAATTTTATTGTTGAAATCATGTGCTATCTTCTTTTTCTTCTTTTTTTCATAATATTTATTTTGTAAGATATTTTTTATGAGAGAAAACATTAAAATAAAAAGATTTATTTTATTATATTCTTTTTTGTTAATGATTCGTATAATTTAATTTACCTACATTTTGTCTTAAAATTAAAAAATGTCATTATGAAAGTACTAAGGGGATAAAGTACAGGGAGCTCCATAGAGACCCACACAATATGTGTTTCGTAAAACAAACATGCGAGCTCCACCAACGGGGAGATGATTTGGACTCTCATTCTTCGGCCCCTCCAATGTTGAATCCTAGTTCCGCCCATAAACTAGGGTTTGACTTCAAATGGCCAATCATAGATTTAAGAAAATGAATAAAAATGAAAAAGACTTATCCAGGACATGATAGGGGTGTTGTGATCGTCCCATATACAAAGAACAAAATTGAAATTACACATTTTACCTTAATAATTTCTTTAACACTCTTAAAAGTGAAGACGCAATAGTAATTTCATAAAGTATAAGGTTTGATTAGCAATTAAGTTGTAGTAAAACGTACAAGAGGAAAATAATAATTATCTCTTTTTAAAAGTTGAGTTAGTAATTTTAAAAAGTACAAATGATAATAAGTGGTAATCAAGCAATAGTACAAGGGAGCATCGATATCCTATCAAACGACAAAATTGAAATTATACATCTAACATTAACAGTTTCTTAACATTCTTAGAAATGATAAAGCAATATTAATTTCATAAAGAATAAAGTCTAATTGGTAATTAACTTGTTGTACAAAAAGAAAATAGTAATTATCATTTTTTTGTGGATATGGTCCTCTATTTCTCTTCAAACAGAAAAAAAGACATTACATTACAACATTATTTATTGAAAGTCACTAAGGCAGAGACAAAAATACTTTGGGGCCAATGTATTAAATACTGCCGTCAATTTTTTTTTATTATTATTATTATTTTTTTTTGTTGCCAACCCTGGTTGCAAGGCTTTGCCCTGACTAATTCGGTGTTTGACCCGGGTCGCACACCTAGCTGTGGTGGGTGAGTCTCCCAGGAGGAATTTTTTGCATCCACAAGGTTTCGATATCGGAACCTTGCTTAAGCGGACCAAGTTGCTTACCACTTGGACCAACCCCTGTTGGTTATTTTTTTTAATCTCACTCTCACATGTGAAATATTAATATTTGGCTTCTCCCTAATAATGAGAATAGTTTTTAATTGTAAAATAACAAGTATAAATATCGTTCTCAATTAGAAACTAACCACTCAATTCTAAGGGCCTGTTTGGTTACATGAATCCAAAGATTTCACATATTTTGATTCATGAATACGAGATTTATACCCGTTTGGTAGTGAAAATTTATGGATTCATGAAATATAGAAATTCATCTTTTGACACTAAAAACGTGAATCCATAAATTTATGGGTATGTTCACCCTTACCATAAAAGCACTAAACATTTGTGCATTCACAAAAATCACGTTGACCAAATAGTGTTTCATAATGAAATTTCAACAAATTCAAGTTAACTAAACAGTTAATTTTATGAATTATAACTCCATTGATTTGAAATCTCTAGACTTATGTAACAAAACAGACCCTAAAATTCCCCTCTATTTGTTATCTTATCTTTTCTACATATTCTCCACAGTTAGGTATTTTTTCTTTTTCTCAATTTATTTGTTTTCTCTCAATATTTTTGGTTATTCTTTTGTTTGGTCCTATAGTTTTTTTTTTATTGATTTTTTTTGTTATTCTTTTTATTTAATTATATATAAAAATTTAATATCTATAATTTGTAAGGTAATTAGTTACTATTGGTTTGAATCTCGTTAAAAAAAAAAAAAAAAAAAAGAGTTTGCATCTAAAATTTTATGTTGAAATCATGTGCTAGCTTTTTTTTTTTTTCTTTTTCTTTTTTCCCTTTCCTTTTGTAATATTGATTTTGTAAGAGATCTTTCTTATGAGAGAAAACATTCATTAAAATTAAAAAGACTTATTCCGGTTAGAGTTTTTTTTGTTAGTGATTCTTATATTTTAATTTATCTATATTTTGTCCAAAAAAAATGTCATTATGAATAATTTACGTATACTATTAATATCTGTGGGCCCACATATGAATATGATAAAATAATTTAGAAGCGAGGGCCACATATGGACCCACACAATGCGTGCGGTGAAAAAATAACACTTCTCCACCAACAGGGAGATGATTCGGACTCTCATTATTTAGCCTTCCAATGTTGAATCCTAATTTCGCTCTTAAACTAGGGTTTGGCTTGAAATGGCTGATCACATATTTAAGAGAATGAATAGAAACGAAAAAGACTTATGCGAAATAGGATAGGTGTGTTATGATCATCTCATATACTATTATGGGTAGCTTTTGAATTAAAGTAACTAAATGCTACTTTAATGGTAACAATTAATGGATTGACTAACATAAGAATACAACTCCAAATTTGGTGTGCCCAAACATTTTTTGAAACATAAAGAGGTATGGTGTCACTTTTAATTGAAAAAATCAAAATTGTAAGTAGTTAGATGACGTGTATACATGTTGGAAAAGTAACATAAAAGCACACAAATAAGGCAAGAATTATGTTTTTCAACCAAATAGAGATGATGTTTTACTATGACGAAGAAGAACAACAACAAAGCACAACCTATTTTCTACACTCCACACCCCTTTTGAGAGACTACGAATATAAACGTAACAAATGATAATCATGTCTCTATATCTCAAAAATGTCCAAAATAATAAGATATGACATCCAAACAGTTTGAAGCTATAATTATTATTATTTCTTAATTATTTTAAAGAATACGAAATTCTGAACAAGATTTGTTGCTTACTTAGTGATGGCCAACTCGTCCTAATGTCGAAAGAGGCCATCTTGACATGTTTAAGTCCTTAAACAAACCCTAGAACATTTAACATTGTGATAATTGATCTTTACTAATCATATTAGTTGTTAAGGGGCAGACACCTACCCTGAAACCTGCTTCTCACCTTGAAAAAGATTAAAAAAAAAAAAAAAACCTGAGAAACCTAAATCCGTAGAGCATGATCTAAGGTTTAAGTTCTAACCATAATTCTTATCTACAACTCTGCATATCCCTTTTCATTTAATTCCGATATGGTGGTTTTGATCTTCTCTCATTATCAACTGTTTAATGGATGCAGTTGAAGCTATTGGTGTTGATCACTGAATATCTTATCGATTGGCACTCTTCAATCATCCACCAAGCCACGGACTAGAGGACAATCCACCACCATTCAATTCGTTTGCCATGTCCATGGACATTAATTTGCATAAAGAGAGACCAGTGTTTGTAATAATTATATGTCAAACTTCAAAGCTTAACTCAATGAACTATCCACCCATACTTAATATAATTTTTTTTTGATAGCTAAATAAATTACACTCTATTATATATATATCTGAATTTAATGTCGTTTCATCACTTTTATCTATTCTACTCATCATCAAACTAGTCATAAAGACTGAAAATCCATTGGTCCAAGAGAAGAAAAAAACTCAAGATCTATTTTTTCTTACTATCTTTATATTAGAAGCTGCGGCTATTATATCATAACTCATCCACTTATTACTTTTCTTGAAACCATTTAGTAAGGTAGAGAAATTTTTTTAGAGCGCCCCTTGAGTTGTCCCCTAATACTAATATCACCCTTTGAGTTATCTAATTTATCAATCAAATTCTCTGTTACAAACACTGTTAGTTTTTATTTATCTATTTTCTATGTTACTCACATGTTTAAAGGGAATAAGATAATACAGGAGAGGAAAACAAAAAATATTTTCATGCGAAGAATTGAAATCATGAAGACGCAAGAGTGGAATAAGAGGAATATATGGTTGCAGATGATAAAAGAAGATGAAGACGGCTTGAGTGTAGGATTTTCCATTCAAGGGTATTGTTGTATTTTTAAAAAGTTTAACTTGCTTACATCAATACTTGACTTTGATTTCCTAATAGCCAAGGGTGACACTTATTGGAACACGCCAGTCATATTCTTCCAAGAAGATTCTATGGGTGATTGTCAGTATAAAGTGTTTTTAGGGGATAAGTTAGAATTCATTTTCATATGACGCTCTTCCCTCTTTTCCAAAATGTGCAATAATGAGTGTTCTTCGGTGTTGGGTCTTTCTGGGTCCAGTTTCACGTGGCATTTGATCAATGTTGATTTTTGTTAGATTTGGTTCGTGTAGAAACAAGACTGTCTTAATCTATTTGTGTTGGTTCCTCTATAGAAGTCAAGTCTAAGAAATATTAACATAGATTTTCTGTTTCCCTTTTAATAGAGGAACAACTTGATATTGATATGGGTGAAACGATGTCGATACTTGAAGTCATGACTCATAAATGTATGATTAATAATTTTTTCATATAGCCGAAACTTTAGAAAGAAAATCATGGTGAACCATGCAATTAGTTCATGAATCTAATAAAGATGTTTACACATGGGTCTGTATATGTGGTAGATGGTCTGGAAAGGGACCTTCCAGGTTAGCCCTAGGAACCTTTTCCACAAGCCCCCAAATTAATCATAATGAAGGTTCATATGGGTACATAATCTTCTATCCTTGCGAGTAGATAATTCCAACGCCACGGAACGTGTAATGTATCGAACCCACATGTAAGAAAGCAACTCTTTCCTCTTTGTCATACAAGATTTTCATGTTTGAAAGCAATTGTAAAAAACAAAGAGACAAAAAGGCTTTTATGGTTGGTGGTGGTGGGTCTAGCCCAGTTTTGGTGAGTTCAAGTCATCTACCCTGATAGTAGAGTTATATGTTTTTTTCACACTTTTTCATTACATATTAAGACTTAGTGAAGGCTGCTTACTTCTGATTTTTTATCATAATTCAGAGGTGAATCCTCCTCCAAATTTATGAATAGGAAGTGTAAGAGGAGCACAAACCTTAATCTATTAGAATAGAGGTTTGGTTTAGTATTGGTCAGGCTAAATCGTTTCTATTTTTTGTTTTTTTTTTTGGTAAGGAAAAAGATCATTGAGAACAAGAATTCACACTAATAGTGACATTTGACTTACATAATTGCAAAAGCTAAGGATTAGACAAGGATCACTTAGTCAAGAGCTCAACCAGCAAAGCCAACTTAGACACGGAATCATTTCTATTTTAAATAATAGATTCTTATAACACATAATAAAGTAAACTCATATTTATGAATAGTTGTTTGAATTTTTTTGTTTTTGGGGTAAACAATAGTTTGAATTCGGCTCTTAAATAGTCATTAGGCCATTAATTTTTAGAGGGAAAAATATCAATAGTTGTGCACATCTCGCTGCTGTGCAGAGCAGTCCATTTTTATACCAGATGATTGGCTGAAATTAAAAGCTTAATTTTAAAATTTAAAAATCCTCAATAGTCTTGTATTTACTTTATTTTCTCAGCCAATTATTTGGTACAAAAATGCACTGTGCACAACAGAGAGATGTGCACAGCCGATGATGTTTTCCCTTTTTAGAGAGACCTTTAAAATGCTACCAATAAGATGTTTAAAATTTCATAGACTTGTAAAGAGCCAATTTAATGCTAAAGGCTTCTTTACAAGTGAAGACCAAAGTCTTATCAAAAAAATTAAAAAATAGAAGTTCGAAGGCGCGATTCTTTTATATACTATTTCAATTTCTTGACCTCAAGCTGCAACAATTTTCTTGGTCTAAACTTAATTGGGATGAATTGAAATACCCCAAAAACCAAAGCCCCTATTTTGTAGCATTTATGCAAGATCAATTGAGTGAAAATGGGGCTTACCTTATCAGTTTTTTTCGCATTTGCTAACCTAAGTCTTACTCAATCTAAATTTTGAGCCCTACTTCGGAGATCTTGGAGTCTGATTTCATTCATTTTTTCCCCTTTCTTTGTCTGAAATTTGCTCTTCATCAATTGCATTGATCAAGTCTCTCTATTATATCACCTTTGGAACAGAGAAATGGTAATCTAAACTCCTTTACCTCCTTCTTCCTTCTATCATTTTTCTCTTGATAGAATCTGCTAAACCCAATTCAACAATCTACTTAAAAGACACAGCAGGTGTTAACTGTTAAGTATTCATTTTAAACCACAATGACTCGTGGGCTGTGGGAATTTTTTTTTTCAAAGCCAACCCCAGCCCAGCCCAATCCAGCCCACCCAAACCAGAAGCCTCCATGTGAGCCCACCATTTCGGATATCTTTGAAGTTTGAATTATCAATTACAGAAATTTTCTTCTCCTTTTGGAATTGACGTTCATCCGAGCTAACTTATATGCACCTCAACAATAGAAACCCAAAAAAGGTTTGAACTCTTGGTGGCATACGATGAACACATTTATTTCCCATAAATTTCATGAAAAGAATCCACTGTCCTCCATTGATAACCACAAAAGAGCTTTACAATTTATTCTCCAACTATGAAAAATACAAGCTCTACGCTTCTACCTTTATCTTAACTTCTTTTAGAAGCAAAGTAAAAGAAGTATAGGTATCACACAAAAGTGAGAGGAGGTCTTTTTAAGGTCATAGTATTTATTGATACTGAAATCTAGAGTCAATGTTACCTTACTTTATTTTTTCAATTAAGAATCAACATTTTTATGAACAGAATTGGATCAGATGCCAACATTTGGCTACGAATTGACCATGTTTCTATATCCATCATATGATATTGAATCTGTACCTCATCCATTATTGTAAGTAACGCAAAGATTCCCCCCCCCTCTTTAGTAGGAAAATAACATAAAAATTACAAATTACAAAAAAAAAAAAAAATGAAATACAAATCATCCATGGAGATATGGGATCATGCCCTTGAGCTCTACTAGTATGATAGAGTAGCATGTTTAAATACTATAGTATAATTTTAAAGATAAAAATTTTTTGATAGAACCATTTAAAAATATTTACAACACATTTAGATTTTTTTTTTTGGGTTAAACACATTTAGATTTTATATAACAACTTTAAGATATAATTTTCTTTTTGTATTTTTTTTGGTCAAAAAAGCATATTTTTTTTACAGAGATATAAAAGTGATTCTAGAATTGTTTTTTGTCAGATGATTCTAATTTTTTCATTACCTTCACGATCATTAATTACTCTAACAAAAAAATCATTAATTTCTAAATTTCAATTTTCTTTCTTGGAGTATAAAATTTCAAATTCCAATTTAAACCCTATAATCCGGCTGTACAATGGTGCGAAAAACTCAAGGCGAAGAAATTGCAGTTAAGGATTTGCATAATTCGCGTGGGGCATTTGGTAATTAAAGCTCCTCCTTTCAGTACCACTAAGTCACTAACCCCTCACTCGAGCTCTGAACTGCTCTCTCTATCCACTCTTCACTAACTGCAGCTTTTTTCCTACCAAAAAAAAAAAAAAAAAAATAATAAAATAAAAACTGCAGCTTTTCAGTGTCTTTCCCAATCTAACAAAGATACCCATAGCCGTGAGCTCCTATACTTCAACTATCCTTGTTTTGATTGCTTTCTCATCGAAGATTGAAGAAATGCAAAGGCAGAGGAGTTTCTCCGTCAAGCCCTCAACACTTTTGATTCTCTCCTTTATCATTTCTTCTTCCTTTCTTCTTCTCGTCTTCTTCTCTATCTGGTTTCTCAGAAGCAACCCTTCAATCGCTCAAGAAACCCATATCCAGCTCAGTACGCCTTCCCTCATTCCGGTTCTCTCATCCGTCGATGTAAATGGGTCTATGGTGTTCACTGGAAACCTAACAGAGATTGAGGTGGAAAACCCATTTCTTTTGGATGACCATTTGGATGAATCAGATGATTCTTCTGGGAATGCTGTGGATTCAGTTGCTGAGGAGGTTGAGGATGAAGAGAATGAGTTTACAGTCACAAACGGGAAGAACTGTACTGAAGCTGAAAAGGGTTGCTTGCAAATAGAGCAAGAGAAATACAGTAAATCTGAGACCCCATCAAGGAGAGATGAAGTGTTGGTGGATCAGAGTATTGTGGCGAAGAAACTCAAGTGTGATTTTACAGTTGGGAAGTGGGTTTTTGATGAGAACTATCCGCTGTATACAAACAGTTCATGTCCCTTTATAGATGAAGGTTTTAATTGTCAGGCTAATGGAAGAAGGGATCTTGATTATATGAAGTGGAGATGGCAACCACATGACTGCGACATTCCAAGGTACCAACTCTGCATTCCCTTTTTGTATTTTAGTTCTAAAAATGTTGGCTTAACTGAAGCTTATCAGCTAATGGGTTCCAAGATGTCTACAATGTCTTATATTGTTTGTTTGATTTGAGAATGGATCTGGGGTATCTGTTGGTTTGTACTCAGGTTCGATGCGGTGAAAATGCTGGAACTAATAAAAGGGAAGAGACTGGTTTTCGTTGGTGATTCAATTAACAGGAACCAGTGGGAATCCATGCTATGCTTATTAAAAGTAGCCGTCACTGATCCAAAAAAGATTTATGAGACCCATGGACGACGAATCACAAAGGGAAAGGGATATTACAGCTTCAGATTTGTGGTAATCAATTCTGCAAGAAGTAATTTGTCTTTCTTTTACTGAGTTCTCTCTTTTTGGTTCTTTGAACTCAAGTAATCAGACTGGATTCTGTAGGAATATAGTTGTACAGTTGAATACTATGTTACCCACTTCTTGGTCCATGAAAGCAAAGCTAGAGTGGGGCGTAAGCGTGTTCAAACTCTCCGAATTGACACCATTGATAAAGGTTCTTCAAGATGGAGAGGAGCTGATATTCTTGTTTTTAACACTGCACATTGGTGGAACCATTACAAAACAAAAGCTGGGTAAGCATGATTCAGTTGTGATAAGCTTTCTTTATTGCAAGATAGACAGATTCATGTTCTGATTTGCACACTATGCTAGGGTGAATTACTATCAAGAAAGGGACCAAGTTCATCCCTATCTTGAGGCTTCGACAGCTTTCAGAAGAGCTCTGACGACATGGGCATCATGGGTTGACAGACATATCAATCCAAGGAAGACCCTAGTTTTCTTCCAAAGTTCAGTGCCTTCTCATTTCAGGTTAGCATATAAGAAGTGTTGAATAAAGAATCCAATCTCTCTTCTTTTCTCGTTGCTCAGTGATGTTTTGTTTATTTATTAGGGGTGGCATGTGGAACTCTGGGGGACATTGTGGAGAGGCCATTCGACCAATTAATGATACCTCACATGTAAAATACCCTCAAAGAAATGTAATTGTGGAGGAGGTCATACAGCAAATGAAGACTCCTGTAACTTTCTTGAATGTAACTGGTTTGTCAGAGTATAGGATTGATGGTCACCCATCTGTGTATGGAAGAAAACCAGTGAGTAGCAATCCTTCAAGAGTTCAAGATTGTAGTCATTGGTGCCTTCCTGGTGTTCCTGATATCTGGAATGAATTGTTGTATTTCAACTTGCAATCAAGACTGAAAGGTAGAGCTCCGTTGAGTAAATAAGGCATTTGATGATGATTTCAGTCCTTTTCTTGGGAGGTATCAGTTCTCTGGATAAATGCAACGCACAAGCACTGGTTTTGGCTTTTGATGATGATTTAAAACCTTTCCACCTCATGCCCACAGCTTGAATAGTTTTGGAGTTCAAGAACAAAATGTTTTCCCATTCTGGGAACAAATTGAAGGAAGGTAAGCATCTGGCTCCACTGTAAGCATAAATTTGTGGAAGTGCCGGTCCAGATTGGCAGGAGAATCCAATGAGATGGCTAGTCTGGGATGGTTCCAACAACTGTATGTTTCTGGTTAAGATAGCTTATTATCTATTTTAGACATACAATGTGTTGAGAACTTGAGATCATGAAACAGATTGCTCATATTTGAGCTACAGGCATGAATCTGAAGTTGGTCGACCATGTTCTTCGATTATCTCCATATGCTATTGCAGTATGGTTTAGTAATTCTTATCTCATTCCCCTCCAACTACTGGCAGCCTTAACTATTTGAAGTGTCTGGGAGTTGGGAATGAGAGAGGCAAGGAACAAGCTACAACTATAGTCTAGCTTCTCTATGTTCCTATGATGTCATTTATGCACATCAAGAAACCATATGTGCTTTGGAAGGAAAGGTTGGTACCCAATTGTTGTAGCTCAGCAGCTTATAAGGGCATTTCAAGATGCTTGTATGCAAATTCTTGTAAAGCCTTACCCCTGACCAAAGCTGCAAGGGTGGCTAACATTCATTGATTTTCCCCCACTAGGGGCTTCAAATCTAAACTTAAATTAGGAACTTCCCCTAGACAATCAGGCTGTTAGTATAGGATTTATTCAGCGGGACCAGTTTGGAGCTTAAGTTTCTGCTGTTTTGCAATGGCGAATGCCTTTTATAAGATTTGAACTTAATCAATCGAGGCGCTGGAGAATTTAGACCATATAAGGAGGCAGTCACTATTTTGGACCCCACTTAAGGGGACGCCATAATAAAAATTCTAAAATTTTTCATTTTTCTTTATCCAAATAAGATTTATATAAGCTTTCCATAACAATGCTTGAGGAGGCCAAATAAGAGTTTGTACAATGAAAGGAGGTAGAGGCAGCCTTTGGCTAAATAGTCCACCATGGTATTGTTTGACTAGGGTACATAATTAAAGTGAATAGAATCAAATTTTTTTTTTGGTCAGCAACTACCAATCTTATATTAACATTAAAACTATTAGAATCAAAACTATTAGCTAAGAGGACTACATCTATGGATAGGCTGCAAGAGGCCCAGTCCAAAGTGCTAGGCTTGTCATTTAAAGCAAGGATTGCAGGTTGACAATCTAAAACAATAAGCACCTTGTTCAACTGTAAACTAAGAGCTAACCGGGTTGCATCCCTTATAGCTTCGACCTCCATCATTGAAGCCAATAGACCCTCATTGGTAAATGCTTTAGCTGCCACGAAATTGCTCCCCCCGCCGCGATCTCGGACGATGCAGCTCAATCGTGATCCCAGGGAAGTGTTTTTCTCAGAAAGGTTCTCATTAGTTGAAAGAAGTCCATGAGCAGCTTTCCACAAGAAGTTCTTCATCATCAAGAGCTTATGAATCTTCCAAAGCTTGTTCCATTGAGTGACTTGAGAATTGAGATGTGGAAGCTTGATTGGAACCTTGTACAGAAGGCAACAATTGAAAGTAAGCTAATTTTAGGGTAAAAGAGCCATGTTTATTATGTTCCCAAATCCAACCATCCTGAGAATTAGGTGAGAGTAAAGGGAGGGAAGTTGTAGATTTCACCTCAAGAGAAGAGAATAAAGCATGAAGTAAAGACAACTTCCACCATCATACATTTCAATCAATGAGATCTTGAGCAGCATGTAGACTGAACTGAGTTTGTGGGGTAGATATAAAAGGAGATGGGGCATTTGCTAGCCAAGGATCATTACATATGAGTGTGTGAGCCCCATTTCCTATTTTGATCGATAATCCTAGTTTATGGACTTCCTAGCCAAAATGGATGCCCCATTGGTGTGGAGAGCCAAGAGGAAAGAAGAGTGAGCAAAATATTTTGCTTTCATAGTTTGGCCCATAATGAGGTGGGATGAGTTAAGAGTCTCTAGCCTTGTTTGGCTAAGAAAGCCCTATTAAAAAGGTGAACATCCCTAAACTCCAATCCAACATATATTGATATGAATGCCGTATTAAAAAGGTGAACATCCCTAAACTCCAATCCAACATACATTGATACATTGATCTCCTAACTCATCCAATGTATACAAGACTATTTATGTCCTTCCCACCAACAATTTTTAATGAGTTATGGGAGTTTATTGCAAATTTCTTTTTGTAGGAAGAAATGTGACATTGTGTATGAAGGAAGACTAATGGCCATTGCTTTAATGAGGATCTTCCTCCCAACTTGGGTCAACAATTTACCCATCCACCTAGCTAACATATGGGTCAATTTTTTTTTTTATCAAATGCACAAACATATCAGATTTTGACTTATGAAAAGAAGAAGGCAAACTGAAATATGTGCCATGTGATGTGACTTCATTTACTTCCAGGGGAGGAGAGAGGTGCCTTCTAGTGAGGTTAGGGGTTCCCCTACTGAAAAGGAGAAAAAGACTTAGCTTGATTAACATGTTGTCTGATACTAGAGAGCAGTCTTGGAGAAAGAACAGTAAAATTCGCATTAGAATGTGTTGTAGGCATGAATTTCATGCAATCATTAACAACAAATAAGTGATTTAACTTAGGGCCACCTTTAGAAACACGGATGCCTGGAAGCTTAGAAATCCCATTTGGGAAGTGAGTCTTTTGGACAGTTTATCGATGAGAAGTAGTATTCTCTGTTAGTTGTCCATTTACTTTGATCTAATATTCTATTAGAGTGATGCATTGCATTGGATTGACTTTTCATCAAAACTTAGAAACCTAAACAGTTTCCTCAATAAAGAATACTCCATTTTGTCATAAGCTTTACATAGGTCCAATTATAGAGTCACATATCCTATCCTGAATTTAGATATTTTTATAAAATACAGATATCCAAGTGCAAGATGCGCATTATCCAATATGACTCTACCGGGACAAAAGCACTTTGGGTGGGGCTGATAATATTATGGAAGAAAGTTTTCAGCCTATTTGCAAGACATTTTGCTATAAGCTTATTGAGTACTGTACACAGGCTAATAGGTCTCAAGTGAATAACCTATTGAGGGTATTTCCTCCTTAGGATCAAGGTTATTATGCTTCTATTAAGACTCTTAAGGAGATAGCCTTTTTCAAAAAAAATGTTGAGTTCCTAGAACTAGGTTATTTCCTAGAATGTCCCAATTTTTGTGGTAGATCCTAAGGGGTAGATCATCAATACTAGAAGCCTGTTCCCTTTCATCTAGAATAGGGCACGTTTGATTTCATCACTAGAAAAAGGTTTGCATAATTGATCATTTTCTGCTGATGAGGTATATAGACCAGAACTAGCCAAAAAAGTAGTAGGAGATACGGATTGGGAGCAAGTATATAAAATTAAGAAATAAGACTGAATTTCCTCCCTGTTCTCCAAGTCCTCCATAAGCCATTGTCCATTGCTGGCCTTGAGTTTGTGGATGGCATTGTTCTGTTTTCTTTGTGCTGAAGTGAGTGAAAGAAAGTTGTGTTTCTATCTCTGGCCTGCAACCATGTGAACCCTACACCTCTGGTGCTACTAGAGTTTTTCTCCAAGTCCTCCATAAGCCATTGTCCATTGCTGGCCTTGAGTTTGTGGATGGCATTGTTCTGTTTTCTTTGTGCTGAAGTGAGTGAAAGAAAGTTGTGTTTCTATCTCTGGCCTGCAACCATGTGAACCCTACACCTTTGGTGCTACTAGAGTTTTTCCTCTCTCATCAACCTTTGCAATTTGTCCAAAAGTGCTCTTTCTTGGGTTTCCACATCAGCTGAGGGGAGCTTCTTTTATTTCTCCTCCAAGGCATGTTGGGTGTCTGTAATCTGTCTAGCTGCAGAAGAAAAGGTCTCTTTACTCCATTTGTGTAAAATTTTTCATTTAAATGAATTATTACAACCACTATCATCTACATTGCATAACTCAAAAGCCAGGAATTGATAAACGGCCATACTGTAGAAAACTCAATCAACAACGCCAACCTGAACATAGAATCTACAACAACATTGCAGATACTGGAACATGAGAGAAAATACAAGAAGTAAAAAAGTGCTTCAAAATCTGAGATGTCCTACACAATGGACTGAATCTCAAAGTTGGTAACTTACTCCAAATTTAATTGGTTGACAACATCCAAGTAATTGTGTTCAACACTGAGATATTGTATATCTACTCTACAAGCTTGAAGAAGACCATACTAAATAGCATAAACTTTAACCACCAAAATTGAGTCATTGAAGATGCCGCTAGGAAATGCTCAAATCAAGAGGCTTTGATAATCCAAAATAACACCATCAGCATTCCTTTTTGAGAGTCAGCACACCAAGCACCATCACAAATAAGCATAAAAGAACCTAGGGTGCCATGCAATACCATTTGAAGATGTTGAGGCATCTGATTGGGCCAAAGGTATATGAGCATTTACTTGTAAGGAGAGAAACTGCAACAAATTCTTCAAAAACTTTTGTAGCTATGCAGATCATATCTTTAGGAGAACAACTTTTATTTTAAAAAACAAAGTCATCTCTAGCCCTCCAAATGTACCACATAAGACAGTTAATCAAAGATAATCTATTATGAATTAAGTTTTTATCCTCCTTAAAACTAGGATTCCAACTTTCAATTATATACTATAGATAATAGGAACTTAATTGAGGATGGTTGAAATAGAGGGGAGATCCAAACCATATGGCCTTCGAAAATGGACATTCAAAGAGGCAATGCTCCACATAGTCAAACAAGAAACCTCATCTTCTGCAAGCTTGGTTGATCACAATTTTCCTTCTAAACAACAATAGGGAAGCTTCCAAATAAAACGCTCAATTTTTGGCAAAGTTTCTTTCCAGATCCTCTTCCAATAACGGTCCTCCATCACATGCTTTGAATTATGGGGAGCTTGATAAGGGAAGATACCTCTCAGGAGAGCATATCATTGCCCATTATTTAAAACATGATACATCTATTTTACCCAAAAGATTCCAGATTTAGTCATATAGAGATAACTAGCTTTTCACGCATATTTTGAGGGGGGGGGGGGGGGGGGGGGGAGGGGATCCAGTTGTCCTATAAGTATCCTTCCCAAGTCTAACAATCCATAATAAACCAAGCAAAAATATCTCTCTCCTTTCGATTAAAGATTTTCAACCCTATAAGGGATTATGTCTAATTTTGAGCTGAAAAAAATCTGAACAAAGAAAATAGATGCTCTTCATAATATACGCCTAACGAGAGTCTAGATTACTCCATAACCTCCAAGCATTTTAAGCATTAAGTGCTCGATTTTGAAGCAAGGGATCTATAGTCCCCTATCATCTTTTCTATTTAGATCTATGTAATTTCCCTCTAGTTGATCAAATGCATTTTGTGGTTCACATATCCATTATTCTTGAAAAAAATTTAATGATTCATTCGAGATATATTTAGCAATTTTGAAGTGAGAAGCTGCAAAACTTATCATTGATAAGGTGGAAGCCTTAAGTAGAATTTCTTTTCTTGCTTGGGAAAGGGACATTTCTTGCCTTTCCTACCTTGTACCTTAATTGATGTCCAATCCTTTGAACATTTGAAAAAAAAATTCTTTGGAACTCCAAATTTGGCAAGGAGACAACGATACTTTGATGGACCATTTCCATCAGAGTTCTTAAAATATGGGAGAACCATTTTTTAAATTTTGTGTGCACATTGGGATTAATGTCATGCAAGAAATTTTTTTTGTTAAGTATATTTCTTGTTTTGAAGCCTTGCAATAAAGGTTAGGCATTTCTTCCAAGCAACATTATCATAAATATGAACTTTTCCAAGCAAAAGATATATATTTACAAAATACATATTAGAAATTTGTTCCCCACCATTTTGATATTGATTCCCTAAATCTCTCTACTTCCCATGGGATTAATGATAAAAGATAAAAATTGACCACATAAAATAAATAAAAAATGGAGATAAAAGATCTCTCAGCCTAATACCAATATACCATGACTGGGAGAGATAGATTAAGATTTTGATCCATTGATTAGTAGAAGATTGCGGTGATGCAATTCATTACCAAAGCAACCCATTAGAAGACAAACCCAATTAAATAAGTCCATCCATAATAGGCAAGTTGACTTTATTATGTGCTTTACACATTTGATTGCCAAAAGTTTGAAATGACCAATTCTTTTTTTAATATAATGAAAGACTTGATGGGTAAAGAATGTTGTTGGAAACATACTCGCCATAGGAATGATAAGAGTGAGGTTTTTTTTTCTTAGTAGGAATGTTCTTTTCCCACAATGTAACATGCTTAATAAGTACCCTTGGAATTAAAGAAATGAAAAACAATGTTGTGTATCTAGGAACAAATATCTTTCGTATGAAGGATCTCCAATCCCTACTAACTAAGCTAACTCATAGGATAAGGGATGTAAATCAAAATTTTTGACCTTTGCTAGAAGAAGTGTATTAATACAATCTATTTTAAATGCTTTAGCCATTTACCACATGTAGTATGTTCTCTTTTCTAAAGAAACTTGCAGAAAAATGGATTGTCTCTGCCAACGCTTCTAGTTTGAACACCTTAATACATGTAAAATTCTAACTCTTGTAGATTGGGATAGATGTTGTTTGTCTAAGGAATATGGAGGTCTAGGTTTCAAAAGAATGGAAGATGTCAATAAAGCCCTTCTCCTGAAACAAGGATGGAGGCTGCTACAGGAACCCAATTCCCTTTGGATACAATGTCTTAAAGCTAAACACTTCCCCCAATCCTTTGTCTTTGATCCAAAAGTTATTTGAAAGTTAGGTTTTGTAGTTTGGAACAATTTACGGGAAATCCTTTATACTCTTTTAGGTATGGTCTTCATGAAGGTGGGAGATGGTAACTGTACTTCTTTCTAGTTTGATCCTTAGGTCCCCTTAACACAAGATTTGGTGATTTAAATCCTCACTTTCAGCCAAGGAACACAATCCTTCATGATGTTGAATGAAGAGCTGATCGGAGAGAAGAATTTAACTTATCATTTCCATAGAGGATTTCTGATTCCCTTAACTCTATCCGGTTTTCTGAGACCCATGAGTCTTGGATTTCTTTTCTTTGCCCTAGGATTTCTTTTACCACTAATCTTGCTTATAGGGAGCTAATCAATAGGAAAGTTGCGCTATGGTCATACTCAAATGCTGCTTGGTGGAATTTTTTTTTTGGAAATTGAACATGCATCCTAAATTTAAATTGGTTTTTTGCCATGTGTTAAATACATGATTACCATGGCAACCCTTTCTCGATGGACATCAATTCATTATTGTTGTGTGTTTTGTGGAACTTGCAAGGAATTGACATGACATCTGTTTGTTGGTTGTCACTGAAATGAATGAATCAGGACATTAGGTTGGAAACCTCCACACTAATGACTTAGTGATTTTATGCCACATTTATTTTTTGACTTTGGTTTGTTACAATGGATTTTTTTTTCCTAATATGTTGATAACTCTCTATGCTATTTGATTACTATGAAATGAGGTTGTATTCTCCAAGAAAGAATTAGACCATTTTCTAATTGGTCAAGAGACATGCAACTTACTCCATTTGGAATAAGCTGCATGGTGGAAAATAATCCACCCCTCTTTGCTAATTTGGAATGTGTATGCAATACTCTACAATTTTTTTGGCAAAGTAATGAGGTAACACTAATGTGTGTAGAATTGGTTCAACCAAGGAAACAACCAAATGGATGGGCTTGGGGTAGCTTTCAAAGGACACTTTTTCAAATCATCACATATGGAAAATTTGATGGTTGTGATACAATTAAAGGGGTACTCCAAGGCATGATAGATGGCCTACAGAAGGCCAATGAGACCCACATTAATGTTACTCAGATTTGGTGCAATCAAGAGCAATTCCGTAACCTTGTCCCTGTATCAAAGCATTCTACATGGCCAATAGAATTAGTCCCTGCGCTTATCAATTTCTTTGGATGTATGAGGGATGTGAAACTAGAGCATGTTTAAGGCAAAATTATTAGTAAAATTGTTTGAAGATCTAGCATCATAGGCATGAGACCTGGAAGGAGGTGTCACTACACTATCTATGCACTTGCTTTTAATTGACATCTTTTTATCAACTTACCTGCCATGGATGAATGTTGATTTAGATTTATTAATGATTCTGTCAAGCACCCTCTACAACCTTTGGCCAATAATTTTTGTGACGATTTTGACCAGCCATACATAAACTGATTGGCCGATACTGAATCCACTTCCTTTATTTTAGGAATAATAAGCGTCTCGTTCCATTCACGCAACCACTTTGGTACTTTGCTGATAGTCAAAGTGGGGGGCTTGCGCTTGAATTGAAGTAGCGCCTTTTGAATATGAGTAGGGCTCCTAGGTGGCGTGTTCGTAGAGCCACCCGTCATGAATGAACCATCAACAGAGGATATGATCAGGATGATCTGGCGTGATATGGAAAGGGTAAAAGAGCGCCACCAGTCCAGATTACAGCGCATGGAAGCAGCAGTGGCGTCAAACTGACCCACTATGGAGACTGCAGGGGCCAGGTTACAGCCCAGGGACAAACTAAAGTCTTATTTTAGGAAGAAGATTACCGAAAACCAAAAGAGTTAGTCACCAAATCAAGGATATTTCCCCAACAAAATTCCAATATTTTTTGTAGAATTTAAGGGAGCAAAGGAGAATACAATCTTCTTGATCCCATCCAAATTTGGACTTATGCTCAAACCTTTGAATTCTAAAGAGAAAAAAGAAAAGGAAAAACGGGGGACTTGATAGAGAAAAAAGAAGTAAATGAGAGAATAGTTAAAGTCTGCGATAACCTGCTATTTACCCAACCAATAAGGGGTTGCATATTAATAATCCATTCGATTCTTAGGAAATATCTTCTATTGCCTTCGTTGATAATAGCTAAAAATGTCGTTCGTATTTTTTTATTTCGAATGCCCAAGTGGTACGAAGACTTAAAGCGTGGAATAGGGAAATTCATGTTAAATGCACTCATAATGGTGTGCAATTATCAGAAGAGAGAATTTTCGAAAAATTGGTTAACATAAGGTATTCAGGTAAAGATTATCTTTCCTTTCCATTTGAAACCTTGGCATAGATCTAAGTAACGATCATACCGTAGAGATCCAATGAAAAAGAAAGGAAAAAGGACTAATTTTAGTTTTTTTTTTACAGTCTGGGGACTGGAAATGGAATTTCCTTTTGGTTCCCCCCCAAAACAACCTCTTCCTGCTGGTCACTGCGACCCCCCTTTCTCCTCGGTCCACAGAGACAAAATGTAGGACTGATGCCAATAGTTCATCACAAAAGAAAGGACTCACCGAGCCGGGATCACTATCTAATACTAAAATAAAACTATATAGAAAAGAACTGTTTTTTCTGTATACTTTATACTTTCCCCGGTTCTGTTGCTACCACGGGCCTTACGCAATCGATCGCATCATATAGATATCCCTTCAACACAACATAGGTCATCGAAAGGATCTATACTCCTTTGCTCCCTTAAATTCCCAAAAATATTTAATCAAATCGATATCTATTAGAGCTTCATTGATAGCTGTGTGACCTTCCTTCAAAATCTTTTCAAAGTGATGCTGAAAAATGTCATGAATATCTCCCTCTACTAGAATCCTTTTGTGTTTTTGATTTTTTTGATTTTTTTGAGGGTGGAGGTATATTCTTTATTAGAATCTTTAATTCTAAGAATTTTATCGAATCACTCAACTTAACATAAATACATGGAAAAATCTAGTGTTAAGATCCTAACATATCGAGCTCAAGCAATTCGAGCAGGTTCAATACAAGCTTAGAACTGTGGTATCACCGTATCAGTCATCTTATTGTTGAATCAAATTAACAAAAAGATCATTACGTTTAAACCAGCCACATCAAATACACTATCTCTGTCAAAGACTCGAAATGTATTTTCTAGGAATGCCAATGCTGCAGTGCATGCCATTGCCTAGAGGCCTAAGATGGACATAAGATATACTAGAAGAACTATACTCTCTATAATGATATTTGTATAGATAACAAACATTGAATTTCTGAAGTCATCCCCAGCAAATTCCCCTTCCGCTCAAAAAAAAAAAAAAAAAAGAATCTTAGCTAACTTCAAATATTGCTACAATGACTTGGTTTCTTTAAGTTCATAATAGATTGATTTCATTGGCTAATTAGAGTTGCATAACTCTGACATCTACAGTTAGAAAGGGTTCGGGAAGTACTGTTGAACTTCCCCATAGTCAACCCAGTTCCTCACTCGGCAGTGTGCGCGGGTTTTTTTCCCCTATCTGTCTTTCTTTCTTTTTCATTCTTTTTTAACTGTAGCTTGTATATATAGGGAATGGAATAACTCATATATAGGAGAGAATTCCAATTCCAAGGAGATGTGAACTCTTGACCCCTTACTTATGAGGTGTTGGTGTTTGCCACTTAAACTTGTCATGTCTACAGGATTATACTATGCCTGGTAATTCTACGAAGTGGAAAGGTCAACCACAAAAGAAAGAGAGGGAAAGATAAAAACATAATTACAATGAATCTAGTAGTAAACAGGAGCAAGTGTCCCCAAGTAGCAGATGAATTTGAAAACCCAACCAGAATACAGACATTTCTTGCATGTCCACAGTCCCTCTCTTGGGGCTTGTAAGGGATGACACTGTCTTGTCAGGTTTAATTCATTGATTCAGTCACTTCCCTTGACCACATATCTTTTGTATATTTTCATTCCAAGCCCCCCCCCCCCCCCACCTTTTTCTTTTGGGACTAGGAACTGCATATCATTTAATTGCCTTGTAACTAACTGACACAGAGAGTTGGGACTTCTGTGTATCTGTGAAAACCCTGAACTTCTAAAGAAGTGTAGTATTGGGCACTATGAATTCCCTTTCGATAATGACAGAAAGAATCTAATTTTGATATATTTAACTACAAATCTCTTATTGGATCCTATACATGATACTAGATGAAATATAAACATGGAGAGATCTTTCTTTACCCTCCTTTTTTGATTGATAAATGAAAAGACAAGATTTTGTAAGGCTGACAAACTAAGTGAATTTGATTCAGATCGAATATGATAATGCTTACCATTAAGGATGTGATCATCACTGATCTGATGGAAGTATGATCAGAAAAATTTGACCCACTGACAATCCTAGCAGCCATCAATGAGATTGGTGTTTCTTTGCCCTTCCATGTGATACTAATGAATCCTCTCTTTTGGAACCCTCTGGCTTCCGTGCCCAAGCTGGGGCATGATCAGGTCCGTAACGGTAATCATAGAAGAGCTCCTCACTGGCTTCAATATGCTCCTTGGCAAAAATTCCTACTCGATGATCCCCAGCTACCAGCATTACCTGTACAAGCCAATAGTGACTCAAAGAAGATAACTAACTTTTGCACCACATCCATAGACCAGACATACCTTTGCATAACAGTTAGGGTTTGATGAGTGGTTTGCAAATTTCAGCTTGTCGCCCTTACGATAAGCATCAAGAACAGACTGCAAAGAACCACTCACAGATCTCATATACAGAACTCTTCTAGAAATTGAAACTCAGAGGAAAGTGGAGAAATGTATTATACTTCATTAAACTAACAGAACTGAAACTATGATGACTACCACTACAATAAGAAGAACGGAAACGAACACAATGAGAGAGCCTATTAAGAATGAAGAATGATATAGAAATCAAAAAAGAAAAAAGATTTAGAACCACTTGTTGACAGCTCAGTTCAATACTAAGAACATTTATAATTTAACTAAAAAAAATCTTCTGCAAGAGAACAGCCTTTAGCTAGTCGGCTGAAAAGTGGAAGCTAAACTTAAGTAACAACAATGAACCTGATCCTTGGGGTATCCAAAACAGGGCGATGGAGAAGCAACTGTAGTCTATATGATACTACAACGGAATGCATGTTCATTTGCTATCAAGCTTGTCTTATCAGGGATGAAAAGAGTTGATGGAAAGTTCTATGAAGGTGATGCAATTTATGCCCAGAGGCTTTGTAAATGATAACAGGAAAGGATTATATCCCCATTTATTTTAATTCTGAGCATTTTGTGTCTAAATATGTAAAGTAAATCCTCAAAACAAGGTGGCATGGGGCCTTTGGCAGGGGAGCTGTAAGTATGTGGATCTGACACATCAGCTTTCCATGAGGCAGAAAACAGGTCAGTACAGCCTTATTCCAGAGTTGCATTACAAACATGTGATAGAAAACCATTATCCCAAAATATAATATAAAATATAAGGCTAAAGAAATTGTAGTTTATCGAAAAAGGAGAGGTTCTTTTCTTTTCCTTTTTTTTTTTTTTGGGGGGGGGGGGGTTAGGGAGGTTTAACCCAATATCACCTGCCTGATCATTCAAGTCAAAAAGAAACGATGAATTTGCACGGTCATAAATCTTCCCACGCTTATCTGCCTCACGGTGGGAGATCAGCTCCCCAGTATATTCTCCGAGATAATCATTTTTGTTAACAGGGTTCTGGAATCATAGAAAATATTATTCTGAGAATAATTAACAAGAAAACATGGAGAAAAAGAAGAAGAATCTTGTCTTCACACCTTTATGAATGCTCCCCATCCAGCAACATCAGACCTCCCCAAAAGGATCTGAAATTTTGAGATGGTAGTTGAAAATTCCATTATTGCAATCAAATAGGTTTCTATAGCTTAAACAGTAATAAGGGAAAAACTACTCACTCTTTGCTGTTGCTTTAGAAGGAGCCTCATGTTTCCACATTGATATCCATCTCCTCGTCCGGCTGGCTCACCTAAGGAGCCATCCCCACAGCTGCAAAAGGTGTTGAAAACTGTAAATGAAACTCACATGGAAGAGCTCCCTTAGATTCAAATCATGCTATTTCATTTGGACATTTATACAAAAGTTGTAACTGCAAATTCCTTGCCTGTTTAAATGTGGTAAGGTAATCAAAATCTTAGGGTGAGAAATTTTACTAGAGAAAATTAAGCCAAAAGGGTTTCAAATGGACCAAGTATTTGTGGGTTCAGTCTAAAAACAGGCACTTCACACAAGCAGGCTTAAACCTTGGGAAATTTACCCTCCCTTGACCCCTCAGTGGTGGAAGCGTTGTATACCAGGCAAGCGTTATTTCCTATGGTTTCACAGGAAAACTGAACTATACAGCAAATTGTCAGAGTGATAATTCAAATGATTATCTATATATCTATAAGAAAACTGACCAACGTGTATAAATCATTTGATTGTTAATCTTTGAGAAAGGCAGAATCAAACAATCAAGTTTTCTTTATGGTGGGGGCGGGGGGTGTTGGGGCATGGGGGACACCAGATCCATAGAATGACATAAATATAAAATATAATTGAAATACAAAGTCATTACCTAACCCAGCAATTCCTACATACATCAGGGTCACATTCCCGGCCAGCTGCAAAGCATGGGCACTGACGACTTCGGCACTGACTTTTGGCACAGTGGCATCCCCGGAACCGATTTTTGCAGCTCTTTGAACACCTGAAAATTCAGAACATGGTGACCTGACTAGATACACGTTATAGGTCACTCTTCAGGGCTTATAACTTTCATTGTTTATAGATTACTAGACTAGGCATATGTAAGATGGGGCCAAAGGAGTTCTTTATTTTTATTATTATTATTATATTTTTTTTGGGGGGAAGGGGGGGGGGGGGGGGGGGAGGGATGATGTAGTCTTCATATGATGTACAGATAGAAGCTTTAGAAACAAAGGTTTTAAAATCCGGACCAGGACAACGCATGTGGAGACCTCTTGTAAATGTATGAGTAGAAAAAAGGAAATTAAGTTCATAGGGCAGATTTCAAACTAGAAAAGATATTCCCGTGGTCTGAAGCTGCTTAATGTAGATTTAGAAAAGGATAGATGAAGTGAGATTGGATATTGTTAGACTCGTTACTGCATTACCAATAAACATAAAAGACAATAAATTGTGAATATGTAACTTCTCACCCACATCAACTTCGACCAATATTAACATGAAAATATCACAACCTCTCTGAGTTTAGTTCTCTTGATACTACTTCTCTAAGGACAACATTGCATAAAAACCATTTACGCTATGTCAAAATGAAAAATCCTGTTATAGAAATATATACCTTCTCAAGCTACCATTTCATGGTGAGATGTAAAGAAAAGCTTAACATACCCACAGTACTTCTCACAGCAAGTTCCATTTTGCAGACATGAGCACTGCTTTCCACACAAAAGCTGGCAGGCACATGGTGTATACTGCTTACAGGACTGATGTTTCCCATCTGCAATTCTTTTGCGACTTGATGGATGACCTACAGATTTCCAAGTATATTTTAGCTTCCTTGCCCTTCCCCTTCGACGGAATATTCTCGATCTTGTTGGCAACTCTTGATCCTAATAAAAATGTGATTTAGAAAAGCACCCAAACAAAGCAGCCCTATGTTGGTTGCTGGGATAAAAGTCTCAATAAATATCATGGAGAAAGACAAATATTACAAACTGCCCACATATCCCACACATAGTGATTGCTTAGCAACACCCTTAATTATTGGAAAAATGTGGCAGTAACATATCAACAGTCCTACTTTTTTTTTATTATCTGTCAGTAACATATCAACAGTCTTCTTTTTTTTTTCTTTCTGGTTTTTGGTTTTTTGGGAGAATGCAATTTATGTTGATTTATTAAAAGGAAGCAATTGGAGGGGGCAAGGAACCTAGATAACAGATAGTGTCAAGCAACCAAGAAAAGGACTACCATAAATAGTAGGAAGCAGCACTTGAAGACCTGAGGCTGGAGAATTACTACTTACACTGGCAAATGGTTGGCAAATTACTGTTCAAGCCTTATCTTGTAAGCTTTATGAAACCTTTCACCTTTTCTAGGCCCTATTTCAACAAGGCTTGCTTCTCTTATCAGGAAATACAGAAAAAGAGAAGGGGCAGGGGTGTGGGGGAGGAACATTATTAATAATATGCGCCAAATCTGTGGGCTGTATTTCAGTGTCAGATTGATATTTGAGATTCCACATCCTGTGTTGACAAATGCACACCGACCTAATGTCAAATCAGGCTTCACATCAGTGAGCCTCACAAATTAAGCTCTATCCATTAGGGAAGATTGGGTAGAAAAAATATCTATTCTATAAAATTTTAACATAGACGGAATAATCTCCCTAGTCGATGTACAAATGCCAAATGACATCGATGAATATTAGGACAAGTTTAATTTTTCCCTTGCACAGAGAAAGACATGGTCAAGTAAGGTAACTTAGCTTACTAGTTACTACATAAAACATTAAAGAGAGGGGGTGAGGGATCATGATCCTTGGTAAGTGGGCATGCATTTTGCCAATAGGTAGTATTGTTTTCCTATTAAATGGTTATGCCACGCATATATGCATCCACACAATTTCCATTTTTCGCTTCATATTGACTTTAGCTTCTTAAGAACTCTTGTTTCAGGAGCTGTTATACTAATGCAGATAAAGTTTATCGAAAGAAACAAGGATGTACACCACAGGTGCATAAATAGCTCACGCGCTATATGATAAAGTGCATAGTTAGAGAGTTATTAACTGAGTTGCATAACTCCGCCAAGTATTTGTTTGGACATCAATTATTGGCTTGTGATTCCAAGTCCCTAGCATTAGATAATAGGCAAACTCTTTTTTCCACGTAGTGGAACAAGCAAAAAGACAGAAAAGATTTGATGCAAACCGTATATTCTGTATCAGCTTTCCCATTGTCTTCTAGGCATGCATTTGGCTGATCATTAGATCCATGTGCTATTGCAGCGCCATCATGGGACATGTACATGTATACCTCCATACAGGTCTTTAAGCCAGGTAGTAGGTTTCTAGCTATAAGGCAACTGCAAGGGAAAAAAAACATACCGTGAGCATATAAACATGTACCAGATATTTAGAAGATATGTTTAGAAAAGCAACCCAGTTTAATTATACTCCATGAAGCAAACACATTTAATCAACAGAAATGTATCTATGCTTCCCAGTTGAACTACTAATCACAAATGAATTACATTCGAGAATTAAAAGATATGGCTTGAATATGAAACTACAGAACTAATCTAGACTTATATTTACACACATTCAGCAAAATTTAGTTGCGGATTGAACAATTTACAGCTTAAACTTGTAACCTTTTTTTATGGCCTTATGAGTTCTGCAAACATTCATCTTTTAGAACCCTTTATGCTGTTAATATATAAAATGCTGCAAAATATTGTGAAAAATGTAGCTTTGCTACATCAGGTTATATGCTTAGACAAAAAAGTATTGGAAGACAAAAACGGAAGCTGGATTATAGGAAGGTAATCCTCCTATTTTTTTTGTATGAGATTGTAGTTGTCAATGAGGTGGAGGGTTGCATAAGTGCTAAGTCGATCAAAGCGCCCATTGTTATTTTATTAGGGTAATTGTTAGATCTACTAGATAAGAAGCAAATTACTAGAAAAGTAGCTTTTGAATTTGTTTTACATCCACTATTTCCATCTTGAAAGATTTACTTCATTCCCCAGACACGGTCATTACTCATGACAACTAAGAATAAAGTTAAAAGCAAACTTCCAAAACTCGCCCCAATAATCTGTTTTTGTGTGCAGCTTTCTCATCATGTTCTTCTAATCATCTCTCACTCTCGATTTGAATTTCATGATTTTTGTTTAAAAAAAAAATCATATTAACACACAAATAATCAATGTATATTCATCAGAGTAATAAGAGATAATGACCACTAACCACTGCAGGCCCTTGGATTTTGATGCTCAAGGTTCCTAATCCTGGATTGGAATAGTCTAATTTTTTCTGGATCTGATTGGTATCAACCAAGACCGATACACGCATACAAACAATTGTAAAGAGTAAAAGAAGACTCCTTTTCTTTTTCTAAAAAGAACAAGGAAAATTTGCCATATTTGGTCTGTTCTGGTCAATACTTACCCCAATATACCAATCTGAGACACGATACAAGACTAAAAATAAATGGGAGATATTCTGGACCATGAAGAAACAGGGGTTTGTGAACCCTAAAATGGCACCTTTGGTGGTGTTGGGAAAATTGGCCTGCTTTCTTTTTGGTATGCTCTCTAAATCCGTTCTTTTGCTTTACATTTCAAATCGAGTTAGTTTTTCTGATAGCCATTTCAACAGCTTTTACTCATGGGATGATGGCCCATTTCTGAACAAATAAGAAAGGTTTCTACCACTGACCTCGGCCTGGTCCCAGCAGAGCACCCAGAGCCAGTCCACCTTTCACAGTTTCACGTACAAACATGCAGTAAGTCCCAAAAATGTTCCTAAACCAGTAAAACGGAAGAAAATTTTGATATAGGTAGGAAGGGTAGGGAGCAATCAAACTTATGGTAGGACACAAAAAACCCTGAAAAAGAAGATCAACCCAGTGACTGAAGAATAGATGGATGAATTGACCTGATTCCAGTGGCTGATTAGCTGCTACCGGCTAATGACCAACCCTCCTGCTCCTCCGTCTCCCCCTCATCCAACTCTGGCCAGTAACACCCCCCGAGCCCCACCTCCTCTCCTAAACCCATTCCTTGGTCTGCCCTCTTCACCACATCTGACCCCACCAAAACCTCAAAGTTTCAGTCATTCCTACATTCCCCACACCCCTGCTTGCTCCTCCCTGCTCACCCACAGCCCAGCCTTAGCTGTTCAACCAGGCATCCTTCTCTGGCAACACGCTGTAGCTGGACAACTCCTAGCACCCTAGCCTCCTACAACGTGGTCAGAGCACCCTCTCTAAGCAATTGCTAGTCGTTGGCAACAAAAGGCTTCATGAAGGAGAATGAGATTTTCATTTTCAAATTCTCCTCCATCTCCAATAACAAAAGGTCCTTCAACGCTCCCTTAGCTTGTAGGAACCACTCCCATCTTTCCTCCAACAATGGGAAAAAGTTACGTCCTCCACAAGGTTAACCTCAGCAGCCTTCTGTTGTGGATCAACCTCCCTGGTTATCCATTAGAACTTTAGAACTCCAAATGCCTGAGCAGGATTGGCCCAGTTCTTGGCAACCCTTCGCTCAGGCACAAGAACCACAGAGATGGATCATCAGTCCTTTGCCTGTATTTGCATTGAAAATTCTGAAACAAAGCCCTTGCCAACTCTTGTTTCAATTGTTGATGACAATGGAGTCATCCTCAAGTAGCTGATCACCGACGACTGGAACCCCCTTATTACAACAGATGCCCGGTCTTCGGCCACTGTTCTTGCTACTGCATATTTTTCCTAACCATCCAGCCTCTGCCTGATGCCTACACCACCTCCAATGAAGGCCCTACGGATGCCGCCGTCAACCTCTGGGTTAACTCGATACCTTACCCCCATGCCTCAACTATTCACTTGAATGATAGCCGTGACCCAAGTAGTGGCTGGAAAAGAACTACAAGACGTCACCACCACTGGCAAGGTCAACCACCATTGGGATCCCCTCCTTCCAGAGGTGCCCCATGGTTAATCGAGAAAACGACGATTGCCACCTCCTCTGCTGTTGTTAGACTTTCTTGTCATTTGGCGATGGAAGCTCCTATGGAATCCACTACTATGGGATTTCCTTGGGCAAAGCTCTTTCCCTCTGTCTCTAGGTTGAGCATTGACATTGAAGTTGCTTGCTCCTTGCAGAGCCAGGAAAGTAGCGATGCAGCTTCCCAGATCCCAACACCTCTACCTTTCTCTATGAAGCCTCTTTCCTAGTTCATGCTTCTTCTATCCCTAAACCCTTCCCTAGCTCCTGCCCATTGTTTCTCTTTTCATCTAACCTTGCAACACCACCTATAAAACCTCCTTCCCCTTTTCATCTAAACACTAAGACAACCCTTGCCATCCCTTTTACCCCTCTCATCATCGATTACGACTATCCTTTGCTCCACATCTCTAGGGTCCACCAATAACCACCCGTCAACCCTTTCAACCTAAGCTCCTTTACCTCAGCCTGCACCCTCATACCTTGGGCATCACCCACTACTAACACCCTTTAACTATAGTAACCCATTGAACCGAAGTGGCTTGACCTATGGACAAAGTTAACCCTCCCCTCCTAGTCTTTTATCCAATCCTCTCCATGAACTAAGCCAACCCACCACCTCATCCCTAAACCAAATCAACCCAACTATGTAATCTTCCCACCCCTTTCACCAACTCGCCTGCCTCATGCTGCCCCCTTCCCGTCCCTTGATCATCCCTTCCCCCTCCCCCACTTGCTCCCCCCTGTTCAGGTTCCGCCGTAGATGCTAGTATGCTTGAAACCACATCCCCCTTAGTCATGAATTGTGGTTGGCTCATGTCCTTGGAAGTCAACCCTGTTGACCCCCACTCACATCCCCTTACATGGCTATACCTATGCTTGTTAGAAGCATGACTCTTGATTTTGATATTGAACACCCCACCCACCTCCAGTCATGTTTGAAGCCTTAATATGAAATGTTAAGGGTTTGAACCCCCTAAACAAACAAGCAGATGTAGATCCATCATTAGATTTATCAAGGTTTCCTTATCTGCCCTCCTTGAGACCATGTCTCTATGAGACAATGCCAATTGGATCGTAGCTTGGTCTTTTCCTCCCAACTACGAGTCTACGACTACTCTACCAATGGCTGCATTTGGATCTCCAAAACCGCTCCAAAATCCAAATCTCCTCTTCATACAAAATTTTGCATCTTCGTTTATCCCTCCCTTCTTCTTCCACTTCTTCATTTCAATTATATATGGCCTCAACCGCACCATTGATTGGCTTTCTTTATGGGTGGACTTAATCTCCATAAAACTTAGGTTGATGGCCATGCTTGGGGTCCGGGGGGTGACCTCAATGCCGTCTGCTTCAGCCATGAGAAAATTGGAGGCTGCTTGCTTGATCCCATTGCTACAATGCCTTTAATTCTTGCATTAAGGATATAGGCACAATCAACCTGCAGTGGTTAGACTACTTCCTTATCTAGAAGCATAGGATCAATAATGATCTTCTTAGCTACCCAGCTTGACCAATTTCTCCTAACTAACTCTTGGTTCTCTCTATCACTCATCCCATGCCTCTTTCCTTCTAGCCTTTTTGATCACTCCCCTTGCCACCTTCACATTCAAGCCACTCTTATTTTGGCTAAAAAACATTTAAATACTTGAACAGGTGGTTCTCCACTCCTTCCTCACCATATTCCAAGATGCGTGGGATAAATCAGTCCGTTGTCCAACCCTTCCCCCGGTCGCTTTTGCCAAGAAGTTTCACAACACCAAGTTAGCCCTCAAGTTTGGAATTCGTACATGTTGTACCTTTGGCAACATCTACTCTCAAGTTTCCTCGTCGATAAATCTCACCATAGTTCAATCTCTTCTCCAAACCAACCCCCTCAACCATTACTTGGCCTTGGAATGAAATTCCATTGTACTAACTTCTACTCTCTCTCCTCCTAGGAGAAGATTTCTTTCACAAAAAAATCTTACGTCCAAACCAACCTTTCAACACTTCCATTGCTCCCTCAAAGCTTGCCATAAGTCGAACCACTTTTGTTACCCCTTCGCAATAATGTTCTTGGATCACTGATGCCCTTAGCATCAAATGAGAAGTGGTCTCTTCTCCTCTCTCCTTGCTGCTGCTTCCTCCCTTACAAAACCCCACTCCCCCCAACCTATTAAAAAATTTATCCACCCATTCCTCCTAGACTCTCTCAAAGCCAACCCTTCCCCCCTCTAAGATTCTTGAAGCCATCAATTCCTACAAACCGAATAGTGCTCACGGTTTTGATGGTTTAAGCATTGGCTTCATCAAGGCCATCTAGGACCTCATCTAAGAGAACCTTCTTTGGGTTAACCACAACTTCTTCAACCCTTTTCAACTCTCCTCAATCAGACAAATCTTTCTCTACCTCATCCCCAAAGCCTAGGGCCTCCTCCCTCTTTGACTTTAGGCCCATCTCCCTCCAAAACTTCCTCTACAATTTCATTGTGAAAATCCTCGCCAACTGCCTCAAGTGGGTCATCCCTCACCTAGTTATCTAGAATCAATTGGCATTCTTCTTGGGTGGGAGCATCTCTAACAACATTCTCCGATGTGCAGGGATTGTTCAATGCCTTGTTCATTCTTGCGCCTATTTTGCTCTTCTGAAGGTGGGCATCCACAAAGCTTTCAATTCCCTTCGATGGGATTAGCGATGTGCTTCCCCAAATGGGTTTCCCTTCCACTTTCGTTCACTGGATTTGTATTTCTTCCCCATATTTCTTGATAATTACTAATGGTTCCCTTATTGGCTTATTTTCCTCCCATGTTGACATCTGCCAAGGTTGTCACCTCTTCTTACCTCTTCTCCCTCTCTTTGGAAGTCCTCTTCACGATCATCCAATCCATTAACCAATTCTTCATGTCTCCTATCCCAAAATGTAGATCCCTCAACCTAACCCACCTTACTTTTGCTGATGATCTCATGATCATCTCTAAAGCTTCTAATTCTTCCATATCCTCCATTCTCTCCTCCCTCTCCTTCAAATCTCTTTCTGGTTTGCGTATTAACTTAGAGAATTCCAACATCTTCACGGCTGGTGTCTTGGACTTTGTTAAAGCCTCCCTCTAGCTCAGGGGCTTCTCACTTGGCTCCCTTCTTGTTGTCAACCTGAGGCCTCCTCCTCATCCCTGGGAGGCTAACCACCATTATATCCTTATTCCCTATACTAATCAACATTCGCAAGAAGCTCCAACTTTGGAAGGGCAAGTTTCTATCTCCCATTGGTAGGGTTGTCTTAATCAAATCGGTCCTCTATTCCTCCTCCCATTACTAGTATGGCATCTTCCCTATTCCAAAGGCCATCATCAGAGCCATGGAGGACCTTTTCTATGCCATCATTTGGAAAGGCTAGGAATCTTACCATTTCCTCTACCAGCTGGTCAATGATCTACCAACCTAAAACTGAAGTGGGCATTAGTATTCATTGCATTCATGATCGCAATACCACTACCCAGTGAAACTTATCTAGGAAATTTCTACCAAACAAGATTCCACACAGGTAAACTTGGTCTACTACCACCTCCTAAAATCTAACTTCATTTAGACCATTCTCTACCCATCCAATCCTTCCTGGGTCTAGAGGAATTGACGACAGCTTAGGCTCCTTGTCCTTTTAGCAATGTCCATCATTGTCTCGAATGGCTGCTCTAACTCCTTTTGGTTCAATCCTTCGCATCCACTAGGAATACTTTACAATGACTTTGGCCCTTGCATTGTTTGAATCCCACATCCCCAACTCGGCCACCCTCTCCACCTTCATTGCCAATGGCTTTTGATCCCCTCCCCCTTAACTCTCAGATAGATGTGCACCTCCTTTTGTGCCCCCCACTCCCACCCCCATAATAGAACCATTTGGCCCTCCCCCTCTAGCATCTTCTCTTCACTTGTATCCTAGGCTACATTGTTCCTTGGACCCCTTAGTTTGGTTGAAAGGTCACAGCCCCACCACTCTTTCACCCTCTAGAGATCCCTCAACCTTTACCTTCCCACTTGGGCATTCCTCATCCACCGTCACATCCATGTTAGCCCAAATGCACCCTCTATTGGAATGATACGGTAGATGTAATCACCTCTTTCTGTCCAGTCCCTTCCCCAGCTCCCTCAAGAGAAAAATCCTTGTTGTCTATTAATCCTCCCTCTTGGAGATCTTATGGGTTTTGCTCAAGTCTGGGTCTAGATCTTAAGATCTTTCACCATATCTCCTTTTTGAGATACAGTTGGTAAGATGGCTTTTGGTGCTGCCATTCATCACCCAAAAAATAGGAATAGATTTCCAACTCTTGATCCTTGGACTCAATTTGAAAAGTCATCTATTATGAAGTCTCTTCTAAGTTCCAGTTGCTCCCCTATCCCCTTGTCTTGGCACACCAAAGAACAAACTTCTTGTTGTTACCTAGGGTCATGCTTCTCCTTTTCAACCTTCTAGTTAGGCTGTTTTTCCCTCCCCCTTTGTACATTCTTTCTTTTTTGTTAGAAAACCAAGCTTTAATGAACCAAATCAAATCTGAAACGAAGGAGAAGAACAAAGAAAAAGAAGAGGAAGAAGACGAGAGAAGAACCACACAAAGACCTGTGGTTTTAGCAAAGCAAAACTAGAATCGCAGGCTTTCTTTATTTACAGAATTCAAGTGCTAAGCATACAACTTGAGAGACAAGAAACTTGTCCTCTAAAAAGGAAATAAAGAGTACAACTCATGGATAGAGTTTTCTAGTATTCTAACTCCTAAAATCTGTGCAAAATACAAAGTATAGAAAAAGGAAAGTTCTGAGATGATTAACTAGGAGAAAATAGAAACTATGCTTTCTAAAAACTCCCAAAACTTGTGTAGCAAGATTTCTACACTAGAGATAGAAAGTAGAGTAGCATATCTAAAAAGGAAGCAAGCACCAAGGCAGCAGCAGCCTTGGTGCTCGTGCGTGCACTTCAACATTTGTCTTTAAGAGGTTTTGGTAATGATAGTTTATTCATCCGAAAAAAATTAAGGTATACTTCTCGTTGGACTTTGACTATATAGCCTTCCATTCATCTTTTGGAAGGGGATAATAGGAGCTCTGATTTCTAGTTTCTACTCCAACAATGTGAAAACTTCTAATCAGATTTCACATTTTGTAAAATAATCAATGAAATTGGGACAATTTTGGAAGTTTACTTACTTTATTCTTGTATGGCCTAAGAATCAACCAACTTCAGAAACTAAGTAAATCTTTCCAAGATGGAAAGCAGTGAATGTAAAACAAGTTCAAAACACACTTATCTTGTAACTTCAGTTCTTATTTAGTGGCTCTAAGAAATTAACCATTTTTTTTATTTACTCTTCTCTCTAACATTATATTGTCTAACATCAATATTAAGCCACATCAAACCATCAACAATTAAGCCAGATTAACCAAGTCAACAAAAATAAATATTAAGTCACATAAAATCATCAGAAATCAATATTAAGCCACATCAAGTCATCAAGAAAATCAACATAGGACTAGAAGACAGCAGAAATAAAAATGATGTACCAGGCCCCTGGCCAAAACTGTAGGTGGGGCCCCTTAGATGGCTCCAAGAAGCCCCCATGAGCTAGCCGAACCCACTAGCAGAGGTACTTAGGAAATTTTTAGTCCTCTTTTATTTCTGGAATTATTTCCAGATTTATTCCTAGAGTTTAATTTAGGTTTTACTTTTTAATTTGAGTTGGTTAAGTTGTGGATAAGATAAGACTCTTATACAAGAACAGTTCTTATCTTTTAGGAGTTTTATTTTGATTACAGTTTGTTTTGAGTTAGTTATTGAGTCCTTGGTTATTTTAAACACTACCACATGTGCCATTAGAGTTTTAATTAAAATAGGATTCAGGCATGTGCTTATTAGAGTTTGAGATAACCTGAAGTTTTATTTTCAGCATTGGTCTTTTTTAGATTCCAAATCAATAGTCCACGACTCCACATTATGTGGTGGGGATCCCAGTCTTTTAAGGAATCCCACTTAGTGTAGTCTTTTAGAAGACTATAAATAACCTATTGTTTCTTTGCATTGCTTCAAGTCTGATTATTGTATAAAATTGTTTGAATTAAGGATCATGGTTCCCTAATTGAGGGGTCCATGGTTGAGACTTGAGAATTGAAAGTGTTCAAAGATCAGCATCTCCAGCATTATTTCCAGCAGTTTCAAGGCATTCAAAGTCATCATCTTCAAGTACAGCAAGTACAGCAGCCCTCCACCCCCATCCCCTGCCTCCTCTCTCTCCCACAGCCCTCCACCCTTCCTCTTCCTTACGTGACCCTAGGAACCCCTGCCCCCCAAATTGCATTCTCCCTCTCTCCCCCTTCAATTCCAACAAGCCCCAGCCCTTCCCTCACCCTCCCCTACCCCCGCAAGATACTCCCTACCCTTTGCCCTGCTGTTTCAGACCCTAGCCACCCTTCCCACCACCCCCCGAGATTCTCTTAGGCCTTTCCCCCAACAATCCCATGCAAGGCCCCCGAATTCCCCCCTCTCAGTCCTCTGTTTCTGGCGGGGGGAAATAAAAGGGAAGAGAAGAAAGAAAGAATAAAAGAAGCAGAAAATTTATTATCAAACAAATTTATTATCCTAACTTTGCATGCCAGTATGTGCAGCAAATTCAAGTATCACAGAACATGACACAGGATCTTTAATTTCTATCTACAGATTAACAGCATTAAAACAAGTCCAGTCACTTTGAATTAAGAGAATGAAACTTTATGCAAGGTGGCACAATCCATAAAAACTGTACAACTTATTGTCCAGTACATTTGAGAAAGCTGCTTTCACTGCATGTGAATATTTTACGCTTACTATAGAGGTAAACCCAATATGCACACACATCGGCAAAACATGCAATGATAAACAAAATCCTCTTCGGATTCTCAATTAAAGCACCAAGGGTTCTACAAGTTGACTGTGCTACAACCAATTTCAGACAAAATGCAGCACAACAACAACTCACCCATATTCCATGTTCCCACCTAAATGGAGAGCCAACAAGCAGCACACTGTGCAACTGAATTTAATGAGGAAGTTTAAATACTGATGTCTGAAATTACTACCGAAAATGCAGACAGATGTCGCACCATTCAGTTAAGGTCAACCATAAGATTTGACAATGTGTAAATAATGTAGCCCTAGAGTGAAGGGGATCAACTAGGGGCCAATTAAACAAGATCTTATATGAACCAGCCTTTTAAGTAGGGTAAAAGTGGGTGCCAGGAAAAGTATATAAGCTGAAAGTAACAACTATTTCAGGTAGTTAAATCTGGAGATATGGAGAATTTGTAATACAAATAGAATTGAAAATTAACAAGGGTAATTTCAGGAAATCGACTGGTCAGATTAACTAGATTCAAATGGTTTTGTTAGGAGGCTTTGGGGATGATGTACAAAGGAGCTGCAGGTCTGATGCTGAATCCTACTGGCAGAATGTTCTCAGAAAACACCTTGCTTGTGTTCTTCTACAAGAAAGAAAGTGCAAAAATCAAATGTATCTTACTGTAGTTGTGCGGTTGTGCCTTTAAAGCAGCAGCTTCAAATGGGCAATAACGTCAAACACAGGCTGATACCACAGCCACGACAGGAGCTTGGACTTGATATACCAAACAGCAACAGGTCTCATGGACTTAGCACCAAGAAACAACAGCAACTCGGACTTGAATACCGTGAAGCTAATCAGTCTAGAGTCTCTAGACTTTAAACAACAGAAAAAGGTCTCTCACACAAAAGGCAGCAGCCAAGCTTCCAATCAACAATTTCAAAAATCAAATTCGTTTTTAATGATAGGTCCTCTTAGAAGCTTATAGAAAAAGCTCAATAATAGGCTCCTACCATAGAAAGTAAACTCCTCATTGCGTCCTACTTATTGTCATGTGCTAGTCACATGCTAAGTTAGATTAAACAGTTGGATCAACAGGTTCAATCTTAAAACATAAATCTTAAACAATTGATAAAGTTAAATCCTTGCTCAACCTATACCCCATATTCTAGCACCATAAAAGAGACCATTGACCCATGGAACGAAAGGCCCGTTGCCAATATAATCCAACCCTAGGCTATTCCCTAAGAAAAGAAGTCCAATTGGGTTATGAATTTGCATCAGCACAATTTAGAAAGTTCCCTATTCAGTGGATGGTTGGAATAAGCTGCATCCTTTTGTGGCTCAAAAGGCTAGTAGTAAGGATACCCAATTGAAAACAAATAGAAAGCTTTCCCTTTGCATGCGTCTATGTGAAGAAAGCAATAAAATTATTGTGATAAGAATCGTGTACCTGTTTTTCCCAAATATTTCAACTCCTTTTAGGTACAGTTCTTTCTCAATAAGTTTCCACTCGCATCCACTTGGAACTCCTTCACTTTGCCCTTTTCTGGAATTCAATGACAGCTTAATAGGCCCTGTGGTAGTATTTTCTTGATGTTCTATGCCCTTATCATTCTCATCACATGTAACAATACATGGATAAGTACGCTGAAGGGATTCATTCAAAATACCTTCATTGGTCTGCTGGTGTTCATTGTTGAGGGATACTCCAGAATCTGGACGCATAATGTTGGCACTGGATGCAAGATCATCTGGCGGCCCTGCAGAAACTTCATCGAAATCTAATACTTTCTTCTGTTTTTTGGTAGCAGAACCCTGACATTCATCATAACCTGGGACAGCAGAACCCTCAAAATTGTTGGAACCTGGTCTCAAGTTTTCGAGTGTCATAATTCCATGCTTTAAGAGTCTGTACTTACACATATTTTCATGGGAGGGTATATCTATAACAGATGTATTGATGTTCAATGCTTCAATAGAAAATTCCGGACTATCAACAGCCCTTTTCCTATAATTGTATTTTCCATCAGCTGCGAAGCCTCTGCTGTCAATACAAGGAGTTACATTACCATCAGACCCTTGTACTACATCTGTGCCACCGTTCATCACCTGCAAGACAAGTTGAGATGTTGGAAGAATTGTTAGTTTTCTTGAACCTCCCAACCCCCAAAAAAAAGGACTTGCAAAAGTTCAAAATAAAGGTAGGAAGACAAAAAGATAGGTTTTTTTTTTCCTTTTTCCTTTTTTTTTTTGGGGGGGGGGGGGGGAGAGAATTATCTTCTCAGTTTAAGGGGAAAAAAATACGGGAAGAAAATGCTGAGTAGAAGAAGTGCAACATAATCCACACATTCTATTAAATATTGCATTCTAGTAATAAATATGTATGCACAACTATAGAGCTACAAGTCAATGTCTAGAAGTTGAAGAATTATATCAATAGCTGCATACAGAAAGAAATGAGAGGATAATGTAAGCCTGGTCTGAATTTGGGTTTAACAATGAAATAGGTTTCTCCTGTCCTTTACATTGTGGGTTTATTGCATCATAAACCAAATTTCACGAAACCAACCAAATGTTTTAGTTTCATAATAATCTGTTTGGTTATGTGATTCCACAGATTTCCTCTTTAGGGTGAACAGAAGCTTTTTTTGGGTGAATTGATTCAACATATTTCAAATTTGTTGAATCATGAATCCTATTTTTAATAACCACTTGGTTATTTTTGTTAAACTATTCACATCAGTACCAAGAACCACATGTAGTGAGGAGTTATACCTAAAATTTGGAATTATCTGGATTTCATGGTTAAGTTAAATCCATGGATTCTTCCAAACTGACCCTTGGTATCAGCATGGAACAAAATGCCAAAATTTTTCCGAATTTCAGAGATTCATACACTACCGAGACGAAAGTCATGAAACGAGGGTATTTGACTGAATCTCAACAAAATCTTTGCTGGAATCTCACCCAAATTTCAGTATCTTGCCGAAAATTTGGAAGCCTTGGTGAAATTTCACTGAAATCTCCAAGTTTTGGTGCAATTTTGAAAATTTCAAGGGGCTGCATAAAATAATTGTAAGTTTTAATTTTTATATTAATTGAGATTTGACTACTACTCAGTATTTGTTCTTGCATTTCAATGTTTTTTTTGTCTATCCATGTTTAGATTTGTGAAATACATGATCCAATTTCGTCAGCATAAAGTCAGGCATGCACGAATCAAGAAGACCAGTTTGTGTTGCGTTGTAGTAGAAAATAACATCGCTGTTGTATTTATTAGCTTCAAATTTGGCTGTACACTGATAATCAAAAACAAAAAGCACTTAAAACCCACTGAAACAGGCTCTAGAATTATGGTACAAAGCTACACCATGTTTTGCTGAGATCTCAGCATCTTAAGCTGTCCCAATCTTGATGAGACGATATTTAATACTATTACTCAAACTACAAGAAAAAGGAAACAAACAAAAATCAACAGAATAGAAAGCACACGTAAAAGACAAGTAGGTCAAACTGTCAAAGACAATTGTTGGTCACAACATACGTGCACACCCACGGTTATGTCTTAAGCTTGTTAACAGTCCTCCTCAAGCTAAAGCGTATAAATCTCCCATTTCCAGCATGCAACCACTTTGGAGGCAAGGCCAAAGAAAGGCTCGGTGATGAGATCACCAAGCTGCTCTCCTGGTGGAACATAAGGAGTTACAATCCCATTTTTTAGGACAACATCTTTGAGAAAAGTGACAATCACCTCATGAAACACGGGGTTGCTGGCAATGTAGATAGCAGCTTGGTTGTAACAAAACATCTTCATTGATTGAGTTATTGGAAAACTCACCTCAAGAAGAAAAGACTATACCCACATTAACTCAGTAGTGGTGTGAGCCATAGCTCTGTGTTCAGCTTCAGCACTTGGCTAGGCAACAGTAATATGTTTCTTACTTTGCCAAGTAACAAGATTTCTTCCAACAAATGTACAATATCCTATAGTAGATCCATGTCACCATCCACTCTTGCCTAGTCAGCATTGAAATACCCTACTACATCAACATGTTTATAAGGACGATAGACCTGTCCCTTTCTATACATCAACACGTTTATAAGGACGTAGACCTGTCCCTTGCTAGAGGCCTAGAAACTCCTTTGAAATACCAAGGAGCAACAAACTGTTTCCCAATGTACTTTCTCAGGGGAGTGTGTTAACTAACTTATTCGTCCAACCGCAAATCAGATGTCAGGTTGTGCAATAGTAAAATAAATAAGTTTGCAACTAAACTCCTGTATTGGTGAGCATCATTAAAGTTTTTACTCTCAAATGCATTGAACTTTTGGTGAGAATCCATTAGAGTGTCAATATGCTTAGCAACAAGAAGACCTGTTCTAGTTAAGAGAACAAGCGCATACTTCCTCTGAGACAAGTTAATTCCTTTTCTTCTGCGAAGCACTCATTGCCAAAGATATACATATACCTAAGAGGACCCAAGTCCTTCATCAGGAAGTGTTCATAAAGGATCTTTTACTGAAACAATCCCACTAGAATCATTACCAAAAATAATGATATCATTAATAAACACAAGTATGAGCATATTGGAACCTTGACAATAGACAAACACAGAGTAGCCAGATTAACCCTAAGAAAACCCAAATCGAATGACAACTGAGCTCAACTTATCAAGCGACACACTTGGTGATCGTTTTATCCCATAAATGGCTTTATGAAATTTCAACACCTTGCTAGATGCTTCCCCCTGAACAACAAACCCCAAAGGTTACTCCATATATATTGCTCTTGAAGATCAACAAATTTAGATTCAATTGAAAGAGTGGCCAATCTAGGTTAACAGCCAAAGACATAAGAACTCTATCAAAACTCAACTGAGCAATATGGAGGTCTCAATGTAGTCCATACTAAACGTCTGAGTAATAACCCTTAGCAACCAATCGTGACTTAAGGTTCAACAGACCCATGCGGAAGATATTTAATTAAAGGTGTTTTATTATTTTTTGTCCTTTTCACACCAACAAAATGAAATGTGACATAACTGAGATTAATGAATCACAAGATATTTCTATATTATATCCTTCAGATCATTGAATATCTCAGACTTGGAGATGTTCTAAACTATCTAATAGCTAACAACTAGAGATCCAGGTTGATGTTGGAATGCTTCCTAACAAACCAAAAGGGCCAAGGCTAGATCATCAATATGTTGGACAAGTATTGGGTTCAGAATGGTTGATTCTTAGAAACATTTAGATGGAAAGCATAGCACAGAGTGAACTAAATGCAGGCAAGTATGTATGGCTCCCCCACCCCCCAAAAAAAAAGGGTACCACTAGTCAAAATAATCATATAAAAATGTGTCCTAAATGTGATAACAAGGACATAAACCAAATGGTTATGTAACAATATGATAGGAATGTGGGGTTGAGAAACTTGAAAATTGACCCCAATGTGGTGCTTGACATTAATTTAACATTGGTTGTTAGAAATGAAATCCCTCTTTAGATTTGTAGAGTATGACAACTTTAGGAGATTGACGTTGTACATCTATCCTAATTATTCTCCTATTGGTAGAAGTACTCTTTTAAGTGAAAATTCAAAAGGTCTTTAAGAGGTAGAAAATTTTTAATAGAGAGGCAATAAGGAACTCTTCCGGAAGAGTGTCAATCATGGTAGAAGATCTCGCTCTCGAGAGAGATCTCGCCACCTTGAAAAAGAGAGATCTCGACCATCTCGGTGAGATCTCGGTCGAGATATACAATTTTTTGGCGTCAACTCGGTGGCCCATCTCGGTGGGTTTTAGGGTCCCAATTGGGTTGAAACTTGGTATTTAGCTTATTTAAGGCCTTTTGAACACGTTGGTGGCCTTGGATTTGTCAGAAACAACCCTATGTATGATTTCTAAGTCTACCCATAGTGTGAAACCGAAATGTAGTAGGATTAGGGAATGCAATGTTATACAACATGTAATATAGAACCTTTAAAGCATATAAATGAAAAGCAAGTATATCAAATGCATCAACTAACTTTAATGTTATCAAAATTCAATCCATATGAGTATCACAATCTCAATTTTCAAGAATAAAATAATTATACAACCATTAGAAGTTCTATGTAAGTCATTAAATCATAAATTCATAAGACAAGTAGAGAATGATTGATCTTCCTTGTTGTAGATGTGCTAAGAGTAGTTGCAAGTGAAAATTCAGCCAAAATCCACAAAAAAAAGGCAAAAATTGAGAGTTCCAGCGAGATCCAGGGCGAGAAATGGCGAGATATGGCGGATCTCGAGCGAGATATCCCAACTCGCAGATCTCGACCTCCATCTCGTCTCGCCAAGGTGGAAAAATGAGATATCTCGCCAGATCTCGCCGAGATCTCGCGAGATCTCCCACCATGGTGTCAATCATGACTAATTTATGGACTTCAATAGCAAATGATGGGTATATGAAACTCAGTGCTCAACCTGATACATAAATCGCTTAATAAAAGAATAGAAAAAGCTTTTATTGTATTGCTTAAGTCATTTAGGAATTCCTAAAGCCAAGAATTAAGAATGACAAGTTTTTCATTACCCAGAATAGAAAAACCGCTTAGAATAGCAAAAGAGATTATATTTGTCGAGAAGTGCAAAACAGTATGGATATGGCCTTTCAATTATGAAATGCTCAAGTAGTAATGGTTGAATCAATTGAGTATTCAATTTTTTTACAGTCTCATCTACAGAACTAAGTTTTAAATGTATACATAGAGAAAGCCGTGTGCAATGAAAAAAGCAAGCACAGGTTTGGGGAGGGATTTTTTTATTATTTCAACAAGGAAATTTTCTACTCCATTCGAATAGTTCCGGGTTCGAATCCCAAGCAACCCATTATTATTTGGAAATTTTTATTAAAAAACAAATCCAATTCTTATTCTATTTTTTTCTATTTTCAACTCAACTTTATTTATTTACACCAGAGTTCATTCTATTCTGATCAATACAGCTATAGAGCTAATCGCTCTATATACAATGATGTTGGTTGACACGGGCATATAAGTCATGTTATTTTGCATAAGAAGTTGATAGAAATTCTACATTGGCACCTCCACATTCAAGTGTAAAGATTTATGAGGCTGTTCTTAAATTTTAATTGAGTGGGGCATTGAAGAGAGATTATTTTCAATAACAGTAGTTAATGTGAGTTCTAATGAACTAAGAATCAGCTATTTGAGGTCCACTTTGAATGCAAAGAACACATTTCTTTGTAAGGGGATAATTTTTTTTCATGTGTGATGTTGAGCTCATATCTTGAACCTTATAGTTCGAGATGGCATCAAATAAATAGATGCATCTGTTCAGAAGTTTGAGATAGCATTAATATGTTAAAAGCTCACAAGCAAGGAAGACAAAATTTTAAGAATGTTGTAAGCACTTCTTACAAAAAGGGGTTTGCATGAAGATGTAACTACATGATGGAATTCGACATTCCAAATTTTTGGTGATGCTTTATTTTATTAGGCAACATTGATACTTTGGAATATTCAAATCAAGGCTATAGCTTAGATGAATAGGAAAGGATTGAAAAATTTTTACATTGTTGAAGCCCCTTAATGAGGTCAAAAAGATTTTATTAGGTTCAAAATATCCTACTTAAACTCTATATTTGCATAATGTGGTGCTTGCTCATTTGGCTCTTAAATGACAGATCATATGATAGATCAATGTCAGATGAGTTTATAATAAATAAGATACATGTCATGAGACAAAAGTTCAACAAATATTTGGAAAAATGCTCATTGATTAAATCGATTCTCATTGAATTGGAACCACGTTACAAATACTTTACTATTTTAAGTGGGCATTTAATAAGTTACATCGTGGAAAGTCTTCCTAAATAGACGATGAAATTGAGGGTGTGAAAGGAGCTTTGGGAAAGACTCTATGGAGATTATGCGAGTATGACAAAAGATCAACAGTCTTCCTCTACTTGTATAGCTAATGATTCATCTCTTTTTGCATAGGTATGTTTTACATGTCTTTAATTTTTTTTTATTTGTTTGACTGATAATTTATTAATTTTTGTGTTATGTAATGAGTTCTATCTCTATTTTATAATATTATCTTCATTTTAGTGTCATGGAAAGAGTAAAGCAAATGGGAAGTCCGATGTCAAGCAATACCTTAAAGAGCCACATAACCCTTGGGCTATGAATTATCATTTTCTTGTATAATGGAAGTCAACAAAGCCAATCCTTTGATTCGAGTCAGATGGCCCATGATGTATTGGCAATTTCTTTGTCAACCACTGCACTTGAGTCAACATTTCGTGCCCGGGGTAGGGTACTTGATAGATATCATACTAAATTGCTCCCTAGCAATGTTGAGGCTTTAGTATGCCTCTGAGATTTGATGCACAATATGAATTTTGGAGGTAATATCTTTTTCCCCTTATAATCACTATGTGTATTTCATATATATATATAAAATATAATTGTTTGAAATTAAGGTAAGGAATGGCAAATATGAAAATAAGGGCTTTTGTTCATAAAATTTGTGAAAAATGTTGATTGATTCGGAGGCAGGGATGAATTATAGTAATTTGTTCCAAACCAAGACATAAAAAAAGAAAAGGATAATTTCTTGGATTCTCAAAAATTCTGTCGCTCCATCCCCGCAGGGGCAGAGAACCTGTCGTCGTCTCGATTGTGCTACCGGAGGCTCTAGGGAAGTCGGAATAGGAGAGCACTCATCTATCTTGGGGTGGACTTACTACTTAGATGCTTTCAGCAATTATCCGCTCCGCACTTGGCTACCCAGTGTTTACAGTGGGCACGATAACCGGTACACCAGAGGTGCATCCTTCCTGATCTTCTCGTATTAGGGAAAGGTCCTCTCAATGCTCTAACGCCCACACCGGATATGGACCAAACTGTCTCACGACGTTCTGAACCTAGCTAATTAATTATTCTAATTTGCTTGTGTGTAGCTGAACAGCATTCAAATCAAGATACTAAAGAATTATCTAAATCATAGAGCATTAGGAAATGTGTTTATAATGTTTAAGTTCCTAATGAAGTGTTCGCAACTACTAACACCACTGTTATCAACTAAATATGCAATATAATACAACTTTTAGCCTTGGAACTTCCTTCATTTGATCATCCCTTTCTTTGTTTCTTAATCTTTTGATGCATAACATAATATTATCACATCTTGAGAGATTCAAAGTTCCAATATTATTTATGTTGGTATTCTTCACCACATATTTGATTTGGGGTTACACCACATGTTAATACTTTTTTTATTGTAATGTTGCGATTATGTGTTAACTTGATTAGATGTCAAGATTTTGAAGCAACTGGTGGAAGGCTCGATCTTAGTGATGTTAGAGTACCATTGAGAATTGCACTCTTGAGAAGGAATATTGTAAACTAAACCTAAATATATTGTCAATTCTGGTATGAGAGAAATACACAGCACAACAACCCTTGTCCCAACTAACTGCTATCGGCTACATGGATTCTTGCCTTCCAATCAGCTCTATTTGGGCTGTACTAAACAATCTTAGCCCATCCATTCAAATTTTGGCTTTAAAGTTAAATGGGATGCATAGGATCGGAATATTCTACTCCATGTGACAACACATCATTTCCTCTTTACATCACAGCCACACATAAAAGATCAACCCCATGACATAATCCAATTTATCCTTTTATCATCACTTTGATGCTTTTGGCTAACCATAGAATCTAGTTTATAACTCTTCGTTGTAGCTCCGATTTGAGAATTGTTTGCAGCCATGTATCCATGTCAAACAAGCACTGCCAATGTAATTCAACCACGTCATCAAATCCAGCATGCCACATTACTGTAATGACAAAAAAAACCCTGTAGGCTAATCACCAATGTGTTAGACAGAAATCCCCTGGATTACTTCTACTCACTTTAGGAGCTATATGAACATTTTCTTCAATACTGAAAGGCGGCCAACTCGCCCAACTCATCCAGAACTTGACTACCATTTTAACCTCTCTAGCTGCGTTTGGATGCCACCATACACCACCTCATTATCTTGTGCTCAACCAAAATGCGTTGTGTTAATGTTAAAAACATGCATGAACTATGTTGACAACAATGACATCCAATACACAGGCACTACAATCTGCACAGTGTGAGCAACAAACTATGGAGTATCCTAATTCTAACTCAAACACTGACTTAATTATAAAATAACTACTAATCCCATGTATCAGTGTTACCCCCACTTTATGGGCTTATACAACAATAAAAACCCAAAACAAAGAGCCTTAATCTCTATAGAATGCACTCATGGGCCAAAATTAAGTATTTCAAAGTTCAATTGACCTTTTTGGACATTCTTAACTGCATCAAGACATGAGCATCAATGAAGCATGGTGGGAAGCGTAAACTAGAACCTACTTGGTTACGAAACTGTTTGAGACATGGGCATAATGTAGCATAGTGAAAAAAATAAACTTCAAAACAACATGGTATGAGATTATATACGACAGACCACAATACTGAAAACACCATTCAGTGGCTTAAGTTCTAAAACCAGAGCTGTACCTTGAGAAAGCACTGATCGCTGCAGGGTCTGCCATTTTCTTCAATTTCAAACCAACTTGGCTGCTTTTCACCCTGTAAAGCATACACTTACATCAGAACAGCAAAGAAAAGATAGCTTCAGATTCCAAGTAAAATAATAAGAAAATTAAAGCAAACGCTTACAGGGATGACTAGACTTTGAGAACATCCATGCAAGCGGCAATCATATACCTGGAGTTCCATATAAGAAGACATTAACCAATATTAGCATAATTAATTCTCCGGGTAAGAATTTGCATGGTAAATAATTTTTTTTAACAAAAATACAAGAATATAAGTCTTGGATGACGTACCAAGCAACGCCGACAGAAGAGATTGTCGAAAGAATCTAAAGCTGCAGTAAGACTTTTCCCCAGAAATATGCTCCTATCAGATACTCTTTCTGCTAAAGCTTCCATGTTTCTGGGTGCATGTAGGTCAATTAGTGCATTGTATCTCTCCTGCAGATGTTCAGGAAAAGAACAAACACTGGAACTAGTAAATATAACAACAAAACTAAAATAAATAAGAAATGGCAGTATTTCTAATGGTTCATTGAATGAAATAACTATCTAGATTTGTAAGCTCCAGACGACGAAGCATGTTGCTTGTTTAGATTTGAAAAGGATACCTGGATTTCTGATTCAGGGGCTCCTATAAACTTGCTCACAATATTAAGCACTTCCTGATTTAGTCCATACTCCTGGACGACATTCCTGCAGAAGCAAAAAAAAAAAAAAAAATGATACATAGCATCATTAGATTACCTGCAAAGCCACAAAGTTCTAATAAAATCCCAGCAATCCATGCATAGTTACACTAATCAATTTATGAGCTGCCAAAGACCGGACAGTTGTTTCATCTTTCTTAAAAAAGAACCACGACCAAATATCATAACTGCTTTGTCAAATCACTTAAGTGAATTTAAGGGAGTTCAGCTGACTTGAATTAGATTCTTCTGCAGGTTCTTTCAGTCAGGACTCAGGACTCGGAAGAGCACTTCACTTCAAGCAAAACTTATTTTCCTTCCAGACACAATGTGATGCCTCACATTTCATGGCTTATTCTAATATTATTTATTTGATTGAGTGACAGAATTCCAGAGTGATCTTGGACCCTAGTGATTGGACAAGATGAAACAATTCAATTGGTGGTTTTAAGTAATTTAGTCAAGGTTTTAAACCTATTTGTAGATTTTGGTTGGCCATATCCTTAATTGGCACAAGTTTTAAATTAATAGCACACTTGGTGACAGAATGGATATTTACAAATAAAAATGATTATTTTATTCTTTTGAGGTTATAATGTGGGACTCAATTTTTTCTACCATTTCTCCCTCTTTAATTGCAATCCTTTGTTTATTTAACTTTCAAGTCAAAACACTTCCTGGTCCATATATTAGAAAGACAGCTTTGATGCCTTCCCCGATTCTGCACCTTCAATAATGGAGGAATAGAGGATGGAAACATACTATTTTCCAGTAATTTTTTTTCTTTTTCTTTCTTTTCTCTTTTCAGGCAGGTGGGTTGAGAAAAGTAGCAGAAACTGCAAGATCATGGATCTCCAGGGTAAAACATTGTAAATATCTTCAGCATTGTTCCCAGTGAAGGACGTATTCTCTCTCTCCAACAAAATGCAACAACTATAAACACTATATCTTTTGAGCTTCTTTCAAATAAAGCTACAAACCAACTGACCTGGCATATATCAGGGTTTGAGAGCATACAAATATTCAAAAACCTAATAATGTAAGCAAAGTGCACGGATCTAATATAGAAGAAACAATAGAAAACTATGAACTGTGAAATTGTTTTCCCCACCCATATGTGACGCGGATCCATCACCTAAGCGTGCTTCTTTTCCTTGGTATAAGCCTAGGGTTGGATCACAAAGGTTGGGCCTTTTTCCAATTGAGTTCTCTATGTAATAGGCCTCCTTTATAGATCTAAAAATAATGATAGTTAGGCAAAGTACGAATTTAGCTTAATTGCTTAGTTAATATTTATGTTTTAAGAATGAACAAGTTGAACCAATGGTTCAATTTAAGTTAGCATGTAACTAGCAACTGCCTAATTACTAGAATGCAATTACTGACTTTATTTTGAGTTTACTTGTCTTTCCTAGTTAGTTTAAGTTACTAATAAGTTATGGATTGGGTTAAGCCTTTTCTTTTAGGCTAGGAGCCTATCATACATGAGGAGTTCTTTGAAGAAAAAATTCTGCCCATCCAAATCTAAGCATTAAAACCTGCTTAACTTTTGACCAAATCTTCTCCCAATCCTAAAAGAGACTCAATCCAAGATTCATACCCACCCACACAACTAAATGTGTAGAATCACCTTATTAACCTTCAGTCCTATTTCTAGAAATCCTCCATAAACTCCAGATTTAACAACCCAGACTAGTAGCAAGTAGCAACTCCCAACATGTATCATGTCCTACAACCATGGAAAAACATATCGGCGACATTCGCCAAGTTCGCCAGTGGGCGAAATAAAAAGGTAATCAAAACCGAGATTTCAAAACTTCGCCGGAAAATCGACGTGAAACTACGATTTTCTGGCTAAACTTCAAAACCCCTTTTATCTTCTTATGCTTTATTGCTCTGTGCTCTGAGGTGGGTAGGAGAAAGGATTAGAAGATGCTGGGAATTGCAATAAGTTCGAATTACTAGGGTTAGGGGAAGAAGGGTTTGTCGAGGGTTTGAAGAACTGTTGCATGTCGAAATTTGCAGGTTGTTGATTTGGATTCCCGGTGGAAGCCATAGGAAAGGGAAATTAGAATCAAACTTGATTGACTGAAACAGAGATCTCTATGAAATCCAATTCTTGAATGAAAGAGGAAAGGAAGAGCTACGCAAAAGAAGAAGAGAAGAAGGAGGCTTACGGCTACCAAGAGATCCATGAATCCGGCGAAATGTCGCCGGATCATTGAAGGAGAAGAAGAAGAAAGAAAGAAAGAAAGAGAGAAAGAGAAAGAAACAGAACCAAAGGCTGCTTTCAGTTGGTTTTGAACGGCAATAAGATAAGTCGACGTTCAATCTCTAAGACGGGCTTCTGCTGAGAACGGAATAGTGTTTGTGTCCAAAGTTGAACAAAGCCCTAGCTTCCAGAGTTCGTTACTTTTCCCAGGCTGGAGAAGGGCTTATACTGCTCACAAGGAAGTAGTAGCAGCGGCGGTGCTAACTGCAGTTGGAAGAGATAATGAGGTGAAAGCCACGTAAATCTCGGCGAGATTTCGCCGGTTCGCCTGGTTCGCCAGGTGGGGAACCAGTGAATCCCAGCGAGATTTCGTTCCTTGCCTACAACAACTTGACAAATCCCCCACCATAAACCCTAACCCTAACACTCAAGCAGGCCCCACACTCAGTTTTGACCTACTTGAATGGGCTGATCCATACAGGATCCTGGTTAACTGTCCCCTAGTTGATCCTTACAATTGTAGTATTTTGTAGTTTAGGTAAAGAAGCAGTGTAAAAAAAATTTGGAAATGAAGTTATGTAACCAATTTTACTCACCACAATATCTGATCTTCACCCTCACAAAATTCATGTTTCTCTTCCTCCGGTTCGGCAATCTCTTCCTCACTATCACTACAGATTAGTGCTTCACTGCCATATTGATCATAGTAAATCTGTCTCCTCCCAACAACTGACTGATCTTCAGCCATTCTCTGATTCCTGTGCTGCATGAAGCAAAATTGAGAAAACAAGAAGGAAAAAAAAAGATCTTGAAATTAAAAAATAAAGACAAAACAACCTAATAGTATATCCTCTGCTTAAAGTGAGCAAAGATTAATGTGTCCACATAAACAAATTGAAAACTAAAAAAGGTAAACTGCATCCATTCCCATATATCAGTGAAGGAACCTTGTTGACCAAAAAAGTAAAAAAGTGAAGGAACTTAGATGAATGACTTATATACCTAAGGTTATGAACTCTATTTTTTGCATCTCAAATTCCCACAACCCTGGCAGTCCCTGTGAATTAATAAAGGTTATTAACCTTCACTCATATAAGTTCCCTCATAGTTTTAAAAAGACACTATGCTCTTTTTCTTATATATACACCCAAAGGTGTTCAATTGTGTCAGTACGTTAAAAATTTGTTGAAAAACATTGACATGTACATATCATCGAACAGTTTTTATCATAAAATTTCAAAAATATTTAAATGCCTCATTATGTACATGCTGCAAAGTTTCCATTTATGTCAATTCCCTTTATAACTCTTAGAAAGATCCATATACGATGTAACTAGTAATCACTCTGATGCACAGCACAACTTCTCTGACTACTTTCAGTAATAGAATGTAAATAAATAAAAGGAAAATAGAAAACCTTTCAGTCAGAAGTTGAAAATATATGATGCAATCAGTGGGCCCTTCTAAGTCCCTGGTGCTGGTATTATCACTAAGCTTTTAGTATCAGTGTTGTATATCATATCAAAAGGGTGATTTTAAGAGGCTATATATCATATTGGAGAGACACAAGAAATCAAAAAGATATGTATCGAAATAGTAAAGAAACATATGCTAATGCTTGGCACTTAGCCAGGATGGTAGGGGACTCAATGAGCAGAAACCAGTTTGCAACTATAGAAGGCAGATTGATTGTGGACAACATCCTTGTTTGCCACGACAATATGATGTAACCAGGGAGGACCTGCTCTTTTTTCCTGTGGCCCTCCAGGATGGCCAAATCTAACTAGGGTCCAATTGGTCATGTTGCCCTCTCTTTTGGGGTACTAATGGGTCTTATTGAATGCAGAGTACCGTTAGGTGCCCATTTCTGCTTTTACTTTTGAATTTGAGTTAGTCTTTGATTAGTTATGGAAGAGTCTTGGTCAGCTTAGGAGTCCCAGGTAGAGATGGATCTCCTTAGTTGCACTCCACTTTCTACAAGGAGTCTAGATGTACTTCTTGTTTTGAGTTTGAGTCCTTGGTTAGCAAGTAACGACAGAGTCCTTGTCCAGTTAGGAGTGCTGGTTGGAATCCTACTTTCAGGTTGGAATCCTTCTTAAGTCTTAACATAGTAAGTTTTTGCAAGTCCTTATTTGTTTGAGAGTTTTTAACTAAAATTCCTCTCCTAGTTGTTTGAGTCAAGTCTTAGTGTGAGAAGGAATTCAAGTCCAAATAGAATTCCTTGTTCAGTCCTAGTCCAAGAAGTCTTCTTTTATTGAGTACTAGTATGATTTCCTTCAATTGTAAGGCTATAAATAGAGCCACCCCCCGTGTAAACAAATCAGATTTGAATAATTGAAGAATTGAATTGAAGGAAGACTTGAGTGGAATTGTGGGTTCCCAAGAAGGGAGGCCCACGGCTGTTATTGTTTTGAAGTTTCTGCAATTCCAGCCTTCACGCTTCCTCTACAAGCTTGTGGCAGCCATTGAAGACCTATTTTTGTGAATGACCACAACAGCCTGTCCTTCAGTAAGTTTGTTCATCCCCAACCTCCACCCAACGTTCTCCCCTCCCCTAACCTTAGTCTTCCGCTAAACCCTGATCCCCGCATCTCTTTTATTTTTCTAGGAATCTTCGGACTTCTCTAAAGACATAAAATTCAAAGTCACATCTACAGCAATCTAAACATCCCTTATCTGCCAAACACTAGCGACCTTCCCTCCTAATTTCAGTCCAATCCACCCACCCACACCCTAATCTAAACCCTAGTTTCTTCGCAGCCCTATTTTCCACATTCAAAACCTAACGCAAAACCTTCAGACATCCACATCTCTTCAACCCTTCACCTGAATCCAATTCCTTTTTGGATTCCACACTCCTAACCCTGACCCTACACTCAACCCTAACTCTATCCCCAAACCCTAGAAATTACAAAACCCTAATTTTAGGAACCCTAACATTGGGAATAATTCTGTAAAATCAGAATTATTCCTTGCAAACCCTGACCTTTTTCCAGCCTGGCCAAACCTTAATTTCATATCCCTTAACCCTAGAAGACCCTCCACTCATCTTCAACAATAAGCCCTATCCCTAGGACTGAAACTGATGAAGACATCAGTGAGCAGTTTCAAGTTTACCGGCGACGCCGACGTAGAGATCATCCCACGACAGCATCTATGTGGATGGATGATGAGTTCGGAGGTTATTAGATTGCTAGGATCCTATGGTTCGATGAGAAACACTGCTCATAGGCAGTTTGTCATGTTATTTTTCTTAGTCTTAGTGGGTTGGGTAGTAGTTTACTATTTAAATATTTTGATTTCATGTTTGAGTATTTATGGGTTGGGCCTAGAAAAAGCTTATGATAGAGTCCCTAGAGCGTTAATTTGGCAAGTACTAGAGAAAAGAAATGTTGCAAGTAAATATATAGATATAGTTAAGGACTAGTATGATGGTTCGGTGACTAGTGTTAGAACAGTGGGGGGACAAAGTAATGAATTCCCGATAATTGTTGGGCTACATCAAGGGTCAACTTTAAGCCCATATCTATTTGCACTGGTAATGGATGAATTAACCAAAGACTTCAAGATGAGGTCCCCTGGTGTATGCTTTTTGTGGATGATATTGTGTTGATTGATGAGACCCAAGTGAAGATTAATACCAAATTAGAATCATGGAGATTAGCTTTGGAATCAAAAGGCTTTAAACTTAGTAGATCGAAGACAGAATATTTAGTTTGTAACTTTAGTCATGATCTGGCAGATGATGAGGTGGTGATACTTGACAATAAAGAAATTCCTCAGAGTGATTGTTTTAGGTACCTAGGTTCAATCATAAGTAAAAGAGGTGATTTAGAAGATGAGGTTTCCCAAAGAATTAAAATAGGGTGGATGAAGTGGAGAGGTGCGTCCGGGGTCTTATGTGATCGGCGTATTCCATTAAAGCTTAAAGGAAAATTTTATAGGACCGTTGTTCGACCAGCTATGATGTACGGTGCAGAGTGTTGGGCTGTTAAAAAGAATCATATAGATAAACTTAGTGTAGCAGAAATGAGGATGCTAAGATGGATGAGTGGCAAAACTAGGATGGATAAGATAAGAAACGATCATATTAGAGTTGGTCTGGGAGTTGCTCCCATAAGTGATAAGCTTAGAGAAAGTCGTTTGAGGTGGCATGGCCACGTTCAACGGAGACCTATAAATGCTCCTGTACGGAGAAGTGATATAGTCCATATTGAAAGAACTAGAAGAGCTAGGGGTAGACCTAAGATAACCTTAGGAGAAGTGGTGAGAAAGGATATGTATAGCTTAGGCCTTGTATCTAGCATGGCCTCGAACAGAACTGATTGGAGGGCAAGAATCCATGTAGCCGACCCCATTTAGTTGGGACAAGGCTTATTGTTGTTGTTGTTATTGTTTGAGTTTGAGTTTGGGTTATATATACAACTTAAGTTGGGGTTATTTTGGGAATTAAACATTCAGGGTTGTGAGGAATCAATTTTTTTATTTAAACCTTGTATCAAATTCGTTTTTGGGAATTGATGAATGAAAGAAAAGAATTAGAAAAAGCTCACGCTGCTCTCTCTCTCTCTCTCTCTCTGGCGGTGCTGGTTTTCTCTCCTCTCTCCAGGTAAGTTTTCTCTCCTCCTTTCACCCTTGGTTCTCACTGGAAAACTTCTCCTTGCTCTCCTCTACAAAGATCTACTCTCTTTTTTCTCAAAAAAGACCTAGTTTCTTTCCTGGAAATCTTCTTCTTCTTCCCCAAACCCACGGTTCTGTTTTTCTGGCAGAATAAAAAAGAACCTTCTTTTTTTTTCTTCCTTCTTTGTTAGTCTAGTTGTCTTTTGTTAGTCTCCTTTCCCTTCTCTTTGTTTCTTTTCTTTCTCTCCCTCTCTCTTATCATCTACTCTCTTTCCTAGGATAAGCCATTACTTCAAAATATTATTTTCTCCTTCCTAGGATTCCCACTACTTCAAAATATTTTTTCTTTCTATTATTTATGTTCCTAGATGCTTTCTAACCCCTGTTTTGCAACCAGGATCAGCAGGTAACATTATCTCTCCTAAAATATTTCTCATTTCTTTGTTTAAAACAAAAACTTCCTAAGACTACCTTTACATTGTTAATTGTTGAATTCCTTGTTAGAAATCTGATATTGATTAGGATAGCTCTATTTTTCTTTAAGTTTCTTAATAGTCTTGCATTCAATTTAGTGTTCTGGTGCCAAGATCCCCATCCCCTTGTTTCCCTATTGATTCTTGTTTAGTTGTGCTTACCAGTAAGACTTATCGTGTTTATTTCTCTACTTTAGCTGTCTTACATGCATGATAAATCAGATTGTAAGTGCTGCAAAATTCATTTCTTTACTATCTGTCAAGAATAGGTGTTTAATTCTAAGAGTCTAGTAGCCCACTTTGTAGGTCCCCTAGTTTCTAGGGTTTCTCCTACATCAATTCTGGTATCGGAGGCTCAGAGCCTAGTTTAGAGTGTCAGTACTGCTGGACTTTTAGGTTTTGAGTTGTTAGAATTGCTGGTTTTAGTTTAGGTGTCTTTAGGTCAAACTGTGTATGGTAGTAACCCGAAGTGGAAAAGAATATTCCAATATGACTGGTTCATCAAGTGCCCAATTGACCCTTGACCAATTGACTCAGCTGCTCCAACAAAATGGAGAGATCTTAAAGGCCATTCAAACAACTCAAGAAGAGTTAAATAACCAAAGGGTAGCACAGGCAGCCCAAGCCACCACCATTCAGGCCATAGAATGTAATGTTCGGACCCTTGCAACACGACTTACAGCCATAGAAGGACAGCAAGAGCAGCATGGACATAATACTCAAGCCAATGGACCTAGGAATGAAAACTACCAAGTGAACCTCCAAAACTTTGACCACCGCCTCAAGGATCTTGATAGAACTGGGGATAATTTCCAAGGTAATGGAAGACATAGAGGTAGAGGTCGTGGAGCACGTGGATATCTTGGTCCTATGCATCATGCAACCTATGAGCATGAAAATGCTCTTGACACCCATGATAGAGGGTTCGATATTAGGAGGATAGTCAAGGTAGAGGCCCCATCTTATGATGGCCAAATAGATGCGAAAGTCTTACTAGATTGGATTAGACAAATGGACAGGTACTTCGATTTTTATAATATGTCGGAAGAGGTTCGCTTTAGGTTTGCTAAGATTAAGCTTACCGGGGCTGCCTAAGATTTTTGGACAGAATTAGAGTACCAAGAGAACAATCTAGGACTTGAGCCAGTGACCACTTGGGTTGAGATGCAAGAAAGGCTTAAAAGGGAGTTCTTACCTATCAACTATAGGCTGAATTTGTTGAATGAAATGAACACCCTAAAGCAAGGGAATTAACTATGACTGAGTATATGGCCAAATTCAATGATCTTAAGATTAGAAGCCGTACTCGTGAGGATGTTGAGCAAACACTTTCTAGGTTTATTACTAGACTTAACTCAGATATCTGGTCACGACTTGCACCCCACTTAGTGCGAGATGTCCCTCAAGCCTTTAGGATTGCTCTAGAACTTGAGACGTCCATGAAAATTTTTCCTCAAAAGAAGAGCTTTCAGCCCGGAGAATCTAATTTCCGAAGGTCTACCCCTAACACTACCAATTTCCAAAGACCCCCTGTTAATCCACAGCACCCAATTGATAACAAGGGTAAAGGCATTTTGGGAATTCCCCCCATGAAAGCTGGCCAGCTCTAGTGTTTCAAATGCCAAGGATTTGGACATGTTGCTAGGGAATGCCCCAATAGAAACCTTTATGTTAGAGGGCAAGACCATGTGGATTTAGATCAGGATGATGATCAGAAGCCTGAGTATGAAGACCATAGACCAGATGAGGACATATCTGATGAGGATCTCGATATGGTATATGGGTCTAAGCTTGGAGTTGTGCGTTGTATGGTATCACAACCCAAAGATACTGATGATTGGCGACGGACTAATATTTTTATTACCTACACTTGCCATTAAAGAATTGCCGAGTCGCCACAGATAGTGGTAGCTGCATGAATTTAGTTGTTCAAAGTGTTGTTTCCAGAATGGGGCTCAAACTAGAGGCTCACCCCAAACCGTACAAGGTTGCTTGGGTTGATCAGTCTACTATCCCTGTAACCCTTAGGTGTTTAGTTCCCTTACATTTTGCTGGTTATGAGGATAGAGTATAGTGTGATGTCCTAGAGATGGATGTTGCTCACATCATTCTAAGGAGACCATGGTTATATGATAGGGATGTCACTACCTACGGGAAATCTAACATCCGTATCTTTGAATATAAAGGGAAAAAGATTCGATTGACCCCTAGTGCCCCAAAAGAGTTTAAGGTTGTGGAGCATAAAGGCAGTACTATTCAAACAAACTTGCTCTAAAACACTTGGCATACTAAATCAGCAAGAATTTGAAGTTGAGTGTAAAGAATCAGGAGTTGTTTATGCTCTAGTTGCCTCGTAAAGTAATCCAGATACACATCACACATCAGACAAATTTGTTAATGTTCCAAGAAAAGTGCAACCCTTATTAGAGGAGTTTCGGCAGTTGTTTCCCGAGGACCTACCAGATGAATTACCACCTATGCGTGATGTCTAGCATGTAATTGATTTAGTCCCGGGGTCCTCATTGCCAAACTTGCCCCATTATCGTATGAATCCCAAAGAACACGCTGAGTTGAAGCGGCACGTAGATGAATTGCTTCAAAAGGGATTCATTAGAGAGAGTCTTAGCCCTTGTGCAGTACCTGCCCTACTCACCCCAAAGAAGGATGGTACTTGGCGTATGTGCGTAGATAGCCGAGCCATTAATAAAATCACCATTAAGTATAGGTTTCCCATACCTAAGCTTGATGACATGCTAGATATGATGGTTGGTTCATTAATCTTTTCCAAGATTGATCTTAAGAGCTGGTACCACCAGATTAGGGTTAGACCTGGGAATGAATGGAAGACGGCCTTTAAAACAAAGGATGGCCTCTTTGAATGGTTAGTTATGCCCTTTGGCTTAACTAACGCACCTAGCACGTTAATGAGAATAATGAATCAAGTGCTATAACCATTCAATGGCAAATTTTTAGTGGTTTACTTTGATGACATCCTCATCTATAGTAAAACCCCGTCTTCCCACTTAGATCACTTGCATCAAGTTTTCCAAGTGCTTCAACGAGAAAAGTTGTATGCCAATCTCAAGAAGTGCACATTCATGAGTGATCAAGTCATTTTCTTAGGATTTATTGTGTCAGCCCAGGGAGTATCTGCTGATCCTGAGAAAGTGAGAGCCATTGTTGAGTGGCCAGAACCGACCAACATCCATGAGGTGCGAAGCTTCCATGGCTTAGCCACCTTTTATAGGAGGTTTATCTACCGGTTTAGTACCATTATGTCTCCTATCACGGATTGCATGAAAAAGGAGTTTCAATGGACTAAAAGTGCTGAGAAGGCTTTTAAAGAGATTAAGAAGTTGATGACTAAGGCTCCAGTCCTGCGCCTTCCAGACTTCTCTAAAGTCTTTGAGGTTAATTGTGATGCATCTGGCATTGGGATAGGTGGTGTCCTTAGTCAAGAAGGACATCCTGTTGCATACTTTAGTGAGAAGCTTAACGAAGCCAAGCAACGCTATTCCACTTGTGACAAAGAGTTCTATACAGTTGTCCAAGCCTTGTGCTATTGGCCCCATTATCTTTTACCGCAAGAATTTGTGTTATATTCTGATCATTAGGCCTTAAAATACTTGAGTGCCCAAAAGAAGCTAAATCAGAGGCATGCCAAGTGGGTTGAATTTCTACAAGAGTACACCTTTGTACTCAAACATCGACCTGGTGTTGAAAATACTGGTGCTGATGCATTAAGCCGAGTTAATATATACCTCCGCCACACAAATGCTACAAGTCGGGCCAATGTGTTACTTCAAACAATGAGTGTTAAGGTTATAGGATTTGAGCGAATTAAGGGTCAATACCCCACTTGCCCTGATTTTAGTGAGGTATTCACTTCCCTCAGTGGAGATCCTCCTATTAGCCGCTTAGATTACCTTCTGAGAGATGGTTTCCTTTTTAAAGGAACCAAACTATGCATTCCCAGGATCTCACTTCGAGATTTCCTGATCTGGGAATTGCATGCTAGGGGAGTTGCTGGTCACTTTGGTCGAGATAAGACGATTAGCCTAGTAGAGGACCGATTTTACTGGCCAGGCCTCAAAAGAGATGTTGCTAGGGTAGTGAGTCAATATAAGACATGTCAGACTGCTAAACAACAAAAACAGAACACAGGGTTGTATACTCCCTTGCCTGTACCACATGCTCCGTGGCAAGACCTTAGTATGGATTTTGTGCTTGGCCTTCCTAGGACTTTGAGAGGTCATGATTCCGTATTTGTAGTAGTAGACTGTTTCTCAAAGATGGCTCATTTCATTCCCTGTTCTAAGACAAGCGATGCATCAATTGTGGCTAAACTCTTCTTCCATGAGGTTGTCAAGTACCATGGGTTACCTAATACCATAATATCCGATAGAGATGTTAAGTTCACTAGTCACTTTTGGCTAGGCCTGTAAACGGACCGGATTCGGCTCGGATACACCAGTATCCGAATCCGAATCCGATTAGCAAATCCGCTATCCGAATCCGAATCCGGCAAAAAGTTAGAGAAGGCATCCGAATCCAAATCCAAAACTTTATCGGATATCCGATAATAATCCGATCCGATAAAATATCCGATTATTGATTGATAATTGTCACTTTTTTACATTTTTTATTATAAATTTCTAATTTCCGATTACCAAATACTGCTATCCGAATCCGATTACCGGTATCCAAATCCGATTATCATCTATTTTTAAAGAAAAAATGTTAAATACTTTACTCTATCCGGATAAAAATTTATCCGGATATTATCCGATCCGATAAGCAATTATCCGAATCCGAATCCGAATCCGGTTGCTTAGCGGACGGATATGGATATTTTCCGGTAAGAAAATTTTCGAATACGGATACCTTTAAATGAATACGAATGCGAATGCGGAGGCGGATTTCGGTTATCCATTTACAGGTCTACTTTTGGCGGACTCTATGGAGGATGATGGGAACCAAACTCCGTTTCTCTTCTGCATTTCACCCCCAAACCGATGGTCAGACCGAGGTTGTTAATAGAAGTCTAGGGAACTAGTTGCATTGCCTAATAGGAGAGTACCTTACCAGTTGGGATCGGGTCCTTACCCAAGCCGAGTTTGCCTATAATAGGTCTAAGAACCGAACCACTGGTCTATCACCTTTTGAGGTTTGTCTAGGATACCAGCCCAAGGCTCCTATAGACCTTATTCCAGTTGTGTCTAGCTCTAGGACTTCCCCATCAGCTGAGTCTTTTGTGCAGCACATATCTGATTTACATGCAAGTATAAGACAACGAATGGCACTCAGTAATGATCAATATAAGTCCAAAGCTGATGTGCATCGACGACTGCCAGAGTTTCAAGAAGGAGATATGGTGATGGTTAGGATCAGACCGCAGCGTTTCACTAAAGGTAAAGCGAGCAAGCTACATGCTCGTAGTCATTTGAGATTCTGAAGAAAATAGGAGCTAATGCCTATGTTCTTAATCTACCAACTAACATGGGAATCAACAATATTTTCAATGTGGAGGACCTTGTCCCCTTCCATGGAATTCCTACTATTGCATCTTTCTATCCAGATGACCTTGACACCCTTCCTTTTGTTTTTGATGACCCTGCTGGTATGACCCCTTCACTCCCTACTACTTCAATACCACCTATGCCTAAATTTCACAACTGAGTTGAGACAGTTGAAGAGATTCTTGATGAGAGAGTTACAATTACAAAAGAGGGAGGTTACAGAGAATTCCTAGTTAAATGGCGGGGGCATCCTGAGATCGACAGCATTTGGATCACGATGGCAGAGCTACAACGACTTGACCTAGACATGCTAGAGTACTACCAGAGCCTTTATTCACCAAAGGTGAATTCTTCAAAGTCGAGGAGAGTTGATGAAGACATCAGTGAGCAGTTTCGAGTTTACCGGCGACGCCGACGTAGAGATCATCCCGCGACAACATCTATGTGGATGTATGATGAGTTCGGAGGTTATTAGATTGCTAGGATCCTATGGTTCGATGAGAAACACTGCTCATAGGCAGTTTGTCATGTTATTTTTCTTAGTCTTAGTGGGTTGGGTAGTAGTTTACTATTTAAATATTTTGATTTCATGTTTGAGTCTTTATTTGGGCCAATTTTAAATTATTTTGAGTTTGAGTTATATATACAACTTAAGTTGGGGTTATTTTGGGAATTAAACATGTAGGGTTGTGAGGAATCAATTTTTTTATTTAAACCTTGTATCAAATTCGTTTTTGGGAATTGATGAATGAAAGAAAAGAATTAGAAAAAGCTCACGCTGCTCTCTCTCTCTCTCCTGGCGGTGCTGGTTTTCTCTCCTCTCTCCAGGTAAGTTTTCTCTCCTCCTTTTACCCTTGTTTCCCACAAGAAAACTTCTCCTTGCTCTCCTCTACAAAGATCTACTCTATTTTTTCTCAAAAAAGACCTAGTTGCTTTCCTGGAAATCTTCTTCTTCTTCCCCAAACCCACGGTTCTGTTTTTCTGGCAGAATAAAAAAAAAACCTTCTTTTTTTTTTCTTCCTTCTTTGTTAGTCTAGTTGTCTTTTGTTAGTCTCATTTCCCTTCTTTTTGTTTCTTTTCTTTCTCTCCCTCTCTCTTATCACCTACTCTCTTTCCTAGGATAAGCCATTACTTCAAAATATTATTTTCTCCTTTCCTAGGATTCCCACTACTTCAAAATATTTTTTCTTTCTATTATTTATGTTCCTAGATGCTTTCTAACCCCTATTTTGCAGCCTGGATCAGCATGTAACATTATCTCTCCTAAAATATTTCTCATTTCTTTGTTTAAAACAAAAACTTCCTAAGACTACCTTTACATTGTTAATTGTTGAATTCCTTGTTAAAAATCTGATATTGATTAGGATAGCTCTATTTTTCTTTAAGTTTCTTAATAGTCTTGCATTCAATTTAGTGTTCTGGTGCCAAGATCCCCATCCCCTTGGTTCCCTATTGATTCTTGTTTAGTTGTGCTTACCAATAAGACTTATCATGTTTATTTCTCTACTTTAGCTGTCTTACATGCATGATAAATCAGATTGCAAGTGCTGCAAAATTCATTTCTTTACTATCTGTCAAGAATAGGCGTTTAATTCTAAGAGGCTAGTAGCCCACTTTGTAGGTCCCCTAGTTTCTAGGGTTTCTCCTACATCAGAAACTCAATTTAAAAATACTCAAAACAGATTTTGTCTTTAGTCTAGAACCATTACCAGCCCTTTGGCAAAGTTAATTTCCTATGTTCTCAAACCTAAATACAGCCCCAGAACCCCCCCCCCTTAAACCCTAGCTCCAAGGTTTGGAAGTCAAATACCTTAACCACAGATCATAGTTGGTCCTACAGCCGCTGTCCATTAAGAATTGATTGAGATTTGACATAGAACAGCAAGGTTATCGTAATTTACTGCTGCCTCTCTAAAAGAGGGATCCTGAAGACTGGCTCCTGACCTGGGGTTATATCACACTGTGAGGGGGTTTGGACAAAAGGCAGCATCCCTATTGTTGGTGCTGTAGATAGATCTGCATAAAACCTCTGACTCTTTGAGCAGGAAGTTTTAGTTGGAAGTCATAGGGAGAATGGGGTTCCCAATCACTCCTATGTTCTCCATTCTTGTTAATGTTAGTCCAGCAGGCTATCTTCTTTAGAGGATGGGGTATAAGACAAGGGAATCCCCTATCACCCTACTTGTTCACTTTGGCTATGGAGGCTTTTCCTGGCATTATGACGAAGTTGGAGACTGATGGTCAAATCAAATTACTTCCTAGATGCAAGGCAGTGCAGTTATCTCACTCGATGTTTGCTGATTATTTGTTGGTCTTTGTGAGGGCAAATTCGTGGCTAGTATGGCCGTATGGGGGCTCTAACTGAGTTTTCTGTCCTCTCAATTCTGGACCTCTATAGGGCCAAGTCTTCTATTATATTGGATGGGCCTTACCCAAAATAGCATACAGCAACTTTTGGAATTAACAGGTTTTCCTAAAACCAAGCTACCTATTAGGTATCTTGGTGAACCTCTATTTTCAAATAAACTTTCCAATGGAGACTGCACAGCTATCATTGACACAGTGTAGAGGAGATTAGACAGATGGAAAGCAACCCTGCTCTCTTATATAGAAGGATGCAATTGCTATCATCAGTCTTGCAGGGATGATACATCCATTGGTCTGGAATTTTTGGCCTGCCAAGGAATGTGGTTACAAAGCTGGAGTCCATATTTTCGAACTTCCTGTAGACTGGCCCATCACTAGAAACGAAGGTGCCTTTTTTGGATTTGATGCAATATGCAAACCAAAGCAGGAGGGAGGACTAGGGATTCGCCATATCAACGAAATAAATATGGCATGGATTCTTAGGCTTATTTATAGACTACTAAAAGACTCTTAACACTACGTGGGATCCCTTAACAAACCAGGATCCCACCAAATCTGGACTCTTGAATTGGAGTCTAAAAAAGACACATGCTCAAAAAATAAAACTGTATCTCAAACTCTAGTAAGCACATGTCTGAATTCTATTTTAATAAAAACTCTGATGGCACATGTGCTAAAGTTTAAGATAACCAAGGACTCAATAACTAACTCAAAACAAACTCTAATCAAAAGAAAAGAGCCTTTGTCGTACTAGAGTCTTATCTTATCCACAACTTATCCAACTCAAATTAAGAAGTAAAACCTAAATAGAACTCTAGGATGCTAGAATTAATTTCAATAATAGAAGAGGGCTGAAAATGTCATAAATACCCCTACTAGGGGGTTTGGCCAGCTCATGGGGGCTTCTAGGAGCCATCTTGGGGGGCTCACCTAGGGTTTTGGAAAGGGCTCAAACTCATGGTCACATCAGAGGATGGTCTAGGCATCTATAGAATTTGAGACTTTGATATAGCTTGACTACCTAAGCTCATCTGAAAAATCTCCACCAAAGAGAACTCCATTAGGTCATTCTGGTCCACCCTCACCTCCTTAAAAATGACTCTTCCTAGACCACCACCCGCACCCCCACCCCCACCACACCCAAAAAGAAAAGTCTTCTTGAACTTGGCAAAAACTCGTCTCTCTTAACCCTCTGCCCTCCCACCATGTCCTACAAAATCATAGATGGATCCAGTCATCCAACTGATGTAACCAGAATCAGCGCCGCAATAAGGCCAAAATAATGCCTAGGGTGATAGCCCAACACCCTACAGCCCTCTAGTAAACTAGAGTATTTTGGTAATTTTACATTGTTCTAGTTGAGTCAAATTACGGTTTGTAGGAACCAATATGTTAGGAGGATACCAGATCTACTTTTGTTTAGGACAAGTTGAAGAGTCCCAATTAAGTTAGGAATCCCAATTAGAAAGGGATTCTCTTAGTTACAATCCAATTCTTACAAGAAGTCCATAACTACTCTTATTTGCAACTTGGATCATCCTACGATGAGTTATGACGGAATCCCTGTTTGAATGTGAGTCTCAAGTCTAGTTAGAGTCCAAGTTTGAGTCACCTTCAATGTTGAGTCCTAATGAGATTACACACATATAAGGCTATAAATAAAGCCTATCTAGCTTGTAAAAGATAGATTTGATGAAGAATACAATTTGAGATTGAAGGTGCAAGGAGTGAAGTCATGGGTTTTTCCTAGGAGGGAAGACTTGCGGCTGTTTGCGCTTACAAATTCTGCATATCTGTATGTTCTTGAAACCCCCATCTTCTTCAACAAGTACAAGAAGCCCCACCCCAGCCCTACCCTCTCCCCATTTCTACTCTTACTCATAGCACTCTTCCCTTCCCCTTTTCCTGCAGCAGCACCCTCCCTCATCCCCCAAACCCAAGATCATCTATAACCCAGCCCAACAATCGAGACCACCTTCCCCTTCCGCTTCCCCTTCCCCCAATCCAGCGACAGCCTATCCTCACCTTCCCACCCCTATTCCTTTAGTCCCCTTCCATTATCACTCCTAACCCTTTCATTCCAGCCCCTCATTTAACTTTCTTCTTGCAGCAGCTAGGTATTTTCAGACTTCTAAAAACCAGAATTTCACAAGCCCTACTTTCATTCTTAATTCTCACACCCTACATCCAAACCCTGATCCAATTTAGGAGCATCTTCCCCTTCCCCTATTCTACCTTCAATCTCAACCCTAACCCTAGCCACACTTTAGAAACCCTAAATTTGAGAAAACCCTAACTTATCAAACCCTAGAATCCTGAAATTGAATCTGAATTTTAGGAACAGCAGGATTCAGATTTGTATTCCTAAAATCCTAACCCTATCCTTGTTGCCCGAACCCTGCCCTCATTCCCTCAACCCTAAATCACCTCTAGACCCTAGAAACCCGGAAAAAAAACATAAACCCTAGCTTATCCCCTAGCCCTAGACTGAAAGATCAGTTCAGAAATCTAAACTACAGCACGGTTCAGACTTGAATTCCATTAAACCCGACCCTCTAAGCCATACCCATATCTTACTAGCCCTATTCCCAAGCCCTAGCAACCCTCAATCAGCCTCTACACCATATTCGCAGGGTATTACAAACCTAAATTTATTGCTGGTTCACTTGGATTGATCCTAAAGACAGGCCTTTGATTCAGAGGTTACATCTCCAACATCTGGTTTGGCTTGACCCTTGGCACCCTCTCGGCATCCTTTATCATGTGATATACACCTCAGGTATTCCTAAGCCCTGCCACCTCTCTTGCTTCATCAATTCCATATCCTAGTGCCTTCCCCCTTGCAACATGGGCTAGACCCTATCTGGCCTCTCCTTCCCCCAACAAAAAATAAAAACACACCACAAAAAAGACCATCTTCTCTTGCTCCCTTTCAAGAATTCATCTTTCTCCACCTACACTGCTCGGAACCTAATTCACACCCACTCCCTCTAGGCCAAGCTTGCTTGGTCCAAAGCCCACATCTCATGCCAAGCCTTCACTGTTTAGAGAACCTTCTACACTGCCTTTCCACCCGATCCTGCTCCTCCACAACAATATTCAGACCAACCCATCCTGCATTTTCTGCACCAAAGTTAAAACTATCTTCCACCTCCTCTTTCCTTGGCCTTTCTTTAGACCCATCTGGCTTCTCACTCTGACCACCATTTGGTTTAGATATAAAACATCCTCAGACCTTTGCTACTGAGAGCTTTTGGTTTGCCTCCACTCTCGGGGGATCTACAATCGCTAACACTACAGGGAAACTTCTGCTTAGTGCTTGTCTCTCCCACATCTAGATGGAGCATAACCTTCGCAGATGGACTCCCAAATCCACTAGGATCAGATTTGGACAGCCATCTGCAAGGATGTAACCTCAAAACACTCTCTCTCTCTTATCTCTCAAGCTTCTAGTAGATACCCCAAGGAAGAGGCACGTTGTTGTTACCTAGGGCCTAGATACTTCTCTTTTGTATTCTCATAGGCTTACTTAGCTTGGGTTGCCCCTCCCCCCCCCCCCCGGGTTTCTTTCCCTTCAGGGTGTTCACATCATTATTTATTTGGATTTATGGATAATTAGGTTGTTTTAGTTGCTTTTATGGATGGTAGAAGAAAAAAAGGACTTCTTCACTAAGTTTGGTTGTGCCAAGAAATTCAAGAGAAAAACCCATGCTGATGTTTGGTTCTCAACCACTAGGTGTAACGTGTAAGTTATTCCTTGATTTGTGAGAGGGAAAAGAGAAGCCAGATGTAAAGGTATAACCAGCTTTCTCTCAATTTTCTTATCATTGGGTTTTCCCACATAACAGGATGACATAAAACACGTATAACTTTTCCTAAAACTAATCATTGTTTCCCAGGTTTTCTTCCACTTTGCAACTGAACTATTGTATCTTTCATTTTTCTCTTGATTCTCTTCTCTTATACTGCGAGGTAAAGCAATCCAAACTAGGTTGGGTTTGATTTTGCCACTCCCCCATCCACCAAGTCTCATAAATATTTCTTGCAGCAATAAAAGTTAAAAATTGTGTAAGGAAGTGAGTATGAATTCAATGAAAGACCACCATAAAAAAAATTGGATCAAATCTTATTTTTCACTGATATTGCAATATTTGATGTTATTGACACTAACTGAGATATCAAGCTGTCATAGTCTCATAGATACATTTTCAAAGCAACAAGACTGATAAAAAAGGCTCATCAACATCCTATAAACAAAAGCATGCTATATACAAGAAAAGCAATATGGGAAACTATTCATGAGTTTGTGTGTAGAAGTTTGAATGAAAAGAGGTAAATATAAAAGCCAGTATATCTCATACTTGTCCAAAAATATCCAAGTTGTATACGGTGGAATCTTCTCGACATAGGGAACTTTGACAACCATCGAGAATGAAACTTCATGGCTGTTCACATAATCTTTTTCTCCAGATACATGAACAGACCCAAACTTACAGGGAGGGCTGACACTTCTAAATAAAAGCATGTTTTTTGACCTATTTTTTTCTTCTTTTGACATCATTGACTGCTGCAGCTGAAGCTGAAGCTGAAGATGACGAGTATGATGGTGTAAAGGCTTTACATTCCTTTCAAACTTTTCCTACAAAGAAATTAAATAATAGAAGTAAGCTAGAAATCAAATAATAGAAGTAAACTTTTCCTTTCAAACTTTTCCTACTGCAACAGCATAAGCATAAAAAATAAGGAAATTTTCCTTTAAAACATTCTTTGAATCAAAGCATAAACAAAGTACTTCTAGTTATGATCCCCCAAAAAAAAATTTAAAATGTTGATGCCAATGAACAAAATGGTGCTTAATTTTTGAAGGTTTTGGCTAACCTTCTTCCATTAATTATCATGGGGCAATTAGTACTTCATTGATGGGATGGACAGCCAAAAGAAATAGCCTTCAGGTACATTGATATTCAGCTTTGTTAAATATATTTGACATTGCTGATGGGTTCTAATTTGACTAAAATATCCAATACAACGAAAATCACAAAAACCATCAAAGTCATGAGTGTAAGATACATTATTGGTGCAGAAAGCTAAAGACTTACTGGATTAATTAAAAAACTTACTTTTATTGAGGCCACTCTGGCAGCCTGGATCTGCATTTTCAGTTGAGATATTCGAGCCGAAATGTTCCCAGAAACCTCATCATCTTGTTCTCCTTCAGGTTTCTGGAAAAAGGAAATACATAAGAAATACAGACTAACATATCAATATCTGCTCCAGCCTCAATCAAGTGTTTCAAAAGTCAAAGTAACTAAGTTGATGAACTAAATTTGCAATTGAAAAAGAGAAAAAAAAGCTGATAGGTGAGAACCAACCCAAAAACCCCACCCCAAGGCAAAAAAAAAAAAAATGGTCCAATGACTTGGTGATTACTTGGGGAGCGATCAAATGCACTTCTATAATCACCCAATTTTTACTCTAGAACTGTTATCCGTTCCTACAAACATTTTGTGTCAGTTTCAAAATTAACTATCAATTATATTGAGGTGCGAAGAAGCTGAGGTTTTCTGTTTCTGTCTTGTCAAAATGTCCTCTCCAATTAATAGCCCGTTTGAGACAAAAAACCACTATTAGGGAGAACCAATTAAGTTTTGTGCCAGGAAGATCTACAATGGGAGCTACTTACCTTATTAGGAGACTTATGAAAAGGTATAGAGAAAATAAGAAAGATCTTCATATGGTTTTTATTGATCTAGAAAAAGTTTATGATAGAGTCCCTAGAGCACCAAATTGACAAGAGCTAGAGAAAAAAATGTTGCACATAAATATGTGAAAATAGTTAAAGATGCGTATGATGGTTCAGTGACAAGGTAAAAATGGAGGGGTTACAAGGTGGTGAATCATGAATCAAATAATGAGATCTGGGTGGAGCTTCTTGTTGAGAGATATGCTCCTTCCTCTTAGGTGGATTTCTTTGAACAAGCTGATTTGGGGTAGAGCTTCTTTTGGATGGAGCTTCTTGTTGAGAAATATGCTCCTCCCTCTAAAGTGGAATCATCTGCTTGATTAGCGTATGCAAGAGAGTTGGTAGCTGCATAGCGGCAACCAGAGCATCAGGATCAAGCGACAGGTCCAAGAAACCTCTCAAACCTGTTGGTCCAGAGATTTGCCGCAGATTGTGTAAGATTTCCTATGGCTCTTCTCACACTGACTGATCCTTCCACTCTTAATCTTGCTCCTAGGCCACTTGCAATAGTAGTTGCTCCGCAAGCTCTATTGCTTTCAATCTTATGAAAGGACAAGCTAAAACTTGAATGTTATTCACTAGGGGTGGGGGCCCTAGTTCCATTTCTTTATCAAACAAGAACTAAGTTCCACAGACGACACAAAATGAAGAAGCTAAGATTTCTTCTTCTGTTTTTCCAGAATGTCCTCTGCACTTCCCTCTTGTTGCTTACATAGTTTTCTGTTTTATCCAGAAGTTTCTTGGCTTTTTAATGATTGTTTCATCTTGATGGTACACATGTTTTTTTTATAGTCAAGGCTTCTCTGTTGACTAGTATACCACGTATCTCATAAATTATGATATTTCTAAGGGCGTATAACCCTATTTATGTTACTGTAATAAAGGTATGGTACCAAAGTAAGCTTCTGATATCTTAGCATAAAGTTTAAAATAAAAAATGACATACTACTGTCTCAAGTTGTCTCATAGTCAACAGCAAATCTATCTGTCATGTTGTGACCCGAATTCTTGCGCACAACTTCGAAGATGTCCCTGCACCGACATATTTTGGTAGGCGACCCAAATAACCTGTTTTGGAGATTGTAATGGAAGCAGCGCTTGAGCTGAATCAACCCATTTACCTGATTAGAGTGTATATATATACGTACCTTATGTTCACCTACAAGGTCATTAAGAGATTTATGATTTTTTATTTAAGGTTTTGGGCGAGAATTCTTGTAACGTCGTTTTGGCAATTCGTTGTGAGATCTCCATTCTATTCTTCTTCTATATAGTGGAAAGTTCTTCTTCTTCGTCTATGGACATAGCACACCATGTATGAACCACGTTAAATCTCTGTGTGTTTTCACATTTGCTTCTGCTTCAATTAGAGGTTTCTTGGTGTTCGTTTTAACAAACTAGTATCAGAGCTCTTGTTGTTTCCAATCTATACATCCATGGCTTCTACATCAACAACATACTATATTGAAAAAGTTGAGGAACATCAGCTTCACTTTATGGCAAGTTTGGATGTTGGTGGTTCTTACTCAACAAGGACTTAAGAAGGCCATATTTGGGAAGACAAAAACACCTACAACTATGTCTGAAGACGATTGGAATGAAATGGATGATTAACTCCCATCGTGATTCACTTATGCCTATTAAACAAAGTTCTACAAGAAGTTCACTTAGAGAAGATAGCAACAGAACTGTGGTACGCCTTGGAAAGTTTGTACCTCATAAAATCCCTCACTAACAAGTTGAGGTTAAAGCAACAATTATATACTTTGCATATGAGTGAAGGTACTTCTCTCAAATCTTATATTGCTAATTTTAACTTTATCTTTACTGATTTGCAAAAGATAGATGTTAAAATTGAGGATGAAGATTTAAACCTATTACTGTTATGTTGACACCTCCGTCATATGTTGAACCTTAGAAAAGATAATCCATATTCACAGTGACGAAAGTCAGAAAAATTCTAGGGATTAGGTGGAGTTTGAAGTGGACAATCCATCTTCAAAGAAAACATAATCAACTTCAGTTCAACTATCCACTCTTACTGAAGAAGGTGCTCCAGGGAATCAAGAATAAGAGGAGTATAACATTGCCAAATATAGCCAAGGAGGAACATTAGGCCACCACAAAAATATAGGCATGCAGAAATTGTTGCTTATGCATTGTATATTGCAAACACAATTGCAAACCGTGAGCCTGCAATATATTCAGAAGCTACTTCTTTAGTTGATTCTTCGAAGTGGTCGTTGGCTATGAATGAGGAGATTGAGTCTCTTCAAAAAAATTAGATATAAGAGATTGTCAAGCCACCTAGAGGGAAGAAAATTTTTGGTTGCAAACGGGTCTACAAGAAGAAAGAATCCACCACAAATGCTGGAGATGCTAGATATGGCATGTTTGGTTGCAAAAGGCTCCAGTCAAGTACAAGGTGTTGATTTTAATGATGTATTTTCACATGTTAAGCATAATTCCGTTTGTGTTTTGCTTGCTTTAGTTGCTTTGCATAATTTGAAGTTTGAACAACTTGATGTGAAAACTGCATTACTGCATGGTGAACTAGAAAACAGATTTATATGCATTAACCTGAGGGTTTTGTTGTAGAGGGTAATGAAGACCATGTTTGCTTGTTGAAAAAGTCCTAATATGGTTTAAAGCAATATCCTAGACATTCGTATAAGAAGTTTGATTGTGTTATGGCTACTTTGGGTTACAATAGGTGCAACTGTGCAAATATGACTATTGTTTATACTTTAAAAGATTTTTCGATAGTTCATTCATATATTTGCTATTATATGTTAATGATATGTTGAATGCTACCAGAGATATAAATGAAATCACCAAGTTGAAGCAACAATTAAGAACTGAATTTAAGATGAAAGACTTGGGGGCAATAAGGAAGATTCTTAGTATGGAAACCAAAAAGGATAGAAAGGGGCAGGGAAGCTAGGGCTATCTCAACAAAAATACATAGAGAAGGTATTGGAATGTTTTAATAAGAAAGATACAAATTCTGTTAGCACTCCAATTGCGTCTCGCTTTAGACTTTGAGCTGCTTTATCACCTCAGATAGATGAAAAGGTAAATTCTATATCACGTGTTCCATATTCTAGTGTAGTTGGTTCCATCATGTATGTTATGGTGTGTACTCGACTTAATATTCCACAGGTAGTTAGTGTGGTGAGTAGATGTTTATCATATCATGTCAAACTCATTGGGAAGCATTCAAATGGATATTTAGGTATCTAAAGGGGACCTCTGGTGTGTGTTTGGAGTTTGGGAGGAATGGTGACAGATTAACAGGTTATGTTGATTTAGATTATGCATGTGATGTTGACGAAAGAAGGTCACTCACATGATATATGTTTACCATGGGAGGTTGTGTGATTAGTTGGAAGGATACTTTACAGGCTAGAGTTGCAATATCTACTACAAAAGTAGAGTATGGCAGCGATTGAAGCAATCAAAGAAACTATTTGGCTTAGACACTTGATTGGAGAACTCATTATGGTTCAGTAGGTGATTGTTGTCCATTGTGCTAGCCAAAGTGGTATTCCCTTAATTAGAGATCAAATGTACCATGAGAGGACAAAACACATTGATGTTCGGTATCACTATGTCAGAGAGATAGTTGTTGAAGGCAATATCTAGTTGATATGTTAACAAAGTCTTTATGTATTGCCAAATTCAAGCATTGCTTGGACTTGAGTGGTGTCAGTTGCCTTAGAGCTTAGCCTATGAAGACGTTATTGGAGATGAAAATTATTTAGCTTTGTAGGAGAATTCAAGTCATGGTGGAGACTTGTTATGTTGTGACCCGAATTCTTGTACCAGATTTCAAAGATAGACCAACACTAACATATTTTGGAAATCTGTGATGGAAGCAGAGGGCTTAGACCAAATTGTGGTGCATGCCGGGGTGCAGGACATAGCCCTTGCAGCACGGTATAACCCAACCGGATGGATTGACCCATTTACCTTATTGGAGTCTATATATGTACCTTACATTCGCGTATGAAGTTATTCAGAAATTTGGGATTTCAGCTTCAGTGTTTTGGGTGAGAGTTTTTGTAACGTCATCCTAACGTGAGATCATCATTCTATTCTTTTCCTACACAATGGAAAATTCTTTTTCTTCACCCGTGGCTGTAGCGCACCACGTTAAATCTTTGTGTGTTTTAATTTATGTCTCTGTTTCAATTCATGATTTCTTAGTGATCATTTTAACACCATCGTCTGCTAGTTCTACAGAATTACATCCAAAACATAATTCCACAAAAAAGAATTTTACAATCTTCAAATCAAAATGCCTGGTATCCCGAATCGCCAACGATACATGAGGTTACAAATTAATAATAATAAAAATAACAAAAATATCTGCGGCTCCTGAATTTCAGTCTTCTAGATTAAAAGCTTATCCTACAAGCTTCTGATTAGTAAATTAAGAAATCAGAAAACCAATCAGTTGTAAGTAATCAAACATCAGCTTAATCAGAGATGTTTCCGTGACAAGTTCCGTGAATTTTAGTTTCAATTGTTAGAAATTGAAGTAATACACACAAATCGAATATAAGGAATAGAAGGGACTGGAATTCTAAGAAGTTAAGAGAAACTAACTTCGATAGCCGATGAACATTCCGTTTCCTTGAACACCATGACTGCTCTGCTTCCGAGCTCGAACTTTACGTTACGCTTGAGAAACGAGAAAAGAGAACGAGAGGGTTTTAAATAGCCAATAAACCAAGCGTATAAGATCCGCCTAGGCGTGTGTGAACTCTGAGTGAAATTTCTTAATTGATACACGTGGCATCGGTATATGCATGTTTTGGCGCCCACAGTGGACAATGGCTAAATTTTACGCATTGAGAGGGTGGGTGACTCCTAACGAGTCCGGATCAGCTACTCGTCGGGAGAGCACGGACCAACGCTTTAACACCATAAATACAGGGGACCAAGGGTTGGATGATGGGTTCTTTTTTTATTTTTTACCTGTGGATCCCACAGGATTTGTGGTGGTAAAGTCGTCGGGGAGCACTCTATGCTGTGCTCCCTTGACGGGGTGATGATCTGCATTCACTCCTAAGGGTCTACCCTAAAAAAAAATAAAAAATAAAGAGCATATTGTAGTACTCAAAATTGAGACTTTAAAGTAATGACACCTCACTTTATATTTGAAAAATACAGAGATCTTAAAATTAGATTTTCCTTAGATATATTAGTCTAATTTGTCACTGAAAATCGTTAAGTCATTATTTATTATAAGAATATTTTTTGAATTGAGAGAAAATAAACAGTGATTTTAACGATTTTCAGTGACAAATTAGATTAATGTGTCCAATGAAAATCTAATTTTAGGGTCTCTAGTTTTTTTTAAGGTGCAATTTATTAAAAAAAAAAGTTTGGTGAAAAGCCCTGGACTCTTATACGAAAAATATGGATAATTACTATTGCTACCTGCAGCATAACTTAATTACTAAAAATACTCTATTTTTTATTATATTACTATTGTCCTGGGTTTCTAAGCATGTTAAAAAATTGTCATGGTTGAATTACAGAGGATGTGAATCCTCCTCCTTTGTGTCTAATTTTGAGAGTGAGTTTCATTTTTGAGAATAATAAAACAAGTTAAAGTTATTTAGCAAAAAACCTAGACACCAAAATTAGACAAGTTTTTTTCTTAAAAAATAAAAAAAAAAAACCCATTTTACAAAACAATTTTTGGTTTTTGTGTGTTCTGAGAATGATACAACAGGTAGTTCCGTGGCCCGTTATCAAATGGGATTCACTTGACCCATCGTTCATTCACAACATGTAACTCCTTCCAGCCTTCATTCAAAATAAAACGAAATAAAGAAAATGTCTTCCCATGAGAAAGCCTACTAAAGGGATCTAAAACCTCTATCATCGTCTCCACCTTCCCTCGTGTCTCTTTCTCTCTCTCATATCTGCAACACTGCAATCTCCTTCTCACGACCAACACAACTCAAGTTTGCCTCTTGGGTAGTGCTTCCTTACATTTAGATGGCTCAACGAATTTAGGAATTTCACTCCCATTTGCTGTTGAGTAGCCGCAGCAAAGTTTTGATTGAGGTATGAGATCCTAAGCTGAGATGGCACAGACATGCTAGACCCTGAGTTTTGGAGGGAGATGTTGAGATATGTGAAGTTGGCTAGATTAGTATCTGTTCTGATGGCAACGATCATGGCTGGTTTTGCTTGTTGGAGGATCCATTCAATTGTCTCACCATCTTACTTGCGGCCAACCTCTCGAGTGAATTGAAAGACATAGGCCGCCCTCATTCACATTCGATGTCCGCAGCCATCGACTTTGGTGTGTTAATCTTTTGTTGAGGTTCTCTTAGGGCACATTTGGCAATGCACCAAAGAATAGTTTTTGGCATTCTTTAGCCCTCAAAATGCTAAAAAACCCAAAAAGCATTTGGTAAAATGTGTCGTTTTTTCATTTTCATTAACGAATCGGTCCAACTCTCATGTCTAAGAAGGCTTTTTGCCAAGTAACTTTGACTTGTTTTTTGTTCTAAAAACCAAAAGCATGTCAAAATTGTGTCACAGAGGGACATTCAACCTAAACTTCATTCATATGCATAGGGGTGTCAAGGGTGTGGTTTGGAGCGGTTTTGAGC